>NC_136819.1:0-1200000 GCF_951394365.1 Tetrao urogallus
AGAGAGTGGCTCAGAGCTCTCAGTGCTGCTGCCCGGTGCCTGGGACTGGAGGCCTGATTCTAAGCCCCCCTCCAAGAGGCTCGGCTTCTCCTCGGTGATGCCGACCTGCTCCTGCACAGAGGTGCTGCTGTCGGGGCACTCGGACTGTGCTTGGGCTGGGCTGCACTGCAAAGGCGCTGGGTCACACTCCTGGCTGGTGACTGTGGTGCCTGGCGGGCTCAGGTCAGCATCTTCAGCACAGGCGGGAGAAATGAGGGCTTCAACTTGGATGAGCTCCCTCTCTCCATCACTGTTGTTACGTGGAAGGCTGTCACGTGATCCGCAGTCATTTGTGCTTCCCAGGAGCTCTCCTTTGGTGGAAGCACACAGCCCAGCTTCGCTACTTCCTCCGGCTCTTCTGGGTGGACAAGAGCTCAGTTCATCTAGGAAGGATACACAGGGGTTAGTGCCAAACTTTCACAAGCTGAATTACAAAAGTGGTTCTTGATCAGGGGAGAACTGAAGGTGTTAGGAATGGGTTGGAACGCTGGAAGTAGATACAAGCCCACTGACAGCAAGAATTCTATGTTGCTGAAAAGCAAGGCGTTGAAAGCTGGATTTGCACCCTTACCTGCCAGCACTACGATTTCTATTTCTGAGGGCTCCCTGGGACGGCGCTGTGGCTGGCGTTTGGCCCCAGACGATGGTTTTCCCAGGCTGAAGCAGGAACACCAACAGCCAGCTGGTGATTCCTTCACCCTGCTGGGGGGACTTGGTCTGGAGAGAGGAAACGGGGAATGGTGTGAGCCGTGCGTGGCGCATGGTGAGGGAAGAGCTGCTCTGAGCTCGTGCCAACAGTTGCTTGTTCCTAGCACTGCCTGGTTCCTGCTGAAACACAGCTTAGAAACTCGCTCCGTTTCAAGCAGTTGAGGATGGTTCCATTCCTATAGCTCAGCCCTGAAGTCTTGCTGGTTAAATTCCCCTCCACTGTGTCAAGCAAGATGCAGAGCATGTGAGGTCCACAGGCTCCACAGCTGTACAGGACAGCATCAAAGGATGGCTTTGATTGAGTAGGCAGGCATAACTGCTGGCTGAGGAATTGCACAGCCATAAAGGAACTTCAAAAGCATCTCTGACTCTGACACTGACAGCTCATCGGCCCATCTCACTGCCATGTCTAGTTTCCAGTGCCAGCAGGTCTGACCAACAGCTCTGCGTAGAGGAGAACCAGAACTGGATTCAGGCACGAGGCTCTGAAATCTGGAAAACCCCAACGTTTCCAGGTACAGCCAGCACAGGCCAGGGTAGACGTCAGCGTGGCTTTGTGCATCTCATGACTGCCTGCCCAGCAAGGAAGGAACGGCACCGTTGTGAGGCTAAACTGAGCCCGGTGGGCAACTCAATGTTACTTGAATCTCACAGTGCAAAGGGAGTGGAGATTCACTGCAACACTTCAGGCACCGTCAGTTTAATTTGCTCTCAGCAAGCTTTGGCACTAGAAATAATGGGAAGAAAAAGAAACAAACACAAAAACCCACCCGAATGATGATAGGTGCCAGAAAACTAAGTCCTCTTTACCTTTCAGGTGGAAAGTCGATGACTGTGTGGAATTTCCCCCGTACAGCTGTGGGGCCTTCTTCCACCTCTATGTCCCTGCTCTGTGTCACAACCACAGGAGAGCTGCTGTGGCCTCGCCTCCGCGCCTGCGCCTCCTCCAGGCTGAGCAGCTCTGTGGCAGGAGAAGACGCCTGCACAGACTGGGGCCCTGAGAGAGAACTGTGCCCTGTAAGGGAAAACCACAGGTGAGAGCCAGGATCAGAAAGCGGCAGCACTACGGCCATCACAGGTCCGGGGGAGCTGCTGTGTTTTCCTCAGAATTGCTTAACCGAGCCACTGGAAGAAGAGCAGCTCAAAATAACCATGTGCTCAGAGGTGTGTCTATGGCAAAGGACGCAGTCATAATTAAGAGCAGCTCCCTGTATCAAAACAGGCAAACAAAAACCCTAGAAAGCAGGTATGGTAAACTCAGAAAGCTTCGCTGCCACACGTTAATCAAGCTTCACCTGCTTGCAAAACATCATAATGATGGTGACGGTTTTCTTCTTGTCAAGTTTGGGCTTGGACATTCTCAGCATCCAGCAACTGGACGCCATATTCCAATCTAAGCCCAGAAGTCTGCTGTCCCCTCGACAGGAAAAGTGTATTTCAAAGGACTTGGAGAAGGCCTGCATTTGATCCAGGTGTCTGATCAAGATAAAGCTAATGGAGGAAGACACTCACCTGCTCCATCTGCGATGTCAGGTCCAGATGTGGAGCAGAAGAGGACGTCTGTGTGGTCAATGATGAATTCCACCACAGCCGACTGCGTCTGCAGTTCCACGCAGGCAGCTCTCCCGCTGGCACAGGCAGACTCGCTCTTCTGTGATCTGTAGAAAAGGCAGGTTTTAGAAGTCATTCAGCCAACATCACTTCCCCAGGTCTGAACTGTAGCAGCCCTAAGCTGTCTAACTGAGCTCCGGAGACTTCCGCAGTGGGCAGTCAGTGATGCCACTGAAGAAGTTCTCCTGGCTGATCAAGGACACACCAGCCCCATCTAAACAAGAGAGCAGCAATGCTCATCTAGCAATTGTGCCCACGTGGGGTTGGAGAACAGCCCAGGCTCCTGCTCCGCTGTCAGCCACTCACTGCAGATTTTACAGGAGAAGAGCACATGTGGTGCAGAAGAAGGGAGGACTGCTTTATTCTACTGGAGAACAGATGTAAGCGTTCTGTTGAAACGGAAAAAGAAGTTTACCTTAAGAGGTTTGGAGCCCACACAATCGCTAAGTTCTTAGCGTGCATGTTGGTGACAGAGCTGTTGGCAGACAAACAGGCCAAGTGTCTCATCAGATACGCCAGGGTCCTGGGAAACAAGAGCGGCAAATGTTCAGCACCAGCCAGCATCCCGTGCTGCGACTCACAAAGCAAACCTCAATTCACACTAGTTGTTATTACTGCTACTGTCACTGAAGATGAAGTCGACCCAACTTGACCAAGTGCCACGCTGCAGCACCCAGCACCAGCACAGCACAGCCACAGCCATCAGCTGCACCAAGCGTGCCCCCGTACCCAGGAACTGACCCCATCAATTAACCCCATGCAGGGTTTCAGTACACCCAGGCATCCCGTTGCTCGCGTGAGACAAAGCCTGGAATTGCACTTTGCCCTCTGAAGTGCAGCAGGGCTGAGCTCAGTGGGCTGAGGGCAGCACTGACCTGTAGTGAGGAGCGGGCAGCTGCTGGATGGCGTCCCGCATTCTGACCAGCCGCTCCTCCTCCGTAGTGGCACCAACAGCATCCTGGAAAAGGGCAGAAAGGGATTGAGACACAAATCAGGCGAGATACCTGCCGCAGGGTCGGGAACCATGGGGACAGCACGCTGCTGGTCAGCACAGGGACAGATTTTAGGCCTCCCCAGAGGCATCTGGGGAACATAGTGGCACGCAGCTGGTGCCACCACGGCCAAGGAGTCCAAGCATCGGGCTGGTTTACAGCCTGGTTGGGCAGTTCAGCTCCTCGCAGGGGGCATTCATCTCCAAGTACACTTGGCTATTAATCCCCTTCCCGTTCCAGAAATAGCTGGGGAATAGCACAAGAAAAAAAAAAAAAAAAAAAACCCCGAAGAATTAAAAAAAAAAAAAACAAAACACATGAATTCTCGCAAGCATTGTGAATATGGAAATAACCACCTCCTGGGGCCACCAGAAGTGGCATCAGCACCATGCAGGATGTGGCAAAGACATGCGAGTAAACCCCATGGGGATAACAGAAGAAGGGCCTCGGAGCTGGGGCACTGCTGCAGCCATCTCCCAAGAGGCCCAGGGAAGAGGTAAAGGAACGGCGTTGCCTTGTGCTTACCGAGAACTTGTCGTACAGCTGGTCGGTCAGCAGGGGGTTCGGGAGCTCCCTGAAGTACATTTTGCAGAGGGAGCTCGCGCTGTGAACGTCGCGGACGGTCAGCTCAGGAACCTGCTCAGACTCAAATTCCTGGCTGCAGAGAAGGACACGAAAATGGTTGAGAAAGAGGAAAGCAAGTCAAAAGCCACACCCAATGCAATCAAGAGTTGGAAGGGCTTCCTGATGTACAGCAGAACACAAACACTCGGCCACCAGCACCACGTCAGCCGTGCTGGATGGGATGTTCCCAAAGGAGACCTTTTCTTTGTGCTAAGGCATTGCCCGCAGGCCTCTGAACGCCCGCAACAGGGCACATGCCCCTGCTGGCAGCTGTGTCTGTCAGTCGCAGCACTCTTACCGCAGTCTCTGGACTCTGGACGCGACGCCGGACAGGCGGTATATCCCCTGCACCACGCCGTGCTGCTCGATGAACTCGGCGCAGCTCTGGAGGACCTGGGGGACTAAAGAACACGTGCCGGCGGTTACTGGAGCTCCTTCTTCAAGTCCTGGCTCAGGCTGCGCTCCCGTCACATCCCATCCACTAAGCCCAGCCAGGCTACTGCTTAGTTCTTCCTTGAAGGGGACAGCTGTCAGAGACACCTCTGCAGGAGCTGCTGAGGAAACTGGACAGAGATGCGTTCTTTGCATTCCAGAAATGCCAGGACCTAGGAATCAGCCTGGAGAAAGTAATTCCGGGGAAGCCGCAGACATTGCAAGTCCCATCACTGCTCCCATGGGAATGGAGGTGGAAAATCTCACGCCCGGAAGGAGCTGGGAAACTGATGCAGGACACTCTCTTTGGCCAAAAGGCTTCCTTTTTTTTCAGGCTACCATGGGATTGGCTTACAGGCTTTGCTTTAAGCAAATACAAATGTGCTTGTCCCTTGGGAGCATTTACCTTGCAGCCATCACCTACTCAGTTGAACTTTCAGTCGTCAACTCCCATTCCCCGTTTCTCCACTGGTATCAACCTGCTCCTTGCTAGATACCATCTCCCTTTCATCTTTAGGTTCCCAAACAGGGAAGCTCTCAGGAATGGGCCGTCCCTTACCATCACGACCAGAGTGGAGAAGATGCTCTCCCAGGTCACGGCCAAACACCCTTTCCTTCTCCACCTCCCGCTCTTTCCGTTGCTTTGGGCGGGCCTTCACCACGGAACGAAGGAAGGTGAGCAGCTTGCCGCGCTTCTTTGGCACTGCACAACAAAAGGAAGAAAACAGTTCATTTTAGGCTTGGCTCCGTTGGACGAGGCCGAGCACAACACATTCTACAGAGCACCTCAAAACGGGAAGAACATGATGAGCAAGTGCATACAAAAATGGATTTTCCCCAACCCTGGAGGAGTCCAAGGCCAGACTGGATGGGGCCTTGGGCAGCCTGGTCCAGTCCCACATTAAATGTGGATGCTGGCAGCCCATCCTGAGGCAGGGGGTTGGAGCTTGATGATCCTTGAGCTCCCTTCCATCCCAAGACAAGATTCTACGAGGATACTAGGATTTTCCCAAGTCCAGTCATAAAGGACACAGGAGGATTGGGCCAAATCTCTGCGCGTTCCGATGGAGCATAATGCACTCCTCTTGCTTAGCTTGCCCAACTTGGGGATTAAGGACCCTCTCAAAAAGCCACGTTCTGATCAAGCGTGTCACTAGCACAACCAGACCTCTATCTGTCCACCAGGGACGCTGGCTGTTCTCAGCCTCGTACTGACTTGCAGGAGAACTGCCTTTGCCTTCCCTCATTCTCGCTGCCTACAAAACACCAGCCATACGCCCCGTGCTATGCATGAAGGATCATCAGCACAGAGGATAAGGTGGGATGGATAAGGGAGGTATTAAACACGGAACACACCCAAAAAAGACTCCATTTTGCTTCCCTGCACCATCAAATGTATCATCGTACCTGGCTTTGGCACTGAATTGACAAGAGACTCCGGGATTTTTCCGTTAATGAGCTCCACACACTCACTGGGGAAAAATCCAACCTGTAACAAGAAGAAGAAGAAGAGAGGTGCGATACTGAAGGCAGCGTTTCTCAGGCCTGAACTGTTCAAACATCACATTTTCCTCATAACGTGCCTGCCAGATGCTCCGTAAGACAATCCAACAAAAAAATGGCCTGCTTAAAGTTAATAATTATTCAAAATTTGCAGGCAAATATCCATAAAACTGTGTACGGAGCGGGGAAAGGACAAGTACGCTATGCACCCCTAAATCTCAAGCGTGCCTGGAGGGAAAGACTTCATACAGAAGCTATAGATTATGATAGATTGATGCAGCTAGATCTGAGTTAGCACAGCCTATGAACTTTCTGCTTGCTGACTGAGATGCAGCTGCCATCCCCAGCTCTGAGCTACCCAGCGTTCGGCAGCCAGCAGCAGCAGCAAGCACGCAGAGGCTCTGTTACCCTGCCTCATCTCAGCTGACAGGCAGCGACTTCCTGAAAGACACTGACTTCACCTTCTGCATGGGTGCAAGCACAAGTGCTCAGAGACACTGAAACACGTGTCCTAGCTGCTGCATTTCCAAAGGTGCGGTTCAGTGGCCGTGACCTGATGCATGCTGTGAAGGCTCTTCTTTCTAAGTTAATTGAGGAGACAGTTTGCTACAAAGACCAACTTTCAGCTCTGGCCCAAGCCCATAGCAAAAGGCAAAGTCCTCTGACACCAGCACAAGGAAACCATTTTCCATGTGGAGCCATGCTGTGCAGGCAGGGCAGCTCTAAGCTGAGATTCCTGCCTCGACCGAAGTTGCGCTCTCACGTCTGAAGCTTGTGCCTACCTGAAAGCCGTGCTTGCCTCTCCAGCGGGGGCTCAGCTCCTGAGGTGGCATATCGATGACGCACACGAGGTCTCCCACCTGCAAGAGATTGCAACGTCAATCCCAGCTTCAGCACGGCTGGGAGGAAAGCGCAGCTCAAATGACTGCATTCTTCTGCACTGCCCAATATCGTCAAGCTTGAGAGCAATTGCACCAGTGCAGCTCTTCAGGCATTTGCCGCCATACAACTGAACGTGGAGGTAGAAGAGTCACTACAATACACAACATACAGAATTCAGCTGTTCAGTAGGAAATGGTTCTCAGAAGCAGCAGGCTCTTGGCCAAAGGGAGAGCTCCAATTAAACCGCAGGCATAAGTCAGCGGAACAGATCCTGAACAGATCTGCACGCTCCATACACTGGTCTGCCATTGCTCAGAGACCAGGCTACCACACCGGGCAGTAGCTCTTTGATCAGAAGATTCCAATGACAAATACAGCCATAGCTTAGAGATGGCTGAACTCCTCCCTGCATCCAACCCACTGCAAGTCTAATCTGGAACTGAATCTTCTGGGCTTCACCTCACCAAACACTCTGAAGGTCTCAGAGAATATTCCTGATAGCTTCACATGTTATACTCTTCTGTACATGACAACAAGGAACGCCCTTAACTGCTTACCTCCAAGGAGAGTTCACCCGGTGCCTGGGCAACGTATCTCTTAATAACGTGGGCAGCAGCAATAGCTGGGATATTAAGAGATGACGCCTCACGGACCAGCAGGGGCTTCCCGTTGTTCTCAGCCTGAAACAGAGAGCACAGGCCACGGTGAGGAGCTGAGGGCTGCAAGGAGGATTTCAGGCTGAGGACCATGTCAGCAGAGAAAGCTGCAGGAAATGCACTCGGTCCTTATCATGGGCACACAAGAAGGAACAGCAAGGCTAAGAACATGCCCGCAGCAAGGAAAGAAAGCATTAAGGCAGCTTTTCAGTGACACTGATAGAGCCGCAAGGATTCGCTCTCTCTTGAAAAGCAGGAGAGCACATCTGCAGCTCACTCTGCTGGCTCAAGTCAGGGAACAAAGACCAATCAGAGCTCCATACTCTACCTCCATCCGTGTCATGTCAGGCCCACAGCTGATCTCGCTGCACGCAACGCCCATCACAGCAGGCATGACAAGCTGGAACTGAAGAGAAACACGCTCATATTTTCTCTCTTCACACACCACAGTATCGAGAGACTACTGGAGAACTACCCTTGGCTATCCTCTGGCACAGGCAGGTGCTCTAGAAGCAACCACTCTGTTCACTCCATTCAAATGGGACAGCCCATTAGGCAGCATTTGACCAAGCAGCTGTCCCTCTGCTAGCAGATGGGGACTGGCACAAAGCAGCAGATGCATTCGCCCAGGGCGCTCTGACAGCGCAGCAGCAGGGCAGTGAGAGGAATCATTGCTGCAGGTGCATCTGCTCCCCGGCCACGGCTCCCAGCAGCCTCACCACCGGCACCTGCTGCAGCCCCGCACATCAAGGATTTCCTCTGCTTGCATCTCTGCTGTGCTCCCTACAGCTGCCGGGCACACTCACACAGCCCAAGCGTGCGGGCTTGTGACCTTGGGTCACGCTGTGCAGCTCGGCACAAACTGGGCCTAGGACTCTTTGCCTAAGGGTTAGGTTTCCTTCAGACCAGCTGGCCACAGCACCACACACAGCATCCTTCTGAGGGCGGAGCTGGAGGGGAAGGGAAAAAACCCACACGGGACCAGTGTCCCATCAAAGCTGGGTGAGGCTGTGTTACCAAACTCGATGCGACACAGTGCTGGTCAACCACGTGGGGGGACAAAGTGTGGCACGTACCTGGCAGGAGATCAGAACAAGGTAGACAAGTGTCTTGAACTCGCAGCTGATTCTTGTCACTTTGCTCTGTTCTTCCACGAGCGAAAGCTGCACCAAGGGAGCGGGTAGAGGAGAGAGAAGGAACAGGTCTGTGAGCTTGCACAATGTAGCAAAGATGACAAGGGAAAAACCATGGAAAAAATGCCATCTTTGTAGATCGCTTGGGAATGCAGGAACTGGGTGAAAGTTACGTCTGATGGACAAGAGTAAGCAATACGACACTATGAGCTCCACCAGCCAGCAGTTCTCAACACCTCACTGCCCACCCGTCCATCCCACACCCTGTCTCAGCTTACCTACAAGATGCTGCACAAGACGGGGTGAAAACGAAGGCACTCAGTCGCTGCACAAGGGCAACAAGCGAGCTACTCACGCAGAGCTCAAGCGCTCCAATGAAGGGACGCAGCACGCACTGCTCCTCCCCTCATTCCAGCCGCTTGTGACATCACTAAGGGCCACCAGCCTGCTCCGCCATGACGACAGGGTGGGGAGGCAAGACCATGTCACAGGACCAGAAGATTCCACCCTCACACACCCCAACATTCTAGAATCAGCGGGCAGTTGGAATTCTACCTCAGCCCAATCCTGCAGAAGCTGCCATGCGGTTGCCATGACCACAGCGCAGGACCCAGCGCTTGCTCCTGGGCAGCCTCGGACGACTGGCCTCAGGCCGTCCCTCTGCAGGGCCTTCCTGCCCTCGGGCAGATGGACATTGCTTCCCAACAGCGTACCTTGCAGCGCAGGGCCTATGTAAAATCCACACTGGAGTCCTATATATCTCTATCAAGCTATCTATACCTAGACACACAGTCACCACTACCATCTTTTTTCTTAGTCTTGAGGTACACCATTCAGCTGTTTCATTGCCATCAAACAACCCCACTGACGTCACACTGCTGACACAACGTCCTTGCAAACACAGCAGCAACTCCTGGCACCGATAGCTCCGGCTACAACAAGCACAGGGCTCTGGCTTGCTTTGGATGCAGTTGCAGCACGGATCTGAGGGTTTTGTGGAAGGGGATATATTTCAAATTGCACCGACGTTTTCAGACCATTTCTCTTTCGGCATGGTCCCAGCACCTGCCATGCTGATCATCATCCTGAATATACATTTTTTCAAAGTTCCAGAACTAATGAAATAGTTCCTTACGAGACACAATCTGATCACTCTTCTGGCCATATTTTGTTCCAGCTACCGCTTCCTGCGGGTGGCACGAATAGCGCTGCATCACCTATAGCTCTCTGCTCTTACCGTTCTCATGCTGTCTGGGCAGTCCTCATGGCCTCAAAACTCTCTCATGCCACACGTGCCACACTCTGAGGCACAGAATATATATCACACTACTTCAAAACGCTTTTTTTTTTTTGTTTTGTTTTAATATAATGATACTAGGGATAATCATCTGGAGCTAGAGCAGTATGAAAAAAATTCCCCTTAGTTCAACCATAAGTCTGCCCCACGGACTCCAGAAGAGCTCTAAGAATACGCAGGGTGGACATGGATGGCAGCTACCATAACAGTAAGCAATGAAAAATGAGGTTGTGAGCCATGCTGTGTCATTGCACCTGCAGGCAGGGATTTCTCCTTGGACTGAGCAGAGTGCAGATGTAGCCTGAGAAAAGAACTTAGGATCATTCAGGAAAAGCAAATGAGTTGAGTAATTAATTGAAGAAACTCGCGTTCTAAAGGTACTTAGAAGGAGAGAGTATTTCCCAACAGAATGGGTTGAACTGTCTATTACCTGTTTGGTTAGACAGGTCTACTCTATGTATGCTTAGACTGACCTGAGAGGGCATGCTTCAGCACACCCCAGAATTTCCAGTTTCCAAATCGTCCAGGCAGCGCAAGTGCGGTGTACGTCTCCCTTGGCACAGACATCAAGCTTTTCTTCCTGTGCAATAAACTAATTATGACGGGGGAAGGGGACAGTACAGGCCGCACAAGAGAAGAGCCTAGGGGAACGATTTTAGAGCTGGGAGTGAGGCAAATGACTCGGCTCAAGTGCATCTATACCAATGCACGCAGCATGAGCAACAAGCAGGAGGAACTGGAAGCCATTGTGCACCAGGCTAACTATGATCTAGCTGCTGTTACTGAAACATGGTGGGACTACTCCCATGACTGGAGCGTTCAGGTTGATGGCTATAAGCTCTGCAGAAGGGATAGACAAGGAAGGAAGCCAGAATATTCATCAATATTGAATTGATCCTGCAATTCAGGAACCTCACAAGCAACCTGAAAAAAGCGTCTTAAAAAAAAAAAATAATAAAAAAAAAAAGAAAAAGGAGAAAAAGGTAATCAGCATCCCAGCAGCTGTTCTTCTTTAAACCATGGTTCCCAAGCATACTGCAGCTGGACAAGCTATAGCTTATCACATCAAAAGCCATCTAGAAGATTCAGTTATTGGTACTGGCCATGTCGGCATTAGCTCACTGTAAGCATCTGCAGGACAAGTCTACGGACCAAATGACCTTGTGCACCCATCCTTCTCTCTTAGCTGCAAGAATAATCCTCACTCCCAGCCATTTCCAGTTTTCTTTCTTACAAAAGATGACAGACATCAAGAAGCTCTTCATTCAAGAGTTATCTTCTTATACAAACAACTGAATTCCAGCCTGGTTTAATCCAAAGTGCCATCTAGTTTGCATACAGAGAACTAGGGTGCACATAGGAAAGAACGCATGCACACTCTAGTTTTCAATGGCCAGAATATCATAATAAACACACAGAAAAACAGCCTTTACTCTGGAGGCTTGTATGGCAAAGCCAATTGTTTAGACCAGCTCATTAATATGCTGTATCTAGTTGGTAAATTCCAGCTACGTATTTTATATGTCATTATTATCAATGACTGTGGAAGCCCAAAGGGCAATCTCTCATTTTCAACAGACTTCCTTTTTGACAGAGATGGAATTTATTACATTTCAAATTCATCACTCCTTTTGGTTTGCAACATTGTCCTCTGCCAAACTCCTCAACACAATCAGCTGAAGTCTTCTACCTGAATTTCTGGTATGACTCTGACAAGTATTCCTTCACGATGCTCAGATGTGCACCGTCTCCCATGAGCATCTTACTGGACGCAGCGTGCTGCAGCATCTTTGCAACAGAACCAAGGTTTCTTCGTTGATCTGTAGTCAGCTGCCAGTCCAGCTGAAAGATCCATTATGTCAAATGCATCCGGTGCAACCATGGCTGGATTCACGTAGCGGTGATAGAGTAAGTTGCCAACAATCTAGGACAAGTTGAGGAGAGAAAAAAACACGTGGAAAACCAGTGGCACAGACCTCCACTGAGTCTTACTGAAACTACTCTGAGTGAGTTCTGACAAATTCCTTTCCTATGAACTGTGGGCCCCGTTCAAGATGCACACATGCACCCACATTGGATATTTGCCTGCAGTAATTCCCACAACAAAAAGGCATTGGCCCCGCACGCTGACATGCAGCAAAAGTTCCCACGCCACATACTTCAGTATTTCCTGGTGTTTCACATCAATCTGCGCAGAGCCAAGTCACAGAATCTGGGCTTCTCCTGCTTCACGTGTGATTTGAATGCACAGAAGAGATCAGAGGCGGGAAGAAATGGCAAAAAAAGAAAGAAAAAGCTTCGCCATTGCTAAGCTGCCCCAGAAATTAACTGCTTTCAGAGAGGTCATGGTTTTGACAGCTGTTTCAGCTCTTGCTGTCCTATCCCAGATGACGGCACACGGTCACAACAAACAAAACCGTTCACTACCTGTCACAAGAAACACATTTGTGAGAGAAATCATGTTGATAATAGTAAAACTGGTAGTAGGAAGACAAGAACAGTACACTGTAGGAGTAGTTTCAGGCCCTAATGCATCTACAGGCAATCACCACACACAGCTGCAGTTGTGAGCGCGGCATGGACCGTGACATTGTTTCCACAAGGATTAACAAAAACTGCAGCTTTCCACCTAAATTTACAGATGGAAAAAATGAATTCACCTGCACAGAAAGAATCGATGCCTCAGAACGGGAAAGCACGGAACCAGAAGAGAGAAGAAAACGGCATTCAGATTGGTAATTACTTCGTAATGAAGCAGGGACAGAAAAGCTTAAAGAGACTGTGGCAAGTAATGTAAAATCCACTCTTGGTTTTATTAAGAAGAAGAGCGCTCACAGACACAAAGACCTTTAAAATCACAAAAGCCAGGACAATTCCAATGAAAGCCACAATGCTGTGCTCATTTGGAAGCATTTACTACCAACATCCTTTTCGTACTCCAAAAGTACGGAGATGTACAATACAAAACTGCCCACACATCATGAAAAATGACACCATATACTTTGGTGCAGCTACTGTAATGCCCTAGAATATTGTAAGGGAAGTGAGAATAGTAGAATTTTGCACACGGACCTTTCTAACTTGGCACTGTCTCTTTAAAAAAAGAGCAACTGACTCAGATAACACCAGCAAAACCAAGGTGCACAATTCAAGAGCATCCCAAAGCAGCAACAGCATCCCAAAGTCAAGAAACCTTGGGGGCACAATGCCCAAGATGTTAAAAGCAAAAGGAAAAGCAGCAGGGTGACTTCTTCTGAATGCTGTATTATGTCTCCTTTGACAAACATGTACCCAGCAATCCAAAGCACAGTGCAAAGTACTTTATACCCATCACAACAAATAGCCTGTCTACTTAAACTGCAGCTTTTAAACTTCTCTGCACACGTACACCCAACAAAGAACACTGAGATGCATCTGCTGCAGTCAGCGTGGCAGACAATTATTCACAGAGCTGCTCAGCTCCTTACCTTCAGAAGCTCCTCCTCGCCAGCATCAGGAAACTTGTCATGCCGGGAGTCTTTCAGTACCTTGGCGATGAAACGCATTCCGTAACTTCGAAGGAAATAAAAGGCAAGCGAGAATTCCTCACGGATGAACCCACTATTAACTGCTGCAGGATAATGCGGTGACACACCAGGCTTACGGCACTTTGTCAGCTCAACAACAATGGCAGACAGGAACTTGTCTGTCACTGCCTTCACATTTCGGATTGAGGCATCCAGGTGCGTCCTCACCTCACCATGATGAAGAGCTTGTTCAGGTGTAACATCGTACGGCAACTTGCTATTTGGAAAAGTCAGATGTGAAGGTGAGCACTCCTCAGCCTAATAGACTTTCGTCAGTGCCAGGCAGAATTTTTGGCTTGACACAGAAACAGATCCACGCTCACCTGGCTGCAAAGAGCTGCACGTTCACTTTAATTAGAATGCTAGCACTGAAAGAGTAAAGGACTTCTCACGTCCTCTGCTGTCCCTGCAGCAGTCACTGTGAGAAAAGGCCCAGCTAACTCTAAACTGTATCTTTCTGTACCACATGCAGACACGCTCTCTAGAGTCAAGAAGCTCACCTGCCATATGCAGTAGTACCTCAGGTCGCAAATAAATCAGTGAAAACACAAGCTGCACATTGCAGTGTTAACATAGTAACTCACGCAGCATGCTGCGTTGGGAGAGTTGTCTTTGACTTCATAGCATTGCTTTTCCACCACTTCCCTTGAAGTGTGTTAAAAACAAAACAAAAACAACCAACAACAGAAGCCTCAAAATCTGGTGAACATCAAGCACTGGAAGAAACACAGAACTCTGACTGGGGACGGATGGGAGCCGATCCAGAGTTTATAGACACACATTAAAGGGAGGACAGGGACAGATGACGTAGCGGGGGATCTACAGGCCAGCCAACCAGGATGACCAAGTGGATGAAACCTTCTCATGGGCAGACAGGAACAGCTGCCTGCTACGATTCTATGAACACGGCCTGTGTTGAGAAGAACCACAATGCTCATCTCGTTCCAACCCCCCGCTGCGTGCAGGTTCACCAACCGCCAGCCCAGGCTGCCCAGAGCCACATCCAGCCAGGCCTTGAATGCCTCCAGGGATGGGGCATCCACAGCCTCCTTGGGCAGCCTGCCCGAGTTGTGGGCAGAGATTGGCTTGGAACAGTAATATCTACGGTATCTGTATCTATGAGTTAACACAGAAGAAATGCTTTGGGGTCTTTTTTTTGGCCTATCTCTTAATGAGATTCACTTCCAATAGTCTCAACACCCCTGTCACAAGATGATCTTTATACCTTTCAGAAGAAAGCCATCTTGAGCTGATGGAAAAAAGCTGGTATCAATTGGACAGAGGCATACAATGAATCCAGGGATGGTTTGGAACAATTAACAGAGCAATGCAAAGCAGCTGAGCAGCTTTCAGAAAAAAACAGTAGCAACAGCTTCCATACCTGGCCTCACCATTCTGAGATCCCATCTGGTTAACCCAGGACTTGTAAATATCCACTGGATCCGTTTTGACGTTGAGCGATTCGTCCTCAATTATTTCCTCCACAACTGGGGCCAAGATCTGCCTCAGTGCCTTCTGACCACGGGCACCACGGTTGAAAGAGCGCATCTCAAAAATACACAGGAAACAAAGGGAGTTCTACACAGGCAGAACTATTTTCTTTCAGTTTTTAAGCAAGTAAGCAATCAGCAACAAAAGCCATTCACAGCATGCCGCTATGGCAAATCCAGCAGCAGAGAATAAAGCATATGCATGCACTTTCCTGAACTACTACTCCAAGAAAAGATAATAATAATTAAACAAACCTTTTAGACGTTACCTGTTGGAGGGCACATACCATCCTCATACTTAAAAGCATCAAAAAAGGCATGATTGCCTCCAACATCGTATGTATTTGGTCTTCCTAGCAAGCTGTGAAGCTCCCTATCAGCCAGAAGTCATAAACACCAAACTCCTAAGGGACAATCCACTCAGTTATGCCGACAGACAGCCAGAATCCTTAAGCCTGACAGCCAGTAAAAAACCCAAACCAGACAGCAGCTGATTTTCAGCCTCCTCATCACTTTTGGAAAACAGTGTCCTTCGCGTCAGCTTCACTCTGGCCTGTAAAGCCCAAGCTCGCAGTCTGTTCCAAGTCCTTCTTACTGGACAGCAGAGAACTTAGATTGGACTGAATCTTAGGAAAGCACTGCATTAGATCAAATATAGTGCCTCCCAGACTGTTCCAATACACATGAGAATCTATGACAAGAGGAGTGAATGAAAAGCTGCATACCTCAAGTAGAAAAGATGCTGATAGGCTTCCAGCTTTCCCCTCTCCTCTTTGCTCAAAGCTTTCAAACCTCCCTTTTGCTCATTCAGTGTCATCACATCAGAGAGCTGTTCCTTGTTCTTCTTGCTAAGATTTCTGCTATGAGAAACAACATCCTGCAAAGAACACAGAGGGACAGATTCCACATTTAAATAACACGCAATATGGGAAAAAGCTGCACGATAGCACTTCCTTTTGTGTGGATAAGGCAGTCAAGGTACATCAGGAGATCATGACGTGAAACATTATCTGTTATAGCAGCGATTTCTGTCTTGTCCCCACGTTCCAGAATTGGTTGAGAACCTACAAGGACTAATTGCTTTGAGCAGGGACTACTGTCAGAGCTGGTAGCGTTCTGAAGATGCTTGAAAATGCCTTTCTTTCTCAACTGTGCTTGAAGCCCCAAGCCCTGTTTCCATTTTGCTGACTCACTGCCTCCACATGCTCTGATAACGGTGATACTTTTTGCTGCCAGCATCAGCCCAAGAGCTGGAGCCTCCTTTGGAGCTGAACTTGACTGCTGCCACGGTTCAGATTTTACACAAGGTCAAGCCTAGCACTACGCTATTCAGGACCAAAAGAAAAGGTGACTGTAACTTCAGCTTGAATTAAAAAAAGGCACCGCTGTATCAGCAATGTTGTTCTTGGGTGCAATCAATCGTCAGCAAAGTGACAGAGGGGGCTTCCATCAGCCAACCAACACCAAGCAGCCTGAGCACATTTCCTGTTCCGAAATCACCTCCCCCTTCTGATACAGCACACAAAACGTGAGAAGAAATTAAGGTGTGCAAGTCCATGACTAATGGAACCACAAGTGAACAGACAAACAGTTCTCAGAGCCTTCAAGCATACCATCTATTGCTTTCCCTTGGTCCCGAGTGGGTTCTTTTCTGGTGCTTTGTTTTTACAACACTTCAAGTCTTGATGTTTCTTCTGCAGTTATCTTTCTAGGGATACATAGTAATAAGTGGAACAGTTAGGAACTTACTGGGAGGAAAACCTGTAACTCTGGGGGAAATAGTTCCCACTGAATCTGAGTAAGTGAGATCCAGGCTCAGAAGGTCCTCATGCTAACTGCCATTGGCCTCAATTCACTCTGCTAGTCTCCCAGCACTGCATTTCCTACCTGCAGTGTCATTCTGTTCTTCACTACCAGTCCAATCTTGATGTCCATGAGATTGAGGTCATTTTCAAGCTGTTGATTAGATCGGATCAAGCTCACAACTTCCTCACACAGTTTCATTAGCTCCAGCTCCTCCTGAAAATCTGGGTCCGATCGAGCAAGTGAACAAATTCCCGAACCACAGCCATAGGTGGGTTTTCAGCAGTAACTAAAAACAAGTGACAAAACATCAGAGGACAGGAAACAAATTAATGCATGTGTTACCTCTGTGCAGACAGCATGTCAAGCAGCAGCCAGTCCAGGATCAAATTAACACCAATGGGCTTGAATAACTCCAGACAGCATCCAGAACTTCTTGCATGGAATAAATCACGACAGAAGTCAACGCTGTAGGATGAAGTCAGTATCAGCTTAGGGGAGTCCACCTTGCTGAACTTACCCCAAAGATCAGCGCTCCTATTTCCCAGCAGCAAAAGTACTACCGTGAACCAAGTTTGCACAGAATCACAGAATGTCAGGGATTGGAAGGGACCTCCAAAAATCATCTCGTCCAATCCCCCTGCTGGAGCAGGATCACCTGCATTAGGGCACACAGGAACATGTCCAGGTAGCTGCTGAATGTCTCCAAAGGAGATCCCACAACCTCTTTGGGCAGCCCATCCCAGTGTTCTGTTACCCTTGCCGTGAAGAAGCTTTTCCTCTTATGTATGCGGGACCTCCTACGCTCCAGCTTGCACACATTGCCCCTTGTCCTATCACTGGATGTCACTGAGAAGAGCTTGCCTTCGTCCTCCTCACGCTCACTATTCACACATTTATAAACATCAACGAGGTCACCCCTCAGTCTCCTCCAAGCTAAAGAGACCCAGCTTTCTCAGCCTTTCCCCATAGGGAGATGCCGACCTCCTATCCATACTCTTTCTCATACACCCCAGGATGCCCTCTTGGCCACGAGCGCACAGTGCTGGCTCATGCTCCTCCTACCGCCCACCAGGATCCCCCGATCTCTTTCTCCTATGCTGCTGTCCAACAGCTCAGCCCGCAACCTATACTGGTACTCAGGTTGCTCTTGCCCAGATGCAAGACTCTACACCTGCCCTTGTTCTTTCTCATTCCGTTTCTCCCCACCCAACTCTCCAGGTCTCGCTGGAAGGCAGCACAGCCTTTTGCTGTGTCAGCCACTCTTCCCAGTTTTGTCTCATCAGCAAACTTGCTGACAGCGCATTCCACTCCCTCAGCCAGAGGGAATTTTTCCTTCAGCCACCTTCCTACCTACCTATCTACTCTTTGCACCACTTCATCCCAACTGATTTTCATAGCTGTCTTCGTGTTGCAGATCTCACTAACAGCATTTTTCTGCAAATAGAGATTCAAAGCATATTAGCTTTATTCTTTTGGCCACGCTTCCTGAGGGTTTTGTAGTCTTCTCCTGCTTTGTTTCCTCGGATAAAAGCTTGAGTTTTTATAACGTCATTTATCTAGAATGGAAAAAAAAACCCAGCCACTTAAACTTGTTAAGGGCAGAGTAAAAAAAAAGTGTCAGATACTGAATTCATTTCACAATCTCTTACGTGGTCTCGGAAATATTGCAGATGATCTCTGTAACGCCTTCTGGCTTGATACATCCTGGTCAGTGACTGAATCTATAGGAAAGAATCCCAAAGCAGGTCAGATAAAAGTCTTTTCCACAAATATTGCTACCAAAAATGTTAACAAAAAAAAAAAAAAAAAAAAAAAAAAAAAAAAAAAAAAACATAGCATTTGCTACCTTCACTACTTGGTCCTTGTGTGCTCGTCAGTAATCCAAACGGATTTGATATGCCTTCCTCTCTTTATAGCCACGCCACTGGGACTGAAAACACACACAAGAAAAAAGGCGACTTCTCAAATTGAAGAGCAGTAATTTACTGTTCTATGCTTCTTTCTGCTGCTCAGTTTCCACTTCCCTTTGGCTGAATAAAATGTAACAGAGACATGCTCATCTTACAAGACATGCCGTAAGAGATATGCAGTGAAGCCTTAACTATTTCTTCCACCACCAGCTGTCATGGTGAGGGACTTAGCAGCACCCCCCACCAAGGGCAAAACACAGCTAGAGAACAAATGGTTAGCTAAACAACCAAATGCACCATCCATTGCACAATTCTCAATGCCATCTTCAATTCTCCAAACCCACGCACTAATGGGAAGAGGGAGAGAAGTAATTCATACATAGTGATTCTCAGGGAGAAGGAAACGCCGTCCAGTACTTTGCAAAATGAAGATAATTGTGCGCGGCAACTGCTTGAGTTGAACAAAACCAGTCAGTAAGCGTGCATGTGGAGAGCAACTGACAAGCACAAGTTTCAAACAGAATTAGGGGATTTCATACCTGCATGCAAGTGATGGCTGGAACTTGCTTCTTCAAAAACCTCATTCTGGAGTTGAATTCCTGACAAACAAGACAGCCTCGACAACAAGCCTGAAGCTTCACCATCAGGTTCTCTTGGGCCAGCCACAACTGCTCTCGGTCGTACGCTGCCGTGACTCCAGATACAGTGCTCTAGATTAGTGTTATGGTGGGAAGAAGAGCCAGGAAGAGAAAAGGGAGATGCAAAAATGACATGTTACACAGCAGCTTCTGTATTATGCTCAAGATAAACTTACAAGTTGCTTTTCGGTGAGCGGCAACACCACCGTCTTGTTCTGGGGATAAAGGTGTGCACATTCTCCACAATAGCACAAAGAGGTGCTGACGTGCAAAGTAGACAATGAACAGGGAATCATAGAATCATAGAATCACCAAGGTTGGAAAAGACCTAAGAGATCATCAAAACCTCAATGGCCAGGGCTAGTAAGTCACAAGTTTTCAAGAATCCTTCAGAATAAAGCTCTTCACACCAAGCTATAGCTTTGCACAGAACGCCATTCAAAAATACAGTGCCTTCACTTCTGAAATACCAGGATTGACTGGATGCATGTACTATGAGCTGTATTACAACAGACGAGGGTGCTGCCAGGGACAGCGAGGACTACAGTTCAACTAACTGAAAACAGACATAAATAGACAGCTTACACTTAGCTAAATGTGAACAAAGCCTGAGTCACACATGCCAAACCTACAGCAAATCACAAAGTAATTTGGGTTGGAATGGACACCCGGAGATCGTGTGATGCAACGTATATTGAATATTCAATTCTTGCTTGCTGAAAGAAGCAACAGTTCAAATCGCAATTGGAGAGTTTACAACAAAGATCTTGTGGAAGAAAGCGAGGAGCTCAGAGTGGATACAACTTGGGTTAAAATACCCAAAGACTGCAGCTTTTTCTTCTGCACGCAGTAGGAGAATCACAAAGTGGAACGTTTTATAGCAGGCACTGCATTTGGACAGAGCAAAGATTAAGGAACAGTACACGCCAGGGACACCACAAGAACCAGGATTGCTAAGAAGACGGTACGACTGCTGTAAAAAAGCACCATTTCAAGGACCATTTAACTAACTATGCTTTCTTTAATGACAAGGTCACCTCTGTAGTTCACCTAGAAAAGCCCATTGAGGGCTTTCTGGATTTCTGTAAAGTTTTCAGCACCGTTTCTCACAGAATCCTGGACAAAACATCCAACATACGACTAGACAGCAATACAATGCAGTAGCTGAATGAGTGGCTGATGGCTCAGGCCCAAAAAGCCACAGTAAACGAGGTCACATCGGTCTGGCAGTCAGTCACTCCAGGCGTTCCCCAGGGCTCTATTTTAGGGCCAGCTTTCTTTAATGCTTTCATAAAGACTTGGATGTAGGACTAGAAGGTGTTACGAGCAAGCTGACTGACAACACTAAACTGGGAGGAACTGCTGAATCTGTTGAGGGTGAAGAGGCCTTGCATAGAGATCCTGAGAAATTAGAGAGCTGAGCAATCGCCAACTGCAAGAAATGGAGTACGAGCAAGTGACAGATTCTGCACCTGGGAAAGGGCAACCCTGGCTATACACACAGACTAAGGGGGGAGATGCTGGAGAGCAGCCATGATGAAAGAGATTGGAGGGTCTTGGTTGACAGTAAGTTGAATACGAGTCAACAGCGCTCCCAGGTAGCCAGGAGGGCCAACAGTATTCTGGAGTGCATCAAGCACAGGACTACTAGCAGGTCAAGAGAAGGGGACTGTCCCACCCTACTCTGCATTGTTGTGGCCTCATCCTGAGTACGGTATACAGTTTGGGTCACCCCAGTATGAAAAGGACATAAAACTATGAGAAAGTGTCCAAAGGATGGTGACAGAAACATACAGTAAGATAGCAAACAACAACTAAGCATTGTCCAATTTATGCTTTTTCTCTATTTCTTTCTTGACAGAAAACTTGAAATTCAAAATTTGAAACGTGTCCAAGTAGTAGCAATGAGCTGCAGAGAACACTTAACAAAACCCACTCAAAATGTCAGTCCATTCTTCCTCTTCCTCTTCCCTCATTCGGTAGTGCTAGATTTTTTTGTTCTTACTGTTCTCTATTCTACTTTACTAGTGATTTCACAGCCTAACACACAGAAATACCTAATTGTAGGCCTTCTATTAAAAGATCTAACATTAACTATTACTTGCTTCCATGACTGCTAGCGCGCCAGATCTTTCACCTTAAGTTTCCACATCACCAATAACTAGATGAAATTTGTTTAAGTTGAACTGTTGGGCAGTTCATTTAGAGCATCACAGATCCACAAAAATCATCACAGGGCTTGGAAGGGACCTCTGGAGATCATGTAGACCAAACCCCTCACTAGAAGCAGGCTCACTAACGTAGGTTGCACAGGAAAGCACCCAGGTGTGTTCAGAGTATCTTTTCACAGTGATGTCTAGGCCGTAACAGCATGTTTTGTTTTGGGGGTGTTCAAGGAAAGGCTGGATGTTGTGTTGAGGGACATGGTTTAGTGGGAGCTATTGGGAATAGGTGAGCGGTTGGACTGGATGATCTTTTACGCCTTTTCCAGCCTTGGTGATTCTAGGATTCTATGTATTGTCTCAGCATCACTTGCATTTCCCTCTCAGTATTATCTTAGCCCATAGAATGCCTGCATTTGTTCTGTCCTTCATCTGACAACTCCCCGTCACCTAGGCAGACTATGGTACAGACTGCTTGCTTCCTCCTACAGTGTGTACACACACAGTATGCACACCTTTAGGCATGCTGCTCTCCCCATGAGAGAAAGCGGGGGGAAAGTAGGAAAAGAAAGACCTTTCTTACAAAAACACACACACTACGGTTGACACTACTCCATCTCATGAAGAACGAAGGAAAACAGACACGGCAACTTTTGACTTAGGAAAGGGCACAGAGGACAAGCAGTAATTATCCTTGATTAATTAGCCAACAGCGGCAGAAAAAGACTACCCTGAGAAACAACAATATGTTACAGCTCCTCATTAGAAAGCATTCTTGAATTTGAAACCAAGTTTCAGGACAGCAGAAGGGTACATGTCACTGTGGCTTCAGGACTTCCTCTGACACTAGATAAGAAGTATCCATGCACAGGGGCACACAAGAAACTGAACATATTTGCACTGGAACAGGTTGCCCAAGGAGGCTGGGGATGCCCCATCCCTGGAGGCACTCGAGGCCAGGCTGGATGTGGCTCTGGGCAGCTTGGGCCGGTGGTTGGCGACCTGCACATAGCAGGGGGGTTGAAACTAGACGATCACTATGGTCCTGTTCAACCCAGGCCATTCTATGATTCTATGAAACACTAACAGGTGAAAGAATTAAAAAGTTTCCTACCAAAACTATGCCATAAGATGTCAACTGATGTCATTATAAAATTCTCTGCGTTTTACAGTTGATGGTTTGGGTTCTCTGTTGTCTCTATTGTTCTAGGGGTTATAGGAGTGTTACAAGAAACAAGGAGCTGGACTACATGAACTTCCAGGCTTCTGCTGTGATGCCTCACAAATACAAGGCTGCAAAACTAGTGCTTTGGTGCACGCATGCACGTGGCGTGCACTTGTTCGGGTCACGTGATCAGATGAACTGAAGCCACACAGGAAGCCCGTGTCTATTTGCAGATCCAGGAAGCAAGTTAGTCAAGATTCCAGGCTCTGACATAACATTTAAGCCTCTCTAGATTACAGCCTTATCAGGGCAACTCAGCTACACAAGAAGCAGTGGCAAAAGGCAACTATCTCAGTCTATATGAATCAAGCAACAACATTGTTCACTGGCAGGCACCTAGTTTTAGCACACCTTACGATCTAGGATCAGTCTAGCACTAATCAAGCAAAACTTACTTTCATGTTCTTCATGCACAGCTAAGTGCACACGATCCACACGTGACTGGATATCATTCCACGTGATAAACTCATTTTCTTCTGCACGCATCTGAGCTTTCAGCTTCATCACATCATCCACACATCTGTCAAAGAACAAAAATCAAAAGCAGCAAGTACCATGTCATGAAAAACTGGCCAGGGAACACACAAGACAGCAATGGGAACTAAACACAAAATGGAAGAAGTAACACAAGGGTTAAAACTGACATATACGAAAGAAAGAAGGAATAGGAAAAAGACAAAAGACCGTGAGCAAGGCGGTCAGCTCCAGTGCAAAACCATCCAGAAAAGCACTAAAACACCGCATGACAGTTTCAGACAAAAAACACAGGGCAGGAACAGGCCTAGTGCAATTGAGAACCTTGTAGGGCCAGAACACAGCTTTGTCGTGAAACCTTGATAAAGGTCTGAGAGACGGTACTCAGAGCAGATTAGTAAGAAACGGGGAATGCAAAGACAAGATGCAAGAACCGAGAGAGAATAAATTAATATTGGAGTCAGCAGTGAAAGAACCTGAAGTATAAGGGGAAGAAAAGAAAACCGAACCTCTCGGGAATGTAAGCAATATCAAAGACGGACACGAACCTTCCAAACACTCACCTCTGACAGTTCTCATCCTCAGTGCTTGTCAGCCCTGGGACAGGATTGCTCAATTGTCTCCATACTGCACTCACATCCCCTGAACCCAAAGCCCTGATCATCACAGCCACAGAAGAGAGCATCTCTACAGCAACAGATAATTCTGCATGGGTGAGGTTACCCTGCATACAAAGGGGAATACAGATCAATTACACTTGCTCTTCAAAACTATGGCTAGAGCACCAAGAGATTAAAACAGAATCTCACAGTGCCAAGTAGCTCGAGACTTCAAGATGAAGCATCACGTCAGAACAGACTAAGCATCAAGGCAGTTCTACAAACACTCAAGACAGGCCCATTGAGTGAAACAGACAAGGCAGATTTGGTGATCCATATCAATTCACAGACATCAGAATGCATTACTTACATCATGGCTTTGTTGCTGCAAGGCGGCCAGCTCCTTGGGATAAAGATCGGCAGCAAATGCATAAACCTCTGCTAGCTGGGCCTCTGGCTTCATCATTTCTGCCACAGTCTTCTCTGCATCACCCATTCTAACTGCAGCATTAGTGCTGGTCGCTGCTGCCAGCCCTAGCAGTTTGAAGAGGCAGCACATCAGAGAGGCAGCATGAGAACAACCGCGGCAGACAGTTGGGCTCCCAGTCATGCAACCACTTGTACCGTATTCAATAGTAAGAACCCTAACCTAAAACCTAATTCCCTTAGAGGTTTTCCAATCAGTTGTTTACCCAACTAGTCCTGCATTACTGTAAACAACCAGACCACACAAGGCCCTCTTGAAAGTAAGACTCATTTTTAAACCAGTTTACCTTTTGTCTGATTATCAGAGGACTGTCTCACCAACTTCTGCCAAGATGAAGCCTCAAAACTGTCCATGTTTCCCATCGGTAGTTCATAACAACTTTTCCTTCCAGTATCTATGACTGGTCGTGGCAGCACCAGGCATTCTACAGTGTTCTCTGCACCCTACAGTGCTTGCACTTGAACACAGCACAAATGGGTAAATAAACATCAAGCAGCACGGAGAACCAGGAAGGCACTTTGAAGGTAACCTCCTACTTACTACACCTGCACCATCTCCCTCTTGTAATTTAAACCACCTGGAACCAGATCCCTACCAGCTTGCTTTTCATGTGTTCTAAATTGAACTAATTGCTATTGTGCAGCCAGAATTAAACACTGAAAGCTTCTGGAACTTTCTCCAGAAGAGAGTTTTGCATGGTGTCAGAAGCACCTGATTAAAACAAATCCAGCCACTGTGATCTATGTTTTATTTGCTATCTGATACCTAGAAACAGCCATTAAAAAAAAAAAGCTGAAAGTTCCATAGCTCAAATCAACTAAGCCTTATGTCAGTAGTCAACAGGTAAGCTAGTTTTAACACCTCACGGAGCAATCCAGATTTCTGACACAGTCCATGGAACAAAATTTAACACAAACTGCCTAGGAAAAGAATTATTGAAGGCAGACACAAGCCCCATGCTGCTCAGCATTTCATCTCACCTGCTGTTATCTCAAGCAGTATTTTTAAGAGCTTGACAGAAGACAGAGCCAGCTGTCATGATTATTTTCCATGTTCCAGGAGCCTCAAACTACTTAAAGAACATCCACGATAGTCTGACATAGCCCTGCTATAACCTCATGGGAACACAAACACTGCGCTTTCCCATCCTTCTGATGACACCCCACAGCAACAACAACATCAGCTCATTCAGTGCAAATAGCTCAGCAAAGGAATAAACAAACAGAAGAAAACAGCCTTTCCTTAAGCCACTTCAATTAGTCACAGTAATGCAACCAAGTCACAGCATGTTACACCCATTACGGACATATGCATCCACCACAGTGCCCAAGACCTACTTTGCTGAAACTGGACACATTTTTCTAGGGTCTGAAGGCACACGATCCCTTACATCTCTGCTTGGGTGCACCCTTTCAGAAAATAATGCACTGAAGACACACAGTACAAGTAACGACTTCACAATTTCACTTGCAGTCTCCTTTACTTTAGACTCCTCTTTTCCACAAACCAGCAAATCATCTACATACTGTCACAGCTTTACCAACTCTTCAACCTGAAACTTTCCCAAAACTTTCTCCAGCACTTCATTAGTTAAAACAAAAATAAAATATAAAATATATAACGTATATAAAATAACACATAATAACACAATATATAATATCTATAATAATATAACACATAGAATATAATAAAATAAATTAGGTGACTCTATGAACCCTTGGGGTAAAGCAATCCACCTATCTTGCTATTTTTGTCACATTTTTGGATCCTCTCGTACAACGGCAAAAAGATCTCGGCTCTCTGAGTCTAAAATGCAGGTCCCGAAAGCATCTTTGAGGTCTGTTACACTGAACCATTTGTGTCCGTGTGGGATTGGACTCATTAAATTACAGGGCTTAGGAAGCAGGGGGTGTCACTTGAGAACCATTTCATTCATTTCTCTTGGATCTTGTACCAGTCGATAGGTGCCACCTGCTTTCTGTAAAGGCTGTTTTCAATTATTTTGAAATCATTCTCCCTGTTTCCCTTTTCCAGAAGCACGGATCCGCGGATCCCTCCACCCCGTCAGTCACAGAACAGGGCCGAACCAGCCTGTAAATCACTGATGCCTGGGCAACCTGTTCTTGTGTGGCACCACCCATTGTGCAAAAAACTTCCTCCTAATATCAACCTAAACGTCCCCTGTCTCACTTTAAGACCATTCCCCCTTGTCCTATCACCATCCACCCTCGTGAACAGCCGTTCCCCTTCCTGCTTATACACTCCCCTCAAGTACTGCAAGGCTGCAATGAAGTCTCCCGCAGCCTACTCTTCTCCAGGCTGAACAAGCCCACTGCCCTCAACCTCTCCTCACAGCAGAGCTGCTCCAGCCCTCTGACATCTCAGTGCCTCCTCTGCACCCGCTCCCACAGCTCCACGCCCTTCCTGTGCTGCGGGCCCCAGGCCTGGATGCAGCGCTGCAGATGAGGCCTCAAAGGAGCTCAGTCGATGAGGACAATCACCTCTCTCTCCCTGCTGGTCACCCCTTTTGCAATGCAGCCCAAAACAGGGGCTTCATTTTTTATAGAAATCTACATATCCACACCTACAGTCCCCCCACAATGCACTACAGCTTCATATTCCTTCCTCCCTACAGCTCCCAACAGCCCCCAATAGTCCCATATGACCCTATGGCCCACCACAGCCCCCTACCTCCCTATACACCACCCTCAGAGCCCCGTATCTGCCTCTCCCCCCAGCAGCTCCCCATAACCCCTACATCACCTCACAGCCGCCTACAGCCTCACATCTCGCTATATATCTCCCCCCCCACCCCTTACCTCTCCCCACCCGTCGCCTCCCCGCAGCTTCCTAGAGACCCCACAGCCCCTCTCCCCGTCCCGGCACCGCTCTCCAACACACCTCCCTCCGGCACAGCTGTCCTCAGCACTCGCACCCGACCTGCCGCGGCTTCCCTCTCGGTGCCGCCCGGACAGCTCCGGCTGCCGCCGCGGTCTCCTACGAGGTAGCACAAGCGGCTGCAGCGGCGCTCTGCGAGGAGAGCCGCGCCTCCAACTGCCAGCTCCCAACGTTCGCTCCCGCGCACGGCGCCTCAGCCAATGGCAGCCGGCGGCGCTGCCGCGGACCAACGAACGCCCGGGGGGGAAGCGGCGCTGCAGCGAACCAACGAGAGGCAGGCAGGGGCGGGACAGCGCTGCCGCGGACCAACGAGAGGCAGGCAGGGGCGGGACAGAGCTGCCCCTGACCAATGAGAGGCAGGCAGGGGCGGGACAGCGCTGCCGCGGACCAATGAGAGGCAGGCAGGGGCGGGACAGCGCTGCCCCGGACCAATGAGAGGCCGGGCCAGGATGAGCTCGTCCTTCTGCAGTGTGATGAGGACAAGGCTGCAGGTGATCTGCGCAGGCAGCTCGGAGGTTGGGAGCCAGGAACGGACGCGGCCGGAGGAGAGAGGTGTTAGGGAGCAGCCAAGGCATCACAGTGCATCCAAAAGCCCTGAAAGGCATCACAAAGCCACCGCCAGGAAGCTTGGGGTTATCACGAGCAGCATCCAGGATGCTAGAGATGGTTTGCTACTGTACCAAATGGGAGCTGCAGACATCCCGAAGCCAGACACAACGGGAACAAACCTGGAGCTCTGCTTCATGCACCCCACAGCCTCAGCGTTGCAAGCTGAGGTGCTTTGCTGTGTGTTGCATTCATCCCAGTCCCCGGGAATGAAAACTCCTCAGGCAGTCAAGGCGTTGAGTGAGCACAAGTGTGCTTTTATTATTAAAGGAAAAGACAGGAGGGCGTGAGAGGTCCAGGTAAAGATGGCAATCGTCCTCTCTTGGGTGGAAAGCTCACGGAGAGAGGGGCTCAGAGCTCTCAGTGCTGCTGCCCGGTGCCTGGGACTGGAGGCCCGATTCTAAGCCCCCCTCCAAGAGGCTCTGCTTCTCCTCGCTGGTGCTGACCTGCTCCTGTATGGAGGTGCTGCTGTCGGGGCACTCGGGCTCTGCTTGGGCTGGGCTGCACTGCACAGGCACCGGGTCACAGTCCAGGCTGGTGCCTGTGGTGTCTGGCAGGCTCAGGTCAGCATCTTCAGCAGAGCTGGGAGAAATGAGGGCTTGAACTTGGATGAGCTCCTTGTGTGCGCCACTGTTGTTATGCGGCACGCTGTCAGCTGAACCGCAGCCATTTGTGCTTCCTGCGAGCTCTCCATTCATGGAAGCACACAGCCCAGCATCGCTACTTGCTCCAGCTCTGCTCGGTTGACAAGAGCTCGAATCACCTATAAAAGAATGAACAGGGCTTGGTGTCAAACTCTCACAAGCTGAATTACAAAAGTGGTTCTTGATTGGGGGAGAACTGAAGGTGTCAGGTATGGGCTGGAACGCTAGAAGGAGATACAAGCCCACTGACAGCAAGAATTCTATGCTGCTGAGAAGCAGGGTGTTGAAAGCTGGATTTGCACCCTTACCTGCCAGCACTACAACGTCTGTCTCTGAGGGCTCCCTGGGACGGCGCTGCGGTTGGCATTTGGCCACAGAGGATGGTTTTCCCAGGCTGAAGCAGGAACACCAACAGCCAGCTGGTGATTCCTTCATCCTGCTGGGTGGACTTGGTCTGGAGAGAGAAAACAGGGAATGGTGTGAGTCGTGCGTGGAACTTCAGAAGCATCTCTGACTCTGACACTGACAGCTCATCGGCCCCATCTCACTGCCATGTCTAGTTTCTCGTGCCAGCAGGTCTGACCAACAGCTCTGCTTCGAGGACAACTGGAATTGGATTCAGGCACGTGGCCCTGAAGTCCGGAAAACCCCAGTGTTTCCAGGTACAGCCAGCACAGGCTGGGATAGACGTCAGCATGGCTTTATGCAGCTCGTGACTGCCTGCCCAGCAAGGAGGGAATGCCAGCCTTGTGTGGCTAAACTCAGCCCGGCGGGCAACTGAATGTGAGTTCAGTCTCACAGTGCAAAGGGAGTGCAGATTCACTGCAACACTTCAGGCACCATCAGTTTAACTGACTTTCAGCAAGCTTTGGCACTAGAAACAATGGGGGCAAAAAAAAAAAAAAAACCACCACAAAAAGAAACCACAAAAACCCACCCAAACAATGATGATAAGGTACTGGAAAAGGAAGTCCTCTTTACCTTTCAGGTGGAAAGTCGATGACTGTGTGGAATTTCCCCCGTACAGCTGTGGGGCCTTCTTCCACCTCTATGTCCCTGCTCTGTGTCACAACCACAGGAGAGCTGCTGTGGCCTCGCCTCCGCGCCTGCGCCTCCTCCAGGCTGAGCAGCTCTGTGGCAGGAGAAGACGCCTGCACAGACTGGGGCCCTGAGAGAGAACTGTGCCCTGTAAGGGAAAACCACAGGTGAGAGCCAGGATCAGAAAGCGGCAGCACTACGGCCATCACAGGTCCGGGGGAGCTGCTGTGTTTCTCTCAGATTTGCTTCTCCGAGCCGCTGCAAGAAGAGCAGCTCAAAACAACCATGTGCTCAGAGGTGTGTCTGTGGCAAAGGACGCAGTCATAATTAAGAGCAGCTCCCTGTATCGAAACAGGCAAACAAAAACCCTAGAAAGCAGGTACGGTGAACTCAGAAAGCTTTGCTGCCACACGTTAATCAAGCTTCACCTGCTTGCAAAACATCATAATGACAGTGACGGTTTTCTTCTTGTCACGTTTGGGCTTGCACATTCTCAGCATCCAGCAACAGGGTGCCAGATTCTAACCTAAGCGCAGAAGTCTGCTGTCCCCTCGACAGGAAAAGTGTATTTCAAAGGACTTGGAGAAGGCCTGCATTTGATCCAGGTGTCTGATCAAGATAAAGCTAATGGAGGAAGACACTCACCTGCTCCATCTGCGATGTCAGGTCCAGATGTGGAGCAGAAGAGGACGTCTGTGTGGTCGATGATGAATTCCACCACGGCTGACTGCGTCTGCAGTTCCGTGCAGGCAGCTCTCCCGCTGGCACAGGCAGACTTGCTCTGCTGTGATCTGTAGAAAAGGCAGGTTTTAGAAGTCAGTCAGCCAACATCGCTTCCCCGGGTCTGAACTGTTGCAGCCCTAAGCTGTCTAACTGAGCTCCGGAGACTTCCGCAGTGGGCAGTCAGTGATGCCACTGAAGAAGTTCTCCTGGCTGATCAAGGACACACCAGCCCCATCTAAACAAGAGAGCAGCAATGCTCATCTAGAAATTGTGCCCACGTGGGGTTGGAGAACAGTCCAGGCTCCTGCTCTGCTGTCAGCCACTCACTGCACATTTTACAGGAGAAGAGCACATGTGGTGCAGAAGAAGGGAGGACTGCTTTATCTTACTGGAGAACAGATGTAAGCGTTCTGTTGAAACGGAAAAAGAAGTTTACCTTAGGAGGTTTGGAGCCCACACAATGGCTAAGTTCTTAGCGTGCATGTTGGTGACAGAGCTGTTCGCAGACAAACAGGCCAAGTGTCTCATCAGATACGCCAGGGTCCTGGGAAACAAGAGCGGCAAATGTTCAGCACCAGCCAGCATCCCGTGCTGCGACTCACAAAGCAAACCTCAATTCACACTAGTTGTTATTACTGCTACTGTCACTGAAGATGAAGTAGATCCAACTTGATCAAGTGCCACGCTGCAGCACCCAGCACCAGCACAGCACAGCCACAGCCATCAGCTGCACCAAGCGTGCCCCCGTACCCAGGAACTGACCCCATCAATTAACCCCATGCAGTGTTTCAGCACACCCAGGCATCCCGTTGCTCGTGTGAGACAAAGCCTGGAATTGCACTTTGCCCTCTGAAGTGCAGCAGGGCTGAGCTCAGCGGGCTGAGGGCAGCACTGACCTGTAGTGAGGAGCGGGCAGCTGCTGGATGGCGTCCCGCATTCTGACCAGCCGCTCCTCCTCCGTAGTGGCACCAACAGCATCCTGGAAAAGGGCAGAAAGGGATTGAGACACAAATCAGGCGAGATACCTGCCGCAGGGTTGGGAACCAAGGGGACAGCACGCTGCTGGTCAGCACTGAGAAAGACTTTAGGCCTCCCCAGAGGCATCTGGGGAACATAGCGGCACGCAGCTGGTGCCACCACGGCCAAGGAGTCCAAGCACAGGGCTGGTTTACAGCCTGGTTGGGCAGCTCAGCTCCTCGCAGGGGGCATTCATCTCCAAGTACACTTGGCTATTAATCCCCTTCCCGTTCCAGAAATAGCTGGGGAATAGCAACAAACAAACAAACAAACAAACAAACAACACAGGAATTCTCGCAAGCATTGTGAATATGGAAAGAACCACCTCCTGGGGCCACCAGAAGTGGCATCAGCACCATGCAGGATGTGGCAAAGACATGCGAGTAAACCCCATGGGGATAACAGAAGAAGGGCCTCGGAGCTGGGGCACTGCTGCAGCCATCTCCCAAGAGGCCCAGGGAAGAGGTAAAGGAACGGCGTTGCCTTGTGCTTACCGAGAACTTGTCGTACAGCTGGTCGGTCAGCAGGGGGTTCGGGAGCTCCCTGAAGTACATTTTGCAGAGGGAGCTCGCGCTGTGAACGTCGCGGACGGTCAGCTCAGGAACCTGCTCAGACTCAAATTCCTGGCTGCAGAGAAGGACACGAAAATGGTTGAGAAAGAGGAAAGCAAGTCAAAAGCCACACCCAATGCAATCAAGAGTTGGAAGGGCTTCCTGATGTACAGCAGAACACAAACACTCGGCCACCAGCACCACGTCAGCCGTGCTGGATGGGATGTTCCCAAAGGAGACCTTTTCTTTGTGCTAAGGCATTGCCCGCAGGCCTCTGAACGCCCACAACAGGGCATGTGCCCCTGCTGGCAGCTGTGTCTGTCAGTCGCAGCACTCTTACCGCAGTCTCTGGACTCTGGACGCGACGCCGGACAGGCGGTATATCCCCTGCACCACGCCGTGCTGCTCGATGAACTCGGCGCAGCTCTGGAGGACCTGGGGGACTAAAGAACACGTGCCGGCGGTTACTGGAGCTCCTTCTTCAAGTCCTGGCTCAGGCTGCGCTCCCGTCACATCCCATCCACTAAGCCCAGCCAGGCTACTGCTTAGCTCTTCCTTGAAGGGGACAGCTGTCAGAGACACCTCTGCAGGAGCTGCTGAGGAAACTGGACAGAGATGCGTTCTTTGCATTCCAGAAATGCCAGGACCTAGGAATCAGCCTGGAGAAAGTAATTCCGGGGAAGCCGCAGACATTGCAAGTCCCATCACAGCTCCCATGGGAATGGAGGGGGAAAATCTCACGCCCGGAAGGAGCGGGAAACTGATACAGGACACTCTCTTTGGCCAAAAGGCTTCCTTTCTTTTCAGGCTACCATGGGATTGGCTTACAGGCTTTGCTTTAAGCAAATACAAATGTGCTTGTCCCTTGGGAGCATTTACCTTGCAGCCATCACCTACTCAGTTGATCTTTCAGTTGTCAACTCCCATTCCCCGTTTCTCCACTGGTATCAACCTGCCCCTTGCTACATACCATCTCCCTTTCATCTTTAGGTTCCCAAACAGGGAAGCTCTCAGGAATGGGCTGTCCCTTACCATCACGACCAGAGTGGAGAAGATGCTCTCCCAGGTCACGGCCAAACACCCTTTCCTTCTCCACCTCCCGCTCTTTCGGTTGCTTTGGGCGGGCCTTCACCACGGAACGAAGGAAGGTGAGGAGCTTGCCGCGCTTCTTTGGCACTGCACAACAAAAGGAAGAAACCAGTTCATTTTAGGCTTGGCTCCGTTGGACGAGGCCGAGCACAACACATTCTACAGAGCACCTCAAAACGGGAAGAACATGATGAGCAAGTGCGTACAAAAATGGATTTTCCCCAACCCTGGAGGAGTCCAAGGCCAGACTGGATGGGGCCCTGGGCAGCCTGGTCCAGTCCCACATTAAATGTGGAGCTTGGTTGGCAGCCCAGCTTGAGGCAGGGGGCTTGGAGCTTGATGATCCTTGAGCTCCCTTCCATTCCCAAGCTATTCTACAAGGATTTTAGGATTTCCCCAGGGAACCAGGGACGCTGGCTGTTCTCAGCCTCGTACTGACTTGCAGGAGAACTGCCTTTGCCTTCCCTCATTCTAGCTGCCTACAAAACACCAGCCATACGCCCCGTGCTATGCATGAAGGATCATCAGCACAGAGGATAAGGTGGGAAGGATAAGGGAGGTATTAACCACGGAACACACCCAAAAAAGACTCCATTTTGCTTCCCTGCACCATCAAATGGATCATCGTACCTGGCTTTGGCACTGAATTGATGAGACTCTCCGGGACTTTTCCGTTAATGAGCTCCACACACTCACTGGGGAAAAATCCAACCTGTAACAAGAAGAAGAAGAGAGGTGCGATACTGAAGGCAGCGTTTCTCAGGCCTGAACTGTTCAAACATCACATTTTCCTCATAACGTGCCTGCCGGGTGCTCCGTAAGACAATCAAACAAAAAATGGCCTGCTTAAAATTAATAATTATTCAAAACCGGCAGCCAATTATCCATGTAACTGCATATGGAGCAGGGAAAGGACAAGTATGCTATGCGCCCCTAAATCTCAAGCGTGCCCGAAGGGAAAGACTTCATACAGAAGCTATAGATTATGATAGATTGATGCAGCTAGATCTGAGTTAGCACAGCCTATGAACTTTCTGCTTGCTGACTGAGATGCAGCTGCCATCCCCAGCTCTGAGCTACCCAGCGTTCGGCAGCCAGCAGCAGCAGCAAGCACGCAGAGGCTCTGTTACCCTGCCTCATCTCAGCTGACAGGCAGCGACTTCCTGAAAGACACTGACTTCACCTTCTGCATGGGTGCAAGCACAAGTGCTCAGAGACACTGAAACACGTGTCCTAGCTGCTGCATTTCCAAAGGTGCGGTTCAGTGGCCGTGACCTGATGCATGTTGTGAGGGCTCTTCTTTCTAAGTTAATGGAGGAGACAGTTTGCTACAAAGACCAACTTTCAGCTCTGGCCTAAGCCCACAGCAAAAGGCAAAGTCCCCTGACACCAACACAGGGAAACCATTTTCCATGTGGAGCCATGCTGTGCAGGCAGGGCAGCTCTAAGCTGAGATTCCTGCCTCGACCGAAGTTGCGCTCTCACGTCTGAAGCTTGTGCCTACCTGAAAGCCGTGCTTGCCTCTCCAGCGGGGGCTCAGCTCCTGAGGTGGCATATCGATGACGCACACGAGGTCTCCCACCTGCAAGAGATTGCAACGTCAATCCCAGCTTCAGCACGGCTGGGAGGAAAGCGCAGCTCAAATGACTGCATTCTTCTGCACTGCCCAATATCGTCAAGCTTGAGAGCCATTGCACCAGTGCAGCTCTTCAGGCATTTGCGGTTGTACAACTGAACGTGGAGGTAGAAGAGTCACTACAATACACAACATACAGAATTCAGCTGTTCGGTATGAAATGGTTCTCAAAAGCAGCAGGCTCTTGGCCAAAGGGAGAGCTCCAATTAAACCGCAGGCATAAGTCAGCGGAACAGATCCTGAACAGATCTGCACACTCCATACACTGGTCTGCCATTGCTCAGAGACCAGGCTACAACACTGGGCAGTAGCTCTTTGATCAGAAGATTCCAATGCCAAATAGAGCCATAGTTTGGAGATGGCTGAACTCCTCCCTGCGTCCAACCCACTGCAAGTCTAATCTGGAACTGAATCTTCTGGGCTTCACCTCACCAAACACTCTGAAGGTGTCTGAGAATATTCCTGATGCGTTCACACCTTATACTCTTCTGTACACGACAACTAGGAACGCCCTTAACTGCTTACCTCCAAGGAGAGTTCATCCGGTGCCTGGGCAACGTATCTCTTGAGAACATGGGCAGCACCAATAGCTGGAATATTAAGAGATGACTCCTCACAGACCAGCAGGGGCTTCCCGTTGTTCTCAGTCTGAAACAGAGAGCACAGGCCACGGTGAGGAGCTGAGGGCTGCAAGGAGGATTTCAGGCTGAGGAGCACATCGGCAGAGAAAGCTGCAGGAAATGCACTCGGTCCTTATCACGAGCGCTTAACAAAAAACTGCAAGTCTAATAACAGCTGTTTCTCTTCCCGGCGCGCAGCACTATCGCCAGGCAGTGCAAAGATGCATCTCTCTACCCAGACTAAGAGGACAAACTCCACAACCAAGACGGCTCCGGCAGTTTCATAAACTTGCCACGCTTGCACTACTGCCTTCCCAAAGAGGAGCGTAAGAGTCTGCTCACTTCCTGTCACCTATTGCCTGGAGACCTCAGCCGTGGACTGGACACAGCAGCTGGGCCACTGACCCAATCCTTGGCTCACTACAAGTGCCAGCTTCCTTTCACTTGCTGAATATGAGAACAACACTTTGTCTGTGGGTGACAACATCCAGGCAGGACGGGGAAAATGCTTCCGCACGTTTATAACGCCGCATCTGATTCTGTCGGTACTACGACTTCCACGGCCATCTAGATGCCCGCAGCAAGGACATGAAGCTTTTAAGGCAGCTTTTCAGGACACAGATAGAGCTGGAAGGACTCTGCCTCTCTTGAAAAGCAGGAGAGCACACCTGCGGCTCACTCTGTTGGCTCAAGTCAGGGAACGCTTTGGATGCAGTTGCAGCATGCATCTGAGGGCTTTGTGGAAGGGGATATATTTCAAATTGCACCGACGTTTTCAGACCATTTCTCTTTCGGCATGGTCCCACCACCTGGCATGCTGATCATCATCCTGAATATACATTTTGCCAAAGTTCTAGAACTAATGAAATAGTTCCTTACCAAACGCAATCTGATCACTCTTCTGGCCATATTTTGTTCCAGCTCCCGCTTCCTGCGGGTGGCACGAATAGCGCTGCATCACCTATAGCTCTCTGCTCTTACACTTCTCATGCTGTCTGGGCAGTCTTCGTGGCCTCAAAACTCTCTCATGCCACACGTGCCACATTCTGAGGCACAGAATATATATCACACTACTTCAAAACGCCTTTTTTTTTTTTTTTTTAAATATAATGATACTAGGGATAATCATCTGGAGCTAGAGCAATATGAAAAAATTCCCTTTAGTTCAACCGTAAGTCTGCCCCATGGACTCCAGAAGAGCTCTAAGAATACGCAGGGCGGACATGGATGGCAGCTACCGTAAGAGTAAGCAATGAAAAACGAGGTTGTGAGCCATGCTGTGTCATTGCATCTGCAGGCAGGGATTCTCCTTGGACTGAGCAGAGTGCAGATGTAGCCCGAGAAAAGAACTTAGGATCATTTGCCTGTAACTAGCGGTGTTCCTCAGGGGTCTGTGCTGGGTCCGGTCTTGTTCAACATCTTCATCAGTGACCTTGATGAGGGGATAATGGCCACCCTCAGCAAGTTTGCTGATGATACGAAGTTGGGAGGATTGGCTGACACGCCTGAAGGCTGTGTTGCCATTCAGCCAGACCTGGATAGGCTGGAGAGCTGGGCAGGAAAAAAACGGATGAGGTTTAACAAAAGCAAGTGTAGAGTCTTGCATCTGGGGAGGAATAATTCCATGCACCAGTACAGGCTGGGGGATGACCTGCTGGAGGGGAGCTCTGCGGAAAGGGACCTGGGTGTCCTGGTGGATGACAGGTTGGCCATGAGCCAGCAGTGTGCCCTTGTGGCCAAGAGGGCCAATGGCATCCTGGGGTGCATTGCAAAGAGCGTGGCCAGCAGGTCGAGGGAGGTGATCCTCCCCCTCTGCTCTGCCCTGGTGAGGCCTCATCTGGAGCACTGCGTCCAGTTCTGGGCTCCCCAGTACAAAAAAGACAAGGATCTCTTGGAAAGAGTCCAGCGGAGGGCCACGAAGATGGTGATGGGCCTGGAGCATCTCTCCTATGAGGAAAGGCTGAGTGAACTGGGTCTGTTCAGCCTTGAGAAGACTGAGAGGGGACCTGATCCAGGTCTATAAATATCTAAGGTGTGGGGGGGGCAGAATGGCGAGGCCAGACTGTTTTCAGTGGTGAGTGGAGACAGGACAAGGGGAAACGGCTGGAAACTGCAGCATAGGAAGTTCCGCACAAACATGCGCAAGAACTTCTTTACAGTGAGGGTGACGGAGCACTGGAGCAGGCTGCCCAGGGAGGTGGTGGAGTCTCCTTCTCTGGAGATGTTCAAGACCTGCCTGGATGCCTACCTGTGCGACCTGGTGTAGGGAACCTGCTTTGGCAGGGGGGTTGGACTCGATGATCTATGGAGGTCCCTTCCAACCCCTACAATTCTGTGATTCTGTGATCATTCAGGAAAAGCAAATGAGTTGAGTAATTAATTGAAGAAACTCACGTTCTAAAGGTACTTAGAAGCAGAGAGTATTTCCCAACAGAATGGGTTTAACTGTCTATTACCTGTTTGGTTAGACAGGTCTACTCTATGTATGCTTAGACTGACCTGAGAGGGCATGCTTCAGCACACCCCAGAATTTCCAGTTTCCAAATCGTCCAGGCAGCGCAAGTGCGGTGTACGTCTCCCTTGGCATAGACATCAAGCTTTTCTTCCTATGCAATCAAACACGTAGCGAGTCAGAAAGGACTCGTGAACGTGGAACTCATTTTCCACGCAGCGTTAGAATATAGCTAAGGCACCTCCACTGAGATGAGCAAGCTTCGGTTTGGGTTTAAAGGCTGCCAGCTTCGATAGAAACACTGCCATTCGGAAGGCTAAGAAACCTTGGCGCTTAAAATTCCTGGAGACTTGGAGAGTTCTCAAAGAAACCTTGAAAAGCTGCCTTGAAGTATTCCTGTTGAAAATTGCTGGGATGCCTTGCCACATCATTCACCAGGAGTATTCATATCATACACCATAGATTAAATCAGTTTCAAAACCACGGATTGTAATTATCGGCAATACTTCCTCCCTGTGGATCTCAAGCCCTCGTGAGTGACTGCAATGGGGGGCGGCAAGGGGATTCTGGTGCTAAGCTGAACATCATTCCAGAAATCTGTTCTCCTGAACTAAAAATACGGGCTAAAGGAAACAAGGTGTGTGTTCATCATTACACTGACTGCATCAGAGTGTGCTTTTGTGCACACGTGGATCTAGAGACATCGCTAAGAATTTAATTGGTCCACCCAATCCTTAAGCAACTCAGTAATTCAAGATACCTAACAAGGATGGAGGCTCAGTGGGCCGTGGGCAAAGCAGGGAGGACAGAGGCAGGAAGCAGGAAGGAGTTCAACTCCAGCTCTCCCCCACAAAAGACTGGGAGAGTTGAGTCAGCACCACGGGAGGAGTTACGACACAGCTTGGGAGCTTACAGAGAGACCTGAGATTGCCAAAGGACGGCACCAGGGTAACTCTCACCAGTCCTGTGCAGGGCTTTCATGGATGCTTGGGATGCTGACTTCCACTGCCTGTGTCATTGGTAGGAAGGCCAGGTGACAAAGGCTCCTTCTGTCTGGGTAACGCTTCTGTGGCTCCAGGGTTATGACTGGAGGGAAAAAAAAAAAAAAGAAAAAAAAAAAAAGTAAAGTAAAGCACGCAACCCTGAAAAATTTACTACTCCGTTGTTCTTGTCAGCATGACAACTCAGATGAGCGTTACGTGTCCTGCACCTGACTGAAAAAGCATCCAAGCCTATATTCCACACAGCTTCGTCTCAGGGCCAAAAAGAAACAGTGCAAAGATGTTTAGAACATTCTTGGTGCAGATGAAGGCGCAGGGTGCGCACGTATTCTCTTCAATTCTCTTCAATAATAAATATTGATTCATAGTCCAAAGATAACTTATCAAGAAGTAGCATGAAAGGTCGATGAAAAGGAAATTACACAACAAACTATTTTCATTTAAGAAATCCCTGCTAAACCTCTCCCCATCAAAAAGGGAGCATCCTGGGCACTGTTAGCAGCAGTTCGGAGAACATCCTGCACCACAAGATGCAACACAGTCTTTTTTTCTTCATTAACAAGCCCCTCATTTCTCTACTTAGCATCAGATTCCCTCAAGTTCAAACACGAGGATCAGAACAGCCGCTCAGACCTGCTGAGAGGAACCCACAGCTGGGATGTCCCCCCGTCCCGTTCCACGCTATTTCCAGCATCGCTGGGGAAAGGAGGAGCGACTGCCATCACCTACCCAGGCTTCTGCGAGGCCTTCCATACGGTCACACATCACAGGGAGAAGCATGGCGGAGAGCTCTCGTGCCACAAAGCTCGGGGCTGCAGAAATCAAGGTTGCCCCCAAGATGCTGTGTGTAACAACAGCACTTACTGCACGTGAGACATGAAAGACAAGGCTAAGGTGAAAAAGCCTCCACTCCCCATGGATGTGGCTGTCTGCACAGACAACAGCTGCCTGCTGTCCAGCAGCCTGATGCTCACCCACCAAAGCACACGCCCAGCAGATGCCTTTCACAGAATCATAGAATTAGCAAGCTTGCAAAAGATCTCCAAGATCATCCAGTCCAACCGTCCACCTACCACCAATATTCCCCACTAAGCCACATCCCTCACTGCCACATCTAACGTTTCTGAACACCTGCAGGGACAGTAACTCCATCACCTCCCTGGGCACTCCTGTGGAGAAGGGTTTCTTAACATCCAGCCTCAATCTCCCCCCGTGCAACTTCCGTTCCCCCCAGTCCTATCACTACTTACACGGGAGAAGAGGACGACCCCCACCTCGACATAATCTCTCTTCAGCTCATTGTAGAGAGGGATAAGGTCTGCCCTGAGCCTCCTCTTCTCCAGGCTAAATAACCCCAGTTCTCTCAGCCAGCTGCTCCCCATGAGACTGGTGCTCTACACCCCTCACAGCTTCACTGCTCTTCTCTGGCAATATGTCGGGGATTCAGTGTCCTTCTTGTAGTCAGGGACCCAGAACTGAACACAGCACTCAAGGTGAGGACTCACCAGAGCTGAGTACAGGGGGATGATCACATCCCTGCTCCTGCTGGCTCCAGCCCTTTGCACTGCACTTCCAATCTCAACCATCCCTTCTGCGGTAGCGCTTGCATCCTCACTTAGGGCTGGAGCTCAAGAGCTCAACGCAACAGGAGGAACACAGCGTGCAACTGGAAGACACGTCACACTTGTTCCATGCACTCAAGCTGACCCAGCAGTGCTAACTACCCCACAGTCACTGCAAACACACAGCAGCATCCAAGCCCCCAACATGCACATCCTCTCCTGTGTTACTGGAGCCCACAGCTCACCTTCACACCTCCGTGCATTGCTGGGCTTTTACACTGACGCAGCCTCGCTCCAGCTCCGTGGCTGCCACACAAGGCCTGCAGGACCTCTTTCTCCGCAAACCCCATCTGCAGGCTTTGGCTCGTGAGGTTCACCACCTGCCCTCCTGAGCAAAGACAAACACCGAGACTGAGAGCAAAGCGCCACTGGCCCGGTCCCCCACCCTCAGCCCTGACAGACATGCCCCGGTAACGAGACTCATCCCCAAAGCTTGGCTGGACAACAGCACAGGCATCACTCCTCAAACGCCCCATCCCAGCAGCCAGGGACCAAAGCCTTGGGACAGCTGAAACAAAGGGCTGTGCAAGCTTCCTGCTAGCTCTGAACATGAACAAATCCACCCCCGAGCACAACAGGATGAGAGAAAACAGCAGCAGACAACAACCTGCAGAACCAGCCCATCTGGGGCTGCTCCAGACGTTTGCACGCTCCCTTCCATGGCCCAGGCCAAGCTTGCTGAGCTGCTCCTCCTTTGTGCAGGGCAATGGTGCAGGTGCTGTGTGCTGGCTGTGCACAGTGTGCCTTTCACTTGCTTTTCCTCCCTCCATCTCCTGTTAGCAAAAAGCCTCTCCAACCTTCCCATGCTAAAAAATCACTTAGGTAAAAAAGAACTAGCAAGCTTGCTTTTTAAATTACCTTACTTATACAACTTGATGCTTTAAAGCAGAAGCTCTCCTAGCAGTGACCTACCTTAGACAAGCTCAACTTTTGAGAGAAAAGTCATTCCTCTGCCTCTGCAGACTTTGCACACATTTCCAGGGGCAGCAGTCAGCCCAGTTCTCAGGGGCACAGCTTTACCAGCCACAGAAATCCAGCTGATGCCCGCCGTGCTTTTCTCTCTTCTGAAACACCAAGCACCATACTGCTGCAAGAAGCAAAGAGAAAAATCACAGAATCACAGAACTGGGCTCGGAAGGGACCTCCAGGGATCACTGAGTCCAACCCCCTGCAAAACGGGCTCCTACAGCAGCAGGTGCTGACGTGCAAAGTAGACAATGAACGCGGAAATAAGATACAAAGCTTGCTAACATCACTACTGTGGTGAAACATTACTTCTTAAAGTTGCAATAAGGCCTGAAACAGGGGCAACTTCAACTGCAGAGAAAAAGAGCACGTACTTTACCTGCATCTCCTCCCATGACAGCTGTGTGTCATGCTGCACAAATTCAGTCGGCTCATCCCATCCTCCCTCTCTGGTCCTCAGGTTATGATAATGATGACAGCCTCCTCTCACCCAGTGTTTCACCCGTTCACTGCCACTGCCTCCTAAAAGCAGAAATGGTGCTATGTTGAAAGCAAACACGTCTCTATCTTCCTCACATACAAATACTACAAGAAGGAAACGCATGGAGAGGGTCCTTCCTCCAAGCAATAGAAGGAATGCCTCAGATTCCAATGAACCACCGCAACAACTACCTAAGCACAATATATTCTACAAGTGGGGAATATTTCACTGCTGACTTTTTCATTTCCTTCCTACCTTTTTCTTCTTTCCTTTAACAAAGACTTCAGCTTACAAGGCAGCCTCAATTCCCTGTAACATGAGATTCTAACAAGATACCCAGAACGCAAGACTTCTCCTCACATTTCTCCCCCTCTGCTTTCCATCCTACAGGCAATCATCTTGAATTTACTGCACTAGCAGTTAGCTATTTGGGGTTCACCTGTTGCCATTGTTCTCCTTTCCACTTCTGCCAACTCTCGCTGCTATGTCTCTGCACACTCTGGAGCGACTCCGCACAGCCCCACATCTGGTGAGCGCAAGGCACTCAGGGTAGGGCTGGTATCTCCGTGATCGACTGCTTCATTCACGGCCAGAATTCCTAAGGAAACTTCAACAACAGGAGGAGGCAGGTTACCTGGGCAGTCAGGAGCTCAGTGACTCACAACAAACAAGAGAGCAAGGCACTGTGCGAGCGGACACAAATACCTTCCTGTATTTATGCATAAAAATACGGGTTAAAAAAAGACAACTTGGTGTACAACAAGCTTTTCAGTACAGTGTGCATCTGTGTATGGCACAGTGTCTGACAGCGCTTTTTTGTGTGCTCTTAGTCCTACTACGGTGCTGACTTATCGACAGTATTTCTCTACAACCTTTTATCCATTCACTCAGCTGTACTCTGACAACAGCTGCAGTCAAGGCAGCTTCTTCTTGCAGAGCCCTGGTACAGCAGACAGCTGACTCAAAAAGCACCTTTCCAGTGACTGCACCGTTCCTAGCAAGAATAGCAACCTGAACACAGAACAGGTTATCAACAAGAAAAAGATGAGGAAAGAGCTAACCCAGGGCTACTCCAGAACTCTGTTGCAAACACAGTACAAAATCAACCACAGGTATCTCACCGACGCAGTAAACACGAGATACAGTCATTTTCAGCGCTGAGCAAATCTCTGTTCACACACAGAGAGGTAGAAGGGTATCTGAAGATCTTATTCTGGCTCAAAGAAGCATACTTTAATCCTGCTTTTGACCAAATGTTCTTTGGCACAGTCCACCTGCCAACTGCACTGATTTGTGTTTTTATCTGCACTTAGTGCAAAAAAAAAAAAAAAAGTACTTTGAGAAATACTTCATAGAATTAAGGCAACAGTACAACACAAATGAAAGCTAAGATGCACCAGAACTGCGCACATGAACATCCCCACGCTTGACTACCCAACCACAGACAGACACAGTTATCTGCTAATGTCAAACACTTTGACAGAGATTCAATAGGTATCTCTGCCTAGGATGTAACACAGTCACAAGCACAACTGGAACAACGACATATGCTTCCAAAAAGATGTAAAGAATTGAAATTGAAAGGCTGTGACATTCATTGTTGAAAGAAAAAACTTCTACACCTACCTGAAGCAAACACTTGTATTCTAATTTCCTTTGCATGTGTACATTTCTTGCTCGCATTCTTCCATTTGGTGACGAATATTGGGTTGACAGTGGCATTGAACCGCGGTATTTGCCACAATGCTTACATCTCTGTGACTCTTCAGTGTCCCTGTTAGCCTTCTGAATCCCGTCCTGAGTTTCATCGAGCCAAAGCACAGCTGTTTCATCCTGAGTGTCCTGAAGAGAATATGATGAGGAAAGCATTCGCAGCATGAGGAAGAGTGTCACTGGTTGTGCAAAACAAAACCACCACCTCTGAGCAATTGCAATCTCAAGGGATACAGGAAGCACGCCAGTATCTTTCTAATCAATTTCAACACAAGGCCATAATGGACATTTGTTATCAGCAGAAGCAACTACAGCATTACCAGGCCAAAACTCTTCTCAGGACAAGGAACTCCCACCAACAAGTTCCATCAGTGGTATCACTCCAACAAACATCAGGACATCCCAACGCCAAGCAATCTGCACTGGTCAGTCCTAAAGCTGTATTTGCCAACAGGACGTGCCTTTCCAAGGAGCCCCAAAAAGAAAATCACAGAACAATTTAAGATGGAAAGGGACCTCTGAGCTCATCTGGGACAATCCCCTTGCTCCAGCACGGACACCGAGAGCACGTTATCCAGGACAGACCAGATCCAGATGGCTTCTGAACAACTCCACAGAAAAGACTCCAGTCCCTCTCTGCTCGACCTCCCCTACTGCTCAGTTACCTCCACTGTAAAGTGCTGCCTGACGTTTAGATGGCATCTCTTGAACCCCAGTTTGTACTCCATGCCTCTTGTCCTCAACTGCATCCTCACTTCCAGCTTTCACATACACTGAACAGATTCCCCCCAAGCCCTCTCATCTCTAGACTCAAGAGTCTCCTCACCCTCAGCTTTCCTCTCTGGAGAGGTGTTCCAGTCCCTCAGGCACTTCAGTGGCCCTACGCTGGCCTATCTCCAGAACATTCCTGTCTCCTGTCTGGGGGGGCAGGGCAGAACTGGACACAGTACAGGAGCAGCCTCACCAATGCCAAGTGGAAGGATCACCTCTCTACTGAAGCCTTCCAGGCAGCACGAGCACACTGCCGACTCACAGCCACCTGGGTGTCTGCCTACCAGCACTCCTAGGACTTTTCCTGAAAAGCTTTGTTCCGCTGAGGTGGACACAAACATAGACTAACAAGAGTCCTTTCCCAGTACCAGGCTGCAAGGACTTGTTCAGGGAAACTTTAGGAAGTGGAAATGCACATACAGGAGCAGCAACCAAAAACTGATGGCTAACTAACACAACAGCAGGCTGCTCTTGTCCCGTCCACAAAGGGTTGCAGATTGCTGTACCAGCAAATCAAAAAGCACTGTATGTACTGGGGGTAAATACAAACGTACAACAGCAAAAGCATCTCTCAAGTCTCTCTTTTAACAGACCGTTTGCTGTGGAGTACTGATCACACCGTATCTTATGTTTTGGCTGAAGAAACTCATTAAATAACGTTACACGCAGAAATTTTCCAAGAGACAAGTGTTTAGCAAACCCCAAAATACACGTAATGAACAATAGTCCAGCAGCTGCCAAGCACAGCTCCTCCACCCCCACTGTTACTTCCTACGGGGTTACTATGGAAGGAGATCTTAAGAAGCAATTGCCATCCCTCCAACAACTCCTGATGTGCAAACAGGACACAGGAAACATTGACTTCTGACACGGATTAATAATCACCCTGCACAAAGAGCCACTGTATTCCAGCATGAAGAGTTCTGTGGCAGGACTGAAAACTGACATTTCCTTACATACCCAAAATGGGTTCCTGAGGAACATGAACCCTTTCAGGGCCACTGAGGAAGCTGCTCAGTGATCTTCATCACCAGCGCAGTTTTCGGACACTGCCATCGTGAAGGTTTACACTTAGTCAAAAAAAACAAAGCAAACAAACATACAAAAAAACACCAGTGTTGAACACAGCATCATCCCAGTCTCTATGCTAAAATCCCTGCTGGAATTAGAACAATGAGCTCCACAACTGAAAAGATATTACAAAAAGAAATTAAACACACTTAGGCAACTGAAAGGAAGCACATCTGCTACTTCTGTGTAAGCATAAGGAAATAAAATAGCATCCCACTCATCTGTTAAAAAAAAAAAAAAAAAATCAGTAGCATGTACACCACAGAATCACAGGGTTGGAAGGGACCTCAAGGATCACGAATCTCCAACCCCCTGCCCGAGGCAGGGCAACCAAACACCACCCATACAGCATTTCATCTTCCTTCCTAAAGCAGTAAGGTGAGATCATTCTTCCTCTCTCCATTTTCACCTGTACATACAGACCAGTTACACCAAGAGGCAACTCCATCTAAGTCAGGAGAAGTCCTGGGCTACCACAACAGACAACCACCATGCAAAAAATGCATAGCATCTGCAGTGTCACCTAGTGAGTGACAGGCATTCATACACATCTTGCTAGAAGCATATATTTTGTTTTCCATTTTCCCCTCCTTCTGAACAAATTCATCACCTAACAAGTTTTTTTGCCTACTTCTCAAACTTCATTTGTGCTTTATGTAACTACACCTATGGATACATTTAACAAATAGCACTGAAAAACGGAGACTGAACGAGACTTGCATTTGGAAATTCACAACTATTAGGATAAACACTGCCTTCTTATAAAAACAAATGAAACTGAACACATCTCCTTATATCTCCAAAAAGAAGGTACGTGTGCCACTCTGGACGTACGATTAGCTAGAGCAATCCATCTCAAGCAGTTCATATCTTTAAGCCCATCTCTGTAGTTCACAAAGATTCACGTGTTATGCCTGCATCTCTCTTGCCTTCATACAGACAGATCCAAACTGGCCAGGTGACATCAGCTGATAGCATGCAGCGTTCACCCTTTCATTTCCACATCTGTTTCCCAGCTTTTTTCCCAACATCAGGAATGCCCTCAGTACACAGATGCAAAGGCTTCTGGAGAGGTACTTTCAACTACACCCACCTGTGCTTTCTCTCTCTTAGCCCCAAGCAGTGTGCCCTGATAATGCTGACCTACCTTTGGGGTTACACCCTCCAGTTTTGCTGCAGGAACCTGTAAGGCTTGCAGAGTTTTTCTGGTGTCTCCTTCATCCAGCGCCTCGCTGATAAGCCCAACAGCCAAAACTCCTAGAGAGAAAGGGATAGAAGAACAAATACAAGATCCAATCCTTGTCCAATCCTTTACCATCATCAGGAAACTGTGCTTTGGAAGAAAAGTGCTATTGGTGCTAAACCAAATACCCACGGAGAATAGCAACATTTTAGTAGCAATCATTTTCTACTAGCAAAGAAAGCAAGACCACTTCTCCACCTTAAGGAAGCCACACATTTTTGGACATAGTAATAAATAAAGGAAAAAGCAGAAAAAAAAATCCCTCGGGGAGACCACATGAATGGACAGAACTGAGTTCTTCAACACGTAGCTCAAATCCACTAGAAGAGAATTATCAAAACCTCAATGGCCAGGGCTAGTAAGTCACAAGTTTTCAAGAATCCTTCAGAATAAAGCTCTTCACACCAAGCTATAGCTTTGCACAGAACGCCATTCAAAAATACAGTGCCTTCACTTCTGAAATACCAGGATTGACTGGATGCATGTACTATGAGCTGTATTACAACAGATGAGGGTGCTGCCAGGGACAGCGAGGACTACAGTTCAACTAACTGAAAACAGACATAAATAGATAGCTTACACTTAGCTAAATGTGAACAAAGCCTGAGTCACACATGCCAAACCTACAGCAAATCACAAAGTAATTTGGGTTGGAATGGACACCCGGAGATCGTGTGATGCAACGTATATTGAATATTCAATTCTTGCTTGCTGAAAGAAGCAACAGTTCAAATCGCAGTTGGAGAGTTTACAACAAAGATCTTTTGGAAGAAAGCGAGGAGCTCAGAGTGGATACAACTTGCGTTAAAATACCCAAAGACTGCAGCTTTTTCTTCTGCACGCAGTAGGAGAATCACAAAGTGGAACGTTTTATAGCAGGCATAAATCTGCATTTGGACAGAGCAAAGATTAAGGAACAGTACACGCTCGGGACACCACAAGAACCAGGATTGCTAAGAAGACGGTATGACTGCGGTAAAAAAAGCACCATTTCAAGGACCATTTAACTAACTATGCTTTCTTTAATGACAAGGTCACCTCTGTAGTTCACCTAGAAAAGCCCGTTGAGGGCTTTCTGGATTTCTGTAAAGTTTTCAGCACCGTTTCTCACAGAATCCTGGACAAAACATCCAACATACGACTAGACAGCAATACAATGCAGTAGGTGAATGAGTGGCTGATGGGTCAGGCCCAAAAAGCCACAGTAAACGAGGTCACATCGGTCTGGCAGTCAGTCACTCCAGGCGTTCCCCAGGGCTCTATTTTAGGGCCAGCTTTCTTTAATGCTTTCATAAAGACTTGGATGTAGGACTAGAAGGTGTTACGAGCAAGCTGACTGACAACACTAAACTGGGAGGAACTGCTGAATCTGTTGAGGGTGAAGAGGCCTTGCATAGAGATCCTGAGAAATTAGAGAGCTGAGCAATCGCCAACTGCAAGAAATGGAGTACGAGCAAGTGACAGATTCTGCACCTGGGAAAGGGCAACCCTGGCTATACACACAGACTAACGGGGGAGATGCTGGAGAGCAGCCATGATGAAAGAGATTGGAGGGTCTTGGTTGACAGTAAGTTGAATACGAGTCAACAGCGCTCCCAGGTAGCCAGGAGGGCCAACAGTATTCTGGAGTGCATCAAGCACAGGACTACTAGCAGGTCAAGAGAAGGGGACTGTCCCACCCTACTCTGCATTGTTGTGGCCTCATCCTGAGTACGGCGTACAGTTTGGGTCACCCCAGTATGAAAAGGACATAAAACTATGAGAAAGTGTCCAAAGGATGGCCACAAAGATGGTGTAGAGTCTAGAGGGGAACACATACGAAGAGCAGCTGAAGTCCTCAGTCCAGAGAAGAGACTGAGCGGAAACTTCGTGGTGCTCTACAGCTTCCCGACCAGGGGCAGCAGAGGGGCAGGCACTGATCGCTCCCTGGCAAACAACAACAGAGCCCAAGGGAACAGCCTGGAGATGTGACAGGGGAGATCTGAGTTGGATTTCTGTTTCCAGTGGTCCCGTACTGGAACTGCCTCCCCCAGGGCAGCGGTCACAGCAATGAGCTTGCCAGAGTTCAAGAAGCATTTGGACAATGCTCTCAGGCATACGGTCTGATTTTTAGGCGGTCCAGAGCGGAGCCAGGAGTTGGACTCCATGATCCCCGTGAGTCGCTCCCAACTTGGGATGTCCCGTGATTCCACGAAACTTGTTATCTACAGCAGTGCACAGAGGCATACTTCAAGAACAGTATGAAGATCTACAGAAAGCCTTCCTTTCACACATTATTCAAAGTCACAGCTGGTAGTGGACCAAGACTACCATTAGAATTCTTTCTGTCCTGCACTCTATTTTTTAAACGCACACCATTTCACTTGTTCTGTGAAGCGGGGCCATTGAATTGTTTTCTAACCGTGGCTTTCAAGAACGCGGTGAAACATATTCATGTCATTCTGAATTGTCCTTATTCTTCCACATCAATTGTCATCACCTCTAAATGATGTTTAGCAAAAATCAGCTCTGTGTACATTTTACATATTCACATACCTACTTCTGTTCTCAGACGTATGCCATCAAACTGGCTTCCAATATACACTTCTATTTATCTCTCACGCTAAGAGAGATTGCAGGCAGGACTCCACTGTTTTTACACAGAAACATACAGTAAGATAGCAAACAACAACTAAGCATTGTCCAATTTATGCTTTTTCTCTATTTCTTTCTTGACAGAAAACTTGAAATTCAAAATTTGAAACGTGTCCAAGTAGTAGCAATGAGCTGCAGAGAACACTTAACAAAACCCACTCAAAATGTCAGTCCATTCTTCCTCTTCCTCTTCCCTCATTCGGTAGTGCTAGATTTTTTTGTTCTTACTGTTCTCTATTCTACTTTACTAGTGATTTCACAGCCTAACACACAGAAATACCTAATTGTAGGCCTTCTATTAAAAGATCTAACATTAACTATTACTTGCTTCCATGACTGCTAGCGCGCCAGATCTTTCACCTTAAGTTTCCACATCACCAATAACTAGATGAAATTTGTTTAAGTTGAACTGTTGGGCAGTTCATTTAGAGCATCACAGATCCACAAAAATCATCACAGGGCTTGGAAGGGACCTCTGGAGATCATGTAGACCAAACCCCTCACTAGAAGCAGGCTCACTAACGTAGGTTGCACAGGAAAGCACCCAGGTGTGTTCAGAGTATCTTTTCACAGTGATGTCTAGGCCGTAACAGCATGTTTTGTTTTGGGGGTGTTCAAGGAAAGGCTGGATGTTGTGTTGAGGGACATGGTTTAGTGGGAGCTATTGGGAATAGGTGAGCGGTTGGACTGGATGATCTTTTACGCCTTTTCCAGCCTTGGTGATTCTAGGATTCTATGTTTGGTCTCAGCATCACTTGCATTTCCCTCTCAGTATTATCTTAGCCCATAGAATGCCTGCATTGTTTCTGTCCTTCATCTGACAACTCCCCGTCACCTAGGCAGACTATGGTACAGACTGCTTGCTTCCTCCTACAGTGTGTACACACACAGTATGCACACCTTTAGGCATGCTGCTCTCCCCATGAGAGAAAGCGGGGGGAAAGTAGGAAAAGAAAGACCTTTCTTACAAAAACACACACACTACGGTTGACACTACTCCATCTCAGGAACAACGAAGGAAAACAGACACGGCAACTTTTGACTTAGGAAAGGGCACAGAGGACAAGCAGTAATTATCCTTGATTAATTAGCCAACAGCGGCAGAAAAAGACTACCCTGTGAAACAACAATATGTTACAGCTCCTCATTAGAAAGCATTCTTGAATTTGAAACCAAGTTTCAGGACAGCAGAAGGGTACATGTCGCTATGGCTTCAGGACTTCCTCTGACACTAGATAAGAAGTATCCATGCACAGGGGCACACAAGAAACTGAACATATTTGCACTGGAACAGGTTGCCCAAGGAGGCTGGGGATGCCCCATCCCTGGTGGCACTCGAGGCCAGGCTGGATGTGGCTCTGGGCAGCTTGGGCCGGTGGTTGGCCACCTGCACACAGCAGGGGGGTTGAAACTAGACGATCACTATGGTCCTGTTCAACCCAGGCCATTCTATGATTCTATGAAACACTAACAGGTGAAAGAATTAAAAAGTTTCCTACCAAAACTATGCCATAAGATGTCAACTGATGTCATTATAAAATTCTCTGCGTTTTACGGTTGATGGTTTGGGTTCTCTGTTGTCTCTATTGTTTTAGGGGTTATAGGAGTGTTACAAGAAACAAGGAGCTGGACTACATGAACTTCCAGGCTTCTGCTGTGATGCCTCACAAATACAAGGCTGCAAAACTAGTGCTCTGGTGCACGCATGCACGTGGCGTGCACTTGTTCGGGTCACGTGATCAGATGAACTGAAGCCACACAGGAAGCCCGTGTCTATTTGCAGATCCAGGAAGCAAGTTAGTCAAGATTCCAGGCTCTGACATAACATTTAAGCCTCTCTAGATTACAGCCTTTTCAGGGCAACTCAGCTACACAAGAAGCAGTGGCAAAAGGCAACTATCTCAGTCTATACGAATCAAGCAACAAGATTGTTCGTTGGCATGCACCTAGTTTTAGCACACCTTATGATCTAGGATCAGTCTAGCACTAATCAAGCAAAACTTACTTTCATGTTCTTCGTGCACAGCTAAGTGCACACGATCCACGCGTGACTGGATATCATTCCACGTGATAAACTCATTTTCTTCTGCACGCATCTGAGCTTTCAGCTTCATCACATCGTCCACACATCTGTCAAAGAACAAAAATCAAAACCAGCAAGTATCACGTCATGAAAAACTGGCCAGGGAACACACAAGACAGCAACGAGAACTAAACACAAAATGGAAGAAGTAACACAAGGGTTAAAACTGACATATACGAAAGAAAGAAGGAATAGGAAAAAGACAAAAGACCGTGAGCAAGGTGGTCAGCTCCAGTGCAAAACAATCCAGAAAAGCACTAAAACACCACATGGCAGTTTCAGACAAAAAACACAGGGCAGGAACAGGCCTAGTGCAATTGAGAACCTCGTGGGGCCAGAACATAGCTTTGTCGTGAAACCTTGATAAAGGTCTGAGAGACGGTACTCAGAGCAGATCAGTAAGAAACGGGGAATGCAAAGACAAGATGCAAGAACCGAGAGAGAATAAACTAATATTGGAGTCAGCAGTGAAAGAACCTGAAGTATAAGGGGAAGAAAAGAAAACCGAACCTCTCGGGAATGTAAGCAACATCAAAGACGGACACGAACCTTCCAAACACTCACCTCTGACAGTTCTCATCCTCAGTGCTTGTCAGCCCTGGGACAGGATTGCTCAGTTGTCTCCATACTGCACTCACATCCCCTGAACCCAAAGCCCTGATCATCACAGCCACAGAAGACAGCATCTCTACAGCAACAGATAATTCTGCATGGGTGAGGTTACCCTGCATACAAAGGGGAATACAGATCAATTACACTTGCTCTTCAAAACTATGGCTAGAATCTCACAGTGCCGAGTAGCTCAAGACTTCAAGATGAAGCATCACGTCAGAACAGACTAAGCATCAAGGCAGTTCTACAAACACTCAAGACAGGCCCATTGAGTGAAACAGACAAGGCAGATTGGGTGATCCATATCAATTCACAGACATCAGAATGCATTACTTACATCATGGCTTTGTTGCTGCAAGGCGGCCAGCTCCTTGGGATAAAGATCGGCAGCAAATGCATAAACCTCTGCTAGCTGGGCCTCTGGCTTCATCATTTCTGCCACAGTCTTCTCCGCATCGCCCATTCTAATTGCAGCATTAGTGCTGGTCGCTGCTGCCAGCCCGAGCAGTTTCAAGAGGCAGCACATCAGAGAGGCAGCATGAGAACAACCGCGGCAGACAGTTGGGCTCCCAGTCATGCAAGCACTTGTACTGGATTCAATAGGAAGAACCCTAACCTAAAAAAAACAACCTAATTCCCTTACAGGTTTTCCAATCAGTTATTTACCCAACTAGTCCTGCATTACTGTAAACAACCAGACCACACAAGGCCCTCTTGAAAGTAAGACTCATTTTTAAACCAGTTTACCTTTTGTCTGATTATCAGAGGACTGTCTCACCAACTTCTGCCAAGATGAAGCCTCAAAACTGTCCATGTTTTCCATCGGTAGTTCATAACAACTTTTCCTTCCAGTATCTATGACTGGTCGTGGCAGCACCAGGCATTCTACAGTGTTCTCTACACCCTACAGTGCTTGCACTTGAACACAGCACAAATGCGTAAATAAACATCAAGCAGCACAGAGAACCAGGAAGGCACTTTGAAGGTAACCTCCTACTTACTACACCTGCACCATCTCCCTCTTGTAATTTAAACCACCTGGAACCAGATCCCTATCAGCTTGCTTTTCATGTGTTCTAAATTGAACTAATTGCTATTGTACAGCCAGAATTAAACACTGAAAGCTTCTGGAACTTTCTCCAGAAGAGAGTTTTGCATGGTGTCAGAAGCACCTGATTAAAACAAATCCAGCCACTGTGATCTACGTTTTGTTTGCTATCTGATACCTAGAAACAGCCATTAAAAAAAGAGCTGAAAGTTCCATAGCTCAAATCAACTAAGCCTTATGTCAGTAGTCAACAGGTAAGCTAGTTTTAACACCTCACGGAGCAATCCAGATTTCTGTCACAGTCCATAGCACAAAATTTAACACACACTGCCTAGGAAAAGAATTATTGAAGGCAGACACAAGCCCCATGCTGCTCAGCATTTCATCTCACCTGCTGTTATCTCAAGCAGTATTTTTAAGAGCTCGATAGAAGACAGAGCCAGCTGTCATGATTATTTTCCATGTTCCAGGAGCCTCAAACTACTTAAAGAACATCCACGATAGTCTGACATAGCCCTGCTATAACCTCATGTGAACACAAACACTGCGCTTTCCCATCCTTCTGATGACACCCCACAGCAACAACAACATCAGCTCATTCCGTGCAAATAGCTCAGCAAAGGGAATAAACAAACAGAAGAAAACAGCCTTTCTTTAAGCCACTTCAATTAGTCACAGTAATGCAACCAAGTCACAGTATGTTACACCCATTACAGACATATGCATCCACCACAGTGCCCAAGACCTACTTTGCTGAAACTGGACACATTTTTCTAGGCTCTGAAGGCACACGATCCCTTACATCTCTGCTTGGGTGCACACTTTCAGAAAATAATGCACTGAAGACATACAGTACAAGTAACGACTTCACAATTTCACTTGCAGTCTCCTTTACTTTAGACTCCTCTTTTCCACAAACCAGCAAATCATCTACATACTGTCACAGCTTTACCAACTCTTCAACCTGAAACTTTCCCAAAACTTTCTCCAGCACTTCATTAGTTAAAACAAAAATAAGGGCCGAACCAGCCTATAAATCATTGATGCCTGGGCAACCTGTTCTTGTGTGGCACCACCCATTGTGCAAAAAACTTCCTCCTAATACCAACCTAAACCTCCCCTGTCTCACTTTAAAACCATTCCCCCTTGTCCTATCACCATCCACCCTCGTAAACAGCCGCTCCCTTCCTGCTTATACACTCCCCTCAAGTACTGCAAGGCTACAATGAAGTCTCCCGCAGCCTACTCTTCTCCAGGCTGAACAAGCCCACTGCCCTCAACCTCTCCTCACAGCAGAGCTGCTCCAGCCCTCTGACATCTCAGTGCCTCCTCTGCACCCGCTCCCACAGCTCCACGTCCTTCCTGTGCTGCGGGCCCCAGGCCTGGATGCAGCGCTGCAGATGAGGCCTCAAAGGAGCTCAGTCGATGAGGACAATCACCTCTCTCTCCCTGCTGGTCACCCCTTTTGCAATGCAGCCCAAAACAGGGGCTTCATTTTTTATAGACATCTACATATCCACGCCTACAGTCCCCACACAATGCACTACAGCTTCATATTCCTTCCTCCCTACAGCTCCCAACAGCCCCCAATAGTCCCATATGACCCTATGGCCCACCACAGCCCCCTACCTCCCTATACACCACCCTCAGAGCCCCGTATCTGCCTCTCCTCCCAGCAGCTCCCCATAACCCCTACATCACCTCACAGGCGCCTACAGCCTCACATCTCGCTATTTATCTCCCCCACCCGTCGCCTCCCCGCAGCTTCCTAGAGCCCCCCACAGCCCCTCTCCCTATCCCGGCACCGCTCTCCAACACACCTCCGGCACAGCTGTCCTCAGCACTCGCTCCCGAGCTGCCGCGGCTTCCCTCCCGGTGCCGCCTGGACAGCTCCGGCTGCCGCCGCGGTCACCTACGGGGTAGCACAGGCGGCTGCAGCGGCGCTCTGGGAGGAGAGCCGCGCCTCCAACTGCCAGCTCCCAACGTTCGCTCCCGCGCACGGCGCCTCAGCCAATGGCAGCCGGCGGCGCTGCCGCGGACCAACGAACGCCCGGGGGCGGAGCGGCGCTGCCGCGGACCAACGAGAGGCAGGCGGGGGCGGGACAGCGCTGCCGCTGACCAATGAGAGACGGGCAGGGGCGGGACAGTGCTGCCGCTGACCAATGAGAGACGGGCAGGGGCGGGACAGCGCTGCCGCTGACCAATGAGAGACGGGCAGGGGCGGGACAGCGCTGCCGCTGACCAATGAGAGGCAGGCAGGGGCGGGACAGCGCTGCCCCTGACCAATGAGAGGCCGGGCCAGGATGAGCTCGTCCTTCTGCAGCATGATGAGGACACGGCTGCAGGTGATCTGCGCAGGCAGCTCGGAGGTTGGGAGCCAGGAATGGACGCGGCCGGAGGAGAGAGGTGATAGGGAGCAGCCAAGGCATCACAGTGCATCCAAAAGCCCTGAAAGGCATCACAAAGCCACCGCCAGGAAGCTTGGGGTTATCACGAGCAGCATCCAGGATGCTAGAGATGGTTTGCTACTGTACCAAATGGGAGCTGCAGACATCCCGAAGCCAGACACAACGGGAACAAACCTGGAGCTCTGCTTCATGCACCCCACAGCCTCAGCGTTGCAAGCTGAGGTGCTTTCCTGTGTGTTGCATTCATCCCAGTCCCCGGGAATGAAAACTCCTCAGGCAGTCAAGGCGTTGAGTGAGCACAAGTGTGCTTTTATTATTAAAGGAAAAGACAGGAGGGCGTGAGAGGTCCAGGTAAAGATGGCAATCGTCCTCTCTTGGGTGGAAAGCTCACGGAGAGAGGGGCTCAGAGCTCTCAGTGCTGCTGCCCGGTGCCTGGGACTGGAGGCCCGATTCTAAGCCCCCCTCCAAGAGGCTCTGCTTCTCCTCGCTGGTGCTGACCTGCTCCTGTATGGAGGTGCTGCTGTCGGGGCACTCAGGCTCTGCTTGGGCTGGGCTGCACTGCACAGGCACCGGGTCACAGTCCAGGCTGGTGCCTGTGGTGTCTGGCAGGCTCAGGTCAGCATCTTCAGCAGAGCCGGGAGAAATGAGGGCTTGAACTTGGATGAGCTCCTTGTGTGCGCCACTGTTGTTATGCGGCACGCTGTCAGCTGAACCGCAGCCATTTGTGCTTCCTGCGAGCTCTCCATTCATGGAAGCACACAGCCCAGCATCGCTACTTGCTCCAGCTCTGCTCGGTTGACAAGAGCTCGAATCACCTATAAAAGAATGAACAGGGCTTGGTGTCAAACTCTCCCAAGCTGAATTACAAAAGTGGTTCTTGATCAGGGGAGAACTGAAGGTGTCAGGTATGGGCTGGAACGCTAGAAGGAGATACAAGCCCACTGACAGCAAGAATGCTACGTTGCTGAGAAGCAGGGTGTTGAAAGCTGGATTTGCACCCTTACCTGCCAGCACTACAACGTCTGTCTCTGAGGGCTCCCTGGGACGGCGCTGCGGTTGGCGTTTGGCCACAGAGGATGGTTTTCCCAGGCTGAAGCAGGAACACCAACAGCCAGCTGGTGATTCCTTCATCCTGCTGGGTGGACTTGGTCTGGAGAGAGAAAACAGGGAATGGTGTGAGTCGTGCGTGGAACTTCAGAAGCATCTCTGACTCTGACACTGACAGCTCATCGGCCCCATCTCACTGCCATGTCTAGTTTCTCGTGCCAGCAGGTCTGACCAACAGCTCTGCTTCGAGGACAACTGGAATTGGATTCAGGCACGTGGCCCTCAAGTCCGGAAAACCCCAATGTTTCCAGGTACAGCCAGCACAGGCCGGGATAGACGTCAGCATGGCTTTATGCAGCTCGTGACTGCCTGCCCAGCAAGGAGGGAATGCCAGCCTTGTGTGGCTAAACTCAGCCCGGCGGGCAACTGAATGTGAGTTCAGTCTCACAGTGCAAAGGGAGTGCAGATTCACTGCAACACTTCAGGCACCATCAGTTTAACTGACTTTCAGCAAGCTTTGGCACTAGAAATAATGGGGGAAAAAAAAAAAAAAAACAAAAAAAAAAACAAAAAAAAAAACAAGACAAAAAGAAACCACAAAAACCCACCCAAACAATGATGATAAGGTACTGGAAAAGGAAGTCCTCTTTACCTTTCAGGTGGAAAGTCGATGACTGTGTGGAATTTCCCCCGTACAGCTGTGGGGCCTTCTTCCACCTCTATGTCCCTGCTCTGTGTCACAACCACAGGAGAGCTGCTGTGGCCTCGCCTCCATGCCTGCGCCTCCTCCAGGCTGAGCAGCTCTGTGGCAGGAGAAGACGCCTGCACAGACTGGGGCCCTGAGAGAGAACTGTGCCCTGTAAGGGAAAACCACAGGTGAGAGCCAGGATCAGAAAGCGGCAGCACTACGGCCATCACAGGTCCGGGGGAGCTGCTGTGTTTCTCTCAGATTTGCTTCTCCGAGCCGCTGCAAGAAGAGCAGCTCAAAACAACCATGTGCTCAGAGGTGTGTCTATGGCAAAGGACGCAGTCATAATTAAGAGCAGCTCCCTGTATCGAAACAGGCAAACAAAAACCCTAGAAAGCAGGTACGGTGAACTCAGAAAGCTTTGCTGCCACACGTTAATCAAGCTTCACCTGCTTGCAAAACATCATAATGACAGGGACGGTTTTCTTCTTGTCACGTTTGGGCTTGCACATTCTCAGCATCCAGCAACAGGGTGCCAGATTCTAACCTAAGCCCAGAAGTCTGCTGTCCCCTCGACAGGAAAAGTGTATTTCAAAGGACTTGGAGAAGGCCTGCATTTGATCCAGGTGTCTGATCAAGATAAAGCTAATGGAGGAAGACACTCACCTGCTCCATCTGCGATGTCAGGTCCAGATGTGGAGCAGAAGAGGACGTCTGTGTGGTCGATGATGAATTCCACCACGGCTGACTGCGTCTGCAGTTCCGTGCAGGCAGCTCTCCCGCTGGCACTGGCAGACTCGCTCTGCTGTGATCTGTAGAAAAGGCAGGTTTTAGAAGTCAGTCAGCCAACATCGCTTCCCCGGGTCTGAACTGTTGCAGCCCAAAGCTGTCAAACTGAGCTCCGGAGACTTCCGCAGTGGGCAGTCAGTGATGCCACTGAAGAAGTTCTCCTGGCTGATCAAGGACACACCAGCCCCATCTAAACAAGAGAGCAGCAATGCTCATCTAGCAATTGTGCCCACGTGGGGTTGGAGAACAGTCCAGGCTCCTGCTCTGCTGTCAGCCACTCACTGCACATTTTACAGGAGAAGAGCACATGTGGTGCAGAAGAAGGGAGGACTGCTTTATCTTACTGGAGAACAGATGTAAGCGTTCTGTTGAAACGGAAAAAGAAGTTTACCTTAGGAGGTTTGGAGCCCACACAATGGCTAAGTTCTTAGCGTGCATGCTGGTGACAGAGCTGTTCGCAGACAAACAGGCCAAGTGTCTCATCAGATACGCCAGGGTCCTGGGAAACAAGAGCGGCAAATGTTCAGCACCAGCCAGCATCCCGTGCTGCGACTCACAAAGCAAACCTCAATTCACACTAGTTGTTATTACTGCTACTGTCACTGAAGATGAAGTAGATCCAACTTGACCAAGTGCCACGCTGCAGCACCCAGCACCAGCACAGCACAGCCACAGCCATCAGCTGCACCAAGTGTGCCCCCGTACCCAGGAACTGACCCCATCAATTAACCCCATGCAGTGTTTCAGCACACCCAGGCATCCCGTTGCTCGCGTGAGACAAAGCCTGGAATTGCACTTTGCCCTCTGAAGTGCAGCAGGGCTGAGCTCAGCGGGCTGAGGGCAGCACTGACCTGTAGTGAGGAGCGGGCAGCTGCTGGATGGCGTCCCGCATTCTGACCAGCCGCTCCTCCTCCGTAGTGGCACCAACAGCATCCTGGAAAAGGGCAGAAAGGGATTGAGACACAAATCAGGCGAGATACCTGCCGCAGGGTCGGGAACCAAGGGGACAGCACGCTGCTGGTCAGCACTGAGAAAGACTTTAGGCCTCCCCAGAGGCATCTGGGGAACATAGCGGCACGCAGCTGGTGCCACCACGGCCAAGGAGTCCAAGCACCGGGCCGGTTTACAGCCTGGTTGGGCAGCTCAGCTCCTCGCAGGGGGCATTCATCTCCAAGTACACTTGGCTATTAATCCCCTTCCCGTTCCAGAAATAGTTGGGGAATAGCAACAAACAAACAAACAAACAAACAAACAAACAACACAGGAATTCTCGCAAGCATTGTGAATATGGAAAGAACCACCTCCTGGGGCCACCAGAAGTGGCATCAGCACCATGCAGGATGTGGCAAAGACATGCGAGTAAACCCCATGGGGATAACAGAAGAAGGGCCTCGGAGCTGGGGCACTGCTGCAGCCATCTCCCAAGAGGCCCACGGAAGAGGTAAAGGAACGGCGTTGCCTTGTGCTTACCGAGAACTTGTCGTACAGCTGGTCGGTCAGCAGGGGGTTCGGGAGCTCCCTGAAGTACATTTTGCAGAGGGAGCTCGCGCTGTGAACGTCGCGGACGGTCAGCTCAGGAACCTGCTCAGACTCAAATTCCTGGCTGCAGAGAAGGACACGAAAATGGTTGAGAAAGAGGAAAGCAAGTCAAAAGCCACACCCAAATTTGTGGCTGGTGTGAATTTGCACCCAAAATGCAATCAAGAGTTGGAAGGGCTTCCCGATGTACAGGAGAACACAAACACTCGGCCAGCAGCACCACGTCAGCCGTGCTGGATGGGATGTTCCCAAAGGAGACCTTTTCTTTGTGCTAAGGCATTGCCCGCAGGCCTCTGAACGCCCGCAACAGGGCACGTGCCCCTGCTGGCAGCTGTGTCTGTCAGTCGCAGCACTCTTACCGCAGTCTCTGGACTCTGGACGCGACACCGGACAGGCGGTATATCCCCTGCACCACGCCGTGCTGCTCGATGAACTCGGCGCAGCTCTGGAGGACCTGGGGGACTAAAGAACACGTGCCGGCGGTTACTGGAGCTCCTTCTTCAAGTCCTGGCTCAGGCTGCGCTCCCGTCACATCCCATCCACTAAGCCCAGCCAGGCTACTGCTTAGCTCTTCCTTGAAGGGGACAGCTGTCACAGACACCTCTGCAGGAGCTGCTGAGGAAACTGGACAGAGATGCGTTCTTTGCATTCCAGAAATGCCAGGACCTAGGAATCAGCCTGGAGAAAGTAGTTCCGGGGAAGCCGCAGACATTGCAAGTCCCATCACAGCTCCCATGGGAATGGAGGTGGAAAATCTCACGCCCGGAAGGAGCGGGAAACTGATGCAGGACACTCTCTTTGGCCAAAAGGCTTCCTTTCTTTTCAGGCTACCATGGGATTGGCTTACAGGCTTTGCTTTAAGCAAATACAAATGTGCTTGTCCCTTGGGAGCATTTACCTTGCAGCCATCACCTACTCAGTTGATCTTTCAGTTGTCAACTCCCATTCCCCGTTTCTCCACTGGTATCAACCTGCCCCTTGCTAGATACCATCTCCCTTTCATCTTTAGGTTCCCAAACAGGGAAGCTCTCAGGAATGGGCTGTCCCTTACCATCACGACCAGAGTGGAGAAGATGCTCTCCCAGGTCACGGCCAAACACCCTTTCCTTCTCCACCTCCCGCTCTTTCGGTTGCTTTGGGCGGGCCTTCACCACGGAACAAAGGAAGGTGAGGAGCTTGCCGCGCTTCTTTGGCACTGCACAACAAAAGGAAGAAACCAGTTCATTTTAGGCTTGGCTCCGTTGGACGAGGCCGAGCACAACACATTCTACAGAGCACCTCAAAACGGGAAGAACATGATGAGCAAGTGCGTACAAAAATGGATTTTCCCCAACCCTGGAGGAGTCCAAGGCCAGACCGGATGGGGCCCTGGGCAGCCTGGTCCAGTCCCACATTAAATGTGGAGCTTGGTTGGCAGCCCAGCTTGAGACAGGGGGCTTGGAGCTTGATGATCCTTGAGCTCCCTTCCATTCCCAAGCTATTCTACAAGCATTTTAGGATTTCCCCAGGGAACCAGGGACGCTGGCTGTTCTCAGCCTCGTACTGACTTGCAGGAGAACTGCCTTTGCCTTCCCTCATTCTAGCTGCCTACAAAACACCAGCCATACGCCCCGTGCTATGCATGAAGGATCATCAGCACAGAGGATAAGGTGGGAAGGATAAGGGAGGTATTAACCACGGAACACACCCAAAAAAGACTCCATTTTGCTTCCCTGCACCATCAAATGGATCATCGTACCTGGCTTTGGCACTGAATTGATGAGACTCTCCGGGACTTTTCCGTTAATGAGCTCCACACACTCACTGGGGAAAAATCCAACCTGTAACAAGAAGAAGAAGAGAGGTGCGATACTGAAGGCAGCGTTTCTCAGGCCTGAACTGTTCAAACATCACATTTTCCTCATAACGTGCCTGCCGGGTGCTCCGTAAGACAATCAAACAAAAAATGGCCTGCTTAAAATTAATAATTATTCAAAACCGGCAGCCAATTATCCATGTAACTGCATATGGAGCAGGGAAAGGACAAGTATGCTATGCGCCCCTAAATCTCAAGCGTGCCCGAAGGGAAAGGCTTCATACAGAAGCTATAGATTATGATAGATTGATGCAGCTAGATCTGAGTTAGCACAGCCTATGAACTTTCTGCTTGCTGACTGAGATGCAGCTGCCATCCCCAGCTCTGAGCTACCCAGCATTCGGCAGCCAGCAGCAGCAGCAAGCACGCAGAGGCTCTGTTACCCTGCCTCATCTCAGCTGACAGGCAGCGACTTCCTGAAAGACACTGACTTCACCTTCTGCATGGGTGCAAGCACAAGTGCTCAGAGACACTGAAACACGTGTCCTAGCTGCTGCATTTCCAAAGGTGCGGTTCAGTGGCCGTGACCTGATGCATGTTGTGAGGGCTCTTCTTTCTAAGTTAATGGAGGAGACAGTTTGCTACAAAGACCAACTTTCAGCTCTGGCCTAAGCCCACAGCAAAAGGCAAAGTCCCCTGACACCAACACAGGGAAACCATTTTCCATGTGGAGCCATGCTGTGCAGGCAGGGCAGCTCTAAGCTGAGATTCCTGCCTCGACCGAAGTTGCGCTCTCACGTCTGAAGCTTGTGCCTACCTGAAAGCCGTGCTTGCCTCTCCAGCGGGGGCTCAGCTCCTGAGGTGGCATATCGATGACGCACACGAGGTCTCCCACCTGCAAGAGATTGCAACGTCAATCCCAGCTTCAGCACGGCTGGGAGGAAAGCGCAGCTCAAATGACTGCATTCTTCTGCACTGCCCAATATCGTCAAGCTTGAGAGCCATTGCACCAGTGCAGCTCTTCAGGCATTTGCGGTTGTACAACTGAACGTGGAGGTAGAAGAGTCACTACAATACACAACATACAGAATTCAGCTGTTCGGTATGAAATGGTTCTCAAAAGCAGCAGGCTCTTGGCCAAAGGGAGAGCTCCAATTAAACCGCAGGCATAAGTCAGCGGAACAGATCCTGAACAGATCTGCACACTCCATACACTGGTCTGCCATCGCTCAGAGACCAGGCTACAACACTGGGCAGTAGCTCTTTGATCAGAAGATTCCAATGCCAAATAGAGCCATAGTTTGGAGATGGCTGAACTCCTCCCTGCGTCCAACCCACTGCAAGTCTAATCTGGAACTGAATCTTCTGGGCTTCACCTCACCAAACACTCTGAAGGTGTCTGAGAATATTCCTGAGCGTTCACACCTTATACTCTTCTGTACACGACAACTAGGAACGCCTTTAACTGCTTACCTCCAAGGAGAGTTCATCCGGTGCCTGGGCAACGTATCTCTTGAGAACATGGGCAGCACCAATAGCTGGAATATTAAGAGATGACTCCTCACAGACCAGCAGGGGCTTCCCGTTGTTCTCAGTCTGAAACAGAGAGCACAGGCCACGGTGAGGAGCTGAGGGCTGCAAGGAGGATTTCAGGCTGAGGAGCACATCGGCAGAGAAAGCTGCAGGAAATGCACTCGGTCCTTATCACGAGCGCTTAACAAGAAACTGCAAGTCTAATAACAGCTGTTTCCCTTCCCGGCGCGCAGCACTATCGCCAGGCAGTGCAAAGATGCATCTCTCTACCCAGACTAAGAGGACAAACTCCGCAACCAAGACGGCTCCGGCAGTTTCATAAACTTGCCACGCTTGCACTACTGCCTTCCCAAAGAGGAGCGTAAGAGTCTGCTCACTTCCTGTCACCTATTGCCTGGAGACCTCAGCCGTGGACTGGACACAGCAGCTGGGCCACTGACCCAATCCTTGGCTCACTACAAGTGCCAGCTTCCTTTCACTTGCTGAATATGAGAACAACACTTTGTCTGTGGGTGACAACATCCAGGCAGGACGGGGAAAATGCTTCCGCACGTTTATAACGCCGCATCTGATTCTGTCGGTACTACGACTTCCACGGCCATCTAGATGCCCGCAGCAAGGACATGAAGCTTTTAAGGCAGCTTTTCAGGACACAGATAGAGCTGGAAGGACTCTGCCTCTCTTGAAAAGCAGGAGAGCACACCTGCAGCTCACTCTGTTGGCTCAAGTCAGGGAACAAAGACCAATCAGAGCTTCATACTCTACCTCCATCCGTGCCATGTCAGGCCCACGGCTGATCTCGCTGCACGCAACGCCCATCGCAGCAGGCACGACAAGCTGGAATGAAAAGAAACACCCTCATATTTTCTCTCTTCACACACCACTCTATTGAGAGACTTCTTCAGAACTACCCTCAGTTATCCACTGGCATAGGCAGATGTTCTAGAAACAGCCACTATCTTCAGTCAATTCAAACGAGAGCCTACTAGGCAGCATTTGACCAAGTGGCTATCCCTCTGCCAGCAGATGGGGACTGTGCTGTGCTCCCCACAGCTGTCGGGCAGCACACTCACACAGCCGAAGCACGCGGGCTTGTGGTCATGTTGTGCAGCTCTGCACAAACCGGGGGTCGGACTCTGCCTAAGGGATTGGTCTCCTTAAGACCAGCTGGTCACAGCACTACAGACAACATCTTTCTGAGAGCTGAGCTGGAGGGAAGCGGAAAAGACCTACACATGACCAGTGTCCCATCAAAACTGGATGGGGCTGTGTTACTAAACACGGTGCGACGCGGGCTGCTAAACCACGTGGGAGGACAAAGCGTGGCACGTACCTGGCAGGAGATCAGAACAAGGTAGACAAGTGTCTTGAACTCGCAGCTGATTCTTGTCACTTTGCTCTGTTCTTCCACGAGCAAAAGCTGCACCAAGGGAGCAGGTAGGGGGAGGAGAGAGCAGAGAGAAAGAGCTGGTCAGTGAGCTTGCACCATTTAGCAAAGAAGACAAGGGAAAAGCCACGAGACAAATGTCACCTCTATGCATCGCGTTGGAATGTAGGTACGGAGTAAAAATTACGTCTGATGGTCAAGAGTAAGCAGTATGACACTACGAGCTCCACCAGCCAGCAGTTCTCAACAGCTCACTGCCCACCCCTCTATCCCACGCCCTGTCTCAGCTTACCTACAAGATGCTGCACAAGACGGGGTGAAAACGAAGGCACTCAGTCGCTGCACAAGGGCAACAAGCGAGCTACTCACGCAGAGCTCAAGCGCTCCAATGAAGGGACGCAGCACGCACTGCTCCTCCCCTCATTCCAGCCGCTTGTGACATCACTAAGGGCCACCAGGCTGCTCCGCCATGACGACAGGGTGGGGAGGCAAGACCATGTCACAGGACCAGAAGATTCCACCATCACACACCCCAACATTCTAGAATCAGCGGGCGGTTGGAATTCTACCTCAGCCCAATCCTGCAGAAGCTGCCATGCGGTTGCCATGACCACAGCGCAGGACCCAGCGCTTGCTCCTGGGCAGCCTCGTACGGCTGGCCTCAGGCCGTCCCTCTGCAGGGCCTTCCTGCCCTCGGGCAGATGGACATTGCTTCCCAACAGTGTACCTTGCAGCGCAGGGCCTATGTACAATCCACACTGAAGTCCTATATATCTCTATCAAGCTATCTATACCTAGACACACAGTCACCACTACCATCTTTTTTCTTAGTCTTGAGGGACACCATTCAGCTGTTTCATTGCCATCAAACAACCCCACTGACGTCACACTGCTGACACAACGTCCTTGCAAACACAGCAGCAACTCCTGGCACCGATAGCTCCGGCTACAACAAGCACAGGGCTCTGGCTTGCTTTGGATGCAGTTGCAGCATGCATCTGAGGGCTTTGTGGAAGGGGATATATTTCAAATTGCACCGACGTTTTCAGACCATTTCTCTTTCGGCATGGTCCCACCACCTGGCATGCTGATCATCATCCTGAATATACATTTTGCCAAAGTTCTAGAACTAATGAAATAGTTCCTTACCAAACGCAATCTGATCACTCTTCTGGCCATATTTTGTTCCAGCTCCCGCTTCCTGCGGGTGGCACGAATAGCGCTGCATCACCTATAGCTCTCTGCTCTTACACTTCTCATGCTGTCTGGGCAGTCTTCGTGGCCTCAAAACTCTCTCATGCCACACGTGCCACATTCTGAGGCACAGAAAATATATAACACTACTTCAAAACGCCTTTTTTTTTTTTTTTTTTTTTAAATATAATGATGCTAGGGATAATCATCTGGAGCTAGAGCAATATGAAAAAATTCCCTTTAGTTCAACCGTAAGTCTGCCCCATGGACTCCAGAAGAGCTCTAAGAATACGCAGGGCGGACATGGATGGCAGCTACCGTAAGAGTAAGCAATGAAAAATGAGGTTGTGAGCCATGCTGTGTCATTGCATCTGCAGGCAGGGATTCTCCTTGGACTGAGCAGAGTGCAGATGTAGCCCGAGAAAAGAACTTAGGATCATTTGCCTGTAACTAGCGGTGTTCCTCAGGGGTCTGTGCTGGGTCCGGTCTTGTTCAACATCTTCATCAGTGACCTTGATGAGGGGATAATGGCCACCCTCAGCAAGTTTGCTGATGATACGAAGTTGGGAGGATTGGCTGACACGCCTGAAGGCTGTGTTGCCATTCAGCCAGACCTGGATAGGCTGGAGAGCTGGGCAGAAAAAAAACGGATGAGGTTTAACAAAAGCAAGTGTAGAGTCTTGCATCTGGGGAGGAATAATTCCATGCACCAGTACAGGCTGGGGGATGACCTGCTGGAGGGGAGCTCTGCGGAAAGGGACCTGGGTGTCCTGGTGGATGACAGGTTGGCCATGAGCCAGCAGTGTGCCCTTGTGGCCAAGAGGGCCAATGGCATCCTGGGGTGCATTGCAAAGAGCGTGGCCAGCAGGTCGAGGGAGGTGATCCTCCCCCTCTGCTCTGCCCTGGTGAGGCCTCATCTGGAGCACTGCGTCCAGTTCTGGGCTCCCCAGTACAAAAAAGACAAGGATCTCTTGGAAAGAGTCCAGCGGAGGGCCACGAAGATGGTGATGGGCCTGGAGCATCTCTCCTATGAGGAAAGGCTGAGTGAACTGGGTCTGTTCAGCCTTGAGAAGAGAAGACTGAGAGGGGACCTGATCCAGGTCTATAAATATCTAAGGTGTGGGGGGGGCAGAATGGCGAGGCCAGACTCTTTTCAGTGGTGAGTGGAGACAGGACAAGGGGAAACGGCTGGAAACTGCAGTATAGGAAGTTCCGCACAAACATGCGCAAGAACTTCTTTACAGTGAGGGTGACGGAGCACTGGAGCAGGCTGCCCAGGGAGGTGGTGGAGTCTCCTTCTCTGGAGATGTTCAAGACCTGCCTGGATGCCTACCTGTGCGACCTGGTGTAGGGAACCTGCTTTGGCAGGGGGGTTGGACTCGATGATCTATGGAGGTCCCTTCCAACCCCTACAATTCTGTGATTCTGTGATCATTCAGGAAAAGCAAATGAGTTGAGTAATTAATTGAAGAAACTCGCGTTCTAAAGGTACTTAGAAGGAGAGAGTATTTCCCAACAGAATGGGTTTAACTGTCTATTACCTGTTTGGTTAGACAGGTCTACTCTATGTACGCTTAGACTGACCTGAGAGGGCATGCTTCAGCACACCCCAGAATTTCCAGTTTCCAAATCGTCCAGGCAGCGCAAGTGCGGTGTACGTCTCCCTTGGCATAGACATCAAGCTTTTCTTCCTATGCAATCAAACACGTAGCGAGTCAGAAAGGACTCGTGAACGTGGAACTCATTTTCCACGCAGCGTTAGAATATAGCTAAGGCACCTCCACTGAGATGAGCAAGCTTCGGTTTGGGTTTGGGTTTAAAGGCTGCCAGCTTCGATAGAAACACTGCCATTCGGAAGGCTAAGAAACCTTGGCGCTTAAAATTCCTGGAGACTTGGAGAGTTCTCAAAGAAACCTTGAAAAGCTGCCTTGAAGTATTCCTGTTGAAAATTGCTGGGATGCCTTGCCACATCATTCACCAGGAGTATTCATATCATACACCATAGATTAAATCAGTTTCAAAACCACGGATTGTAATTATCGGCAATACTTCCTCCCTGTGGATCTCAAGCCCTCGTGAGTGACTGCAATGGGGGGCGGCAAGGGGATTCTGGTGCTAAGCTGAACATCATTCCAGAAATCTGTTCTCCTGAACTAAAAATACGGGCTAAAGGAAACAAGGCGTGTGTTCATCATTACACTGACTGCATCAGAGTGTGCTTTTGTGCACACGTGGATCTAGAGACATCGCTAAGAATTTAATTGGTCCACCCAATCCTTAAGCAACTCAGTAATTCAAGACACCTAACAAGGATGGAGGCTCAGTGGGCCGTGGGCAAAGCAGGGAGGACAGAGGCAGGAAGCAGTAAGGAGTTCAACTCCAGCTCTCCCCCACAAAAGACTGGGAGAGCTGAGTCAGCACCACGGGAGCAGTTACGACACAGCTTGGGAGCTTACAGAGAGACCTGAGATTGCCAAAGGACGGCACCAGGGTAACTCTCACCAGTCCTGTGCAGGGGTTTCATGGATGCTTGGGATGCTGACTTCCACTGCCTGTGTCATTGGTAGGAAGGCCAGGTGACAAAGGCTCCTTCTGTCTGGGTAACGCTTCTGTGGCTCCATGGTTATGACTGGAGGGAAAAAAAAAAAAAAAAAAAAAGTAAAGTAAAGCACGCAACCCTGAAAAATTTACTACTCCGTTGTTCTTGTCAGCATGACAACTCAGATGAGCGTTACGTGTCCTGCACCTGACTGAAAAAGCATCCAAGCCTATATTCCACACAGCTTCGTCTCAGGGCCAAAAAGAAACAGTGCAAAGATGTTTAGAAGATTCTTGGTGCAGATGAAGGCGCAGGGTGCGCAAGTATTCTCTTCAATTCTCTTCAATAATAAATACTGATTCATAGTCCAAAGATAACTTATCAAGAAGTAGCATGAAAGGTCGATGAAAAGGAAATTACACAACAAACTATTTTCATTTAAGAAATCCCTGCTAAACCTCTCCCCATCAAAAAGGGAGCATCCTGGGCACTGTTAGCAGCAGTTCGGAGAACATCCTGCACCACAAGATGCGACACAGTCTTTTTTTCTTCATTAACAAGCCCCTCATTTCTCTACTTAGCATCAGATTCCCTCAAGTTCAAACACGAGGATCAGAACAGCCGCTCAGACCTGCTGAGAGGAACCCACGGCTGGGATGTCCCCCCGTCCCGTTCCACGCTATTTCCAGCATCGCTGGGGAAAGGAGGAGCGACTGCCATCACCTACCCAGGCTTCTGCGAGGCCTTCCATACGGTCACACATCACAGGGAGAAGCATGGCGGAGAGCTCTCGTGCCACAAAGCTCGGGGCTGCAGAAATCAAGGTTGCCCCCAAGATGCTGTGTGTAACAACAGCACTTACTGCACGTGAGACATGAAAGACAAGGCTAAGGTGAAAAAGCCTCCACTCCCCATGGATGTGGCTGTCTGCACAGACAACAGCTGCCTGCTGTCCAGCAGCCTGATGCTCACCCACCAAAGCACACGCCCAGCAGATGCCTTTCACAGAATCATAGAATTAGCAAGCTTGCAAAAGATCTCCAAGATCATCCAGTCCAACCGTCCACCTACCACCAATATTCCCCACTAAGCCACATCCCTCACTGCCACATCTAACGTTTCTGAACACCTGCAGGGACAGTAACTCCATCACCTCCCTGGGCACTCCTGTGGAGAAGGGTTTCTTAACATCCAGCCTCAATCTCCCCCCGTGCAACTTGAGGCCGTTCCCCCCAGTCCTATCGCTACTTACACGGGAGAAGAGGACGACCCCCACCTCGACATCATCTCTCTTCAGCTCATTGTAGAGAGGGATGAGGTCTGCCCTGAGCCTCTTCTTCTCCAGGCTAAATAACCCCAGTTCTCTCAGCCAGCTGCTCCCCATGAGACTGGTGCTCTACACCCCTCACAGCTTCACTGCTCTTCTCTGGCAATATCTCGGGGATTCAGTGTCCTTCTTGTAGTCAGGGACCCAGAACTGAACACAGCACTCAAGGTGAGGACTCACCAGAGCTGAGTACAGGGGGATGATCACATCCCTGCTCCTGCTGGCTCCAGCCCTTTGCACTGCACTTCCAATCTCAACCATCCCTTCTGCGGTAGCGCTTGCATCCTCACTTAGGGCTGGAGCTCAAGAGCTCAACGCAACAGGAGGAACACAGCGTGCAACTGGAAGACACGTCACACTTGTTCCATGCACTCAAGCTGACCCAGCAGTGCTAACTACCCCACAGTCACTGCAAACACACAGCAGCATCCAAGCCCCCAACATGCACATCCTCTCCTGTGTTACTGGAGCCCACAGCTCACCTTCACACCTCCGTGCATTGCTGGGCTTTTACACTGATGCAGCCTCGCTCCAGCTCCGTGGCTGCCACACAAGGCCTGCAGGACCTCTTTCTCCGCAAACCCCATCTGCAGGCTTTGGCTCGTGAGGTTCACCACCTGCCCTCCTGAGCAAAGACAAACACCGAGACTGAGAGCAAAGCGCCACTGGCCCGGTCCCCCACCCTCAGCCCTGACAGACATGCCCCAGTAACGAGACTCATCCCCAAAGCTTGGCTGGAAAACAGCACAGGAATCACTCCTCAAACGCCCCATCCCAGCAGCCAGGGACCAAAGCCTTGGGACAGCTGAAACAAAGGGCTGTGCAAGCTTCCTGCTAGCTCTGAACATGAACAAATCCACCCCCGAGCACAACAGGATGAGAGAAAACAGCAGCAGACAACAACCTGCAGAACCAGCCCATCTGGGGCTGCTCCAGACATTTGCACGCTCCCTTCCACGGCCCAGGCCAAGCTTGCTGAGCTGCTCCTCCTTTGTGCAGGGCAATGGTGCAGGTGCTGTGTGCTGGCTGTGCACAGCGTGCCTTTCACTTGCTTTTCCTCCCTCCATCTCCTGTTAGCAAAAAGCCTCTCCAACCTTCCCATGCTAAAAAATCACTTAGGTAAAAAAGAACTGGCAAGCTTGCTTTTTAAATTACCTTACTTATACAACTTGATGCTTTAAAGCAGAAGCTCTCCTAGCAGTGACCTGCCTTAGACAAGCTCAACTTTTGAGAGAAAAGTCATTCCTCTGCCTCTGCAGACTTTGCACACATTTCCAGGGGCAGCAGTCAGCCCAGTTCTCAGGGGCACAGCTTTACCAGCCACAGAAATCCAGCTGATGCCCGCCGTGCTTTTCTCTCTTCTGAAACACCAAGCACCATACTGCTGCAAGAAGCAAAGAGAAAAATCACAGAATCACAGAACTGGGCTCGGAAGGGACCTCCAGGGATCACTGAGTCCAACCCCCTGCAAAACGGGCTCCTACAGCAGCAGGTGCTGACGTGCAAAGTAGACAATGAACGCGGAAATAAGATACAAAGCTTGCTAACATCACTACTGTGGTGAAACATTACTTCTTAAAGTTGCAATAAGGCCTGAAACAGGGGCAACTTCAACTGCAGAGAAAAAGAGCACGTACTTTACCTGCATCTCCTCCCGTGACAGCTGTGTGTCATGCTGCACAAATTCAGTCGGCTCATCCCATCCTCCCTCTCTGGTCCTCAGGTTATGATAATGATGACAGCCTCCTCTCACCCAGTGTTTCACCCGTTCACTGCCACTGCCTCCTAAAAGCAGAAATGGTGCTATGTTGAAAGCAAACACGTCTCTATCTTCCTCACATACAAATACTACAAGAAGGAAACGCATGGAGAGGGTCCTTCCTCCAAGCAATAGAAGGAATGCCTCAGATTCCAATGAACCACCGCAACAACTACCTAAGCACAATATATTCTACAAGTGGGGAATATTTCACTGCTGACTTTTTCATTTCCTTCCTACCTTTTTCTTCTTTCCTTTAACAAAGACTTCAGCTTACAAGGCAGCCTCAATTCCCTGTAACATGAGATTCTAACAAGATACCCAGAACGCAAGACTTCTCCTCACATTTCTCCCCCTCTGCTTTCCATCCTACAGGCAATCATCTTGAATTTACTGCACTAGCAGTTAGCTATTTGGGGTTCACCTGTTGCCATTGTTCTCCTTTCCACTTCTGCCAACTCTCGCTGCTATGTCTCTGCACACTCTGGAGCGACTCCGCACAGCCCCACATCTGGTGAGCGCAAGGCACTCAGGGTAGGGCTGGTATCTCCGTGATCGACTGCTTCATTCACGGCCAGAATTCCTAAGGAAACTTCAACAACAGGAGGAGGCAGGTTACCTGGGCAGTCAGGAGCTCAGTGACTCACAACAAACAAGAGAGCAAGGCACTGTGCGAGCGTACACAAATACCTTCCTGTATTTATGCATAAAAATACGGGTTAAAAAAAGACAACTTGGTGTACAACAAGCTTTTCAGTACAGTGTGCATCTGTGTATGGCACAGTGTCTGACAGCGCTTTTTTGTGTGCTCTTAGTCCTACTACGGTGCTGACTTATCGACAGTATTTCTCTACAACCTTTTATCCATTCACTCAGCTGTACTCTGACAACAGCTGCAGTCAAGGCAGCTTCTTCTTGCAGAGCCCTGGTACAGCAGACAGCTGACTCAAAAAGCACCTTTCCAGTGACTGCACCGTTCCTAGCAAGAATAGCAACCTGAACACAGAACAGGTTATCAACAAGAAAAAGATGAGGAAAGAGCTAACCCAGGGCTACTCCAGAACTGTTGCAAACACAGTACAAAATCAACCACAGGTATCTCACCGATGCAGTAAACACGAGATACAGTCATTTTCAGCACTGAGCAAATCTCTGTTCACACACAGAGAGGTAGAAGGGTATCTGAAGATCTTATTCTGGCTCAAAGAAGCATACTTTAATCCTGCTTTTGACCAAATGTTCTTTGGCACAGTCCACCTGCCAACTGCACTGATTTGTGTTTTTATCTGCACTTAGTGCAAAAAAAAAAAAAAAAAGTACTTTGAGAAATACTTCATAGAATTAAGGCAACAGTACAACACAAATGAAAGCTAAGATGCACCAGAACTGCGCACATGAACATCCCCACGCTTGACTACCCAACCACAGACAGACACAGTTATCTGCTAATGTCAAACACTTTGACAGAGATTCAATAGGTATCTCTGCCTAGGATGTAACACAGTCACAAGCACAACCGGAACAACGACATATGCTTCCAAAAAGATGTAAAGAATTGAAATTGAAAGGCTGTGACATTCATTGTTGAAAGAAAAAACTTCTACACCTACCTGAAGCAAACACTTGTATTCTAATTTCCTTTGCATGTGTACATTTCTTGCTCGCATTCTTCCATTTGGTGATGAATATTGGGTTGACAGTGGCATTGAACCGCGGTATTTGCCACAATGCTTACATCTCTGTGACTCTTCAGTGTCCCTGTTAGCCTTCTGAATCCCGTCCTGAGTTTCATCGAGCCAAAGCACAGCTGTTTCATCCTGAGTGTCCTGAAGAGAATATGATGAGGAAAGCATTCGCAGCATGAGGAAGAGTGTCACTGGTTGTGCAAAACAAAACCACCACCTCTGAGCAATTGCAATCTCAAGGGATACAGGAAGCACGCCAGTATCTTTCTAATCAATTTCAACACAAGGCCATAATGGACATTTGTTATCAGCAGAAGCAACTACAGCATTACCAGGCCAAAACTCTTCTCAGGACAAGGAACTCCCACCAACAAGTTCCATCAGTGGTATCACTCCAACAAACATCAGGACATCCCAACGCCAAGCAATCTGCACTGGTCAGTCCTAAAGCTGTATTTGCCAACAGGACGTGCCTTTCCAAGGAGCCCCAAAAAGAAAATCACAGAACAATTTAAGATGGAAAGGGACCTCTGAGCTCATCTGGGACAATCCCCTTGCTCCAGCACGGACACCGAGAGCACGTTATCCAGGACAGACCAGATCCAGATGGCTTCTGAACAACTCCACAGAAAAGACTCCAGTCCCTCTCTGCTCGACCTCCCCTACTGCTCAGTTACCTCCACTGTAAAGTGCTGCCTGACGTTTAGATGGCATCTCTTGAACCCCAGTTTGTACTCCATGCCTCTTGTCCTCAACTGCATCCTCACTTCCAGCTTTCACATACACTGAACAGATTCCCCCCAAGCCCTCTCATCTCTAGACTCAAGAGTCTCCTCACCCTCAGCTTTCCTCTCTGGAGAGGTGTTCCAGTCCCTCAGGCACTTCAGTGGCCCTACGCTGGCCTATCTCCAGAACATTCCTGTCTCCTGTCTGGGGGGGCAGGGCAGAACTGGACACAGTACAGGAGCAGCCTCACCAATGCCAAGTGGAAGGATCACCTCTCTACTGAAGCCTTCCAGGCAGCACGAGCACACTGCCGACTCACAGCCACCTGGGTGTCTGCCTACCAGCACTCCTAGGACTTTTCCTGAAAAGCTTTGTTCCGCTGAGGTGGACACAAACATAGACTAACAAGAGTCCTTTCCCAGTACCAGGCTGCAAGGACTTGTTCAGGGAAACTTTAGGAAGTGGAAATGCACATACAGGAGCAGCAACCAAAAACTGATGGCTAACTAACACAACAGCAGGCTGCTCTTGTCCCGTCCACAAAGGGTTGCAGATTGCTGTACCAGCAAATCAAAAAGCACTGTATGTACTGGGGGTAAATACAAACGTACAACAGTAAAAGCATCTCTCAAGTCTCTCTTTTAACAGACCGTTTGCTGTGGAGTACTGATCACACCGTATCTTATGTTTTGGCTGAAGAAACTCATTAAATAACGTTACACGCAGAAATTTTCCAAGAGACAAGTGTTTAGCAAACCCCAAAATACACGTAATGAACAATAGTCCAGCAGCTGCCAAGCACAGCTCCTCCACCCCCACTGTTACTTCCTACGGGGTTACTATGGAAGGAGATCTTAAGAAGCAATTGCCATCTCTCCAACAACTCCTGATGTGCAAACAGGACACAGGAAACATTGACTTCTGACACGGATTAATAATCACCCTGCACAAAGAGCCACTGTATTCCAGCATGAAGAGTTCTGTGGCAGGACTGAAAACTGACATTTCCTTACATACCCAAAATGGGTTCCTGAGGAACATGAACCCTTTCAGAGCCACTGAGGAAGCTGCTCAGTGATCTTCATCACCAGCGCAGTTTTCGGACACTGCCATCGTGAAGGTTTACACTTAGTCAAAAAAAAACAAAGCAAACAAACATACAAAAAAACACCAGTGTTGAACACAGCATCATCCCAGTCTCTATGCTAAAATCCCTGCTGGAATTAGAACAATGAGCTCCACAACTGAAAAGATATTACAAAAAGAAATTAAACACACTTAGGCAACTGAAAGGAAGCACATCTGCTACTTCTGTGTAAGCATAAGGAAATAAAATAGCATCCCACTCATCTGTTAAAAAAAAAAAAAAAAATCAGTAGCATGTACACCACAGAATCACAGGGTTGGAAGGGACCTCAAGGATCACGAATCTCCAACCCCCTGCCCGAGGCAGGGCAACCAAACACCACCCATACAGCATTTCATCTTCCTTCCTAAAGCAGTAAGGTGAGATCATTCTTCCTCTCTCCATTTTCACCTGTACATACAGACCAGTTACACCAAGAGGCAACTCCATCTAAGTCAGGAGAAGTCCTGGGCTACCACAACAGACAACCACCATGCAAAAAATGCATAGCATCTGCAGTGTCACCTAGTGAGTGACAGGCATTCATACACATCTTGCTAGAAGCATATATTTTGTTTTCCATTTTCCCCTCCTTCTGAACAAATTCATCACCTAACAAGTTTTTTTGCCTACTTCTCAAACTTCATTTGTGCTTTATGTAACTACACCTATGGATACATTTAACAAATAGCACTGAAAAACGGAGACGGAACGAGACTTGCATTTGGAAATTCACAACTATTAGGATAAACACTGCCTTCTTATAAAAACAAATGAAACTGAACACATCTCCTTATATCTCCAAAAAGAAGGTACGTGTGCCACTCTGGACGTACGATTAGCTAGAGCAATCCATCTCAAGCAGTTCATATCTTTAAGCCCATCTCTGTAGTTCACAAAGATTCACGTGTTATGCCTGCATCTCTCTTGCCTTCATACAGACAGATCCAAACTGGCCAGGTGACATCAGCTGATAGCATGCAGCGTTCACCCTTTCATTTCCACATCTGTTTCCCAGCTTTTTTCCCAACATCAGGAATGCCCTCAGTACACAGATGCAAAGGCTTCTGGAGAGGTACTTTCAACTACACCCACCTGTGCTTTCTCTCTCTTAGCCCCAAGCAGTGTGCCCTGATAATGCTGACCTACCTTTGGGGTTACACCCTCCAGTTTTGCTGCAGGAACCTGTAAGGCTTGCAGAGTTTTTCTGGTGTCTCCTTCATCCAGCGCCTCGCTGATAAGCCCAACAGCCAAAACTCCTAGAGAGAAAGGGATAGAAGAACAAATACAAGATCCAATCCTTGTCCAATCCTTTACCATCATCAGGAAACTGTGCTTTGGAAGAAAAGTGCTATTGGTGCTAAACCAAATACCCACGGAGAATAGCAACATTTTAGTAGCAATCATTTTCTACTAGCAAAGAAAGCAAGACCACTTCTCCACCTTAAGGAAGCCACACATTTTTGGACATAGTAATAAATAAAGGAAAAAGCAGAAAAAAAAATCCCTCGGGGAGACCACATGAATGGACAGAACTGAGTTCTTCAACACGTAGCTCAAATCCACTAGAAGAGAATTATCAAAACCTCAATGGCCAGGGCTAGTAAGTCACAAGTTTTCAAGAATCCTTCAGAATAAAGCTCTTCACACCAAGCTATAGCTTTGCACAGAACGCCATTCAAAAATACAGTGCCTTCACTTCTGAAATACCAGGATTGACTGGATGCATGTACTATGAGCTGTATTACAACAGATGAGGGTGCTGCCAGGGACAGTGAGGACTACAGTTCAACTAACTGAAAACAGACATAAATAGATAGCTTACACTTAGCTAAATGTGAACAAAGCCTGAGTCACACATGCCAAACCTACAGCAAATCACAAAGTAATTTGGGTTGGAATGGACACCCGGAGATCGTGTGATGCAACGTATATTGAATATTCAATTCTTGCTTGCTGAAAGAAGCAACAGTTCAAATCGCAGTTGGAGAGTTTACAACAAAGATCTTTTGGAAGAAAGCGAGGAGCTCAGAGTGGATACAACTTGCGTTAAAATACCCAAAGACTGCAGCTTTTTCTTCTGCACGCAGTAGGAGAATCACAAAGTGGAACGTTTTATAGCAGGCATAAATCTGCATTTGGACAGAGCAAAGATTAAGGAACAGTACACGCTCGGGACACCACAAGAACCAGGATTGCTAAGAAGACGGTACGACTGCGGTAAAAAAAGCACCATTTCAAGGACCATTTAACTAACTATGCTTTCTTTAATGACAAGGTCACCTCTGTAGTTCACCTAGAAAAGCCCGTTGAGGGCTTTCTGGATTTCTGTAAAGTTTTCAGCACCGTTTCTCACAGAATCCTGGACAAAACATCCAACATACGACTAGACAGCAATACAATGCAGTAGGTGAATGAGTGGCTGATGGGTCAGGCCCAAAAAGCCACAGTAAACGAGGTCACATCGGTCTGGCAGTCAGTCACTCCAGGCGTTCCCCAGGGCTCTATTTTAGGGCCAGCTTGCTTTAATGCTTTCATAAAGACTTGGATGTAGGACTAGAAGGTGTTACGAGCAAGCTGACTGACAACACTCAACTGGGAGGAACTGCTGAATCTGTTGAGGGTGAAGAGGCCTTGCACAGAGATCCTGAGAAATTAGAGAGCTGAGCAATCGCCAACTGCAAGAAATGGAGTACGAGCAAGTGACAGATTCTGCACCTGGGAAAGGGCAACCCTGGCTATACACACAGACTAACGGGGGAGATGCTGGAGAGCAGCCATGATGAAAGAGATTGGAGGGTCTTGGTTGACAGTAAGTTGAATACGAGTCAACAGCGCTCCCAGGTAGCCAGGAGGGCCAACAGTATTCTGGAGTGCATCAAGCACAGGACTACTAGCAGGTCAAGAGAAGGGGACTGTCCCACCCTACTCTGCATTGTTGTGGCCTCATCCTGAGTACGGCGTACAGTTTGGGTCACCCCAGTATGAAAAGGACATAAAACTATGAGAAAGTGTCCAAAGGATGGCCACAAAGATGGTGTAGAGTCTAGAGGGGAACACATACGAAGAGCAGCTGAAGTCCTCAGTCCAGAGAAGAGACTGAGCGGAAACTTCGTGGTGCTCTACAGCTTCCCGACCAGGGGCAGCAGAGGGGCAGGCACTGATCGCTCCCTGGCAAACAACAACAGAGCCCAAGGGAACAGCCTGGAGATGTGACAGGGGAGATCTGAGTTGGATTTCTGTTTCCAGTGGTCCCGTACTGGAACTGCCTCCCCCAGGGCAGCCGCACAGCAATGATCAATTGCCAGAGTTCAAGAAGCATTTGGACAATGCTCTCAGGCATACGGTCTGATTTTTAGGCGGTCCAGAGCGGAGCCAGGAGTTGGACTCCATGATCCCCGTGAGTCGCTCCCAACTTGGGATGTCCCGTGATTCCACGAAACTTGTTATCTACAGCAGTGCACAGAGGCATACTTCAAGAACAGTATGAAGATCTACAGAAAGCCTTCCTTTCACACATTATTCAAAGTCACAGCTGGTAGTGGACCAAGACTACCATTAGAATGCTTTCTGTCCTGCACTCTATTTTTTAAACGCACACCATTTCACTTGTTCTGTGAAGCGGGGCCATTGAATTGTTTTCTAACCGTGGCTTTCAAGAACGCGGTGAAACATATTCATGTCATTCTGAATTGTCCTTATTCTTCCACATCAATTGTCATCACCTCTAAATGATGTTTAGCAAAAATCAGCTCTGTGTACATTTTACATATTCACATACCTACTTCTGTTCTCAGACGTATGCCATCAAACTGGCTTCCAATATACACTTCTATTTATCTCTCACGCTAAGAGAGATTGCAGGCAGGACTCCACTGTTTTTACACAGAAACATACAGTAAGATAGCAAACAACAACTAAGCATTGTCCAATTTATGCTTTTTCTCTATTTCTTTCTTGACAGAAAACTTGAAATTCAAAATTTGAAACGTGTCCAAGTAGTAGCAATGAGCTGCAGAGAACACTTAACAAAACCCACTCAAAATGTCAGTCCATTCTTCCTCTTCCTCTTCCCTCATTCGGTAGTGCTAGATTTTTTTGTTCTTACTGTTCTCTATTCTACTTTACTAGTGATTTCACAGCCTAACACACAGAAATACCTAATTGTAGGCCTTCTATTAAAAGATCTAACATTAACTATTACTTGCTTCCATGACTGCTAGCGCGCCAGATCTTTCACCTTAAGTTTCCACATCACCAATAACTAGATGAAATTTGTTTAAGTTGAACTGTTGGGCAGTTCATTTAGAGCATCACAGATCCACAAAAATCATCACAGGGCTTGGAAGGGACCTCTGGAGATCATGTAGACCAAACCCCTCACTAGAAGCAGGCTCACTAACGTAGGTTGCACAGGAAAGCACCCAGGTGTGTTCAGAGTATCTTTTCACAGTGATGTCTAGGCCGTAACAGCATGTTTTGTTTTGGGGGTGTTCAAGGAAAGGCTGGATGTTGTGTTGAGGGACATGGTTTAGTGGGAGCTATTGGGAATAGGTGAGCGGTTGGACTGGATGATCTTTTACGCCTTTTCCAGCCTTGGTGATTCTAGGATTCTATGTTTGGTCTCAGCATCACTTGCATTTCCCTCTCAGTATTATCTTAGCCCATAGAATGCCTGCATTTGTTCTGTCCTTCATCTGACAACTCCCCGTCACCTAGGCAGACTATGGTACAGACTGCTTGCTTCCTCCTACAGTGTGTACACACACAGTATGCACACCTTTAGGCATGCTGCTCTCCCCATGAGAGAAAGCGGGGGGAAAGTAGGGAAAGAAAGACCTTTCTTACAAAAACACACACACTACGGTTGACACTACTCCATCTCAGGAACAACGAAGGAAAACAGACACGGCAACTTTTGACTTAGGAAAGGGCACAGAGGACAAGCAGTAATTATCCTTGATTAATTAGCCAACAGCGGCAGAAAAAGACTACCCTGTGAAACAACAATATGTTACAGCTCCTCATTAGAAAGCATTCTTGAATTTGAAACCAAGTTTCAGGACAGCAGAAGGGTACATGTCGCTATGGCTTCAGGACTTCCTCTGACACTAGATAAGAAGTATCCATGCACAGGGGCACACAAGAAACTGAACATATTTGCACTGGAACAGGTTGCCCAAGGAGGCTGGGGATGCCCCATCCCTGGTGGCACTCGAGGCCAGGCTGGATGTGGCTCTGGGCAGCTTGGGCCGGTGGTTGGCCACCTGCACACAGCAGGGGGGTTGAAACTAGACGATCACTATGGTCCTGTTCAACCCAGGCCATTCTATGATTCTATGAAACACTAACAGGTGAAAGAATTAAAAAGTTTCCTACCAAAACTATGCCATAAGATGTCAACTGATGTCATTATAAAATTCTCTGCGTTTTACGGTTGATGGTTTGGGTTCTCTGTTGTCTCTATTGTTTTAGGGGTTATAGGAGTGTTACAAGAAACAAGGAGCTGGACTACATGAACTTCCAGGCTTCTGCTGTGATGCCTCACAAATACAAGGCTGCAAAACTAGTGCTCTGGTGCACGCATGCACGTGGCGTGCACTTGTTCGGGTCACGTGATCAGATGAACTGAAGCCACACAGGAAGCCCGTGTCTATTTGCAGATCCAGGAAGCAAGTTAGTCAAGATTCCAGGCTCTGACATAACATTTAAGCCTCTCTAGATTACAGCCTTTTCAGGGCAACTCAGCTACACAAGAAGCAGTGGCAAAAGGCAACTATCTCAGTCTATACGAATCAAGCAACACGATTGTTCGTTGGCATGCACCTAGTTTTAGCACACCTTATGATCTAGGATCAGTCTAGCACTAATCAAGCAAAACTGACTTTCATGTTCTTCGTGCACAGCTAAGTGCACACGATCCACACGTGACTGGATATCATTCCACGTGATAAACTCATTTTCTTCTGCACGCATCTGAGCTTTCAGCTTCATCACATCGTCCACACATCTGTCAAAGAACAAAAATCAAAACCAGCAAGTATCACGTCATGAAAAACTGGCCAGGGAACACACAAGACAGCAACGAGAACTAAACACAAAATGGAAGAAGTAACACAAGGGTTAAAACTGACATATACGAAAGAAAGAAGGAATAGGAAAAAGACAAAAGACTGTGAGCAAGGTGGTCAGCTCCAGCGCAAAACAATCCAGAAAAGCACTAAAACACCACATGGCAGTTTCAGACAAAAAACACAGGGCAGGAACAGGCCTAGTGCAATTGAGAACCTCGTGGGGCCAGAACATAGCTTTGTCGTGAAACCTTGATAAAGGTCTGAGAGACGGTACTCAGAGCAGATCAGTAAGAAACGGGGAATGCAAAGACAAGATGCAAGAACCGAGAGAGAATAAACTAATATTGGAGTCAGCAGTGAAAGAACCTGAAGTATAAGGGGAAGAAAAGAAAACCGAACCTCTCGGGAATGTAAGCAACATCAAAGACGGACACGAACCTTCCAAACACTCACCTCTGACAGTTCTCATCCTCAGTGCTTGTCAGCCCTGGGACAGGATTGCTCAGTTGTCTCCATACTGCACTCACATCCCCTGAACCCAAAGCCCTGATCATCACAGCCACAGAAGAGAGCATCTCTACAGCAACAGATAATTCTGCATGGGTGAGGTTACCCTGCATACAAAGGGGAATACAGATCAGTTACACTAGCTCTTCAAAACTATGGCTAGAATCACACAGTGCCGAGTAGCTCAAGACTTCAAGATGAAGCATCACGTCAGAACAGACTAAGCATCAAGGCAGTTCTACAAACACTCAAGACAGGCCCATTGAGTGAAACAGACAAGGCAGATTGGGTGATCCATATCAATTCACAGACATCAGAATGCATTACTTACATCATGGCTTTGTTGCTGCAAGGCGGCCAGCTCCTTGGGATAAAGATCGGCAGCAAATGCATAAACCTCTGCTAGCTGGGCCTCTGGCTTCATCATTTCTGCCACAGTCTTCTCCGCATCGCCCATTCTAATTGCAGCATTAGTGCTGGTCGCTGCTGCCAGCCCGAGCAGTTTGAAGAGGCAGCACATCAGAGAGGCAGCATGAGAACAACCGCGGCAGACAGTTGGGCTCCCAGTCATGCAAGCACTTGTACTGGATTCAATAGGAAGAACCCTAACCTAAAAAAAAACAACCTAATTCCCTTACAGGTTTTCCAATCAGTTATTTACCCAACTAGTCCTGCATTACTGCAAACAACCAGACCACACAAGGCCCTCTTGAAAGTAAGACTCATTTTTAAACCAGTTTACCTTTTGTCTGATTATCAGAGGACTGTCTCACCAACTTCTGCCAAGATGAAGCCTCAAAACTGTCCATGTTTTCCATCGGTAGTTCATAACAACTTTTCCTTCCAGTATCTATGACTGGTCGTGGCAGCACCAGGCATTCTACAGTGTTCTCTACACCCTACAGCTTGCACTTGAACACAGCACAAATGCGTAAATAAACATCAAGCAGCACCGAGAACCAGGAAGGCACTTTGAAGGTAACCTCCTACTTACTACACCTGCACCATCTCCCTCTTGTAATTTAAACCACCTGGAACCAGATCCCTATCAGCTTGCTTTTCATGTGTTCTAAATTGAACTAATTGCTATTGTACAGCCAGAATTAAACACTGAAAGCTTCTGGAACTTTCTCCAGAAGAGAGTTTTGCATGGTGTCAGAAGCACCTGATTAAAACAAATCCAGCCACTGTGATCTACGTTTTGTTTGCTATCTGATACCTAGAAACAGCCATTAAAAAAAGAGCTGAAAGTTCCATAGCTCAAATCAACTAAGCCTTATGTCAGTAGTCAACAGGTAAGCTAGTTTTAACACCTCACGGAGCAATCCAGATTTCTGTCACAGTCCATAGCACAAAATTTAACACACACTGCCTAGGAAAAGAATTATTGAAGGCAGACACAAGCCCCATGCTGCTCAGCATTTCATCTCACCTGCTGTTATCTCAAGCAGTATTTTTAAGAGCTCGATAGAAGACAGAGCCAGCTGTCATGATTATTTTCCATGTTCCAGGAGCCTCAAACTACTTAAAGAACATCCACGATAGTCTGACATAGCCCTGCTATAACCTCATGTGAACACAAACACTGCGCTTTCCCATCCTTCTGATGACACCCCACAGCAACAACAACATCAGCTCATTCCGTGCAAATAGCTCAGCAAAGGGAATAAACAAACAGAAGAAAACAGCCTTTCCTTAAGCCACTTCAATTAGTCACAGTAATGCAACCAAGTCACAGTATGTTACACCCATTACAGACATATGCATCCACCACAGTGCCCAAGACCTACTTTGCTGAAACTGGACACGTTTTTCTAGGCTCTGAAGGCACACGATCCCTTACATCTCTGCTTGGGTGCACACTTTCAGAAAATAATGCACTGAAGACATACAGTACAAGTAACGACTTCACAATTTCACTTGCAGTCTCCTTTACTTTAGACTCCTCTTTTCCACAAACCAGCAAATCATCTACATACTGTCACAGCTTTACCAACTCTTCAACCTGAAACTTTCCCAAAACTTTCTCCAGCACTTCATTAGTTAAAACAAAAATAAGGGCCGAACCAGCCTATAAATCATTGATGCCTGGGCAACCTGTTCTTGTGTGGCACCACCCATTGTGCAAAAAACTTCCTCCTAATACCAACCTAAACCTCCCCTGTCTCACTTTAAAACCATTCCCCCTTGTCCTATCACCATCCACCCTCGTAGACAGCCGCTCCCTTCCTGCTTATACACTCCCCTCAAGTACTGCAAGGCTACAATGAAGTCTCCCGCAGCCTACTCTTCTCCAGGCTGAACAAGCCCACTGCCCTCAACCTCTCCTCACAGCAGAGCTGCTCCAGCCCTCTGACATCTCAGTGCCTCCTCTGCACCCGCTCCCACAGCTCCACGTCCTTCCTGTGCTGCGGGCCCCAGGCCTGGATGCAGCGCTGCAGATGAGGCCTCAAAGGAGCTCAGTCGATGAGGACAATCACCTCTCTCTCCCTGCTGGTCACCCCTTTTGCAATGCAGCCCAAAACAGGGGCTTCATTTTTTATAGACATCTACATATCCACGCCTACAGTCCCCACACAATGCACTACAGCTTCATATTCCTTCCTCCCTACAGCTCCCAACAGCCCCCAATAGTCCCATATGACCCTATGGCCCACCACAGCCCCCTACCTCCCTATACACCACCCTCAGAGCCCCGTATCTGCCTCTCCCCCCAGCAGCTCCCCATAACCCCTACATCACCACACAGGCGCCTACAGCCTCACATCTCGCTATATATCTCCCCCACCCGTCGCCTCCCCGCAGCTTCCTAGAGTCCCCCACAGCCCCTCTCCCCGTCCCGGCACCGCTCTCCAACACACCTCCGGCACAGCTGTCCTCAGCACTCGCTCCCGAGCTGCCGCGGCTTCCCTCCCGGTGCCGCCCGGACAGCTCCGGCTGCCGCCGCGGTCTCCTACGGGGTAGCACAGGCGGCTGCAGCGGCGCTCTGGGAGGAGAGCCGCGCCTCCAACTGCCAGCTCCCAACGTTCGCTCCCGCGCACGGCGCCTCAGCCAATGGCAGCCGGCGGCGCTGCCGCAGACCAACGTGCGCCCGGGGGCGGAGCGGCGCTGCCGCGGACCAACGAGAGGCAGGCAGGGGCGGGACAGCGCTGACGCTGACCAACGAGAGACGGGCAGGGGCGGGACAGTGCTGCCGCTGACCAATGAGAGGCAGGCAGGGGCAGGACAGCGCTGCCGCTGACCAATGAGAGGCAGGCAGGGGCGGGACAGCGCTGCCGCTGACCAACGAGAGACGGGCAGGGGCGGGACAGCGCTGCCGCTGACCAACGAGAGACGGGCAGGGGCGGGACACCGCTGCCGCTGACCAATGAGAGACGGGCAGGGGCGGGACAGCGCTGCCGCTGACCAATGAGAGACGGGCAGGGGCGGGACAGCGCTGCCGCTGACCAATGAGAGACGGGCAGGGGCGGGACAGCGCTGCCGCTGACCAACGAGAGACGGGCAGGGGCGGGACAGCGCTGCCGCTGACCAACGAGAGACGGGCAGGGGCGGGACACCGCTGCCGCTGACCAATGAGAGACAGGCAGGGGCGGGACAGCGCTGCCGCTGACCAATGAGAGACGGGCAGGGGCGGGACAGCGCTGCCGCTGACCAATGAGAGGCAGGCAGGGGCGGGACAGCGCTGCCCCGGACCAATGAGAGGCCGGGCCAGGATGAGCTCGTCCTTCTGCAGCGTGATGAGGACACGGCTGCAGGTGATCTGCGCAGGCAGCTCGGAGGTTGGGAGCCAGGAATGGACGCGGCCGGAGGAGAGAGGTGATAGGGAGCAGCCAAGGCATCACAGTGCATCCAAAAGCCCTGAAAGGCATCACAAAGCCACCGCCAGGAAGCTTGGGGTTATCACGAGCAGCATCCAGGATGCTAGAGATGGTTTGCTACTGTACCAAATGCAAGCTGCAGACATCCCGAAGCCAGACAAAACGGGAACAAACCTGGAGCTCTGCTTCATGCACCCCACAGCCTCAGCGTTGCAAGCTGAGGTGCTTTGCTGTGTGTTGCATTCATCCCAGTCCCCGGGAATGAAAACTCCTCAGGCAGTCAAGGCGTTGAGTGAGCACAAGTGTGCTTTTATTATTAAAGGAAAAGACAGGAGGGCGTGAGAGGTCCAGGTAAAGATGGCAATCGTCCTCTCTTGGGTGGAAAGCTCACGGAGAGAGTGGCTCAGAGCTCTCAGTGCTGCTGCCCGGTGCCTGGGACTGGAGGCCCGATTCTAAGCCCCCCTCCAAGAGGCTCTGCTTCTCCTCGCTGGTGCTGACCTGCTCCTGTATGGAGGTGCTGCTGTCGGGGCACTCGGGCTCTGCTTGGGCTGGGCTGCACTGCACAGGCACCGGGTCACAGTCCAGGCTGGTGCCTGTGGTGTCTGGCAGGCTCAGGTCAGCATCTTCAGCAGAGCCGGGAGAAATGAGGGCTTGAACTTGGATGAGCTCCTTGTGTGCGCCACTGTTGTTATGCGGCACGCTGTCAGCTGAACCGCAGCCATTTGTGCTTCCTGCCAGCTCTCCATTCATGGAAGCACACAGCCCAGCATCGCTACTTGCTCCAGCTCTGCTCGGTTGACAAGAGCTCGAATCACCTATGAAAGAATGAACAGGGCTTGGTGTCAAACTCTCCCAAGCTGAATTACAAAAGTGGTTCTTGATCAGGGGAGAACTGAAGGTGTCAGGTATGGGCTGGAACGCTAGAAGGAGATACAAGCCCACTGACAGCAAGAATTCTACGTTGCTGAGAAGCAGGGTGTTGAAAGCTGGATTTGCACCCTTACCTGCCAGCACTACAACGTCTGTCTCTGAGGGCTCCCTGGGACGGCGCTGCGGTTGGCGTTTGGCCACAGAGGATGGTTTTCCCAGGCTGAAGCAGGAACACCAACAGCCAGCTGGTGATTCCTTCATCCTGCTGGCTGGACTTGGTCTGGAGAGAGAAAACAGGGAATGGTGTGAGTCGTGCGTGGAACTTCAGAAGCATCTCTGACTCTGACACTGACAGCTCATCGGCCCCATCTCACTGCCATGTCTAGTTTCTCGTGCCAGCAGGTCTGACCAACAGCTCTGCTTCGAGGACAACTGGAATTGGATTCAGGCACGTGGCCCTCAAGTCCGGAAAACCCCAATGTTTCCAGGTACAGCCAGCACAGGCCGGGATAGACGTCAGCATGGCTTTATGCAGCTCGTGACTGCCTGCCCAGCAAGGAGGGAATGCCAGCCTTGTGTGCCGGCGGGCAACTGAATGTGAGTTCAGTCTCACAGTGCAAAGGGAGTGCAGATTCACTGCAACACTTCAGGCACCATCAGTTTAACTGACTTTCAGCAAGCTTTGGCACTAGAAATAATGGGGGGAAAAAAAAAAAAAAAAAAAAAAAAAAAAAAACACAACAAAAAACCAAGACAAAAAGAAACCACAAAAACCCACCCAAACAATGATGATAAGGTACTGGAAAAGGAAGTCTTCTTTACCTTTCAGGTGGAAAGTCGATGACTGTGTGGAATTTCCCCCGTACAGCTGTGGGGCCTTCTTCCACCTCTATGTCCCTGCTCTGTGTCACAACCACAGGAGAGCTGCTGTGGCCTCGCCTCCGTGCCTGCGCCTCCTCCAGGCTGAGCAGCTCTGTGGCAGGAGAAGACGCCTGCACAGACTGGGGCCCTGAGAGAGAACTGTGCCCTGTAAGGGAAAACCACAGGTGAGAGCCAGGATCAGAAAGCGGCAGCACTACGGCCATCACAGGTCCGGGGGAGCTGCTGTGTTTCTCTCAGATTTGCTTCTCCGAGCCGCTGCAAGAAGAGCAGCTCAAAACAACCATGTGCTCAGAGGTGTGTCTATGGCAAAGGACGCAGTCATAATTAAGAGCAGCTCCCTGTATCGAAACAGGCAAACAAAAACCCTAGAAAGCAGGTACGGTGAACTCAGAAAGCTTTGCTGCCACACGTTAATCAAGCTTCACCTGCTTGCAAAACATCATAATGACAGGGACGGTTTTCTTCTTGTCACGTTTGGGCTTGCACATTCTCAGCATCCAGCAACAGGGTGCCAGATTCTAACCTAAGCCCAGAAGTCTGCTGTCCCCTCGACAGGAAAAGTGTATTTCAAAGGACTTGGAGAAGGCCTGCATTTGATCCAGGTGTCTGATCAAGATAAAGCTAATGGAGGAAGACACTCACCTGCTCCATCTGCGATGTCAGGTCCAGATGTGGAGCAGAAGAGGACGTCTGTGTGGTCGATGATGAATTCCACCACGGCTGACTGCGTCTGCAGTTCCGTGCAGGCAGCTCTCCCGCTGGCACTGGCAGACTCGCTCTGCTGTGATCTGTAGAAAAGGCAGGTTTTAGAAGTCATTCAGCCAACATCGCTTCCCCGGGTCTGAACTGTTGCAGCCCAAAGCTGTCAAACTGGGCTCCGGAGACTTCCGCAGTGGGCAGTCAGTGATGCCACTGAAGAAGTTCTCCTGGCTGATCAAGGACACACCAGCCCCATCTAAACAAGAGAGCAGCAATGCTCATCTAGCAATTGTGCCCACGTGGGGTTGGAGAACAGTCCAGGCTCCTGCTCTGCTGTCAGCCACTCACTGCACATTTTACAGGAGAAGAGCACATGTGGTGCAGAAGAAGGGAGGACTGCTTTATCTTACTGGAGAACAGATGTAAGCGTTCTGCTGAAACGGAAAAAGAAGTTTACCTCAGGAGGTTTGGAGCCCACACAATGGCTAAGTTCTTAGCGTGCATGTTGGTGACAGAGCTGTTCGCAGACAAACAGGCCAAGTGTCTCATCAGATACGCCAGGGTCCTGGGAAACAAGAGCGGCAAATGTTCAGCACCAGCCAGCATCCCGTGCTGCGACTCACAAAGCAAACCTCAATTCACACTAGTTGTTATTACTGCTACTGTCACTGAAGATGAAGTAGATCCAACTTGACCAAGTGCCACGCTGCAGCACCCAGCACCAGCACAGCACAGCCACAGCCATCAGCTGCACCAAGTGTGCCCCCGTACCCAGGAACTGACCCCATCAATTAACCCCATGCAGTGTTTCAGCACACCCAGGCATCCCGTTGCTCGCGTGAGACAAAGCCTGGAATTGCACTTTGCCCTCTGAAGTGCAGCAGGGCTGAGCTCAGCGGGCTGAGGGCAGCACTGACCTGTAGTGAGGAGCGGGCAGCTGCTGGATGGCGTCCCGCATTCTGACCAGCCGCTCCTCCTCCGTAGTGGCACCAACAGCATCCTGGAAAAGGGCAGAAAGGGATTGAGACACAAATCAGGCGAGATACCTGCCGCAGGGTCGGGAACCAAGGGGACAGCACGCTGCTGGTCAGCACTGAGAAAGCACTTGAGAAAGACACTGAGAAAGGCATCTGGGGAACATAGCGGCACGCAGCTGGTGCCACCACGGCCAAGGAGTCCAAGCACCGGGCTGGTTTACAGCCTGGTTGGGCAGCTCAGCTCCTCGCAGGGGGCATTCATCTCCAAGTACACTTGGCTATTAATCCCCTTCCCGTTCCAGAAATAGTTGGGGAATAGCAACAAACAAACAAACAAACAAACAAACAACACAGGAATTCTCGCAAGCATTGTGAATATGGAAATAACCACCTCCTGGGGCCACCAGAAGTGGCATCAGCACCATGCAGGATGTGGCAAAGACATGCGAGTAAACCCCATGGGGATAACAGAAGAAGGGCCTCGGAGCTGGGGCACTGCTGCAGCCATCTCCCAAGAGGCCCACGGAAGAGGTAAAGGAACGGCGTTGCCTTGTGCTTACCGAGAACTTGTCGTACAGCTGGTCGGTCAGCAGGGGGTTCGGGAGCTCCCTGAAGTACATTTTGCAGAGGGAGCTCGCGCTGTGAACGTCGCGGACGGTCAGCTCAGGAACCTGCTCAGACTCAAATTCCTGGCTGCAGAGAAGGACACGAAAATGGTTGAGAAAGAGGAAAGCAAGTCAAAAGCCACACCCAATGCGATCAAGAGTTGGAAGGGCTTCCTGATGTACAGGAGAACACAAACACTCGGCCAGCAGCACCACGTCAGCCGTGCTGGATGGGATGTTCCCAAAGGAGACCTTTTCTTTGTGCTAAGGCATTGCCCGCAGGCCTCTGAACGCCCGCAACAGGGCACGTGCCCCTGCTGGCAGCTGTGTCTGTCAGTCGCAGCACTCTTACCGCAGTCTCTGGACTCTGGACGCGACGCCGGACAGGCGGTATATCCCCTGCACTACGCCGTGCTGCTCGATGAACTCGGCGCAGCTCTGGAGGACCTGGGGGACTAAAGAACACGTGCCGGCGGTTACTGGAGCTCCTTCTTCAAGTCCTGGCTCAGGCTGCGCTCCCGTCACATCCCATCCACTAAGCCCAGCCAGGCTACTGCTTAGCTCTTCCTTGAAGGGGACAGCTGTCACAGACACCTCTGCAGGAGCTGCTGAGGAAACTGGACAGAGATGCGTTCTTTGCATTCCAGAAATGCCAGGACCTAGGAATCAGCCTGGAGAAAGTAATTCCGGGGAAGCCGCAGACATTGCAAGTCCCATCACAGCTCCCATGGGAATGGAGGGGGAAAATCTCACGCCCGGAAGGAGCTGGGAAACTGATACAGGACACTCTCTTTGGCCAAAAGGCTTCCTTTCTTTTCAGGCTACCATGGGATTGGCTTACAGGCTTTGCTTTAAGCAAATACAAATGTGCTTGTCCCTTGGGAGCATTTACCTTGCAGCCATCACCTACTCAGTTGATCTTTCAGTTGTCAACTCCCATTCCCCGTTTCTCCACTGGTATCAACCTGCCCCTTGCTACATACCATCTCCCTTTCATCTTTAGGTTCCCAAACAGGGAAGCTCTCAGGAATGGGCTGTCCCTTACCATCACGACCAGAGTGGAGAAGATGCTCTCCCAGGTCACGGCCAAACACCCTTTCCTTCTCCACCTCCCGCTCTTTCGGTTGCTTTGGGCGGGCCTTCACCACAGAACGAAGGAAGGTGAGGAGCTTGCCGCGCTTCTTTGGCACTGCACAACAAAAGGAAGAAACCAGTTCATTTTAGGCTTGGCTCCGTTGGACGAGGCCGAGCACAACACATTCTACAGAGCACCTCAAAACGGGAAGAACATGATGAGCAAGTGCGTACAAAAATGGATTTTCCCCAACCCTGGAGGAGTCCAAGGCCAGACCGGATGGGGCCCTGGGCAGCCTGGTCCAGTCCCACATTAAATGTGGAGCTTGGTTGGCAGCCCAGCTTGAGGCAGGGGGCTTGGAGCTTGATGATCCTTGAGCTCCCTTCCATTCCCAAGCTATTCTACAAGCATTTTAGGATTTCCCCAGGGAACCAGGGACGCTGGCTGTTCTCAGCCTCGTACTGACTTGCAGGAGAACTGCCTTTGCCTTCCCTCATTCTAGCTGCCTACAAAACACCAGCCATACGCCCCGTGCTATGCATGAAGGATCATCAGCACAGAGGATAAGGTGGGAAGGATAAGGGAGGTATTAACCACGGAACACACCCAAAAAAGACTCCATTTTGCTTCCCTGCACCATCAAATGGATCATCGTACCTGGCTTTGGCACTGAATTGATGAGACTCTCCGGGACTTTTCCGTTAATGAGCTCCACACACTCACTGGGGAAAAATCCAACCTGTAACAAGAAGAAGAAGAGAGGTGCGATACTGAAGGCAGCGTTTCTCAGGCCTGAACTGTTCAAACATCACATTTTCCTCATAACGTGCCTGCCGGGTGCTCCGTAAGACAATCCAACAAAAAATGGGCCTGCTTAAAATTAATAATTATTCAAAACCGGCAGCCAATTATCCATGTAACTGCATATGGAGCAGGGAAAGGACAAGTATGCTATGCGCCCCTAAATCTCAAGCGTGCCCGAAGGGAAAGACTTCATACAGAAGCTATAGATTATGATAGATTGATGCAGCTAGATCTGAGTTAGCACAGCCTATGAACTTTCTGCTTGCTGACTGAGATGCAGCTGCCATCCCCAGCTCTGAGCTACCCAGCGTTCGGCAGCCAGCAGCAGCAGCAAGCACGCAGAGGCTCTGTTACCCTGCCTCATCTCAGCTGACAGGCAGCGACTTCCTGAAAGACACTGACTTCACCTTCTGCATGGGTGCAAGCACAAGTGCTCAGAGACACTGAAACACGTGTCCTAGCTGCTGCATTTCCAAAGGTGCGGTTCAGTGGCCGTGACCTGATGCATGTTGTGAGGGCTCTTCTTTCTAAGTTAATGGAGGAGACAGTTTGCTACAAAGACCAACTTTCAGCTCTGGCCTAAGCCCACAGCAAAGTCCCCTGACACCAACACAGGGAAACCATTTTCCATGTGGAGCCATGCTGTGCAGGCAGGGCAGCTCTAAGCTGAGATTCCTGCCTCGACCGAAGTTGCGCTCTCACGTCTGAAGCTTGTGCCTACCTGAAAGCCGTGCTTGCCTCTCCAGCGGGGGCTCAGCTCCTGAGGTGGCATATCGATGACGCACACGAGGTCTCCCACCTGCAAGAGATTGCAACGTCAATCCCAGCTTCAGCACGGCTGGGAGGAAAGCGCAGCTCAAATGACTGCATTCTTCTGCACTGCCCAATATCGTCAAGCTTGAGAGCCATTGCACCAGTGCAGCTCTTCAGGCATTTGCAGTCGTACAACTGAATGTGGAGGTAGAAGAGTCACTACAATACACAACATACAGAATTCAGCTGTTCGGTATGAAATGGTTCTCAAAAGCAGCAGGCTCTTGGCCAAAGGGAGAGCTCCAATTAAACCGCAGGCATAAGTCAGCGGAACAGATCCTGAACAGATCTGCACACTCCATACACTGGTCTGCCATTGCTCAGAGACCAGGCTACAACACTGGGCAGTAGCTCTTTGATCAGAAGATTCCAATGCCAAATAGAGCCATAGTTTGGAGATGGCTGAACTCCTCCCTGCGTCCAACCCACTGCAAGTCTAATCTGGAACTGAATCTTCTGGGCTTCACCTCACCAAACACTCTGAAGGTGTCTGAGAATATTCCTGAGCGTTCACACCTTATACTCTTCTGTACACGACAACTAGGAACGCCTTTAACTGCTTACCTCCAAGGAGAGTTCATCCGGTGCCTGGGCAACGTATCTCTTGAGAACATGGGCAGCACCAATAGCTGGAATATTAAGAGATGACTCCTCACAGACCAGCAGGGGCTTCCCGTTGTTCTCAGTCTGAAACAGAGAGCACAGGCCACGGTGAGGAGCTGAGGGCTGCAAGGAGGATTTCAGGCTGAGGAGCACATCGGCAGAGAAAGCTGCAGGAAATGCACTCGGTCCTTATCACGAGCGCTTAACAAGAAACTGCAAGTCTAATAACAGCTGTTTCTCTTCCCGGCGCGCAGCACTATCGCCAGGCAGTGCAAAGATGCATCTCTCTACCCAGACTAAGAGGACAAACTCCACAACCAAGACGGCTCCGGCAGTTTCATAAACTTGCCACGCTTGCACTACTGCCTTCCCAAAGAGGAGCGTAAGAGTCTGCTCACTTCCTGTCACCTATTGCCTGGAGACCTCAGCCGTGGACTGGACACAGCAGCTGGGCCACTGACCCAATCCTTGGCTCACTACAAGTGCCAGCTTCCTTTAACTTGCTGAATATGAGAACAACACTTTGTCTGTGGGTGACAACATCCAGGCAGGACGGGGAAAATGCTTCCGCACGTTTATAACGCCGCATCTGATTCTGTCGGTACTACGACTTCCACGGCCATCTAGATGCCCGCAGCAAGGACATGAAGCTTTTAAGGCAGCTTTTCAGGACACAGATAGAGCTGGAAGGACTCTGCCTCTCTTGAAAAGCAGGAGAGCACACCTGCGGCTCACTCTGTTGGCTCAAGTCAGGGAACAAAGACCAATCAGAGCTTCATACTCTACCTCCATCCGTGCCATGTCAGGCCCACGGCTGATCTCGCTGCACGCAACGCCCATCACAGCAGGCACGACAAGCTGGAATGAAAAGAAACACCCTCATATTTTCTCTCTTCACACACCACTCTATTGAGAGACTTCTTCAGAACTACCCTCAGTTATCCACTGGCATAGGCAGATGTTCTAGAAACAGCCACTATCTTCAGTCAATTCAAATGAGAGCCTACTAGGCAGCATTTGACCAAGTGGCTATCCCTCTGCTAGCAGATGGGGGCTGTGCTGTGCTCCCCACAGTTGTCGGGCAGCACACTCACACAGCCGAAGCACGCGGGCTTGTGGTCACGTTGTGCAGCTCTGCACAAACCGGGGGTCGGACTCTGCCTAAGGGATTGGTCTCCTTAAGACCAGCTGGTCACAGCACTACAGACAACATCCTTCTGAGAGCTGAGCTGGAGGGAAGCGGAAAAGACCTACACATGACCAGTGTCCCATCAAAACTGGATGGGGCTGTGTTACTAAACACGGTGCGACGCAGGCTGCTAAACCACGTGGGAGGACAAAGCGTGGCACGTACCTGGCAGGAGATCAGAACAAGGTAGACAAGTGTCTTGAACTCGCAGCTGATTCTTGTCACTTTGCTCTGTTCTTCCACGAGCAAAAGCTGCACCAAGGGAGCAGGTAGAGGAGAGAGAAGGAACAGGTCTGTGAGCTTGCACAATGTAGCAAACACAAGGGAAAAACCATGGGACAAACGCCACCTTTATGGATCGCTTGGGAATGCAGGTACTGGGTCAAAGTCACGTCTGATGGACAAGAGTAAGCAGTGTGAGCTGCTAGGAGCTCCACCAGCCAGCAGTTCTCAACAGCTCACTGCCCACCCGTCCATCCCACGCCCTGTCTCAGCTTACCTACAAGATGCTGCACAAGACGGCGTGAAAACGAAGGCACTCAGTCGCTGCACAAGGGCAACAAGCGAGCTACTCACGCAGAGCTCAAGCGCTCCAATGAAGGGACGCAGCACGCACTGCTCCTCCCCTCATTCCAGCCGCTTGTGACATCACTAAGGGCCACCAGGCTGCTCCGCCATGACGACAGGGTGGGGAGGCAAGACCATGTCACAGGACCAGAAGATTCCACCATCACACACCCCAACATTCTAGAATCAGCGGGCGGTTGGAATTCTACCTCAGCCCAATCCTGCAGAAGCTGCCATGCGGTTGCCATGACCACAGCGCAGGACCCAGCGCTTGCTCCTGGGCAGCCTCGTACGGCTGGCCTCAGGCCATCCCTCTGCAGGGCCTTCCTGCCCTCGGGCAGATGGACATTGCTTCCCAACAGCATACCTTGCAGCACAGGGCCTATGTAAAATCCACACTGAAGTCCTACATATCTCTATCAAGCTATCTATACCTAGACACACAGTCACCACTACCATCTTTTTTCTTAGTCTTGAGGTACACCATTCAGCTGTTTCATTGCCATCAAACAACCCCACTGACGTCACACTGCTGACACAACGTCCTTGCAAACACAGCAGCAACTCCTGGCACCGATAGCTCCGGCTACAACAAGCACAGGGCTCTGCCTTGCTTTGGATGCAGTTGCAGCATGGATCTGAGGGCTTTGTGGAAGGGGATATATTTCAAATTGCACCGACGTTTTCAGACCATTTCTCTTTCGGCATGGTCCCACCACCTGGCATGCTGATCATCATCCTGAATATACATTTTGCCAAAGTTCTAGAACTAATGAAATAGTTCCTTACCAAACGCAATCTGATCACTCTTCTGGCCATATTTTGTTCCAGCTCCCGCTTCCTGCGGGTGGCACGAATAGCGCTGCATCACCTATAGCTCTCTGCTCTTACACTTCTCATGCTGTCTGGGCAGTCTTCGTGGCCTCAAAACTCTCTCATGCCACACGTGCCACACTCTGAGGCACAGAATATATATCACACTACTTCAAAACGCCTTTTTTTTTTTTTTTTAATATAATGATGCTAGGGATAATCATCTAGAGCTAGAGCAATATGAAAAAATTCCCTTTAGTTCAACCGTAAGTCTGCCCCATGGACTCCAGAAGAGCTCTAAGAATACGCAGGGCGGACATGGATGGCAGCTACCGTAAGAGTAAGCAATGAAAAATGAGGTTGTGAGCCATGCTGTGTCATTGCATCTGCAGGCAGGGATTCTCCTTGGACTGAGCAGAGTGCAGATGTAGCCCGAGAAAAGAACTTAGGATCATTCAGGAAAAGCAAATGAGTTGAGTAATTAATTGAAGAAACTCGCGTTCTAAAGGTACTTAGAAGCAGAGAGTATTTCCCAACAGAATGGGTTTAACTGTCTATTACCTGTTTGGTTAGACAGGTCTACTCTATGTACGCTTAGACTGACCTGAGAGGGCATGCTTCAGCACACCCCAGAATTTCCAGTTTCCAAATCGTCCAGGCAGCGCAAGTGCGGTGTACGTCTCCCTTGGCATAGACATCAAGCTTTTCTTCCTATGCAATCAAACACGTAGCCAGTCAGAAAGGACTCGTGAACGTGAAACTCATTTTCCACGCAGCGTTAGAATATAGCTAAGGCAACTCCACTGAGATGAGCAAGCTTCGGTTTGGGTTTGGGTTTAAAGGCTGCCAGCTTCGATAGAAACACTGCCATTCGGAAGGCTAAGAAACCTTGGCGCTTAAAATTCCTGGAGACTTGGAGAGTTCTCAAAGAAACCTGGAAAAGCTGCCTTGAAGTATTCCTGTTGAAAATTGCTGGGATGCCTTACCACATCATTCACCAGGAGTATTCATATCATACACCATAGATTAAATCAGTTTCAAAACCACGGATTGTAATTATCGGCAATACTTCCTCCCTGTGGATCTCAAGCCCTCGTGAGTGACTGCAATGGGGGGCGGCAAGGGGATTCTGGTGCTAAGCTGAACATCATTCCAGAAATCTGTTCTCCTGAACTAAAAATACGGGCTAAAGGAAACAAGGCGTGTGTTCATCATTACACTGACTGCATCAGAGTGTGCTTTTGTGCACACGTGGATCTAGAGACATCGCTAAGAATTTAATTGGTCCACCCAATCCTTAAGCAACTCAGTAATTCAAGACACCTAACAAGGATGGAGGCTCAGTGGGCCGTGGGCAAAGCAGGGAGGACAGAGGCAGGAAGCAGGAAGGAGTTCAACTCCAGCTCTCCCCCACAGAAGACTGGGAGAGCTGAGTCAGCACCACGGGAGGAGTTACGACACAGCTTGGGAGCTTACAGAGAGACCTGAGATTGCCAAAGGACGGCACCAGGGTAACTCTCACCAGTCCTGTGCAGGGGTTTCATGGATGCTTGGGATGCTGACTTCCACTGCCTGTGTCATTGGTAGGAAGGCCAGGTGACAAAGGCTCCTTCTGTCTGGGTAACGCTTCTGTGGCTCCATGGTTATGACTGGAGGGAAAAAAAAAAAAAAGAAAAAAAAAAAAAAGTAAAGTAAAGCACGCAACCCTGAAAAATTTACTACTCCGTTGTTCTTGTCAGCATGACAACTCAGATGAGCGTTACGTGTCCTGCACCTGACTGAAAAAGCATCCAAGCCCATATTCCACACAGCTTCGTCTCAGGGCCAAGAAGAAACAGTGCAAAGATGTTTAGAAGATTCTTGGTGCAGATGAAGGCGCAGGGTGCGTACGTATTCTCTTCAATTCTCTTCAATAATAAATATTGATTCATAGTCCAAAGATAACTTATCAAGAACTAGCATGAAAGGTCGATGAAAAGGAAATTACACAACAAACTATTTTCATTTAAGAAACCCCTGCTAAACCTCTCCCCATCAAAAAGGGAGCATCCTGGGCACTGTTAGCAGCAGTTCGGAGAACATCCTGCACCACAAGATGCCACACAGTCTTTTTTTCTTCATTAACAAGCCCCTCATTTCTCTACTTAGCATCAGATTCCCTCAAGTTCAAACACGAGGATCAGAACAGCCGCTCAGTCCTGCTGAGAGGAACCCACGGCTGGGATGTCCCCCCATCCCGTTCCACGCTATTTCCAGCATCGCTGGGGAAAGGAGGAGCGACTGCCATCACCTACCCAGGCTTCTGCGAGGCCTTCCATACGGTCACACATCACGGGGAGAAGCATGGCGGAGAGCTCTCGTGCCACAAAGCTCGGGGCTGCAGAAATCAAGGTTGCCCCCAAGATGCTGTGTGTAACAACAGCACTTACTGCACGTGAGACATGAAAGACAAGGCTAAGGTGAAAAAGCCTCCACTCCCCATGGATGTGGCTGTCTGCACAGACAACAGCTGCCTGCTGTCCAGCAGCCTGATGCTCACCCACCAAAGCACTCGCCCAGCAGATAATAGAATTATTATAGAATTAGCAAGCTTGCAAAAGATCTCCAAGATCATCCAGTCCAACCGTCCACCTACCACCAATATTCCCCACTAAGCCACGTCCCTCACTGCCACATCTAACGTTTCTGAACACCTGCAGGGACAGTAACTCCATCACCTCCCTGGGCACTCCTGTGGAGAAGGGTTTTTTAACATCCAGCCTCAATCTCCCCCCGTGCAACTTGAGGCCGTTCCCCCCAGTCCTATCGCTACTTACACGGGAGAAGAGGACGACCCCCACCTCGACATCATCTCTCTTCAGCTCATTGTAGAGAGGGATAAGGTCTGCCCTGAGCCTCCTCTTCTCCAGGCTAAATAACCCCAGTTCTCTCAGCCAGCTGCTCCCCATGAGACTGGTGCTCTACACCCCTCACAGCTTCACTGCTCTTCTCTGGCAATATGTCGGGGATTCAGTGTCCTTCTTGTAGTCAGGGACCCAGAACTGAACACAGCACTCAAGGTGAGGACTCACCAGAGCTGAGTACAGGGGGATGATCACATCCCTGCTCCTGCTGGCTCCAGCCCTTTGCACTGCACTTCCAATCTCAACCATCCCTTCTGCGGTAGCGCTTGCATCCTCACTTAGGGCTGGAGCTCAAGAGCTCAACGCAACAGGAGGAACACAGCGTGCAACTGGAAGACACGTCACACTTGTTCCATGCACTCAAGCTGACCCAGCAGTGCTAACTACCCCACAGTCACTGCAAACACACAGCAGCATCCAAGCCCCCAACATGCACATCCTCTCCTGTGTTACTGGAGCCCACAGCTCACCTTCACACCTCCGTGCATTGCTGGGCTTTTACACTGACGCAGCCTCGCTCCAGCTCCGTGGCTGCCACACAAGGCCTGCAGGACCTCTTTCTCCGCAAACCCCATCTGCAGGCTTTGGCTCATGAGGTTCACCACCTGCCCTCCTGAGCAAAGACAAACACCGAGACTGAGAGCAAAGCGCCACTGGCCCGGTTCCCCACCCTCAGCCCTGTCAGACATGCCCCGGTAACGAGACTCATCCCCAAAGCTTGGCTGGACAACAGCACAGGCATCGCTCCTCAAACGCCCCATCCCAGCAGCCAGGGACCAAAGCCTTGGGACAGCTGAAACAAAGGGCTGTGCGAGCTTCCTGCTAGCTCTGAACATGAACAAATCCACCCCCGAGCACAACAGGATGAGAGAAAACAGCAGCAGACAACAACCTGCAGAACCAGCCCATCTGGGGCTGCTCCAGACATTTGCACGCTCCCTTCCACGGCCCAGGCCAAGCTTGCTGAGCTGCTCCTCCTTTGTGCAGGGCAATGGTGCAGGTGCTGTGTGCTGGCTGTGCACAGCGTGCCTTTCACTTGCTTTTCCTCCCTCCATCTCCTGTTAGCAAAAAGCCTCTCCAACCTTCCCATGCTAAAAAATCACTTAGGTAAAAAAGAACTGGCAAGCTTGCTTTTTAAATTACCTTACTTATACAACTTGATGCTTTAAAGCAGAAGCTCTCCTAGCAGTGACCTGCCTTAGACAAGCTCAACTTTTGAGAGAAAAGTCACTCCTCTGCCTCTGCAGACTTTGCACACATTTCCAGGGGCAGCAGTCAGCCCAGTTCTCAGGGGCACAGCTTTACCAGCCACAGAAATCCAGCTGATGCCCGCCGTGCTTTTCTCTCTTCTGAAACACCAAGCACCATACTGCTGCAAGAAGCAAAGAGAAAAATCACAGAATCACAGAACTGGGCTCGGAAGGGACCTCCAGGGATCACTGAGTCCAACCCCCTGCAAAACGGGCTCCTACAGCAGCAGGTGCTGACGTGCAAAGTAGACAATGAACACGGAAATAAGATACAAAGCTTGCTAACATCACTACTGTGGTGAAACATTACTTCTTAAAGTTGCAATAAGGCCTGAAACAGGGGCAACTTCAACTGCAGAGAAAAAGAGCACGTACTTTACCTGCATCTCCTCCCGTGACAGCTGTGTGTCATGCTGCACAAATTCAGTCGGCTCATCCCATCCTCCCTCTCTGGTCCTCAGGTTATGATAATGATGACAGCCTCCTCTCACCCAGTGTTTCACCCGTTCACTGCCACTGCCTCCTAAAAGCAGAAATGGTGCTATGTTGAAAGCAAACACGTCTCTATCTTCCTCACATACAAATACTACAAGAAGCAAATGCATGGAGAGGGTCCTTCCTCCAAGCAATAGAAGGAATGCCTCAGATTCCAATGAACCACCGCAACAACTACCTAAGCACAATATATTCTACAAGTGGGGAATATTTCACTGCTGACTTTTTCATTTCCTTCCTACCTTTTTCTTCTTTCCTTTAACAAAGACTTCAGCTTACAAGGCAGCCTCAATTCCCCGTAACATGAGATTCTAACAAGATACCCAGAACGCAAGACTTCTCCTCACATTTCTCCCCCTCTGCTTTCCATCCTACAGGCAATCATCTTGAATTTACTGCACTAGCAGTTAGCTATTTGGGGTTCACCTGTTGCCATTGTTCTCCTTTCCACTTCTGCCAACTCTCGCTGCTATGTCTCTGCACACTCTGGAGCGACTCCGCACAGCCCCACATCTGGTGAGCGCAAGGCACTCAGGGTAGGGCTGGTATCTCCGTGATCGACTGCTTCATTCACGGCCAGAATTCCTAAGGAAACTTCAACAACAGGAGGAGGCAGGTTACCTGGGCAGTCAGGAGCTCAGTGACTCACAACAAACAAGAGAGCAAGGCACTGTGCGAGCGTACACAAATACCTTCCTGTATTTATGCATAAAAATACGGGTTAAAAAAAGACAACTTGGTGTACAACAAGCTTTTCAGTACAGTGTGCATCTGTGTATGGCACAGTGTCTGACAGCGCTTTTTTGTGTGCTCTTAGTCCTACTACGGTGCTGACTTATCGACAGTATTTCTCTACAACCTTTTATCCATTCACTCAGCTGTACTCTGACAACAGCTGCAGTCAAGGCAGCTTCTTCTTGCAGAGCCCTGGTACAGCAGACAGCTGACTCAAAAAGCACCTTTCCAGCGACTGCACCGTTCCTAGCAAGAATAGCAACCTGAACACAGAACAGGTTATCAACAAGAAAAAGATGAGGAAAGAGCTAACCCAGGGCTACTCCAGAACTCTGTTGCAAACACAGTACAAAATCAACCACAGGTATCTCACCGACGCAGTAAACACGAGATACAGTCATTTTCAGCGCTGAGCAAATCTCTGTTCACACACAGAGAGGTAGAAGGGTATCTGAAGATCTTATTCTGGCTCAAAGAAGCATACTTTAATCCTGCTTTTGACCAAATGTTCTTTGGCACAGTCCACCTGCCAACTGCACTGATTTGTGTTTTTATCTGCACTTAGTGCAAAAAAAAAAAAAAAAAAAAAAAAAAAAAAAAAAAAAAAAGTACTTTGAGAAATACTTCATAGAATTAAGGCAACAGTACAACACAAATGAAAGCTAAGATGCACCAGAACTGCGCACATGAACATCCCCACGCTTGACTACCCAACCACAGACAGACACAGTTATCTGCTAATGTCAAACACTTTGACAGAGATTCAATAGGTATCTCTGCCTAGGATGTAACACAGTCTCACAAGCACAACTGAAACAATGACATATGCTTCCAAAAAGATGTAAAGAATTGAAATTGAAAGGCTGTGACATTCATTGTTGAAAGAAAAAACTTCTACACCTACCTGAAGCAAACACTTGTATTCTAATTTCCTTTGCATGTGTACATTTCTTGCTCGCATTCTTCCATTTGGTGACGAATATTGGGTTGACAGTGGCATTGAACCACGGTATTTGCCACAATGCTTACATCTCTGTGACTCTTCAGTGTCCCTGTTAGCCTTCTGAATCCCGTCCTGAGTTTCATCGAGCCAAAGCACAGCTGTTTCATCCTGAGTGTCCTGAAGAGAATATGATGAGGAAAGCATTCGCAGCATGAGGAAAAGAGTGTCACTGGTTGTGCAAAACAAAACCACCACCTCTGAGCAATTGCAGTCTCAAGGGATACAGGAAGCACTCCAGTATCTTTCTAATCAATTTCAACACAAGGCCATAATGGACATTTGTTATCAGCAGAAGCAACTACAGCATTACCAGGCCAAAACTCTTCTCAGGACAAGGAACTCCCACCAACAAGTTCCATCAGTGGTATCACTCCAACAAACATCAGGACATCCCAACGCCAAGCAATCTGCACTGGTCAGTCCTAAAGCTGTATTTGCCAACAGGACGTGCCTTTCCAAGGAGCCCCAAAAAGAAAATCACAGAACAATTTAAGATGGAAAGGGACCTCTGAGCTCATCTGGGACAATCCCCTTGCTCCAGCACGGACACCGAGAGCACGTTATCCAGGACAGACCAGATCCAGATGGCTTCTGAACAACTCCACAGAAAAGACTCCAGTCCCTCTCTGCTCGACCTCCCCTACTGCTCAGTTACCTCCACTGTAAAGTGCTGCCTGACGTTTAGATGGCACCTCTTGAACCCCAGTTTGTACTCCATGCCTCTTGTCCTCAACTGCATCCTCACTTCCAGCTTTCACATACACTGAACAGATTCCCCCCAAGCCCTCTCATCTCTAGACTCAAGAGTCTCCTCACCCTCAGCTTTCCTCTCTGGAGAGGTGTTCCAGTCCCTCAGGCACTTCAGTGGCCCTACGCTGGCCTATCTCCAGAACATTCGTGTCTCCTGTCTGGGGGGGCAGGGCAGAACTGGACACAGTACAGGAGCAGCCTCACCAATGCCAAGTGGAAGGATCACCTCTCTACTGAAGCCTTCCAGGCAGCACGAGCACACTGCCGACTCACAGCCACCTGGGTGTCTGCCTACCAGCACTCCTAGGACTTTTCCTGAAAAGCTTTGTTCCGCTGAGGTGGACACAAACATAGACTAACAAGAGTCCTTTCCCAGTACCAGGCTGCAAGGACTTGTTCAGGGAAACTTTAGGAAGTGGAAATGCACATACAGGAGCAGCAACCAAAAACTGATGGCTAACTAACACAACAGCAGGCTGCTCTTGTCCCGTCCACAAAGGGTTGCAGATTGCTGTACCAGCAAATCAAAAAGCACTGTATGTACTGGGGGTAAATACAAACGTACAACAGCAAAAGCATCTCTCAAGTCTCTCTTTTAACAGACCATTTGCTGTGGAGTACTGATCACACCGTATCTTATGTTTTGGCTGAAGAAACTCATTAAATAACGTTACACGCAGAAATTTTCCAAGAGACAAGTGTTTAGCAAACCCCAAAATACACGTAATGAACAATAGTCCAGCAGCTGCCAAGCACAGCTCCTCCACCCCCACTGTTGCTTCCTGGGGGTTACTATGGAAGGAGATCTTAAGAAGCAATTGCCATCCCTCCAACAACTCCTGATGTGCAAACAGGACACAGGAAACATTGACTTCTGACACGGATTAATAATCACCCTGCACAAAGAGCCACTGTATTCCAGCATGAAGAGTTCTGTGGCAGGACTGAAAACTGACATTTCCTTACATACCCTCCACATTACCACTGCTTTGGATTGAAACCTACATCCCTTTAACAAGTTTTATCTGAATGTCCAAGGAGTCCCATGACTGCTTCAGCAATGTAGAAATTCCTGTTGGGGAAGGGTGGGAGACTTACAAGAACAAACTCTTGCACTGTCATCTCTACCAGCAGAGTCATCAATCCCAGGACTATCAAAACCCTCTACCAGCAGAGTCATCAATCCCAGGACTATCAAAACCCTCTGATCTTTCCCGTGCATTTCCTGTCACAGTCCCCCCAGCAGGGACACGCGCTGTCACACATTGCAGGGTTAACACTTCTCTCACTGCTCATCACGTGAGAAATCGCATCATACGCCAGATCCCCTGCCTTGTGCTGAACTACAATCCCTCTCAGTCCCAAGGTACAGAAGTCACCAGCTAGTAAGCACGTTGACTCAGGACAGCAACTGTTCTACCCACAGTGCTAGTCTGTACCACGATCTCACCATCTCTGAAATTGCTGCCATGTTGCAGGGAGGAGCCCTACACTGAACATATGCCTCAGTGAGGTAATTTCACGTCAACTGAAGTCACCAATCCAGCCTGGCAGAAGCTTCCATGCACACTAAGAACAACTCGTTATTTCATTCTCACTCAGCAGGAGGAAATGCTTCAGCACAAAATGGGTTCCTGAGGAACATGAACCCTTTCAGGGCCACTGAGGAAGCTGCTCAGTGATCTTCATCACCAGCGCAGTTTTCGGACACTGCCATCGTGAAGGTTTACACTTAGTCAAAAAAAACAAAGCAAACAAACATACAAAAAAACACCAGTGTTGAACACAGCATCATCCCAGTCTCTATGCTAAAATCCCTGCTGGAATTAGAACAATGAGCTCCACAACTGAAAAGATATTACAAAAAGAAATTAAACACACTTAGGCAACTGAAAGGAAGCACATCTGCTACTTCTGTGTAAGCATAAGGAAATAAAATAGCATCCCACTCATCTGTTAAAAAAAAAAAAAAAAAATCAGTAGCATGTACACCACAGAATCACAGGGTTGGAAGGGACCTCAAGGATCACGAATCTCCAACCCCCTGCCCGAGGCAGGGCAACCAAACACCACCCATACAGCGTTTCATCTTCCTTCCTAAGCCAGTAAGGTGAGATCATTCTTCCTCTCTCCATTTTCACCTGTACATACAGACCAGTTACATCAAGAGGCAACTCCATCTAAGTCAGGAGAAGTCCTGGGCTACCACAACAGACAACCACCATGCAAAAAATGCATAGCATCTGCAGTGTCACCTAGTGAGTGACAGGCATTCATACACATCTTGCTAGAAGCATATATTTTGTTTTCTATTTTCCCCTCCTTCTGAACAAATTCATCACCTAACAAGTTTTTTTGCCTACTTCTCAAACTTCATTTGTGCTTTATGTAACTACACCTATGGATACATTTAACAAATAGCACTGAAAAACGGAGACGGAACGAGACTTGCATTTGGAAATTCACAACTATTAGGATAAACACTGCCTTCTTATAAAAACAAATGAAACTGAACACATCTCCTTATATCTCCAAAAAGAAGGTACGTGTGCCACTCTGGACGTACGATTAGCTAGAGCAATCCATCTCAAGCAGTTCATATCTTTAAGCCCATCTCTGTAGTTCACAAAGATTCACGTGTTATGCCTGCATCTCTCTTGCCTTCATACAGACAGATCCAAACTGGCCAGGTGACATCAGCTGATAGCATGCAGCGTTCACCCTTTCATTTCCACGTCTGTTTCCCAGCTTTTTTCCCAACATCAGGAATGCCCTCAGTACACAGATGCAAAGGCTTCTGGAGAGGTACTTTCAACTACACCCACCTGTGCTTTCTCTCTCTTAGCCCCAAGCAGTGTGCCCTGATAATGCTGACCTACCTTTGGGGTTACACCCTCCAGTTTTGCTGCAGGAACCTGTAAGGCTTGCAGAGTTTTTCTGGTGTCTCCTTCATCCAGCGCCTCGCTGATAAGCCCAACAGCCAAAACTCCTAGAGAGAAAGGGATAGAAGAACAAATACAAGATCCAATCCTTGTCCAATCCTTTACCATCATCAGGAAACTGTGCTTTGGAAGAAAAGTGCTATTGGTGCTAAACCAAATACCCACGGAGAATAGCAACATTTTAGTAGCAATCATTTTCTCCTAGCAAAGAAAGCAAGACCACTTCTCCACCTTAAGGAAGCCACACATTTTTGGACATAGTAATAAATAAAGGAAAAAGCAGAAAAAAAAATCCCTCGGGGAGACCACATGAATGGACAGAACTGAGTTCTTCAACACGTAGCTCAAATCCACTAGAAGAGAATTACCAAAACCTCAATGGCCAGGGCTAGTAAGTCACAAGTTTTCAAGAATCCTTCAGAATAAAGCTCTTCACACCAAGCTATAGCTTTGCACAGAACGCCATTCAAAAATACAGTGCCTTCACTTCTGAAATACCAGGATTGACTGGATGCATATACTATGAGCTGTATTACAACAGATGAGGGTGCTGCCAGGGACAGCGAGGACTACAGTTCAACTAACTGAAAACAGACATAAATAGATAGCTTACACTTAGCTAAATGTGAACAAAGCCTGAGTCACACATGCCAAACCTACAGCAAATCACAAAGTAATTTGGGTTGGAATGGACACCCGGAGATCGTGTGATGCAACGTATATTGAATATTCAATTCTTGCTTGCTGAAAGAAGCAACAGTTCAAATCGCAGTTGGAGAGTTTACAACAAAGATCTTTTGGAAGAAAGCGAGGAGCTCAGAGTGGATACAACTTGGGTTAAAATACCCAAAGACTGCAGCTTTTTCTTCTGCACGCAGTAGGAGAATCACAAAGTGGAACGTTTTATAGCAGCCACTGCATTTGGACAGAGCAAAGATTAAGGAACAGTACACGCTCGGGACACCACAAGAACCAGGATTGCTAAGAAGACGGTACGACTGCGGTAAAAAAAGCACCATTTCAAGGACCATTTAACTAACTATGCTTTCTTTAATGACAAGGTCACCTCTGTAGTTCACCTAGAAAAGCCCGTTGAGGGCTTTCTGGATTTCTGTAAAGTTTTCAGCACCGTTTCTCACAGAATCCTGGACAAAACATCCAACATACGACTAGACAGCAATACAATGCAGTAGGTGAATGAGTGGCTGATGGGTCAGGCCCAAAAAGCCACAGTAAACGAGGTCACATCGGTCTGGCAGTCAGTCACTCCAGGCGTTCCCCAGGGCTCTATTCTAGGGCCAGCTTTCTTTAATGCTTTCATAAAGACTTGGATGTAGGACTAGAAGGTGTTACGAGCAAGCTGACTGACAACACTAAACTGGGAGGAACTGCTGAATCTGTTGAGGGTGAAGAGGCCTTGCACAGAGATCCTGAGAAATTAGAGAGCTGAGCAATCGCCAACTGCAAGAAATGGAGTACGAGCAAGTGACGGATTCTGCACCTGGGAAAGGGCAACCCTGGCTATACACACAGACTAAGGGGGGAGATGCTGGAGAGCAGCCATGATGAAAGAGATTGGAGGGTCTTGGTTGACAGTAAGTTGAATACGAGTCAACAGCGCTCCCAGGTAGCCAGGAGGGCCAACAGTATTCTGGAGTGCATCAAGCACAGGACTACTAGCAGGTCAAGAGAAGGGGACTGTCCCACCCTACTCTGCATTGTTGTGGCCTCATCCTGAGTACGGCGTACAGTTTGGGTCACCCCAGTATGAAAAGGACATAAAACTATGAGAAAGTGTCCAAAGGATGGCCACAAAGATGGTGTAGGGTCTAGAGGGGAACACATACGAAGAGCAGCTGAAGTCCTCAGTCCAGAGAAGAGACTGAGCGGAAACTTCGTGGTGCTCTACAGCTTCCCGACCAGGGGCAGCAGAGGGGCAGGCACTGATCGCTCCCTGGCAAACAACAACAGAGCCCAAGGGAACAGCCTGGAGATGTGACAGGGGAGATCTGAGTTGGATTTCTGTTTCCAGTGGTCCCGTACTGGAACTGCCTCCCCCAGGGCAGCCGCACAGCAATGATCAATTGCCAGAGTTCAAGAAGCATTTGGACAATGCTCTCAGACATACGGTCTGATTTTTAGGCGGTCCAGAGCGGAGCCAGGAGTTGGACTCCATGATCCCCGTGAGTCGCTCCCAACTTGGGATGTCCCGTGATTCCACGAAACTTGTTATCTACAGCAGTGCACAGAGGCATACTTCAAGAACAGTATGAAGATCTACAGAAAGCCTTCCTTTCACACATTATTCAAAGTCACAGCTGGTAGTGGACCAAGACTACCATTAGAATTCTTTCTGTCCTGCACTCTATTTTTTAAACGCACACCATTTCACTTGTTCTGTGAAGCGGGGCCATTGAATTGTTTTCTAACCGTGGCTTTCAAGAACGCGGTGAAACATATTCATGTCATTCTGAATTGTCCTTATTCTTCCACATCAATTGTCATCACCTCTAAATGATGTTTAGCAAAAATCAGCTCTGTGTACATTTTACATATTCACATACCTACTTCTGTTCTCAGACGTATGCCATCAAACTGGCTTCCAATATACACTTCTATTTATCTCTCACGCTAAGAGAGATTGCAGGCAGGACTCCACTGTTTTTACACAGAAACATACAGTAAGATAGCAAACAACAACTAAGCATTGTCCAATTTATGCTTTTTCTCTATTTCTTTCTTGACAGAAAACTTGAAATTCAAAATTTGAAACGTGTCCAAGTAGTAGCAATGAGCTGCAGAGAACACTTAACAAAACCCACTCAAAATGTCAGTCCATTCTTCCTCTTCCTCTTCCCTCATTCGGTAGTGCTAGATTTTTTTGTTCTTACTGTTCTCTATTCTACTTTACTAGTGATTTCACAGCCTAACACACAGAAATACCTAATTGTAGGCCTTCTATTAAAAGATCTAACATTAACTATTACTTGCTTCCATGACTGCTAGCGCGCCAGATCTTTCACCTTAAGTTTCCACATCACCAATAACTAGATGAAATTTGTTTAAGTTGAACTGTTGGGCAGTTCATTTAGAGCATCACAGATCCACAAAAATCATCACAGGGCTTGGAAGGGACCTCTGGAGATCATGTAGACCAAACCCCTCACTAGAAGCAGGCTCACTAACGTAGGTTGCACAGGAAAGCACCCAGGTGTGTTCAGAGTATCTTTTCACAGTGATGTCTAGGCCGTAACAGCATGTTTTGTTTTGGGGGTGTTCAAGGAAAGGCTGGATGTTGTGTTGAGGGACATGGTTTAGTGGGAGCTATTGGGAATAGGTGAGCGGTTGGACTGGATGATCTTTTACGCCTTTTCCAGCCTTGGTGATTCTAGGATTCTATGTTTGGTCTCAGCATCACTTGCATTTCCCTCTCAGTATTATCTTAGCCCATAGAATGCCTGCATTTTTTCTGTCCTTCATCTGACAACTCCCCGTCACCTAGGCAGACTATGGTACAGACTGCTTGCTTCCTCCTACAGTGTGTACACACACAGTATGCACACCTTTAGGCATGCTGCTCTCCCCATGAGAGAAAGCGGGGGGAAAGTAGGGAAAGAAAGACCTTTCTTACAAAAACACACACACTACGGTTGACACTACTCCATCTCAGGAACAACGAAGGAAAACAGACACGGCAACTTTTGACTTAGGAAAGGGCACAGAGGACAAGCAGTAATTATCCTTGATTAATTAGCCAACAGCGGCAGAAAAAGACTACCCTTGTGAAACAACAATATGTTACAGCTCCTCATTAGAAAGCATTCTTGAATTTGAAACCAAGTTTCAGGACAGCAGAAGGGTACATGTCGCTATGGCTTCAGGACTTCCTCTGACACTAGATAAGAAGTATCCATGCACAGGGGCACACAAGAAACTGAACATATTTGCACTGGAACAGGTTGCCCAAGGAGGCTGGGGATGCCCCATCCCTGGTGGCACTCGAGGCCAGGCTGGATGTGGCTCTGGGCAGCTTGGGCCGGTGGTTGGCCACCTGCACACAGCAGGGGGGTTGAAACTAGACGATCACTATGGTCCTGTTCAACCCAGGCCATTCTATGATTCTATGAAACACTAACAGGTGAAAGAATTAAAAAGTTTCCTACCAAAACTATGCCATAAGATGTCAACTGATGTCATTATAAAATTCTCTGCGTTTTACGGTTGATGGTTTGGGTTCTCTGTTGTCTCTATTGTTTTAGGGGTTATAGGAGTGTTACAAGAAACAAGGAGCTGGACTACATGAACTTCCAGGCTTCTGCTGTGATGCCTCACAAATACAAGGCTGCAAAACTAGTGCTCTGGTGCACGCATGCACATGGCGTGCACTTGTTCGGGTCACGTGATCAGATGAACTGAAGCCACACAGGAAGCCCGTGTCTATTTGCAGATCCAGGAAGCAAGTTAGTCAAGATTCCAGGCTCTGACATAACATTTAAGCCTCTCTAGATTACAGCCTTTTCAGGGCAACTCAGCTACACAAGAAGCAGTGGCAAAAGGCAACTATCTCAGTCTATACGAATCAAGCAACACGACTGTTCGTTGGCATGCACCTAGTTTTAGCACACCTTATGATCTAGGATCAGTCTAGCACTAATCAAGCAAAACTGACTTTCATGTTCTTCATGCACAGCTAAGTGCACACGATCCACACGTGACTGGATATCATTCCACGTGATAAACTCATTTTCTTCTGCACGCATCTGAGCTTTCAGCTTCATCACATCGTCCACACATCTGTCAAAGAACAAAAATCAAAACCAGCAAGTATCACGTCATGAAAAACTGGCCAGGGAACACACAAGACAGCAACGAGAACTAAACACAAAATGGAAGAAGTAACACAAGGGTTAAAACTGACATGTACGAAAGAAAGAAGGAATAGGAAAAAGACAAAAGACTGTGAGCAAGGTGGTCAGCTCCAGCGCAAAACAATCCAGAAAAGCACTAAAACACCACATGGCAGTTTCAGACAAAAAACACAGGGCAGGAACAGGCCTAGTGCAATTGAGAACCTCGTAGGGCCAGAACATAGCTTTGTCGTGAAACCTTGATAAAGGTCTGAGAGACGGTACTCAGAGCAGATCAGTAAGAAACGGGGAATGCAAAGACAAGATGCAAGAACCGAGAGAGAATAAACTAATATTGGAGTCAGCAGTGAAAGAACCTGAAGTATAAGGGGAAGAAAAGAAAACCGAACCTCTCGGGAATGTAAGCAACATCAAAGACGGACACGAACCTTCCAAACACTCACCTCTGACAGTTCTCATCCTCAGTGCTTGTCAGCCCTGGGACAGGATTGCTCAGTTGTCTCCATACTGCACTCACATCCCCTGAACCCAAAGCCCTGATCATCACAGCCACAGAAGAGAGCATCTCTACAGCAACAGATAATTCTGCATGGGTGAGGTTACCCTGCATACAAAGGGGAAATACAGATCAGTTACACTTGCTCTTCAAAACTATGGCTAGAATCTCACAGTGCCGAGTAGCTCAAGACTTCAAGATGAAGCATCACGTCAGAACAGACTAAGCATCAAGGCAGTTCTACAAACACTCAAGACAGGCCCATTGAGTGAAACAGACAAGGCAGATTGGGTGATCCATATCAATTCACAGACATCAGAATGCATTACTTACATCATGGCTTTGTTGCTGCAAGGCGGCCAGCTCCTTGGGATAAAGATCGGCAGCAAATGCATAAACCTCTGCTAGCTGGGCCTCTGGCTTCATCATTTCTGCCACAGTCTTCTCCGCATCACCCATTCTAATTGCAGCATTAGTGCTGGTCGCTGCTGCCAGCCCGAGCAGTTTGAAGAGGCAGCACATCAGAGAGGCAGCATGAGAACAACCGCGGCAGACAGTTGGGCTCCCAGTCATGCAAGCACTTGTACTGGATTCAATAGGAAGAACCCTAACCTAAAAAAAAACAACCTAATTCCCTTACAGGTTTTCCAATCAGTTATTTACCCAACTAGTCCTGCATTACTGTAAACAACCAGACCACACAAGGCCCTCTTGAAAGTAAGACTCATTTTTAAACCAGTTTACCTTTTGTCTGATTATCAGAGGACTGTCTCACCAACTTCTGCCAAGATGAAGCCTCAAAACTGTCCATGTTTTCCATCGGTAGTTCATAACAACTTTTCCTTCCAGTATCTATGACTGGTCGTGGCAGCACCAGGCATTCTACAGTGTTCTCTACACCCTACAGTGCTTGCACTTGAACACAGCACAAATGGGTAAATAAACATCAAGCAGCACAGAGAACCAGGAAGGCACTTTGAAGGTAACCTCCTACTTACTACACCTGCACCATCTCCCTCTTGTAATTTAAACCACCTGGAACCAGATCCCTATCAGCTTGCTTTTCATGTGTTCTAAATTGAACTAATTGCTATTGTACAGCCAGAATTAAACACTGAAAGCTTCTGGAACTTTCTCCAGAAGAGAGTTTTGCATGGTGTCAGAAGCACCTGATTAAAACAAATCCAGCCACTGTGATCTACGTTTTATTTGCTATCTGATACCTAGAAACAGCCATTAAAAAAAAAGCTGAAAGTTCCATAGCTCAAATCAACTAAGCCTTATGTCAGTAGTCAACAGGTAAGCTAGTTTTAACACCTCACGGAGCAATCCAGATTTCTGTCACAGTCCATAGCACAAAATTTAACACACACTGCCTAGGAAAAGAATTATTGAAGGCAGACACAAGCCCCATGCTGCTCAGCATTTCATCTCACCTGCTGTTATCTCAAGCAGTATTTTTAAGAGCTCGATAGAAGACAGAGCCAGCTGTCATGATTATTTTCCATGTTCCAGGAGCCTCAAACTACTTAAAGAACATCCACGATAGTCTGACATAGCCCTGCTATAACCTCATGTGAACACAAACACTGCGCTTTCCCATCCTTCTGATGACACCCCACAGCAACAACAACATCAGCTCATTCCGTGCAAATAGCTCAGCAAAGGGAATAAACAAACAGAAGAAAACAGCCTTTCCTTAAGCCACTTCAATTAGTCACAGTAATGCAACCAAGTCACAGTATGTTACACCCATTACAGACATATGCATCCACCACAGTGCCCAAGACCTACTTTGCTGAAACTGGACACGTTTTTCTAGGCTCTGAAGGCACACGATCCCTTACATCTCTGCTTGGGTGCACACTTTCAGAAAATAATGCACTGAAGACATACAGTACAAGTAACGACTTCACAATTTCACTTGCAGTCTCCTTTACTTTAGACTCCTCTTTTCCACAAACCAGCAAATCATCTACATACTGTCACAGCTTTACCAACTCTTCAACCTGAAACTTTCCCAAAACTTTCTCCAGCACTTCATTAGTTAAAACAAAAATAAGGGCCGAACCAGCCTATAAATCATTGATGCCTGGGCAACCTGTTCTTGTGTGGCACCACCCATTGTGCAAAAAACTTCCTCCTAATACCAACCTAAACCTCCCGTCTCACTTTAAAACCATTCCCCCTTGTCCTATCACCATCCACCCTCGTAGACAGCCGCTCCCTTCCTGCTTATACACTCCCCTCAAGTACTGCAAGGCTACAATGAAGTCTCCCGCAGCCTACTCTTCTCCAGGCTGAACAAGCCCACTGCCCTCAACCTCTCCTCACAGCAGAGCTGCTCCAGCCCTCTGACATCTCAGTGCCTCCTCTGCACCCGCTCCCACAGCTCCACGTCCTTCCTGTGCTGCGGGCCCCAGGCCTGGATGCAGCGCTGCAGATGAGGCCTCAAAGGAGCTCAGTCGATGAGGACAATCACCTCTCTCTCCCTGCTGGTCACCCCTTTTGCAATGCAGCCCAAAACAGGGGCTTCATTTTTTATAGACATCTACATATCCACGCCTACAGTCCCCACACAATGCACTACAGCTTCATATTCCTTCCTCCCTACAGCTCCCAACAGCCCCCAATAGTCCCATATGACCCTATGGCCCACCACAGCCCCCTACCTCCCTATACACCACCCTCAGAGCCCCGTATCTGCCTCTCCCCCCAGCAGCTCCCCATAACCCCTACATCACCTCACAGGCGCCTACAGCCTCACATCTCGCTATATATCTCCCCCACCCGTCGCCTCCCCGCAGCTTCCTAGAGTCCCCCACAGCCCCTCTCCCCGTCCCGGCACCGCTCTCCAACACACCTCCGGCACAGCTGTCCTCAGCACTCGCTCCCGAGCTGCCGCGGCTTCCCTCCCGGTGCCGCCCGGACAGCTCCGGCTGCCGCCGCGGTCTCCTACGGGGTAGCACAGGCGGCTGCAGCGGCGCTCTGGGAGGAGAGCCGCGCCTCCAACTGCCAGCTCCCAACGTTCGCTCCCGCGCACGGCGCCTCAGCCAATGGCAGCCGGCGGCGCTGCCGCAGACCAACGTGCGCCCGGGGGCGGAGCGGCGCTGCCGCGGACCAACGAGAGGCAGGCAGGGGCGGGACAGCGCTGACGCTGACCAATGAGAGGCAGGCAGGGGCAGGACAGCGCTGCCGCTGACCAATGAGAGACGGGCAGGGGCGGGACAGCGCTGCCGCTGACCAATGAGAGGCAGGCAGGGGCGGGACAGCGCTGCCCCTGACCAATGAGAGGCCGGGCCAGGATGAGCTCGTCCTTCTGCAGCATGATGAGGACACGGCTGCAGGTGATCTGCGCAGGCAGCTCGGAGGTTGGGAGCCAGGAATGGACGCGGCCGGAGGAGAGAGGTGATAGGGAGCAGCCAAGGCATCACAGTGCATCCAAAAGCCCTGAAAGGCATCACAAAGCCACCGCCAGGAAGCTTGGGGTTATCACGAGCAGCATCCAGGATGCTAGAGATGGTTTGCTACTGTACCAAATGCAAGCTGCAGACATCCCGAAGCCAGACAAAACGGGAACAAACCTGGAGCTCTGCTTCATGCACCCCACAGCCTCAGCGTTGCAAGCTGAGGTGCTTTCCTGTGTGTTGCATTCATCCCAGTCCCCGGGAATGAAAACTCCTCAGGCAGTCAAGGCGTTGAGTGAGCACAAGTGTGCTTTTATTATTAAAGGAAAAGACAGGAGGGCGTGAGAGGTCCAGGTAAAGATGGCAATCGTCCTCTCTTGGGTGGAAAGCTCACGGAGAGAGTGGCTCAGAGCTCTCAGTGCTGCTGCCCGGTGCCTGGGACTGGAGGCCCGATTCTAAGCCCCCCTCCAAGAGGCTCTGCTTCTCCTCGCTGGTGCTGACCTGCTCCTGTATGGAGGTGCTGCTGTCGGGGCACTCGGGCTCTGCTTGGGCTGGGCTGCACTGCACAGGCACCGGGTCACAGTCCAGGCTGGTGCCTGTGGTGTCTGGCAGGCTCAGGTCAGCATCTTCAGCAGAGCCGGGAGAAATGAGGGCTTGAACTTGGATGAGCTCCTTGTGTGCGCCACTGTTGTTATGCGGCACGCTGTCAGCTGAACCGCAGCCATTTGTGCTTCCTGCCAGCTCTCCATTCATGGAAGCACACAGCCCAGCATCGCTACTTGCTCCAGCTCTGCTCGGTTGACAAGAGCTCGAATCACCTATGAAAGAATGAACAGGGCTTGGTGTCAAACTCTCCCAAGCTGAATTACAAAAGTGGTTCTTGATCAGGGGAGAACTGAAGGTGTCAGGTATGGGCTGGAACGCTAGAAGGAGATACAAGCCCACTGACAGCAAGAATGCTACGTTGCTGAGAAGCAGGGTGTTGAAAGCTGGATTTGCACCCTTACCTGCCAGCACTACAACGTCTGTCTCTGAGGGCTCCCTGGGACGGCGCTGCGGTTGGCGTTTGGCCACAGAGGATGGTTTTCCCAGGCTGAAGCAGGAACACCAACAGCCAGCTGGTGATTCCTTCATCCTGCTGGGTGGACTTGGTCTGGAGAGAGAAAACAGGGAATGGTGTGAGTCGTGCGTGGAACTTCAGAAGCATCTCTGACTCTGACACTGACAGCTCATCGGCCCCATCTCACTGCCATGTCTAGTTTCTCGTGCCAGCAGGTCTGACCAACAGCTCTGCTTCGAGGACAACTGGAATTGGATTCAGGCACGTGGCCCTCAAGTCCGGAAAACCCCAATGTTTCCAGGTACAGCCAGCACAGGCCGGGATAGACGTCAGCATGGCTTTATGCAGCTCGTGACTGCCTGCCCAGCAAGGAGGGAATGCCAGCCTTGTGTGCCGGCGGGCAACTGAATGTGAGTTCAGTCTCACAGTGCAAAGGGAGTGCAGATTCACTGCAACACTTCAGGCACCATCAGTTTAACTGACTTTCAGCAAGCTTTGGCACTAGAAATAATGGGGGGAAAAAAAAAAAAACAAAAAAAAAAAACAAGACAAAAAAACCAAGACAAAAAGAAACCACAAAAACCCACCCAAACAATGATGATAAGGTACTGGAAAAGGAAGTCCTCTTTACCTTTCAGGTGGAAAGTCGATGACTGTGTGGAATTTCCCCCGTACAGCTGTGGGGCCTTCTTCCACCTCTATGTCCCTGCTCTGTGTCACAACCACAGGAGAGCTGCTGTGGCCTCGCCTCCGTGCCTGCGCCTCCTCCAGGCTGAGCAGCTCTGTGGCAGGAGAAGACGCCTGCACAGACTGGGGCCCTGAGAGAGAACTGTGCCCTGTAAGGGAAAACCACAGGTGAGAGCCAGGATCAGAAAGCGGCAGCACTACGGCCATCACAGGTCCGGGGGAGCTGCTGTGTTTCTCTCAGATTTGCTTCTCCGAGCCGCTGCAAGAAGAGCAGCTCAAAACAACCATGTGCTCAGAGGTGTGTCTATGGCAAAGGACGCAGTCATAATTAAGAGCAGCTCCCTGTATCGAAACAGGCAAACAAAAACCCTAGAAAGCAGGTACGGTGAACTCAGAAAGCTTTGCTGCCACACGTTAATCAAGCTTCACCTGCTTGCAAAACATCATAATGACAGGGACGGTTTTCTTCTTGTCACGTTTGGGCTTGCACATTCTCAGCATCCAGCAACAGGGTGCCAGATTCTAACCTAAGCCCAGAAGTCTGCTGTCCCCTCGACAGGAAAAGTGTATTTCAAAGGACTTGGAGAAGGCCTGCATTTGATCCAGGTGTCTGATCAAGATAAAGCTAATGGAGGAAGACACTCACCTGCTCCATCTGCGATGTCAGGTCCAGATGTGGAGCAGAAGAGGACGTCTGTGTGGTCGATGATGAATTCCACCACGGCTGACTGCGTCTGCAGTTCCGTGCAGGCAGCTCTCCCGCTGGCACTGGCAGACTCGCTCTGCTGTGATCTGTAGAAAAGGCAGGTTTTAGAAGTCATTCAGCCAACATCGCTTCCCCGGGTCTGAACTGTTGCAGCCCAAAGCTGTCAAACTGGGCTCCGGAGACTTCCGCAGTGGGCAGTCAGTGATGCCACTGAAGAAGTTCTCCTGGCTGATCAAGGACACACCAGCCCCATCTAAACAAGAGAGCAGCAATGCTCATCTAGCAATTGTGCCCACGTGGGGTTGGAGAACAGTCCAGGCTCCTGCTCTGCTGTCAGCCACTCACCGCAGATTTTACAGGAGAAGAGCACATGTGGTGCAGAAGAAGGGAGGACTGCTTTATCTTACTGGAGAACAGATGTAAGCGTTCTGCTGAAACGGAAAAAGAAGTTTACCTCAGGAGGTTTGGAGCCCACACAATGGCTAAGTTCTTAGCGTGCATGTTGGTGACAGAGCTGTTCGCAGACAAACAGGCCAAGTGTCTCATCAGATACGCCAGGGTCCTGGGAAACAAGAGCGGCAAATGTTCAGCACCAGCCAGCATCCCGTGCTGCGACTCACAAAGCAAACCTCAATTCACACTAGTTGTTATTACTGCTACTGTCACTGAAGATGAAGTAGATCCAACTTGACCAAGTGCCACGCTGCAGCACCCAGCACCAGCACAGCACAGCCACAGCCATCAGCTGCACCAAGTGTGCCCCCGTACCCAGGAACTGACCCCATCAATTAACCCCATGCAGTGTTTCAGCACACCCAGGCATCCCGTTGCTCGCGTGAGACAAAGCCTGGAATTGCACTTTGCCCTCTGAAGTGCAGCAGGGCTGAGCTCAGCGGGCTGAGGGCAGCACTGACCTGTAGTGAGGAGCGGGCAGCTGCTGGATGGCGTCCCGCATTCTGACCAGCCGCTCCTCCTCCGTAGTGGCACCAACAGCATCCTGGAAAAGGGCAGAAAGGGATTGAGACACAAATCAGGCGAGATACCTGCCGCAGGGTCGGGAACCAAGGGGACAGCACGCTGCTGGTCAGCACTGAGAAAGCACTTGAGAAAGACACTGAGAAAGGCATCTGGGGAACATAGCGGCACGCAGCTGGTGCCACCACGGCCAAGGAGTCCAAGCACCGGGCTGGTTTACAGCCTGGTTGGGCAGCTCAGCTCCTCGCAGGGGGCATTCATCTCCAAGTACACTTGGCTATTAATCCCCTTCCCGTTCCAGAAATAGTTGGGGAATAGCAACAAACAAACAAACAAACAAACAAACAAACAACACAGGAATTCTCGCAAGCATTGTGAATATGGAAATAACCACCTCCTGGGGCTACCAGAAGTGGCATCAGCACCATGCAGGATGTGGCAAAGACATGCGAGTAAACCCCATGGGGATAACAGAAGAAGGGCCTCGGAGCTGGGGCACTGCTGCAGCCATCTCCCAAGAGGCCCACGGAAGAGGTAAAGGAACGGCGTTGCCTTGTGCTTACCGAGAACTTGTCGTACAGCTGGTCGGTCAGCAGGGGGTTCGGGAGCTCCCTGAAGTACATTTTGCAGAGGGAGCTCGCGCTGTGAACGTCGCGGACGGTCAGCTCAGGAACCTGCTCAGACTCAAATTCCTGGCTGCAGAGAAGGACACGAAAATGGTTGAGAAAGAGGAAAGCAAGTCAAAAGCCACACCCAATGCGATCAAGAGTTGGAAGGGCTTCCTGATGTACAGCAGAACACAAACACTCGGCCAGCAGCACCACGTCAGCCATGCTGGATGGGATGTTCCCAAAGGAGACCTTTTCTTTGTGCTAAGGCATTGCCCGCAGGCCTCTGAACGCCCGCAACAGGGCACGTGCCCCTGCTGGCAGCTGTGTCTGTCAGTCGCAGCACTCTTACCGCAGTCTCTGGACTCTGGACGCGACGCCGGACAGGCGGTATATCCCCTGCACCACGCCGTGCTGCTCGATGAACTCGGCGCAGCTCTGGAGGACCTGGGGGACTAAAGAACACGTGCCGGCGGTTACTGGAGCTCCTTCTTCAAGTCCTGGCTCAGGCTGCGCTCCCGTCACATCCCATCCACTAAGCCCAGCCAGGCTACTGCTTAGCTCTTCCTTGAAGGGGACAGCTGTCACAGACACCTCTGCAGGAGCTGCTGAGGAAACTGGACAGAGATGCGTTCTTTGCATTCCAGAAATGCCAGGACCTAGGAATCAGCCTGGAGAAAGTAATTCCGGGGAAGCCGCAGACATTGCAAGTCCCATCACAGCTCCCATGGGAATGGAGGGGGAAAATCTCACGCCCGGAAGGAGCGGGAAACTGATGCAGGACACTCTCTTTGGCCAAAAGGCTTCCTTTCTTTTCAGGCTACCATGGGATTGGCTTACAGGCTTTGCTTTAAGCAAATACAAATGTGCTTGTCCCTTGGGAGCATTTACCTTGCAGCCATCACCTACTCAGTTGATCTTTCAGTTGTCAACTCCCATTCCCCGTTTCTCCACTGGTATCAACCTGCCCCTTGCTAGATACCATCTCCCTTTCATCTTTAGGTTCCCAAACAGGGAAGCTCTCAGGAATGGGCTGTCCCTTACCATCACGACCAGAGTGGAGAAGATGCTCTCCCAAGTCATGGCCAAACACCCTTTCCTTCTCCACCTCCCGCTCTTTCGGTTGCTTTGGGCGGGCCTTCACCACGGAACGAAGGAAGGTGAGGAGCTTGCCGCGCTTCTTTGGCACTGCACAACAAAAGGAAGAAACCAGTTCATTTTAGGCTTGGCTCCGTTGGACGAGGCCGAGCACAACACATTCTACAGAGCACCTCAAAACAGGAAGAACATGATGAGCAAGTGCGTACAAAAATGGATTTTCCCCAACCCTGGAGGAGTCCAAGGCCAGACCGGATGGGGCCCTGGGCAGCCTGGTCCAGTCCCACATTAAATGTGGAGCTTGGTTGGCAGCCCAGCTTGAGGCAGGGGGCTTGGAGCTTGATGATCCTTGAGCTCCCTTCCATTCCCAAGCTATTCTACAAGCATTTTAGGATTTCCCCAGGGAACCAGGGACGCTGGCTGTTCTCAGCCTCGTACTGACTTGCAGGAGAACTGCCTTTGCCTTCCCTCATTCTAGCTGCCTACAAAACACCAGCCATACGCCCCGTGCTATGCATGAAGGATCATCAGCACAGAGGATAAGGTGGGAAGGATAAGGGAGGTATTAACCACGGAACACACCCAAAAAAGACTCCATTTTGCTTCCCTGCACCATCAAATGGATCATCGTACCTGGCTTTGGCACTGAATTGATGAGACTCTCCGGGACTTTTCCGTTAATGAGCTCCACACACTCACTGGGGAAAAATCCAACCTGTAACAAGAAGAAGAAGAAGAAGAGAGGTGCGATACTGAAGGCAGCGTTTCTCAGGCCTGAACTGTTCAAACATCACATTTTCCTCATAACGTGCCTGCCGGATGCTCCGTAAGACAATCCAACAAAAAATGGCCTGCTTAAAATTAATAATTATTCAAAACTGGCAGCCAATTATCCATGTAACTGCATATGGAGCAGGGAAAGGACAAGTATGCTATGCGCCCCTAAATCTCAAGCGTGCCCGAAGGGAAAGACTTCATACAGAAGCTATAGATTATGATAGATTGATGCAGCTAGATCTGAGTTAGCACAGCCTATGAACTTTCTGCTTGCTGACTGAGATGCAGCTGCCATCCCCAGCTCTGAGCTACCCAGCGTTCGGCAGCCAGCAGCAGCAGCAAGCACGCAGAGGCTCTGTTACCCTGCCTCATCTCAGCTGACAGGCAGCGACTTCCTGAAAGACACTGACTTCACCTTCTGCATGGGTGCAAGCACAAGTGCTCAGAGACACTGAAACACGTGTCCTAGCTGCTGCATTTCCAAAGGTGCGGTTCAGTGGCCGTGACCTGATGCATGTTGTGAGGGCTCTTCTTTCTAAGTTAATGGAGGAGACAGTTTGCTACAAAGACCAACTTTCAGCTCTGGCCTAAGCCCACAGCAAAAGGCAAAGTCCCCTGACACCAACACAGGGAAACCATTTTCCATGTGGAGCCATGCTGTGCAGGCAGGGCAGCTCTAAGCTGAGATTCCTGCCTCGACCGAAGTTGCGCTCTCACGTCTGAAGCTTGTGCCTACCTGAAAGCCGTGCTTGCCTCTCCAGCGGGGGCTCAGCTCCTGAGGTGGCATATCGATGACGCACACGAGGTCTCCCACCTGCAAGAGATTGCAACGTCAATCCCAGCTTCAGCACGGCTGGGAGGAAAGCGCAGCTCAAATGACTGCATTCTTCTGCACTGCCCAATATCGTCAAGCTTGAGAGCCATTGCACCAGTGCAGCTCTTCAGGCATTTGCGGTCGTACAACTGAATGTGGAGGTAGAAGAGTCACTACAATACACAACATACAGAATTCAGCTGTTCGGTATGAAATGGTTCTCAAAAGCAGCAGGCTCTTGGCCAAAGGGAGAGCTCCAATTAAACCGCAGGCATAAGTCAGCGGAACAGATCCTGAACAGATCTGCACACTCCATACACTGGTCTGCCATTGCTCAGGACCAGGCTACAACACTGGGCAGTAGCTCTTTGATCAGAAGATTCCAATGCCAAATAGAGCCATAGTTTGGAGATGGCTGAACTCCTCCCTGCGTCCAACCCACTGCAAGTCTAATCTGGAACTGAATCTTCTGGGCTTCACCTCACCAAACACTCTGAAGGTGTCTGAGAATATTCCTGATGCGTTCACACCTTATACTCTTCTGTACACGACAACTAGGAACGCCTTTAACTGCTTACCTCCAAGGAGAGTTCATCCGGTGCCTGGGCAACGTATCTCTTGAGAACATGGGCAGCACCAATAGCTGGAATATTAAGAGATGACTCCTCACAGACCAGCAGGGGCTTCCCGTTGTTCTCAGTCTGAAACAGAGAGCACAGGCCACGGTGAGGAGCTGAGGGCTGCAAGGAGGATTTCAGGCTGAGGAGCACATCGGCAGAGAAAGCTGCAGGAAATGCACTCGGTCCTTATCACGAGCGCTTAACAAGAAACTGCAAGTCTAATAACAGCTGTTTCTCTTCCCGGCGCGCAGCACTATCACCAGGCAGTGCAAAGATGCATCTCTCTACCCAGACTAAGAGGACAAACTCCACAACCAAGACGGCTCCGGCAGTTTCATAAACTTGCCACGCTTGCACTACTGCCTTTCCAAAGAGGAGCGTAAGAGTCTGCTCACTTCCTGTCACCTATTGCCTGGAGACCTCAGCCGTGGACTGGACACAGCAGCTGGGCCACTGACCCAATCCTTGGCTCACTACAAGTGCCAGCTTCCTTTAACTTGCTGAATATGAGAACAACACTTTGTCTGTGGGTGACAACATCCAGGCAGGACGGGGAAAATGCTTCCGCACGTTTATAACGCCGCATCTGATTCTGTCGGTACTACGACTTCCACGGCCATCTAGATGCCCGCAGCAAGGACATGAAGCTTTTAAGGCAGCTTTTCAGGACACAGATAGAGCTGGAAGGACTCTGCCTCTCTTGAAAAGCAGGAGAGCACACCTGCGGCTCACTCTGTAGGCTCAAGTCAGGGAACAAAGACCAATCAGAGCTTCATACTCTACCTCCATCCGTGCCATGTCAGGCCCACGGCTGATCTCGCTGCACGCAACGCCCATCACAGCAGGCACGACAAGCTGGAATGAAAAGAAACACCCTCATATTTTCTCTCTTCACACACCACTCTATTGAGAGACTTCTTCAGAACTACCCTCAGTTATCCACTGGCATAGGCAGATGTTCTAGAAACAGCCACTATCTTCAGTCAATTCAAACGAGAGCCTACTAGGCAGCATTTGACCAAGTGGCTATCCCTCTGCCAGCAGATGGGGACTGTGCTGTGCTCCCCACAGCTGTCGGGCAGCACACTCACACAGCCGAAGCACGCGGGCTTGTGGTCACGTTGTGCAGCTCTGCACAAACCGGGGGTCGGACTCTGCCTAAGGGATTGGTCTCCTTAAGACCAGCTGGTCACAGCACTACAGACAACATCCTTCTGAGAGCTGAGCTGGAGGGAAGCGGAAAAGACCTACACATGACCAGTGTCCCATCAAAACTGGATGGGGCTGTGTTACTAAACACGGTGCGACGCGGGCTGCTAAACCACGTGGGAGGACAAAGCGTGGCACGTACCTGGCAGGAGATCAGAACAAGGTAGACAAGTGTCTTGAACTCGCAGCTGATTCTTGTCACTTTGCTCTGTTCTTCCACGAGCAAAAGCTGCACCAAGGGAGCAGGTAGGGGGAGGAGAGAGCAGAGAGAAAGAGCTGGTCAGTGAGCTTGCACCATTTAGCAAAGAAGACAAGGGAAAAGCCACGAGACAAATGTCACCTCTATGCATCGCGTTGGAATGTAGGTACGGAGTAAAAATTACGTCTGATGGTCAAGAGTAAGCAGTATGACACTACGAGCTCCACCAGCCAGCAGTTCTCAACAGCTCACTGCCCACCCCTCTATCCCACGCCCTGTCTCAGCTTACCTACAAGATGCTGCACAAGACGGGGTGAAAACGAAGGCACTCAGTCGCTGCACAAGGGCAACAAGCGAGCTACTCACGCAGAGCTCAAGCGCTCCAATGAAGGGACGCAGCACGCACTGCTCCTCCCCTCATTCCAGCCGCTTGTGACATCACTAAGGGCCACCAGGCTGCTCCGCCATGACGACAGGGTGGGGAGGCAAGACCATGTCACAGGACCAGAAGATTCCACCATCACACACCCCAACATTCTAGAATCAGCGGGCGGTTGGAATTCTACCTCAGCCCAATCCTGCAGAAGCTGCCATGCGGTTGCCATGACCACAGCGCAGGACCCAGCGCTTGCTCCTGGGCAGCCTCGTACGGCTGGCCTCAGGCCGTCCCTCTGCAGGGCCTTCCTGCCCTCAGGCAGATGGACATTGCTTCCCAACAGCGTACCTTGCAGCGCAGGGCCTATGTAAAATCCACACTGAAGTCCTATATATCTCTATCAAGTTATCTATACCTAGACACACAGTCACCACTACCATCTTTTTTCTTAGTCTTGAGGGACACCATTCAGCTGTTTCATTGCCATCAAACAACCCCACTGACGTCACACTGCTGACACAACGTCCTTGCAAACACAGCAGCAACTCCTGGCACCGATAGCTCCAGCTACAACAAGCACAGGGCTCTGGCTTGCTTTGGATGCAGTTGCAGCATGCATCTGAGGGCTTTGTGGAAGGGGATATATTTCAAATTGCACCGACGTTTTCAGACCATTTCTCTTTCGGCATGGTCTCAGCACCTGCCATGCTGATCATCATCCTGAATATACATTTTGCCAAAGTTCTAGAACTAATGAAATAGTTCCTTACCAAACGCAATCTGATCACTCTTCTGGCCATATTTTGTTCCAGCTCCCGCTTCCTGCGGGTGGCACGAATAGCGCTGCATCACCTATAGCTCTCTGCTCTTACACTTCTCATGCTGTCTGGGCAGTCTTCGTGGCCTCAAAACTCTCTCATGCCACACGTGCCACATTCTGAGGCACAGAATATATATCACACTACTTCAAAACGCCTTTTTTTTTTTTTTTTTTAATATAATGATGCTAGGGATAATCATCTGGAGCTAGAGCAATATGAAAAAATTCCCTTTAGTTCAACCGTAAGTCTGCCCCATGGACTCCAGAAGAGCTCTAAGAATACGCAGGGCGGACATGGATGGCAGCTACCGTAAGAGTAAGCAATGAAAAATGAGGTTGTGAGCCATGCTGTGTCATTGCATCTGCAGGCAGGGATTCTCCTTGGACTGAGCAGAGTGCAGATGTAGCCCGAGAAAAGAACTTAGGATCATTTGCCTGTAACTAGCGGTGTTCCTCAGGGGTCTGTGCTGGGTCCGGTCTTGTTCAACATCTTCATCAGTGACCTTGATGAGGGGATAATGGCCACCCTCAGCAAGTTTGCTGATGATACGAAGTTGGGAGGATTGGCTGACACGCCTGAAGGCTGTGTTGCCATTCAGCCAGACCTGGATAGGCTGGAGAGCTGGGCAGGAAAAAAACGGATGAGGTTTAACAAAAGCAAGTGTAGAGTCTTGCATCTGGGGAGGAATAATTCCATGCACCAGTACAGGCTGGGGGATGACCTGCTGGAGGGGAGCTCTGCGGAAAGGGACCTGGGTGTCCTGGTGGATGACAGGTTGGCCATGAGCCAGCAGTGTGCCCTTGTGGCCAAGAGGGCCAATGGCATCCTGGGGTGCATTGCAAAGAGCGCGGCCAGCAGGTCGAGGGAGGTGATCCTCCCCCTCTGCTCTGCCCTGGTGAGGCCTCATCTGGAGCACTGCGTCCAGTTCTGGGCTCCCCAGTACAAAAAAGACAAGGATCTCTTGGAAAGAGTCCAGCGGAGGGCCACGAAGATGGTGATGGGCCTGGAGCATCTCTCCTATGAGGAAAGGCTGAGTGAACTGGGTCTGTTCAGCCTTGAGAAGAGAAGACTGAGAGGGGACCTGATCCAGGTCTATAAATATCTAAGGTGTGGGGGGGGCAGAATGGCGAGGCCAGACTCTTTTCAGTGGTGAGTGGAGACAGGACAAGGGGAAACGGCTGGAAACTGCAGCATAGGAAGTTCCGCACAAACATGCGCAAGAACTTCTTTACAGTGAGGGTGACGGAGCACTGGAGCAGGCTGCCCAGGGAGGTGGTGGAGTCTCCTTCTCTGGAGATGTTCAAGACCTGCCTGGATGCCTACCTGTGCGACCTGGTGTAGGGAACCTGCTTTGGCAGGGGGGTTGGACTCGATGATCTATGGAGGTCCCTTCCAACCCCTACAATTCTGTGATTCTGTGATCATTCAGGAAAAGCAAATGAGTTGAGTAATTAATTGAAGAAACTCACGTTCCAAAGGTACTTAGAAGCAGAGAGTATTTCCCAACAGAATGGGTTTAACTGTCTATTACCTGTTTGGTTAGACAGGTCTACTCTATGTACGCTTAGACTGACCTGAGAGGGCATGCTTCAGCACACCCCAGAATTTCCAGTTTCCAAATCGTCCAGGCAGCGCAAGTGCGGTGTACGTCTCCCTTGGCATAGACATCAAGCTTTTCTTCCTATGCAATCAAACACGTAGCCAGTCAGAAAGGACTCGTGAACGTGAAACTCATTTTCCACGCAGCGTTAGAATATAGCTAAGGCAACTCCACTGAGATGAGCAAGCTTCGGTTTGGGTTTGGGTTTAAAGGCTGCCAGCTTCGATAGAAACACTGCCATTCGGAAGGCTAAGAAACCTTGGCGCTTAAAATTCCTGGAGACTTGGAGAGTTCTCAAAGAAACCTGGAAAAGCTGCCTTGAAGTATTCCTGTTGAAAATTGCTGGGATGCCTTACCACATCATTCACCAGGAGTATTCATATCATACACCATAGATTAAATCAGTTTCAAAACCACGGATTGTAATTATCGGCAATACTTCCTCCCTGTGGATCTCAAGCCCTCGTGAGTGACTGCAATGGGGGGCGGCAAGGGGATTCTGGTGCTAAGCTGAACATCATTCCAGAAATCTGTTCTCCTGAACTAAAAATACGGGCTAAAGGAAACAAGGCGTGTGTTCATCATTACACTGACTGCATCAGAGTGTGCTTTTGTGCACACGTGGATCTAGAGACATCGCTAAGAATTTAATTGGTCCACCCAATCCTTAAGCAACTCAGTAATTCAAGACACCTAACAAGGATGGAGGCTCAGTGGGCCGTGGGCAAAGCAGGGAGGACAGAGGCAGGAAGCAGGAAGGAGTTCAACTCCAGCTCTCCCCCACAAAAGACTGGGAGAGCTGAGTCAGCACCACGGGAGGAGTTACGACACAGCTTGGGAGCTTACAGAGAGACCTGGGATTGCCAAAGGACGGCACCAGGGTAACTCTCACCAGTCCTGTGCAGGGGTTTCATGGATGCTTGGGATGCTGACTTCCACTGCCTGTGTCATTGGTAGGAAGGCCAGGTGACAAAGGCTCCTTCTGTCTGGGTAACGCTTCTGTGGCTCCAGGGTTATGACTGGAGGGAAAAAAAAAAAAAAAAGAAAAAAAAAAAGAAAAGTAAAGCACGCAACCCTGAAAAATTTACTACTCCGTTGTTCTTGTCAGCATGACAACTCAGATGAGCGTTACGTGTCCTGCACCTGACTGAAAAAGCATCCAAGCCCATATTCCACACAGCTTCGTCTCAGGGCCAAGAAGAAACAGTGCAAAGATGTTTAGAAGATTCTTGGTGCAGATGAAGGCGCAGGGTGCGTACGTATTCTCTTCAATTCTCTTCAATAATAAATATTGATTCATAGTCCAAAGATAACTTATCAAGAACTAGCATGAAAGGTCGATGAAAAGGAAATTACACAACAAACTATTTTCATTTAAGAAACCCCTGCTAAACCTCTCCCCATCAAAAAGGGAGCATCCTGGGCACTGTTAGCAGCAGTTCGGAGAACATCCTGCACCACAAGATGCCACACAGTCTTTTTTTCTTCATTAACAAGCCCCTCATTTCTCTACTTAGCATCAGATTCCCTCAAGTTCAAACACGAGGATCAGAACAGCCGCTCAGTCCTGCTGAGAGGAACCCACGGCTGGGATGTCCCCCCATCCCGTTCCACGCTATTTCCAGCATCGCTGGGGAAAGGAGGAGCGACTGCCATCACCTACCCAGGCTTCTGCGAGGCCTTCCATACGGTCACACATCACGGGGAGAAGCATGGCGGAGAGCTCTCGTGCCACAAAGCTCGGGGCTGCAGAAATCAAGGTTGCCCCCAAGATGCTGTGTGTAACAACAGCACTTACTGCACGTGAGACATGAAAGACAAGGCTAAGGTGAAAAAGCCTCCACTCCCCATGGATGTGGCTGTCTGCACAGACAACAGCTGCCTGCTGTCCAGCAGCCTGATGCTCACCCACCAAAGCACTCGCCCAGCAGATGCCTTTCACAGAATCATAGAATTAGCAAGCTTGCAAAAGATCTCCAAGATCATCCAGTCCAACCGTCCACCTACCACCAATATTCCCCACTAAGCCACATCCCTCACTGCCACATCTAACGTTTCTGAACACCTGCAGGGACAGTAACTCCATCACCTCCCTGGGCACTCCTGTGGAGAAGGGTTTTTTAACATCCAGCCTCAATCTCCCCCCGTGCAACTTGAGGCCGTTCCCCCCAGTCCTATCGCTACTTACACGGGAGAAGAGGACGACCCCCACCTCGACATCATCTCTCTTCAGCTCATTGTAGAGAGGGATAAGGTCTGCCCTGAGCCTCCTCTTCTCCAGGCTAAATAACCCCAGTTCTCTCAGCCAGCTGCTCCCCATGAGACTGGTGCTCTACACCCCTCACAGCTTCACTGCTCTTCTCTGGCAATATGTCGGGGATTCAGTGTCCTTCTTGTAGTCAGGGACCCAGAACTGAACACAGCACTCAAGGTGAGGACTCACCAGAGCTGAGTACAGGGGGATGATCACATCCCTGCTCCTGCTGGCTCCAGCCCTTTGCACTGCACTTCCAATCTCAACCATCCCTTCTGCGGTAGCGCTTGCATCCTCACTTAGGGCTGGAGCTCAAGAGCTCAACGCAACAGGAGGAACACAGCGTGCAACTGGAAGACACGTCACACTTGTTCCATGCACTCAAGCTGACCCAGCAGTGCTAACTACCCCACAGTCACTGCAAACACACAGCAGCATCCAAGCCCCCAACATGCACATCCTCTCCTGTGTTACTGGAGCCCACAGCTCACCTTCACACCTCCGTGCATTGCTGGGCTTTTACACTGACGCAGCCTCGCTCCAGCTCCGTGGCTGCCACACAAGGCCTGCAGGACCTCTTTCTCCGCAAACCCCATCTGCAGGCTTTGGCTCGTGAGGTTCACCACCTGCCCTCCTGAGCAAAGACAAACACCGAGACTGAGAGCAAAGCGCCACTGGCCCGGTTCCCCACCCTCAGCCCTGTCAGACATGCCCCGGTAACGAGACTCATCCCCAAAGCTTGGCTGGACAACAGCACAGGCATCGCTCCTCAAACGCCCCATCCCAGCAGCCAGGGACCAAAGCCTTGGGACAGCTGAAACAAAGGGCTGTGCGAGCTTCCTGCTAGCTCTGAACATGAACAAATCCACCCCCGAGCACAACAGGATGAGAGAAAACAGCAGCAGACAACAACCTGCAGAACCAGCCCATCTGGGGCTGCTCCAGACATTTGCACGCTCCCTTCCACGGCCCAGGCCAAGCTTGCTGAGCTGCTCCTCCTTTGTGCAGGGCAATGGTGCAGGTGCTGTGTGCTGGCTGTGCACAGCGTGCCTTTCACTTGCTTTTCCTCCCTCCATCTCCTGTTAGCAAAAAGCCTCTCCAACCTTCCCATGCTAAAAAATCACTTAGGTAAAAAAGAACTGGCAAGCTTGCTTTTTAAATTACCTTACTTATACAACTTGATGCTTTAAAGCAGAAGCTCTCCTAGCAGTGACCTGCCTTAGACAAGCTCAACTTTTGAGAGAAAAGTCACTCCTCTGCCTCTGCAGACTTTGCACACATTTCCAGGGGCAGCAGTCAGCCCAGTTCTCAGGGGCACAGCTTTACCAGCCACAGAAATCCAGCTGATGCCCGCCGTGCTTTTCTCTCTTCTGAAACACCAAGCACCATACTGCTGCAAGAAGCAAAGAGAAAAATCACAGAATCACAGAACTGGGCTCGGAAGGGACCTCCAGGGATCACTGAGTCCAACCCCCTGCAAAACGGGCTCCTACAGCAGCAGGTGCTGACGTGCAAAGTAGACAATGAACACGGAAATAAGATACAAAGCTTGCTAACATCACTACTGTGGTGAAACATTACTTCTTAAAGTTGCAATAAGGCCTGAAACAGGGGCAACTTCAACTGCAGAGAAAAAGAGCACGTACTTTACCTGCATCTCCTCCCGTGACAGCTGTGTGTCATGCTGCACAAATTCAGTCGGCTCATCCCATCCTCCCTCTCTGGTCCTCAGGTTATGATAATGATGACAGCCTCCTCTCACCCAGTGTTTCACCCGTTCACTGCCACTGCCTCCTAAAAGCAGAAATGGTGCTATGTTGAAAGCAAACACGTCTCTATCTTCCTCACATACAAATACTACAAGAAGCAAATGCATGGAGAGGGTCCTTCCTCCAAGCAATAGAAGGAATGCCTCAGATTCCAATGAACCACCGCAACAACTACCTAAGCACAATATATTCTACAAGTGGGGAATATTTCACTGCTGACTTTTTCATTTCCTTCCTACCTTTTTCTTCTTTCCTTTAACAAAGACTTCAGCTTACAAGGCAGCCTCAATTCCCCGTAACATGAGATTCTAACAAGATACCCAGAACGCAAGACTTCTCCTCACATTTCTCCCCCTCTGCTTTCCATCCTACAGGCAATCATCTTGAATTTACTGCACTAGCAGTTAGCTATTTGGGGTTCACCTGTTGCCATTGTTCTCCTTTCCACTTCTGCCAACTCTCGCTGCTATGTCTCTGCACACTCTGGAGCGACTCCGCACAGCCCCACATCTGGTGAGCGCAAGGCACTCAGGGTAGGGCTGGTATCTCCGTGATCGACTGCTTCATTCACGGCCAGAATTCCTAAGGAAACTTCAACAACAGGAGGAGGCAGGTTACCTGGGCAGTCAGGAGCTCAGTGACTCACAACAAACAAGAGAGCAAGGCACTGTGCGAGCGTACACAAATACCTTCCTGTATTTATGCATAAAAATACGGGTTAAAAAAAGACAACTTGGTGTACAACAAGCTTTTCAGTACAGTGTGCATCTGTGTATGGCACAGTGTCTGACAGCGCTTTTTTGTGTGCTCTTAGTCCTACTACGGTGCTGACTTATCGACAGTATTTCTCTACAACCTTTTATCCATTCACTCAGCTGTACTCTGACAACAGCTGCAGTCAAGGCAGCTTCTTCTTGCAGAGCCCTGGTACAGCAGACAGCTGACTCAAAAAGCACCTTTCCAGCGACTGCACCGTTCCTAGCAAGAATAGCAACCTGAACACAGAACAGGTTATCAACAAGAAAAAGATGAGGAAAGAGCTAACCCAGGGCTACTCCAGAACTCTGTTGCAAACACAGTACAAAATCAACCACAGGTATCTCACCGACGCAGTAAACACGAGATACACATTTTCAGCGCTGAGCAAATCTCTGTTCACACACAGAGAGGTAGAAGGGTATCTGAAGATCTTATTCTGGCTCAAAGAAGCATACTTTAATCCTGCTTTTGACCAAATGTTCTTTGGCACAGTCCACCTGCCAACTGCACTGATTTGTGTTTTTATCTGCACTTAGTGCAAAAAAAAAAAAAAAAAAAAAAAAAAAAAAAAAAAAAGTACTTTGAGAAATACTTCATAGAATTAAGGCAACAGTACAACACAAATGAAAGCTAAGATGCACCAGAACTGCGCACATGAACATCCCCACGCTTGACTACCCAACCACAGACAGACACAGTTATCTGCTAATGTCAAACACTTTGACAGAGATTCAATAGGTATCTCTGCCTAGGATGTAACACAGTCTCACAAGCACAACTGAAACAACGACATATGCTTCCAAAAAGATGTAAAGAATTGAAATTGAAAGGCTGTGACATTCATTGTTGAAAGAAAAAACTTCTACACCTACCTGAAGCAAACACTTGTATTCTAATTTCCTTTGCATGTGTACATTTCTTGCTCGCATTCTTCCATTTGGTGACGAATATTGGGTTGACAATGGCATTGAACCACGGTATTTGCCACAATGCTTACATCTCTGTGACTCTTCAGTGTCCCTGTTAGCCTTCTGAATCCCGTCCTGAGTTTCATCGAGCCAAAGCACAGCTGTTTCATCCTGAGTGTCCTGAAGAGAATATGATGAGGAAAGCATTCGCAGCATGAGGAAAAGAGTGTCACTGGTTGTGCAAAACAAAACCACCACCTCTGAGCAATTGCAGTCTCAAGGGATACAGGAAGCACTCCAGTATCTTTCTAATCAATTTCAACACAAGGCCATAATGGACATTTGTTATCAGCAGAAGCAACTACAGCATTACCAGGCCAAAACTCTTCTCAGGACAAGGAACTCCCACCAACAAGTTCCATCAGTGGTATCACTCCAACAAACATCAGGACATCCCAACGCCAAGCAATCTGCACTGGTCAGTCCTAAAGCTGTATTTGCCAACAGGACGTGCCTTTCCAAGGAGCCCCAAAAAGAAAATCACAGAACAATTTAAGATGGAAAGGGACCTCTGAGCTCATCTGGGACAATCCCCTTGCTCCAGCACGGACACCGAGAGCACGTTATCCAGGACAGACCAGATCCAGATGGCTTCTGAACAACTCCACAGAAAAGACTCCAGTCCCTCTCTGCTCGACCTCCCCTACTGCTCAGTTACCTCCACTGTAAAGTGCTGCCTGACGTTTAGATGGCACCTCTTGAACCCCAGTTTGTACTCCATGCCTCTTGTCCTCAACTGCATCCTCACTTCCAGCTTTCACATACACTGAACAGATTCCCCCCAAGCCCTCTCATCTCTAGACTCAAGAGTCTCCTCACCCTCAGCTTTCCTCTCTGGAGAGGTGTTCCAGTCCCTCAGGCACTTCAGTGGCCCTACGCTGGCCTATCTCCAGAACATTCGTGTCTCCTGTCTGGGGGGGCAGGGCAGAACTGGACACAGTACAGGAGCAGCCTCACCAATGCCAAGTGGAAGGATCACCTCTCTACTGAAGCCTTCCAGGCAGCACGAGCACACTGCCGACTCACAGCCACCTGGGTGTCTGCCTACCAGCACTCCTAGGACTTTTCCTGAAAAGCTTTGTTCCGCTGAGGTGGACACAAACATAGACTAACAAGAGTCCTTTCCCAGTACCAGGCTGCAAGGACTTGTTCAGGGAAACTTTAGGAAGTGGAAATGCACATACAGGAGCAGCAACCAAAAACTGATGGCTAACTAACACAACAGCAGGCTGCTCTTGTCCCGTCCACAAAGGGTTGCAGATTGCTGTACCAGCAAATCAAAAAGCACTGTATGTACTGGGGGTAAATACAAACGTACAACAGCAAAAGCATCTCTCAAGTCTCTCTTTTAACAGACCATTTGCTGTGGAGTACTGATCACACCGTATCTTATGTTTTGGCTGAAGAAACTCATTAAATAACGTTACACGCAGAAATTTTCCAAGAGACAAGTGTTTAGCAAACCCCAAAATACACGTAATGAACAATAGTCCAGCAGCTGCCAAGCACAGCTCCTCCACCCCCACTGTTGCTTCCTGGGGGTTACTATGGAAGGAGATCTTAAGAAGCAATTGCCATCCCTCCAACAACTCCTGATGTGCAAACAGGACACAGGAAACATTGACTTCTGACACGGATTAATAATCACCCTGCACAAAGAGCCACTGTATTCCAGCATGAAGAGTTCTGTGGCAGGACTGAAAACTGACATTTCCTTACATACCCTCCACATTACCACTGCTTTGGATTGAAACCTACATCCCTTTAACAAGTTTTATCTGAATGTCCAAGGAGTCCCATGACTGCTTCAGCAATGTAGAAATTCCTGTTGGGGAAGGGTGGGAGACTTACAAGAACAAACTCTTGCACTGTCATCTCTACCAGCAGAGTCATCAATCCCAGGACTATCAAAACCCTCTGATCTTTCCCGTGCATTTCCTGTCACAGTCCCCCCAGCAGGGACACGCGCTGTCACACATTGCAGGGTTAACACTTCTCTCACTGCTCATCACGTGAGAAATCGCATCATACGCCAGATCCCCTGCCTTGTGCTGAACTACAATCCCTCTCAGTCCCAAGGTACAGAAGTCACCAGCTAGTAAGCACGTTGACTCAGGACAGCAACTGTTCTACCCACAGTGCTAGTCTGTACCACGATCTCACCATCTCTGAAATTGCTGCCATGTTGCAGGGAGGAGCCCTACACTGAACATATGCCTCAGTGAGGTAATTTCACGTCAACTGAAGTCACCAATCCAGCCTGGCAGAAGCTTCCATGCACACTAAGAACAACTCGTTATTTCATTCTCACTCAGCAGGAGGAAATGCTTCAGCACAAAATGGGTTCCTGAGGAACATGAACCCTTTCAGGGCCACTGAGGAAGCTGCTCAGTGATCTTCATCACCAGTGCAGTTTTCGGACACTGCCATCGTGAAGGTTTACACTTAGTCAAAAAAAACAAAGCAAACAAACATACAAAAAAACACCAATGTTGAACACAGCATCATCCCAGTCTCTATGCTAAAATCCCTGCTGGAATTAGAACAATGAGCTCCACAACTGAAAAGATATTACAAAAAGAAATTAAACACACTTAGGCAACTGAAAGGAAGCACATCTGCTACTTCTGTGTAAGCATAAGGAAATAAAATAGCATCCCACTCATCTGTTAAAAAAAAAAAAAAAAATCAGTAGCATGTACACCACAGAATCACAAGGTTGGAAGGGACCTCAAGGATCACGAATCTCCAACCCCCTGCCCGAGGCAGGGCAACCAAACACCACCCATACAGCGTTTCATCTTCCTTCCTAAGCCAGTAAGGTGAGATCATTCTTCCTCTCTCCATTTTCACCTGTACATACAGACCAGTTACACCAAGAGGCAACTCCATCTAAGTCAGGAGAAGTCCTGGGCTACCACAACAGACAACCACCATGCAAAAAATGCATAGCATCTGCAGTGTCACCTAGTGAGTGACAGGCATTCATACACATCTTGCTAGAAGCATATATTTTGTTTTCTATTTTCCCCTCCTTCTGAACAAATTTATCACCTAACAAGTTTTTTTGCCTACTTCTCAAACTTCATTTGTGCTTTATGTAACTACACCTATGGATACATTTAACAAATAGCACTGAAAAACGGAGACGGAACGAGACTTGCATTTGGAAATTCACAACTATTAGGATAAACACTGCCTTCTTATAAAAACAAATGAAACTGAACACATCTCCTTATATCTCCAAAAAGAAGGTACGTGTGCCACTCTGGACGTACGATTAGCTAGAGCAATCCATCTCAAGCAGTTCATATCTTTAAGCCCATCTCTGTAGTTCACAAAGATTCACATGTTATGCCTGCATCTCTCTTGCCTTCATACAGACAGATCCAAACTGGCCAGGTGACATCAGCTGATAGCATGCAGCGTTCACCCTTTCATTTCCACGTCTGTTTCCCAGCTTTTTTCCCAACATCAGGAATGCCCTCAGTACACAGATGCAAAGGCTTCTGGAGAGGTACTTTCAACTACACCCACCTGTGCTTTCTCTCTCTTAGCCCCAAGCAGTGTGCCCTGATAATGCTGACCTACCTTTGGGGTTACACCCTCCAGTTTTGCTGCAGGAACCTGTAAGGCTTGCAGAGTTTTTCTGGTGTCTCCTTCATCCAGCGCCTCGCTGATAAGCCCAACAGCCAAAACTCCTAGAGAGAAAGGGATAGAAGAACAAATACAAGATCCAATCCTTGTCCAATCCTTTACCATCATCAGGAAACTGTGCTTTGGAAGAAAAGTGCTATTGGTGCTAAACCAAATACCCACGGAGAATAGCAACATTTTAGTAGCAATCATTTTCTACTAGCAAAGAAAGCAAGACCACTTCTCCACCTTAAGGAAGCCACACATTTTTGGACATAGTAATAAATAAAGGAAAAAGCAGAAAAAAAAATCCCTCGGGGAGACCACATGAATGGACAGAACTGAGTTCTTCAACACGTAGCTCAAATCCACTAGAAGAGAATTATCAAAACCTCAATGGCCAGGGCTAGTAAGTCACAAGTTTTCAAGAATCCTTCAGAATAAAGCTCTTCACACCAAGCTATAGCTTTGCACAGAACGCCATTCAAAAATACAGTGCCTTCACTTCTGAAATACCAGGATTGACTGGATGCATGTACTATGAGCTGTATTACAACAGATGAGGGTGCTGCCAGGGACAGCGAGGACTACAGTTCAACTAACTGAAAACAGACATAAATAGATAGCTTACACTTAGCTAAATGTGAACAAAGCCTGAGTCACACATGCCAAACCTACAGCAAATCACAAAGTAATTTGGGTTGGAATGGACACCCGGAGATCGTGTGATGCAACGTATATTGAATATTCAATTCTTGCTTGCTGAAAGAAGCAACAGTTCAAATCGCAGTTGGAGAGTTTACAACAAAGATCTTTTGGAAGAAAGCGAGGAGCTCAGAGTGGATACAACTTGCGTTAAAATACCCAAAGACTGCAGCTTTTTCTTCTGCACGCAGTAGGAGAATCACAAAGTGGAACGTTTTATAGCAGGCATAAATCTGCATTTGGACAGAGCAAAGATTAAGGAACAGTACACGCTCGGGACACCACAAGAACCAGGATTGCTAAGAAGACGGTACGACTGCGGTAAAAAAAGCACCATTTCAAGGACCATTTAACTAACTATGCTTTCTTTAATGACAAGGTCACCTCTGTAGTTCACCTAGAAAAGCCCGTTGAGGGCTTTCTGGATTTCTGTAAAGTTTTCAGCACCGTTTCTCACAGAATCCTGGACAAAACATCCAACATACGACTAGACAGCAATACAATGCAGTAGGTGAATGAGTGGCTGATGGGTCAGGCCCAAAAAGCCACAGTAAACGAGGTCACATCGGTCTGGCAGTCAGTCACTCCAGGCGTTCCCCAGGGCTCTATTCTAGGGCCAGCTTTCTTTAATGCTTTCATAAAGACTTGGATGTAGGACTAGAAGGTGTTACGAGCAAGCTGACTGACAACACTAAACTGGGAGGAACTGCTGAATCTGTTGAGGGTGAAGAGGCCTTGCACAGAGATCCTGAGAAATTAGAGAGCTGAGCAATCGCCAACTGCAAGAAATGGAGTACGAGCAAGTGACAGATTCTGCACCTGGGAAAGGGCAACCCTGGCTATACACACAGACTAAGGGGGGAGATGCTGGAGAGCAGCCATGATGAAAGAGATTGGAGGGTCTTGGTTGACAGTAAGTTGAATACGAGTCAACAGCGCTCCCAGGTAGCCAGGAGGGCCAACAGTATTCTGGAGTGCATCAAGCACAGGACTACTAGCAGGTCAAGAGAAGGGGACTGTCCCACCCTACTCTGCATTGTTGTGGCCTCATCCTGAGTACGGCGTACAGTTTGGGTCACCCCAGTATGAAAAGGACATAAAACTATGAGAAAGTGTCCAAAGGATGGCCACAAAGATGGTGTAGGGTCTAGAGGGGAACACATACGAAGAGCAGCTGAAGTCCTCAGTCCAGAGAAGAGACTGAGCGGAAACTTCGTGGTGCTCTACAGCTTCCCGACCAGGGGCAGCAGAGGGGCAGGCACTGATCGCTCCCTGGCGAACAACAACAGAGCCCAAGGGAACAGCCTGGAGATGTGACAGGGGAGATCTGAGTTGGATTTCTGTTTCCAGTGGTCCCGTACTGGAACTGCCTCCCCCAGGGCAGCCGCACAGCAATGATCAATTGCCAGAGTTCAAGAAGCATTTGGACAATGCTCTCAGACATACGGTCTGATTTTTAGGCGGTCCAGAGCGGAGCCAGGAGTTGGACTCCATGATCCCCGTGAGTCGCTCCCAACTTGGGATGTCCCGTGATTCCATGAAACTTGTTATCTACAGCAGTGCACAGAGGCATACTTCAAGAACAGTATGAAGATCTACAGAAAGCCTTCCTTTCACACATTATTCAAAGTCACAGCTGGTAGTGGACCAAGACTACCATTAGAATTCTTTCTGTCCTGCACTCTATTTTTTAAACGCACACCATTTCACTTGTTCTGTGAAGCGGGGCCATTGAATTGTTTTCTAACCGTGGCTTTCAAGAACGCGGTGAAACATATTCATGTCATTCTGAATTGTCCTTATTCTTCCACATCAATTGTCATCACCTCTAAATGATGTTTAGCAAAAATCAGCTCTGTGTACATTTTACATATTCACATACCTACTTCTGTTCTCAGACGTATGCCATCAAACTGGCTTCCAATATACACTTCTATTTATCTCTCACGCTAAGAGAGATTGCAGGCAGGACTCCACTGTTTTTACACAGAAACATACAGTAAGATAGCAAACAACAACTAAGCATTGTCCAATTTATGCTTTTTCTCTATTTCTTTCTTGACAGAAAACTTGAAATTCAAAATTTGAAACGTGTCCAAGTAGTAGCAATGAGCTGCAGAGAACACTTAACAAAACCCACTCAAAATGTCAGTCCATTCTTCCTCTTCCTCTTCCCTCATTCGGTAGTGCTAGATTTTTTTGTTCTTACTGTTCTCTATTCTACTTTACTAGTGATTTCACAGCCTAACACACAGAAATACCTAATTGTAGGCCTTCTATTAAAAGATCTAACATTAACTATTACTTGCTTCCATGACTGCTAGCGCGCCAGATCTTTCACCTTAAGTTTCCACATCACCAATAACTAGATGAAATTTGTTTAAGTTGAACTGTTGGGCAGTTCATTTAGAGCATCACAGATCCACAAAAATCATCACAGGGCTTGGAAGGGACCTCTGGAGATCATGTAGACCAAACCCCTCACTAGAAGCAGGCTCACTAACGTAGGTTGCACAGGAAAGCACCCAGGTGTGTTCAGAGTATCTTTTCACAGTGATGTCTAGGCCGTAACAGCATGTTTTGTTTTGGGGGTGTTCAAGGAAAGGCTGGATGTTGTGTTGAGGGACATGGTTTAGTGGGAGCTATTGGGAATAGGTGAGCGGTTGGACTGGATGATCTTTTACGCCTTTTCCAGCCTTGGTGATTCTAGGATTCTATGTTTGGTCTCAGCATCACTTGCATTTCCCTCTCAGTATTATCTTAGCCCATAGAATGCCTGCATTTTTTCTGTCCTTCATCTGACAACTCCCCGTCACCTAGGCAGACTATGGTACAGACTGCTTGCTTCCTCCTACAGTGTGTACACACACAGTATGCACACCTTTAGGCATGCTGCTCTCCCCATGAGAGAAAGCGGGGGGAAAGTAGGGAAAGAAAGACCTTTCTTACAAAAACACACACACTACGGTTGACACTACTCCATCTCAGGAACAACGAAGGAAAACAGACACGGCAACTTTTGACTTAGGAAAGGGCACAGAGGACAAGCAGTAATTATCCTTGATTAATTAGCCAACAGCGGCAGAAAAAGACTACCCTTGTGAAACAACAATATGTTACAGCTCCTCATTAGAAAGCATTCTTGAATTTGAAACCAAGTTTCAGGACAGCAGAAGGGTACATGTCGCTATGGCTTCAGGACTTCCTCTGACACTAGATAAGAAGTATCCATGCACAGGGGCACACAAGAAACTGAACATATTTGCACTGGAACAGGTTGCCCAAGGAGGCTGGGGATGCCCCATCCCTGGTGGCACTCGAGGCCAGGCTGGATGTGGCTCTGGGCAGCTTGGGCCAGTGGTTGGCCACCTGCACACAGCAGGGGGGTTGAAACTAGACGATCACTATGGTCCTGTTCAACCCAGGCCATTCTATGATTCTATGAAACACTAACAGGTGAAAGAATTAAAAAGTTTCCTACCAAAACTATGCCATAAGATGTCAACTGATGTCATTATAAAATTCTCTGCGTTTTACGGTTGATGGTTTGGGTTCTCTGTTGTCTCTATTGTTTTAGGGGTTATAGGAGTGTTACAAGAAACAAGGAGCTGGACTACATGAACTTCCAGGCTTCTGCTGTGATGCCTCACAAATACAAGGCTGCAAAACTAGTGCTCTGGTGCACGCATGCACATGGCGTGCACTTGTTCGGGTCACGTGATCAGATGAACTGAAGCCACACAGGAAGCCCGTGTCTATTTGCAGATCCAGGAAGCAAGTTAGTCAAGATTCCAGGCTCTGACATAACATTTAAGCCTCTCTAGATTACAGCCTTTTCAGGGCAACTCAGCTACACAAGAAGCAGTGGCAAAAGGCAACTATCTCAGTCTATATGAATCAAGCAACACGATTGTTCGTTGGCATGCACCTAGTTTTAGCACACCTTATGATCTAGGATCAGTCTAGCACTAATCAAGCAAAACTGACTTTCATGTTCTTCATGCACAGCTAAGTGCACACGATCCACACGTGACTGGATATCATTCCACGTGATAAACTCATTTTCTTCTGCACGCATCTGAGCTTTCAGCTTCATCACATCGTCCACACATCTGTCAAAGAACAAAAATCAAAACCAGCAAGTATCACGTCATGAAAAACTGGCCAGGGAACACACAAGACAGCAATGAGAACTAAACACAAAATGGAAGAAGTAACACAAGGGTTAAAACTGACATGTACGAAAGAAAGAAGGAATAGGAAAAAGACAAAAGACTGTGAGCAAGGTGGTCAGCTCCAGCGCAAAACAATCCAGAAAAGCACTAAAACACCACATGGCAGTTTCAGACAAAAAACACAGGGCAGGAACAGGCCTAGTGCAATTGAGAACCTCGTAGGGCCAGAACATAGCTTTGTCGTGAAACCTTGATAAAGGTCTGAGAGACGGTACTCAGAGCAGATCAGTAAGAAACGGGGAATGCAAAGACAAGATGCAAGAACCGAGAGAGAATAAACTAATATTGGAGTCAGCAGTGAAAGAACCTGAAGTATAAGGGGAAGAAAAGAAAACCGAACCTCTCGGGAATGTAAGCAACATCAAAGACGGACACGAACCTTCCAAACACTCACCTCTGACAGTTCTCATCCTCAGTGCTTGTCAGCCCTGGGACAGGATTGCTCAGTTGTCTCCATACTGCACTCACATCCCCTGAACCCAAAGCCCTGATCATCACAGCCACAGAAGAGAGCATCTCTACAGCAACAGATAATTCTGCATGGGTGAGGTTACCCTGCATACAAAGGGGAAATACAGATCAGTTACACTTGCTCTTCAAAACTATGGCTAGAATCTCACAGTGCCGAGTAGCTCAAGACTTCAAGATGAAGCATCACGTCAGAACAGACTAAGCATCAAGGCAGTTCTACAAACACTCAAGACAGGCCCATTTAGTGAAACAGACAAGGCAGATTGGGTGATCCATATCAATTCACAGACATCAGAATGCATTACTTACATCATGGCTTTGTTGCTGCAAGGCGGCCAGCTCCTTGGGATAAAGATCGGCAGCAAATGCATAAACCTCTGCTAGCTGGGCCTCTGGCTTCATCATTTCTGCCACAGTCTTCTCCGCATCGCCCATTCTAATTGCAGCATTAGTGCTGGTCGCTGCTGCCAGCCCTAGCAGTTTGAAGAGGCAGCACATCAGAGAGGCAGCATGAGAACAACCGCGGCAGACAGTTGGGCTCCCAGTCATGCAAGCACTTGTACTGGATTCAATAGGAAGAACCCTAACCTAAAAAAAAACAACCTAATTCCCTTACAGGTTTTCCAATCAGTTATTTACCCAACTAGTCCTGCATTACTGCAAACAACCAGACCACACAAGGCCCTCTTGAAAGTAAGACTCATTTTTAAACCAGTTTACCTTTTGTCTGATTATCAGAGGACTGTCTCACCAACTTCTGCCAAGATGAAGCCTCAAAACTGTCCATGTTTTCCATCGGTAGTTCATAACAACTTTTCCTTCCAGTATCTATGACTGGTCGTGGCAGCACCAGGCATTCTACAGTGTTCTCTACACCCTACAGTGCTTGCACTTGAACACAGCACAAATGGGTAAATAAACATCAAGCAGCACAGAGAACCAGGAAGGCACTTTGAAGGTAACCTCCTACTTACTACACCTGCACCATCTCCCTCTTGTAATTTAAACCACCTGGAACCAGATCCCTATCAGCTTGCTTTTCATGTGTTCTAAATTGAACTAATTGCTATTGTACAGCCAGAATTAAACACTGAAAGCTTCTGGAACTTTCTCCAGAAGAGAGTTTTGCATGGTGTCAGAAGCACCTGATTAAAACAAATCCAGCCACTGTGATCTACGTTTTATTTGCTATCTGATACCTAGAAACAGCCATTAAAAAAAAAGCTGAAAGTTCCATAGCTCAAATCAACTAAGCCTTATGTCAGTAGTCAACAGGTAAGCTAGTTTTAACACCTCACGGAGCAATCCAGATTTCTGTCACAGTCCATAGCACAAAATTTAACACACACTGCCTAGGAAAAGAATTATTGAAGGCAGACACAAGCCCCATGCTGCTCAGCATTTCATCTCACCTGCTGTTATCTCAAGCAGTATTTTTAAGAGCTCGATAGAAGACAGAGCCAGCTGTCATGATTATTTTCCATGTTCCAGGAGCCTCAAACTACTTAAAGAACATCCACGATAGTCTGACATAGCCCTGCTATAACCTCATGTGAACACAAACACTGCGCTTTCCCATCCTTCTGATGACACCCCACAGCAACAACAACATCAGCTCATTCCGTGCAAATAGCTCAGCAAAGGGAATAAACAAACAGAAGAAAACAGCCTTTCCTTAAGCCACTTCAATTAGTCACAGTAATGCAACCAAGTCACAGTATGTTACACCCATTACAGACATATGCATCCACCACAGTGCCCAAGACCTACTTTGCTGAAACTGGACACGTTTTTCTAGGCTCTGAAGGCACACGATCCCTTACATCTCTGCTTGGGTGCACACTTTCAGAAAATAATGCACTGAAGACATACAGTACAAGTAACGACTTCACAATTTCACTTGCAGTCTCCTTTACTTTAGACTCCTCTTTTCCACAAACCAGCAAATCATCTACATACTGTCACAGCTTTACCAACTCTTCAACCTGAAACTTTCCCAAAACTTTCTCCAGCACTTCATTAGTTAAAACAAAAATAAGGGCCGAACCAGCCTATAAATCATTGATGCCTGGGCAACCTGTTCTTGTGTGGCACCACCCATTGTGCAAAAAACTTCCTCCTAATACCAACCTAAACCTCCCCTGTCTCACTTTAAAACCATTCCCCCTTGTCCTATCACCATCCACCCTCGTAGACAGCCGCTCCCTTCCTGCTTATACACTCCCCTCAAGTACTGCAAGGCTACAATGAAGTCTCCCGCAGCCTACTCTTCTCCAGGCTGAACAAGCCCACTGCCCTCAACCTCTCCTCACAGCAGAGCTGCTCCAGCCCTCTGACATCTCAGTGCCTCCTCTGCACCCGCTCCCACAGCTCCACGTCCTTCCTGTGCTGCGGGCCCCAGGCCTGGATGCAGCGCTGCAGATGAGGCCTCAAAGGAGCTCAGTCGATGAGGACAATCACCTCTCTCTCCCTGCTGGTCACCCCTTTTGCAATGCAGCCCAAAACAGGGGCTTCATTTTTTATAGACATCTACATATCCACGCCTACAGTCCCCACACAATGCACTACAGCTTCATATTCCTTCCTCCCTACAGCTCCCAACAGCCCCCAATAGTCCCATATGACCCTATGGCCCACCACAGCCCCCTACCTCCCTATACACCACCCTCAGAGCCCCGTATCTGCCTCTCCCCCCAGCAGCTCCCCATAACCCCTACATCACCTCACAGGCGCCTACAGCCTCACATCTCGCTATATATCTCCCCCACCCGTCGCCTCCCCGCAGCTTCCTAGAGCCCCCCACAGCCCCTCTCCCCGTCCCGGCACCGCTCTCCAACACACCTCCGGCACAGCTGTCCTCAGCACTCGCTCCCGAGCTGCCGCGGCTTCCCTCCCGGTGCCGCCCGGACAGCTCCGGCTGCCGCCGCGGTCTCCTACGGGGTAGCACAGGCGGCTGCAGCGGCGCTCTGGGAGGAGAGCCGCGCCTCCAACTGCCAGCTCCCAACGTTCGCTCCCGCGCACGGCGCCTCAGCCAATGGCAGCCGGCGGCGCTGCCGCAGACCAACGTGCGCCCGGGGGCGGAGCGGCGCTGCCGCGGACCAACGAGAGGCAGGCAGGGGCGGGACAGCGCTGACGCTGACCAATGAGAGACGGGCAGGGGCGGGACACCGCTGCCGCTGACCAATGAGAGGCAGGCAGGGGCAGGACAGCGCTGCCGCTGACCAATGAGAGGCAGGCAGGGGCGGGACAGCGCTGCCCCGGACCAATGAGAGGCAGGCAGGGGCGGGACAGCGCTGCCCCTGACCAATGAGAGGCCGGGCCAGGATGAGCTCGTCCTTCTGCAGCGTGATGAGGACACGGCTGCAGGTGATCTGCGCAGGCAGCTCGGAGGTTGGGAGCCAGGAATGGACGCGGCCGGAGGAGAGAGGTGATAGGGAGCAGCCAAGGCATCACAGTGCATCCAAAAGCCCTGAAAGGCATCACAAAGCCACCGCCAGGAAGCTTGGGGTTATCACGAGCAGCATCCAGGATGCTAGAGATGGTTTGCTACTGTACCAAATGGGAGCTGCAGACATCCCGAAGCCAGGCACAACGGGAACAAACCTGGAGCTCTGCTTCATGCACCCCACAGCCTCAGCGTTGCAAGCTGAGGTGCTTTGCTGTGTGTTGCATTCATCCCAGTCCCCGGGAATGAAAACTCCTCAGGCAGTCAAGGCGTTGAGTGAGCACAAGTGTGCTTTTATTATTAAAGGAAAAGACAGGAGGGCGTGAGAGGTCCAGGTAAAGATGGCAATCGTCCTCTCTTGGGTGGAAAGCTCACGGAGAGAGGGGCTCAGAGCTCTCAGTGCTGCTGCCCGGTGCCTGGGACTGGAGGCCCGATTCTAAGCCCCCCTCCAAGAGGCTCTGCTTCTCCTCGCTGGTGCTGACCTGCTCCTGTATGGAGGTGCTGCTGTCGGGGCACTCGGGCTCTGCTTGGGCTGGGCTGCACTGCACAGGCACCGGGTCACAGTCCAGGCTGGTGCCTGTGGTGTCTGGCAGGCTCAGGTCAGCATCTTCAGCAGAGCCGGGAGAAATGAGGGCTTGAACTTGGATGAGCTCCTTGTGTGCGCCACTGTTGTTATGCGGCACGCTGTCAGCTGAACCGCAGCCATTTGTGCTTCCTGCCAGCTCTCCATTCATGGAAGCACACAGCCCAGCATCGCTACTTGCTCCAGCTCTGCTCGGTTGACAAGAGCTCGAATCACCTATGAAAGAATGAACAGGGCTTGGTGTCAAACTCTCCCAAGCTGAATTACAAAAGTGGTTCTTGATCAGGGGAGAACTGAAGGTGTCAGGTATGGGCTGGAACGCTAGAAGGAGATACAAGCCCACTGACAGCAAGAATTCTACGTTGCTGAGAAGCAGGGTGTTGAAAGCTGGATTTGCACCCTTACCTGCCAGCACTACAACGTCTGTCTCTGAGGGCTCCCTGGGACGGCGCTGCGGTTGGCGTTTGGCCACAGAGGATGGTTTTCCCAGGCTGAAGCAGGAACACCAACAGCCAGCTGGTGATTCCTTCATCCTGCTGGGTGGACTTGGTCTGGAGAGAGAAAACAGGGAATGGTGTGAGTCGTGCGTGGAACTTCAGAAGCATCTCTGACTCTGACACTGACAGCTCATCGGCCCCATCTCACTGCCATGTCTAGTTTCTCGTGCCAGCAGGTCTGACCAACAGCTCTGCTTCGAGGACAACTGGAATTGGATTCAGGCACGTGGCCCTCAAGTCCGGAAAACCCCAATGTTTCCAGGTACAGCCAGCACAGGCCGGGATAGACGTCAGCATGGCTTTATGCAGCTCGTGACTGCCTGCCCAGCAAGGAGGGAATGCCAGCCTTGTGTGCCGGCGGGCAACTGAATGTGAGTTCAGTCTCACAGTGCAAAGGGAGTGCAGATTCACTGCAACACTTCAGGCACCATCAGTTTAACTGACTTTCAGCAAGCTTTGGCACTAGAAATAATGGGGGGAAAAAAAAAAAAAAAAAAAAAAAAAAAAAACACAACAAAAAACCAAGACAAAAAGAAACCACAAAAACCCACCCAAACAATGATGATAAGGTACTGGAAAAGGAAGTCTTCTTTACCTTTCAGGTGGAAAGTCGATGACTGTGTGGAATTTCCCCCGTACAGCTGTGGGGCCTTCTTCCACCTCTATGTCCCTGCTCTGTGTCACAACCACAGGAGAGCTGCTGTGGCCTCGCCTCCGTGCCTGCGCCTCCTCCAGGCTGAGCAGCTCTGTGGCAGGAGAAGACGCCTGCACAGACTGGGGCCCTGAGAGAGAACTGTGCCCTGTAAGGGAAAACCACAGGTGAGAGCCAAGATCAGAAAGCGGCAGCACTACGGCCATCACAGGTCCGGGGGAGCTGCTGTGTTTCTCTCAGATTTGCTTCTCCGAGCCGCTGCAAGAAGAGCAGCTCAAAACAACCATGTGCTCAGAGGTGTGTCTATGGCAAAGGACGCAGTCATAATTAAGAGCAGCTCCCTGTATCGAAACAGGCAAACAAAAACCCTAGAAAGCAGGTACGGTGAACTCAGAAAGCTTTGCTGCCACACGTTAATCAAGCTTCACCTGCTTGCAAAACATCATAATGACAGGGACGGTTTTCTTCTTGTCACGTTTGGGCTTGCACATTCTCAGCATCCAGCAACAGGGTGCCAGATTCTAACCTAAGCCCAGAAGTCTGCTGTCCCCTCGACAGGAAAAGTGTATTTCAAAGGACTTGGAGAAGGCCTGCATTTGATCCAGGTGTCTGATCAAGATAAAGCTAATGGAGGAAGACACTCACCTGCTCCATCTGCGATGTCAGGTCCAGATGTGGAGCAGAAGAGGACGTCTGTGTGGTCGATGATGAATTCCACCACGGCTGACTGCGTCTGCAGTTCCGTGCAGGCAGCTCTCCCGCTGGCACTGGCAGACTCGCTCTGCTGTGATCTGTAGAAAAGGCAGGTTTTAGAAGTCATTCAGCCAACATCGCTTCCCCGGGTCTGAACTGTTGCAGCCCAAAGCTGTCAAACTGGGCTCCGGAGACTTCCGCAGTGGGCTGTCAGTGATGCCACTGAAGAAGTTCTCCTGGCTGATCAAGGACACACCAGCGCCATCTAAACAAGAGAGCAGCAATGCTCATCTAGCAATTGTGCCCACGTGGGGTTGGAGAACAGTCCAGGCTCCTGCTCTGCTGTCAGCCACTCACCGCAGATTTTACAGGAGAAGAGCACATGTGGTGCAGAAGAAGGGAGGACTGCTTTATCTTACTGGAGAACAGATGTAAGCGTTCTGCTGAAACGGAAAAAGAAGTTTACCTCAGGAGGTTTGGAGCCCACACAATGGCTAAGTTCTTAGCGTGCATGTTGGTGACAGAGCTGTTCGCAGACAAACAGGCCAAGTGTCTCATCAGATACGCCAGGGTCCTGGGAAACAAGAGCGGCAAATGTTCAGCACCAGCCAGCATCCCGTGCTGCGACTCACAAAGCAAACCTCAATTCACACTAGTTGTTATTACTGCTACTGTCACTGAAGATGAAGTAGATCCAACTTGACCAAGTGCCACGCTGCAGCACCCAGCACCAGCACAGAACAGCCACAGCCATCAGCTGCACCAAGTGTGCCCCCGTACCCAGGAACTGACCCCATCAATTAACCCCATGCAGTGTTTCAGCACACCCAGGCATCCCGTTGCTCGCGTGAGACAAAGCCTGGAATTGCACTTTGCCCTCTGAAGTGCAGCAGGGCTGAGCTCAGCGGGCTGAGGGCAGCACTGACCTGTAGTGAGGAGCGGGCAGCTGCTGGATGGCGTCCCGCATTCTGACCAGCCGCTCCTCCTCCGTAGTGGCACCAACAGCATCCTGGAAAAGGGCAGAAAGGGATTGAGACACAAATCAGGCGAGATACCTGCCGCAGGGTCGGGAACCAAGGGGACAGCACGCTGCTGGTCAGCACTGAGAAAGAATTTAGGCCTCCCCAGAGGCATCTGGGGAACATAGCGGCACGCAGCTGGTGCCACCATGGCCAAGGAGTCCAAGCACCGGGCTGGTTTACAGCCTGGTTGGGCAGCTCAGCTCCTCGCAGGGGGCATTCATCTCCAAGTACACTTGGCTATTAATCCCCTTCCCGTTCCAGAAATAGTTGGGGAATAGCAACAAACAAACAAACAAACAACACAGGAATTCTCGCAAGCATTGTGAATATGGAAATAACCACCTCCTGGGGCCACCAGAAGTGGCATCAGCACCATGCAGGATGTGGCAAAGACATGCGAGTAAACCCCATGGGGATAACAGAAGAAGGGCCTCGGAGCTGGGGCACTGCTGCAGCCATCTCCCAAGAGGCCCAGGGAAGAGGTAAAGGAACGGCGTTGCCTTGTGCTTACCGAGAACTTGTCGTACAGCTGGTCGGTCAGCAGGGGGTTCGGGAGCTCCCTGAAGTACATTTTGCAGAGGGAGCTCGCGCTGTGAACGTCGCGGACGGTCAGCTCAGGAACCTGCTCAGACTCAAATTCCTGGCTGCAGAGAAGGACACGAAAATGGTTGAGAAAGAGGAAAGCAAGTCAAAAGCCACACCCAATGCAATCAAGAGTTGGAAGGGCTTCCTGATGTACAGCAGAACACAAACACTCGGCCAGCAGCACCACGTCAGCCATGCTGGATGGGATGTTCCCAAAGGAGACCTTTTCTTTGTGCTAAGGCATTGCCCGCAGGCCTCTGAACGCCCGCAACAGGGCACGTGCCCCTGCTGGCAGCTGTGTCTGTCAGTCGCAGCACTCTTACCGCAGTCTCTGGACTCTGGACGCGACGCCGGACAGGCGGTATATCCCCTGCACCACGCCGTGCTGCTCGATGAACTCGGCGCAGCTCTGGAGGACCTGGGGGACTAAAGAACACGTGCCGGCGGTTACTGGAGCTCCTTCTTCAAGTCCTGGCTCAGGCTGCGCTCCCGTCACATCCCATCCACTAAGCCCAGCCAGGCTACTGCTTAGCTCTTCCTTGAAGGGGACAGCTGTCACAGACACCTCTGCAGGAGCTGCTGAGGAAACTGGACAGAGATGCGTTCTTTGCATTCCAGAAATGCCAGGACCTAGGAATCAGCCTGGAGAAAGTAATTCCGGGGAAGCCGCAGACATTGCAAGTCCCATCACAGCTCCCATGGGAATGGAGGGGGAAAATCTCACGCCCGGAAGGAGCGGGAAACTGATGCAGGACACTCTCTTTGGCCAAAAGGCTTCCTTTCTTTTCAGGCTACCATGGGATTGGCTTACAGGCTTTGCTTTAAGCAAATACAAATGTGCTTGTCCCTTGGGAGCATTTACCTTGCAGCCATCACCTACTCAGTTGATCTTTCAGTTGTCAACTCCCATTCCCCGTTTCTCCACTGGTATCAACCTGCCCCTTGCTAGATACCATCTCCCTTTCATCTTTAGGTTCCCAAACAGGGAAGCTCTCAGGAATGGGCTGTCCCTTACCATCACGACCAGAGTGGAGAAGATGCTCTCCCAAGTCATGGCCAAACACCCTTTCCTTCTCCACCTCCCGCTCTTTCGGTTGCTTTGGGCGGGCCTTCACCACGGAACGAAGGAAGGTGAGGAGCTTGCCGCGCTTCTTTGGCACTGCACAACAAAAGGAAGAAACCAGTTCATTTTAGGCTTGGCTCCGTTGGACGAGGCCGAGCACAACACATTCTACAGAGCACCTCAAAACGGGAAGAACATGATGAGCAAGTGCGTACAAAAATGGATTTTCCCCAACCCTGGAGGAGTCCAAGGCCAGACCGGATGGGGCCCTGGGCAGCCTGGTCCAGTCCCACATTAAATGTGGAGCTTGGTTGGCAGCCCAGCTTGAGGCAGGGGGCTTGGAGCTTGATGATCCTTGAGCTCCCTTCCATTCCCAAGCTATTCTACAAGCATTTTAGGATTTCCCCAGGGAACCAGGGACGCTGGCTGTTCTCAGCCTCGTACTGACTTGCAGGAGAACTGCCTTTGCCTTCCCTCATTCTAGCTGCCTACAAAACACCAGCCATACGCCCCGTGCTATGCATGAAGGATCATCAGCACAGAGGATAAGGTGGGAAGGATAAGGGAGGTATTAACCACAGAACACACCCAAAAAAGACTCCATTTTGCTTCCCTGCACCATCAAATGGATCATCGTACCTGGCTTTGGCACTGAATTGATGAGACTCTCCGGGACTTTTCCGTTAATGAGCTCCACACACTCACTGGGGAAAAATCCAACCTGTAACAAGAAGAAGAAGAAGAAGAGAGGTGCGATACTGAAGGCAGCGTTTCTCAGGCCTGAACTGTTCAAACATCACATTTTCCTCATAACGTGCCTGCCGGATGCTCCGTAAGACAATCAAACAAAAAATGGCCTGCTTAAAATTAATAATTATTCAAAACCGGCAGCCAATTATCCATGTAACTGCATATGGAGCAGGGAAAGGACAAGTATGCTATGCGCCCCTAAATCTCAAGCGTGCCCGAAGGGAAAGACTTCATACAGAAGCTATAGATTATGATAGATTGATGCAGCTAGATCTGAGTTAGCACAGCCTATGAACTTTCTGCTTGCTGACTGAGATGCAGCTGCCATCCCCAGCTCTGAGCTACCCAGCGTTCGGCAGCCAGCAGCAGCAGCAAGCACGCAGAGGCTCTGTTACCCTGCCTCATCTCAGCTGACAGGCAGCGACTTCCTGAAAGACACTGACTTCACCTTCTGCATGGGTGCAAGCACAAGTGCTCAGAGACACTGAAACACGTGTCCTAGCTGCTGCATTTCCAAAGGTGCGGTTCAGTGGCCGTGACCTGATGCATGTTGTGAGGGCTCTTCTTTCTAAGTTAATGGAGGAGACAGTTTGCTACAAAGACCAACTTTCAGCTCTGGCCTAAGCCCACAGCAAAAGGCAAAGTCCCCTGACACCAACACAGGGAAACCATTTTCCATGTGGAGCCATGCTGTGCAGGCAGGGCAGCTCTAAGCTGAGATTCCTGCCTCGACCGAAGTTGCGCTCTCACGTCTGAAGCTTGTGCCTACCTGAAAGCCGTGCTTGCCTCTCCAGCGGGGGCTCAGCTCCTGAGGTGGCATATCGATGACGCACACGAGGTCTCCCACCTGCAAGAGATTGCAACGTCAATCCCAGCTTCAGCACGGCTGGGAGGAAAGCGCAGCTCAAATGACTGCATTCTTCTGCACTGCCCAATATCATCAAGCTTGAGAGCCATTGCACCAGTGCAGCTCTTCAGGCATTTGCGGTCGTACAACTGAATGTGGAGGTAGAAGAGTCACTACAATACACAACATACAGAATTCAGCTGTTCGGTATGAAATGGTTCTCAAAAGCAGCAGGCTCTTGGCCAAAGGGAGAGCTCCAATTAAACCGCAGGCATAAGTCAGCGGAACAGATCCTGAACAGATCTGCACACTCCATACACTGGTCTGCCATTGCTCAGGACCAGGCTACAACACTGGGCAGTAGCTCTTTGATCAGAAGATTCCAATGCCAAATAGAGCCATAGTTTGGAGATGGCTGAACTCCTCCCTGCGTCCAACCCACTGCAAGTCTAATCTGGAACTGAATCTTCTGGGCTTCACCTCACCAAACACTCTGAAGGTGTCTGAGAATATTCCTGATGCGTTCACACCTTATACTCTTCTGTACACGACAACTAGGAACGCCTTTAACTGCTTACCTCCAAGGAGAGTTCATCCGGTGCCTGGGCAACGTATCTCTTGAGAACATGGGCAGCACCAATAGCTGGAATATTAAGAGATGACTCCTCACAGACCAGCAGGGGCTTCCCGTTGTTCTCAGTCTGAAACAGAGAGCACAGGCCACGGTGAGGAGCTGAGGGCTGCAAGGAGGATTTCAGGCTGAGGAGCACATCGGCAGAGAAAGCTGCAGGAAATGCACTCGGTCCTTATCACGAGCGCTTAACAAGAAACTGCAAGTCTAATAACAGCTGTTTCTCTTCCCGGCGCGCAGCACTATCACCAGGCAGTGCAAAGATGCATCTCTCTACCCAGACTAAGAGGACAAACTCCACAACCAAGACGGCTCCGGCAGTTTCATAAACTTGCCACGCTTGCACTACTGCCTTCCCAAAGAGGAGCGTAAGAGTCTGCTCACTTCCTGTCACCTATTGCCTGGAGACCTCAGCCGTGGACTGGACACAGCAGCTGGGCCACTGACCCAATCCTTGGCTCACTACAAGTGCCAGCTTCCTTTAACTTGCTGAATATGAGAACAACACTTTGTCTGTGGGTGACAACATCCAGGCAGGACGGGGAAAATGCTTCCGCACGTTTATAACGCCGCATCTGATTCTGTCGGTACTACAACTTCCACGGCCATCTAGATGCCCGCAGCAAGGACATGAAGCTTTTAAGGCAGCTTTTCAGGACACAGATAGAGCTGGAAGGACTCTGCCTCTCTTGAAAAGCAGGAGAGCACACCTGCGGCTCACTCTGTAGGCTCAAGTCAGGGAACAAAGACCAATCAGAGCTTCATACTCTACCTCCATCCGTGCCATGTCAGGCCCACGGCTGATCTCGCTGCACGCAACGCCCATCACAGCAGGCACGACAAGCTGGAATGAAAAGAAACACCCTCATATTTTCTCTCTTCACACACCACTCTATTGAGAGACTTCTTCAGAACTACCCTCAGTTATCCACTGGCATAGGCAGATGTTCTAGAAACAGCCACTATCTTCAGTCAATTCAAATGAGAGCCTACTAGGCAGCATTTGACCAAGTGGCTATCCCTCTGCTAGCAGATGGGGACTGTGCTGTGCTCCCCACAGCTGTCGGGCAGCACACTCACACAGCCGAAGCACGCGGGCTTGTGGTCACGTTGTGCAGCTCTACACAAACCGGGGGTCGGACTCTGCCTAAGGGATTGGTCTCCTTAAGACCAGCTGGTCACAGCACCACAGACAACATCCTTCTGAGAGCTGAGCTGGAGGGAAGCGGAAAAGACCTACACATGACCAGTGTCCCATCAAAACTGGATGGGGCTGTGTTACTAAACACGGTGCGACGCGGGCTGCTAAACCACGTGGGAGGACAAAGCGTGGCACGTACCTGGCAGGAGATCAGAACAAGGTAGACAAGTGTCTTGAACTCGCAGCTGATTCTTGTCACTTTGCTCTGTTCTTCCACGAGCAAAAGCTGCACCAAGGGAGCAGGTAGGGGGAGGAGAGAGCAGAGAGAAAGAGCTGGTCAGTGAGCTTGCACCATTTAGCAAAGAAGACAAGGGAAAAGCCACGAGACAAATGTCACCTCTATGCATCGCGTTGGAATGTAGGTACGGAGTAAAAATTACGTCTGATGGTCAAGAGTAAGCAGTATGACACTACGAGCTCCACCAGCCAGCAGTTCTCAACAGCTCACTGCCCACCCCTCTATCCCCACGCCCTGTCTCAGCTTACCTACAAGATGCTGCACAAGACGGGGTGAAAACGAAGGCACTCAGTCGCTGCACAAGGGCAACAAGCGAGCTACTCACGCAGAGCTCAAGCGCTCCAATGAAGGGACGCAGCACGCACTGCTCCTCCCCTCATTCCAGCCGCTTGTGACATCACTAAGGGCCACCAGGCTGCTACGCCATGACGACAGGGTGGGGAGGCAAGACCATGTCACAGGACCAGAAGATTCCACCATCACACACCCCAACATTCTAGAATCAGCGGGCGGTTGGAATTCTACCTCAGCCCAATCCTGCAGAAGCTGCCATGCGGTTGCCATGACCACAGCGCAGGACCCAGCGCTTGCTCCTGGGCAGCCTCGTACGGCTGGCCTCAGGCCGTCCCTCTGCAGGGCCTTCCTGCCCTCAGGCAGATGGACATTGCTTCCCAACAGCGTACCTTGCAGCGCAGGGCCTATGTACAATCCACACTGAAGTCCTATATATCTCTATCAAGCTATCTATACCTAGACACACAGTCACCACTACCATCTTTTTTCTTAGTCTTGAGGGACACCATTCAGCTGTTTCATTGCCATCAAACAACCCCACTGACGTCACACTGCTGACACAACGTCCTTGCAAACACAGCAGCAACTCCTGGCACCGATAGCTCCGGCTACAACAAGCACAGGGCTCTGCCTTGCTTTGGATGCAGTTGCAGCATGCATCTGAGGGCTTTGTGGAAGGGGATATATTTCAAATTGCACCGACGTTTTCAGACCATTTCTCTTTCGGCATGGTCTCAGCACCTGCCATGCTGATCATCATCCTGAATATACATTTTGCCAAAGTTCTAGAACTAATGAAATAGTTCCTTACCAAACGCAATCTGATCACTCTTCTGGCCATATTTTGTTCCAGCTCCCGCTTCCTGCGGGTGGCACGAATAGCGCTGCATCACCTATAGCTCTCTGCTCTTACACTTCTCATGCTGTCTGGGCAGTCTTCGTGGCCTCAAAACTCTCTCATGCCACACGTGCCACATTCTGAGGCACAGAATATATATCACACTACTTCAAAACGCCTTTTTTTTTTTTTTTTTTTAATATAATGATGCTAGGGATAATCATCTGGAGCTAGAGCAATATGAAAAAATTCCCTTTAGTTCAACCGTAAGTCTGCCCCATGGACTCCAGAAGAGCTCTAAGAATACGCAGGGCGGACATGGATGGCAGCTACCGTAAGAGTAAGCAATGAAAAATGAGGTTGTGAGCCATGCTGTGTCATTGCATCTGCAGGCAGGGATTCTCCTTGGACTGAGCAGAGTGCAGATGTAGCCCGAGAAAAGAACTTAGGATCATTTGCCTGTAACTAGCGGTGTTCCTCAGGGGTCTGTGCTGGGTCCGGTCTTGTTCAACATCTTCATCAGTGACCTTGATGAGGGGATAATGGCCACCCTCAGCAAGTTTGCTGATGATACGAAGTTGGGAGGATTGGCTGACATGCCTGAAGGCTGTGTTGCCATTCAGCCAGACCTGGATAGGCTGGAGAGCTGGGCAGGAAAAAAACGGATGAGGTTTAACAAAAGCAAGTGTAGAGTCTTGCATCTGGGGAGGAATAATTCCATGCACCAGTACAGGCTGGGGGATGACCTGCTGGAGGGGAGCTCTGCGGAAAGGGACCTGGGTGTCCTGGTGGATGACAGGTTGGCCATGAGCCAGCAGTGTGCCCTTGTGGCCAAGAGGGCCAATGGCATCCTGGGGTGCATTGCAAAGAGCGTGGCCAGCAGGTCGAGGGAGGTGATCCTCCCCCTCTGCTCTGCCCTGGTGAGGCCTCATCTGGAGCACTGCGTCCAGTTCTGGGCTCCCCAGTACAAAAAAGACAAGGATCTCTTGGAAAGAGTCCAGCGGAGGGCCACGAAGATGGTGATGGGCCTGGAGCATCTCTCCTATGAGGAAAGGCTGAGTGAACTGGGTCTGTTCAGCCTTGAGAAGAGAAGACTGAGAGGGGACCTGATCCAGGTCTATAAATATCTAAGGTGTGGGGGGGGCAGAATGGCGAGGCCAGACTCTTTTCAGTGGTGAGTGGAGACAGGACAAGGGGAAACGGCTGGAAACTGCAGCATAGGAAGTTCCGCACAAACATGCGCAAGAACTTCTTTACAGTGAGGGTGACGGAGCACTGGAGCAGGCTGCCCAGGGAGGTGGTGGAGTCTCCTTCTCTGGAGATGTTCAAGACCTGCCTGGATGCCTACCTGTGCGACCTGGTGTAGGGAACCTGCTTTGGCAGGGGGGTTGGACTCGATGATCTATGGAGGTCCCTTCCAACCCCTACAATTCTGTGATTCTGTGATCATTCAGGAAAAGCAAATGAGTTGAGTAATTAATTGAAGAAACTCACGTTCCAAAGGTACTTAGAAGCAGAGAGTATTTCCCAACAGAATGGGTTTAACTGTCTATTACCTGTTTGGTTAGACAGGTCTACTCTATGTACGCTTAGACTGACCTGAGAGGGCATGCTTCAGCACACCCCAGAATTTCCAGTTTCCAAATCGTCCAGGCAGCGCAAGTGCGGTGTACGTCTCCCTTGGCATAGACATCAAGCTTTTCTTCCTATGCAATCAAACACGTAGCCAGTCAGAAAGGACTCGTGAACGTGAAACTCATTTTCCACGCAGCGTTAGAATATAGCTAAGGCAACTCCACTGAGATGAGCAAGCTTCGGTTTGGGTTTGGGTTTAAAGGCTGCCAGCTTCGATAGAAACACTGCCATTCGGAAGGCTAAGAAACCTTGGCGCTTAAAATTCCTGGAGACTTGGAGAGTTCTCAAAGAAACCTGGAAAAGCTGCCTTGAAGTATTCCTGTTGAAAATTGCTGGGATGCCTTACCACATCATTCACCAGGAGTATTCATATCATACACCATAGATTAAATCAGTTTCAAAACCACGGATTGTAATTATCGGCAATACTTCCTCCCTGTGGATCTCAAGCCCTCGTGAGTGACTGCAATGGGGGCGGCAAGGGGATTCTGGTGCTAAGCTGAACATCATTCCAGAAATCTGTTCTCCTGAACTAAAAATACGGGCTAAAGGAAACAAGGCGTGTGTTCATCATTACACTGACTGCATCAGAGTGTGCTTTTGTGCACACGTGGATCTAGAGACATCGCTAAGAATTTAATTGGTCCACCCAATCCTTAAGCAACTCAGTAATTCAAGACACCTAACAAGGATGGAGGCTCAGTGGGCCGTGGGCAAAGCAGGGAGGACAGAGGCAGGAAGCAGGAAGGAGTTCAACTCCAGCTCTCCCCCACAAAAGACTGGGAGAGCTGAGTCAGCACCACGGGAGGAGTTACGACACAGCTTGGGAGCTTACAGAGAGACCTGGGATTGCCAAAGGACGGCACCAGGGTAACTCTCACCAGTCCTGTGCAGGGGTTTCATGGATGCTTGGGATGCTGACTTCCACTGCCTGTGTCATTGGTAGGAAGGCCAGGTGACAAAGGCTCCTTCTGTCTGGGTAACGCTTCTGTGGCTCCATGGTTATGACTGGAGGGAAAAAAAAAAAAAAGAAAAAAAAAAAAAGTAAAGTAAAGCACGCAACCCTGAAAAATTTACTACTCCGTTGTTCTTGTCAGCATGACAACTCAGATGAGCGTTACGTGTCCTGCACCTGACTGAAAAAGCATCCAAGCCTATATTCCACACAGCTTCGTCTCAGGGCCAAGAAGAAACAGTGCAAAGATGTTTAGAAGATTCTTGGTGCAGATGAAGGCGCAGGGTGCATACGTATTCTCTTCAATTCTCTTCAATAATAAATATTGATTCATAGTCCAAAGATAACTTATCAAGAACTAGCATGAAAGGTCGATGAAAAGGAAATTACACAACAAACTATTTTCATTTAAGAAATCCCTGCTAAACCTCTCCCCATCAAAAAGGGAGCATCCTGGGCACTGTTAGCAGCAGTTCGGAGAACATCCTGCACCACAAGATGCCACACAGTCTTTTTTTCTTCATTAACAAGCCCCTCATTTCTCTACTTAGCATCAGATTCCCTCAAGTTCAAACACGAGGATCAGAACAGCCGCTCAGTCCTGCTGAGAGGAACCCACGGCTGGGATGTCCCCCCGTCCCGTTCCACGCTATTTCCAGCATCGCTGGGGAAAGGAGGAGCGACTGCCATCACCTACCCAGGCTTCTGCGAGGCCTTCCATACGGTCACACATCACGGGGAGAAGCATGGCGGAGAGCTCTCGTGCCACAAAGCTCGGGGCTGCAGAAATCAAGGTTGCCCCCAAGATGCTGTGTGTAACAACAGCACTTACTGCACGTGAGACATGAAAGACAAGGCTAAGGTGAAAAAGCCTCCACTCCCCATGGATGTGGCTGTCTGCACAGACAACAGCTGCCTGCTGTCCAGCAGCCTGATGCTCACCCACCAAAGCACACGCCCAGCAGATGCCTTTCACAGAATCATAGAATTAGCAAGCTTGCAAAAGACCTCCAAGATCATCCAGTCCAACCGTCCACCTACCACCAATATTCCCCACTAAGCCACATCCCTCACTGCCACATCTAACGTTTCTGAACACCTGCAGGGACAGTAACTCCATCACCTCCCTGGGCACTCCTGTGGAGAAGGGTTTCTTAACATCCAGCCTCAATCTCCCCCCGTGCAACTTGAGGCCGTTCCCCCCAGTCCTATCGCTACTTACACGGGAGAAGAGGACGACCCCCACCTCGACATCATCTCTCTTCAGCTCATTGTAGAGAGGGATAAGGTCTGCCCTGAGCCTCCTCTTCTCCAGGCTAAATAACCCCAGTTCTCTCAGCCAGCTGCTCCCCATGAGACTGGTGCTCTACACTCCTCACAGCTTCACTGCTCTTCTCTGGCAATATGTCGGGGATTCAGTGTCCTTCTTGTAGTCAGGGACCCAGAACTGAACACAGCACTCAAGGTGAGGACTCACCAGAGCTGAGTACAGGGGGATGATCACATCCCTGCTCCTGCTGGCTCCAGCCCTTTGCACTGCACTTCCAATCTCAACCATCCCTTCTGCGGTAGCGCTTGCATCCTCACTTAGGGCTGGAGCTCAAGAGCTCAACGCAACAGGAGGAACACAGCGTGCAACTGGAAGACACGTCACACTTGTTCCATGCACTCAAGCTGACCCAGCAGTGCTAACTACCCCACAGTCACTGCAAACACACAGCAGCATCCAAGCCCCCAACATGCACATCCTCTCCTGTGTTACTGGAGCCCACAGCTCACCTTCACACCTCCGTGCATTGCTGGGCTTTTACACTGACGCAGCCTCGCTCCAGCTCCGTGGCTGCCACACAAGGCCTGCAGGACCTCTTTCTCCGCAAACCCCATCTGCAGGCTTTGGCTCGTGAGGTTCACCACCTGCCCTCCTGAGCAAAGACAAACACCGAGACTGAGAGCAAAGCGCCACTGGCCCGGTTCCCCACCCTCAGCTCTGTCAGACATGCCCCGGTAACGAGACTCATCCCCAAAGCTTGGCTGGACAACAGCACAGGCATCGCTCCTCAAACGCCCCATCCCAGCAGCCAGGGACCAAAGCCTTGGGACAGCTGAAACAAAGGGCTGTGCGAGCTTCCTGCTAGCTCTGAACATGAACAAATCCACCCCCGAGCACAACAGGATGAGAGAAAACAGCAGCAGACAACAACCTGCAGAACCAGCCCATCTGGGGCTGCTCCAGACATTTGCACGCTCCCTTCCACGGCCCAGGCCAAGCTTGCTGAGCTGCTCCTCCTTTGTGCAGGGCAATGGTGCAGGTGCTGTGTGCTGGCTGTGCACAGCGTGCCTTTCACTTGCTTTTCCTCCCTCCATCTCCTGTTAGCAAAAAGCCTCTCCAACCTTCCCATGCTAAAAAATCACTTAGGTAAAAAAGAACTGGCAAGCTTGCTTTTTAAATTACCTTACTTATACAACTTGATGCTTTAAAGCAGAAGCTCTCCTAGCAGTGACCTGCCTTAGACAAGCTCAACTTTTGAGAGAAAAGTCACTCCTCTGCCTCTGCAGACTTTGCACACATTTCCAGGGGCAGCAGTCAGCCCAGTTCTCAGGGGCACAGCTTTACCAGCCACAGAAATCCAGCTGATGCCCGCCGTGCTTTTCTCTCTTCTGAAACACCAAGCACCATACTGCTGCAAGAAGCAAAGAGAAAAATCACAGAATCACAGAACTGGGCTCGGAAGGGACCTCCAGGGATCACTGAGTCCAACCCCCTGCAAAACGGGCTCCTACAGCAGCAGGTGCTGACGTGCAAAGTAGACAATGAACACGGAAATAAGATACAAAGCTTGCTAACATCACTACTGTGGTGAAACATTACTTCTTAAAGTTGCAATAAGGCCTGAAACAGGGGCAACTTCAACTGCAGAGAAAAAGAGCACGTACTTTACCTGCATCTCCTCCCGTGACAGCTGTGTGTCATGCTGCACAAATTCAGTCGGCTCATCCCATCCTCCCTCTCTGGTCCTCAGGTTATGATAATGATGACAGCCTCCTCTCACCCAGTGTTTCACCCGTTCACTGCCACTGCCTCCTAAAAGCAGAAATGGTGCTATGTTGAAAGCAAACACGTCTCTATCTTCCTCACATACAAATACTACAAGAAGCAAATGCATGGAGAGGGTCCTTCCTCCAAGCAATAGAAGGAATGCCTCAGATTCCAATGAACCACCGCAACAACTACCTAAGCACAATATATTCTACAAGTGGGGAATATTTCACTGCTGACTTTTTCATTTCCTTCCTACCTTTTTCTTCTTTCCTTTAACAAAGACTTCAGCTTACAAGGCAGCCTCAATTCCCCGTAACATGAGATTCTAACAAGATACCCAGAACGCAAGACTTCTCCTCACATTTCTCCCCCTCTGCTTTCCATCCTACAGGCAATCATCTTGAATTTACTGCACTAGCAGTTAGCTATTTGGGGTTCACCTGTTGCCATTGTTCTCCTTTCCACTTCTGCCAACTCTCGCTGCTATGTCTCTGCACACTCTGGAGCGACTCCGCACAGCCCCACATCTGGTGAGCGCAAGGCACTCAGGGTAGGGCTGGTATCTCCGTGATCGACTGCTTCATTCACGGCCAGAATTCCTAAGGAAACTTCAACAACAGGAGGAGGCAGGTTACCTGGGCAGTCAGGAGCTCAGTGACTCACAACAAACAAGAGAGCAAGGCACTGTGCGAGCGTACACAAATACCTTCCTGTATTTATGCATAAAAATACGGGTTAAAAAAAGACAACTTGGTGTACAACAAGCTTTTCAGTACAGTGTGCATCTGTGTATGGCACAGTGTCTGACAGCGCTTTTTTGTGTGCTCTTAGTCCTACTACGGTGCTGACTTATCGACAGTATTTCTCTACAACCTTTTATCCATTCACTCAGCTGTACTCTGACAACAGCTGCAGTCAAGGCAGCTTCTTCTTGCAGAGCCCTGGTACAGCAGACAGCTGACTCAAAAAGCACCTTTCCAGCGACTGCACCGTTCCTAGCAAGAATAGCAACCTGAACACAGAACAGGTTATCAACAAGAAAAAGATGAGGAAAGAGCTAACCCAGGGCTACTCCAGAACTCTGTTGCAAACACAGTACAAAATCAACCACAGGTATCTCACCGACGCAGTAAACACGAGATACACATTTTCAGCGCTGAGCAAATCTCTGTTCACACACAGAGAGGTAGAAGGGTATCTGAAGATCTTATTCTGGCTCAAAGAAGCATACTTTAATCCTGCTTTTGACCAAATGTTCTTTGGCACAGTCCACCTGCCAACTGCACTGATTTGTGTTTTTATCTGCACTTAGTGCAAAAAAAAAAAAAAAAAAAAAAAAAAAAAAAAAAAAAAGTACTTTGAGAAATACTTCATAGAATTAAGGCAACAGTACAACACAAATGAAAGCTAAGATGCACCAGAACTGCGCACATGAACATCCCCACGCTTGACTACCCAACCACAGACAGACACAGTTATCTGCTAATGTCAAACACTTTGACAGAGATTCAATAGGTATCTCTGCCTAGGATGTAACACAGTCTCACAAGCACAACTGAAACAACGACATATGCTTCCAAAAAGATGTAAAGAATTGAAATTGAAAGGCTGTGACATTCATTGTTGAAAGAAAAAACTTCTACACCTACCTGAAGCAAACACTTGTATTCTAATTTCCTTTGCATGTGTACATTTCTTGCTCGCATTCTTCCATTTGGTGACGAATATTGGGTTGACAATGGCATTGAACCACGGTATTTGCCACAATGCTTACATCTCTGTGACTCTTCAGTGTCCCTGTTAGCCTTCTGAATCCCGTCCTGAGTTTCATCGAGCCAAAGCACAGCTGTTTCATCCTGAGTGTCCTGAAGAGAATATGATGAGGAAAGCATTCGCAGCATGAGGAAAAGAGTGTCACTGGTTGTGCAAAACAAAACCACCACCTCTGAGCAATTGCAGTCTCAAGGGATACAGGAAGCACTCCAGTATCTTTCTAATCAATTTCAACACAAGGCCATAATGGACATTTGTTATCAGCAGAAGCAACTACAGCATTACCAGGCCAAAACTCTTCTCAGGACAAGGAACTCCCACCAACAAGTTCCATCAGTGGTATCACTCCAACAAACATCAGGACATCCCAACGCCAAGCAATCTGCACTGGTCAGTCCTAAAGCTGTATTTGCCAACAGGACGTGCCTTTCCAAGGAGCCCCAAAAAGAAAATCACAGAACAATTTAAGATGGAAAGGGACCTCTGAGCTCATCTGGGACAATCCCCTTGCTCCAGCACGGACACCGAGAGCACATTATCCAGGACAGACCAGATCCAGATGGCTTCTGAACAACTCCACAGAAAAGACTCCAGTCCCTCTCTGCTCGACCTCCGCTACTGCTCAGTTACCTCCACTGTAAAGTGCTGCCTGACGTTTAGATGGCACCTCTTGAACCCCAGTTTGTACTCCATGCCTCTTGTCCTCAACTGCATCCTCACTTCCAGCTTTCACATACACTGAACAGATTCCCCCCAAGCCCTCTCATCTCTAGACTCAAGAGTCTCCTCACCCTCAGCTTTCCTCTCTGGAGAGGTGTTCCAGTCCCTCAGGCACTTCAGTGGCCCTACGCTGGCCTATCTCCAGAACATTCCTGTCTCCTGTCTGGGGGGGCAGGGCAGAACTGGACACAGTACAGGAGCAGCCTCACCAATGCCAAGTGGAAGGATCACCTCTCTACTGAAGCCTTCCAGGCAGCACGAGCACACTGCCGACTCACAGCCACCTGGGTGTCTGCCTACCAGCACTCCTAGGACTTTTCCTGAAAAGCTTTGTTCCGCTGAGGTGGACACAAACATAGACTAACAAGAGTCCTTTCCCAGTACCAGGCTGCAAGGACTTGTTCAGGGAAACTTTAGGAAGTGGAAATGCACATACAGGAGCAGCAACCAAAAACTGATGGCTAACTAACACAACAGCAGGCTGCTCTTGTCCCGTCCACAAAGGGTTGCAGATTGCTGTACCAGCAAATCAAAAAGCACTGTATGTACTGGGGGTAAATACAAACGTACAACAGCAAAAGCATCTCTCAAGTCTCTCTTTTAACAGACCATTTGCTGTGGAGTACTGATCACACCGTATCTTATGTTTTGGCTGAAGAAACTCATTAAATAACGTTACACGCAGAAATTTTCCAAGAGACAAGTGTTTAGCAAACCCCAAAATACACGTAATGAACAATAGTCCAGCAGCTGCCAAGCACAGCTCCTCCACCCCCACTGTTGCTTCCTGGGGGTTACTATGGAAGGAGATCTTAAGAAGCAATTGCCATCCCTCCAACAACTCCTGATGTGCAAACAGGACACAGGAAACATTGACTTCTGACACGGATTAATAATCACCCTGCACAAAGAGCCACTGTATTCCAGCATGAAGAGTTCTGTGGCAGGACTGAAAACTGACATTTCCTTACATACCCTCCACATTACCACTGCTTTGGATTGAAACCTACATCCCTTTAACAAGTTTTATCTGAATGTCCAAGGAGTCCCATGACTGCTTCAGCAATGTAGAAATTCCTGTTGGGGAAGGGTGGGAGACTTACAAGAACAAACTCTTGCACTGTCATCTCTACCAGCAGAGTCATCAATCCCAGGACTATCAAAACCCTCTGATCTTTCCCGTGCATTTCCTGTCACAGTCCCCCCAGCAGGGACACGCGCTGTCACACATTGCAGGGTTAACACTTCTCTCACTGCTCATCACGTGAGAAATCGCATCATACGCCAGATCCCCTGCCTTGTGCTGAACTACAATCCCTCTCAGTCCCAAGGTACAGAAGTCACCAGCTAGTAAGCACGTTGACTCAGGACAGCAACTGTTCTACCCACAGTGCTAGTCTGTACCACGATCTCACCATCTCTGAAATTGCTGCCATGTTGCAGGGAGGAGCCCTACACTGAACATATGCCTCAGTGAGGTAATTTCACGTCAACTGAAGTCACCAATCCAGCCTGGCAGAAGCTTCCATGCACACTAAGAACAACTCGTTATTTCATTCTCACTCAGCAGGAGGAAATGCTTCAGCACAAAATGGGTTCCTGAGGAACATGAACCCTTTCAGGGCCACTGAGGAAGCTGCTCAGTGATCTTCATCACCAGTGCAGTTTTCGGACACTGCCATCGTGAAGGTTTACACTTAGTCAAAAAAAACAAAGCAAACAAACATACAAAAAAACACCAATGTTGAACACAGCATCATCCCAGTCTCTATGCTAAAATCCCTGCTGGAATTAGAACAATGAGCTCCACAACTGAAAAGATATTACAAAAAGAAATTAAACACACTTAGGCAACTGAAAGGAAGCACATCTGCTACTTCTGTGTAAGCATAAGGAAATAAAATAGCATCCCACTCATCTGTTAAAAAAAAAAAAAAAAAATCAGTAGCATGTACACCACAGAATCACAAGGTTGGAAGGGACCTCAAGGATCACGAATCTCCAACCCCCTGCCCGAGGCAGGGCAACCAAACACCACCCATACAGCGTTTCATCTTCCTTCCTAAGCCAGTAAGGTGAGATCATTCTTCCTCTCTCCATTTTCACCTGTACATACAGACCAGTTACACCAAGAGGCAACTCCATCTAAGTCAGGAGAAGTCCTGGGCTACCACAACAGACAACCACCATGCAAAAAATGCATAGCATCTGCAGTGTCACCTAGTGAGTGACAGGCATTCATACACATCTTGCTAGAAGCATATATTTTGTTTTCTATTTTCCCCTCCTTCTGAACAAATTTATCACCTAACAAGTTTTTTTGCCTACTTCTCAAACTTCATTTGTGCTTTATGTAACTACACCTATGGATACATTTAACAAATAGCACTGAAAAACGGAGACGGAACGAGACTTGCATTTGGAAATTCACAACTATTAGGATAAACACTGCCTTCTTATAAAAACAAATGAAACTGAACACATCTCCTTATATCTCCAAAAAGAAGGTACGTGTGCCACTCTGGACGTACGATTAGCTAGAGCAATCCATCTCAAGCAGTTCACATCTTTAAGCCCATCTCTGTAGTTCACAAAGATTCACATGTTATGCCTGCATCTCTCTTGCCTTCATACAGACAGATCCAAACTGGCCAGGTGACATCAGCTGATAGCATGCAGCGTTCACCCTTTCATTTCCACGTCTGTTTCCCAGCTTTTTTCCCAACATCAGGAATGCCCTCAGTACACAGATGCAAAGGCTTCTGGAGAGGTACTTTCAACTACACCCACCTGTGCTTTCTCTCTCTTAGCCCCAAGCAGTGTGCCCTGATAATGCTGACCTACCTTTGGGGTTACACCCTCCAGTTTTGCTGCAGGAACCTGTAAGGCTTGCAGAGTTTTTCTGGTGTCTCCTTCATCCAGCGCCTCGCTGATAAGCCCAACAGCCAAAACTCCTAGAGAGAAAGGGATAGAAGAACAAATACAAGATCCAATCCTTGTCCAATCCTTTACCATCATCAGGAAACTGTGCTTTGGAAGAAAAGTGCTATTGGTGCTAAACCAAATACCCACGGAGAATAGCAACATTTTAGTAGCAATCATTTTCTACTAGCAAAGAAAGCAAGACCACTTCTCCACCTTAAGGAAGCCACACATTTTTGGACATAGTAATAAATAAAGGAAAAAGCAGAAAAAAAAATCCCTCGGGGAGACCACATGAATGGACAGAACTGAGTTCTTCAACACGTAGCTCAAATCCACTAGAAGAGAATTATCAAAACCTCAATGGCCAGGGCTAGTAAGTCACAAGTTTTCAAGAATCCTTCAGAATAAAGCTCTTCACACCAAGCTATAGCTTTGCACAGAACGCCATTCAAAAATACAGTGCCTTCACTTCTGAAATACCAGGATTGACTGGATGCATGTACTATGAGCTGTATTACAACAGATGAGGGTGCTGCCAGGGACAGCGAGGACTACAGTTCAACTAACTGAAAACAGACATAAATAGATAGCTTACACTTAGCTAAACGTGAACAAAGCCTGAGTCACACATGCCAAACCTACAGCAAATCACAAAGTAATTTGGGTTGGAATGGACACCCGGAGATCGTGTGATGCAACGTATATTGAATATTCAATTCTTGCTTGCTGAAAGAAGCAACAGTTCAAATCGCAGTTGGAGAGTTTACAACAAAGATCTTTTGGAAGAAAGCGAGGAGCTCAGAGTGGATACAACTTGCGTTAAAATACCCAAAGACTGCAGCTTTTTCTTCTGCACGCAGTAGGAGAATCACAAAGTGGAACGTTTTATAGCAGGCATAAATCTGCATTTGGACAGAGCAAAGATTAAGGAACAGTACACGCTCGGGACACCACAAGAACCAGGATTGCTAAGAAGACGGTACGACTGCGGTAAAAAAAGCACCATTTCAAGGACCATTTAACTAACTATGCTTTCTTTAATGACAAGGTCACCTCTGTAGTTCACCTAGAAAAGCCCGTTGAGGGCTTTCTGGATTTCTGTAAAGTTTTCAGCACCGTTTCTCACAGAATCCTGGACAAAACATCCAACATACGACTAGACAGCAATACAATGCAGTAGGTGAATGAGTGGCTGATGGGTCAGGCCCAAAAAGCCACAGTAAACGAGGTCACATCGGTCTGGCAGTCAGTCACTCCAGGCGTTCCCCAGGGCTCTATTTTAGGGCCAGCTTTCTTTAATGCTTTCATAAAGACTTGGATGTAGGACTAGAAGGTGTTACGAGCAAGCTGACTGACAACACTAAACTGGGAGGAACTGCTGAATCTGTTGAGGGTGAAGAGGCCTTGCACAGAGATCCTGAGAAATTAGAGAGCTGAGCAATCGCCAACTGCAAGAAATGGAGTACGAGCAAGTGACAGATTCTGCACCTGGGAAAGGGCAACCCTGGCTATACACACAGACTAAGGGGGGAGATGCTGGAGAGCAGCCATGAGGAAAGAGATTGGAGGGTCTTGGTTGACAGTAAGTTGAATACGAGTCAACAGCGCTCCCAGGTAGCCAGGAGGGCCAACAGTATTCTGGAGTGCATCAAGCACAGGACTACTAGCAGGTCAAGAGAAGGGGACTGTCCCACCCTACTCTGCATTGTTGTGGCCTCATCCTGAGTATGGCGTACAGTTTGGGTCACCCCAGTATGAAAAGGACATAAAACTATGAGAAAGTGTCCAAAGGATGGCCACAAAGATGGTGTAGGGTCTAGAGGGGAACACATACGAAGAGCAGCTGAAGTCCTCAGTCCAGAGAAGAGACTGAGCGGAAACTTCGTGGTGCTCTACAGCTTCCCGACCAGGGGCAGCAGAGGGGCAGGCACTGATCGCTCCCTGGCGAACAACAACAGAGCCCAAGGGAACAGCCTGGAGATGTGACAGGGGAGATCTGAGTTGGATTTCTGTTTCCAGTGGTCCCGTACTGGAACTGCCTCCCCCAGGGCAGCCGCACAGCAATGATCAATTGCCAGAGTTCAAGAAGCATTTGGACAATGCTCTCAGACATACGGTCTGATTTTTAGGCGGTCCAGAGCGGAGCCAGGAGTTGGACTCCATGATCCCCGTGAGTCGCTCCCAACTTGGGATGTCCCGTGATTCCACGAAACTTGTTATCTACAGCAGTGCACAGAGGCATACTTCAAGAACAGTATGAAGATCTACAGAAAGCCTTCCTTTCACACATTATTCAAAGTCACAGCTGGTAGTGGACCAAGACTACCATTAGAATTCTTTCTGTCCTGCACTCTATTTTTTAAACGCACACCATTTCACTTGTTCTGTGAAGCGGGGCCATTGAATTGTTTTCTAACCGTGGCTTTCAAGAACGCGGTGAAACATATTCATGTCATTCTGAATTGTCCTTATTCTTCCACATCAATTGTCATCACCTCTAAATGATGTTTAGCAAAAATCAGCTCTGTGTACATTTTACATATTCACATACCTACTTCTGTTCTCAGACGTATGCCATCAAACTGGCTTCCAATATACACTTCTATTTATCTCTCACGCTAAGAGAGATTGCAGGCAGGACTCCACTGTTTTTACACAGAAACATACAGTAAGATAGCAAACAACAACTAAGCATTGTCCAATTTATGCTTTTTCTCTATTTCTTTCTTGACAGAAAACTTGAAATTCAAAATTTGAAACGTGTCCAAGTAGTAGCAATGAGCTGCAGAGAACACTTAACAAAACCCACTCAAAATGTCAGTCCATTCTTCCTCTTCCTCTTCCCTCATTCGGTAGTGCTAGATTTTTTTGTTCTTACTGTTCTCTATTCTACTTTACTAGTGATTTCACAGCCTAACACACAGAAATACCTAATTGTAGGCCTTCTATTAAAAGATCTAACATTAACTATTACTTGCTTCCATGACTGCTAGCGCGCCAGATCTTTCACCTTAAGTTTCCACATCACCAATAACTAGATGAAATTTGTTTAAGTTGAACTGTTGGGCAGTTCATTTAGAGCATCACAGATCCACAAAAATCATCACAGGGCTTGGAAGGGACCTCTGGAGATCATGTAGACCAAACCCCTCACTAGAAGCAGGCTCACTAACGTAGGTTGCACAGGAAAGCACCCAGGTGTGTTCAGAGTATCTTTTCACAGTGATGTCTAGGCCGTAACAGCATGTTTTGTTTTGGGGGTGTTCAAGGAAAGGCTGGATGTTGTGTTGAGGGACATGGTTTAGTGGGAGCTATTGGGAATAGGTGAGCGGTTGGACTGGATGATCTTTTACGCCTTTTCCAGCCTTGGTGATTCTAGGATTCTATGTTTGGTCTCAGCATCACTTGCATTTCCCTCTCAGTATTATCTTAGCCCATAGAATGCCTGCATTTTTTCTGTCCTTCATCTGACAACTCCCCGTCACCTAGGCAGACTATGGTACAGACTGCTTGCTTCCTCCTACAGTGTGTACACACACAGTATGCACACCTTTAGGCATGCTGCTCTCCCCATGAGAGAAAGCGGGGGGAAAGTAGGGAAAGAAAGACCTTTCTTACAAAAACACACACACTACGGTTGACACTACTCCATCTCAGGAACAACGAAGGAAAACAGACACGGCAACTTTTGACTTAGGAAAGGGCACAGAGGACAAGCAGTAATTATCCTTGATTAATTAGCCAACAGCGGCAGAAAAAGACTACCCTTGTGAAACAACAATATGTTACAGCTCCTCATTAGAAAGCATTCTTGAATTTGAAACCAAGTTTCAGGACAGCAGAAGGGTACATGTCGCTATGGCTTCAGGACTTCCTCTGACACTAGATAAGAAGTATCCATGCACAGGGGCACACAAGAAACTGAACATATTTGCACTGGAACAGGTTGCCCAAGGAGGCTGGGGATGCCCCATCCCTGGTGGCACTCGAGGCCAGGCTGGATGTGGCTCTGGGCAGCTTGGGCCGGTGGTTGGCCACCTGCACACAGCAGGGGGGTTGAAACTAGACGATCACTATGGTCCTGTTCAACCCAGGCCATTCTATGATTCTATGAAACACTAACAGGTGAAAGAATTAAAAAGTTTCCTACCAAAACTATGCCATAAGATGTCAACTGATGTCATTATAAAATTCTCTGCGTTTTACGGTTGATGGTTTGGGTTCTCTGTTGTCTCTATTGTTTTAGGGGTTATAGGAGTGTTACAAGAAACAAGGAGCTGGACTACATGAACTTCCAGGCTTCTGCTGTGATGCCTCACAAATACAAGGCTGCAAAACTAGTGCTCTGGTGCACGCATGCACATGGCGTGCACTTGTTCGGGTCACGTGATCAGATGAACTGAAGCCACACAGGAAGCCCGTGTCTATTTGCAGATCCAGGAAGCAAGTTAGTCAAGATTCCAGGCTCTGACATAACATTTAAGCCTCTCTAGATTACAGCCTTTTCAGGGCAACTCAGCTACACAAGAAGCAGTGGCAAAAGGCAACTATCTCAGTCTATACGAATCAAGCAACACGATTGTTCGTTGGCATGCACCTAGTTTTAGCACACCTTATGATCTAGGATCAGTCTAGCACTAATCAAGCAAAACTGACTTTCATGTTCTTCATGCACAGCTAAGTGCACACGATCCACACGTGACTGGATATCATTCCACGTGATAAACTCATTTTCTTCTGCACGCATCTGAGCTTTCAGCTTCATCACATCGTCCACACATCTGTCAAAGAACAAAAATCAAAACCAGCAAGTATCACGTCATGAAAAACTGGCCAGGGAACACACAAGACAGCAACGAGAACTAAACACAAAATGGAAGAAGTAACACAAGGGTTAAAACTGACATATACGAAAGAAAGAAGGAATAGGAAAAAGACAAAAGACCGTGAGCAAGGTGGTCAGCTCCAGTGCAAAACAATCCAGAAAAGCACTAAAACACCACATGGCAGTTTCAGACAAAAAACACAGGGCAGGAACAGGCCTAGTGCAATTGAGAACCTCGTAGGGCCAGAACATAGCTTTGTCGTGAAACCTTGATAAAGGTCTGAGAGACGGTACTCAGAGCAGATCAGTAAGAAACGGGGAATGCAAAGACAAGATGCAAGAACCGAGAGAGAATAAACTAATATTGGAGTCAGCAGTGAAAGAACCTGAAGTATAAGGGGAAGAAAAGAAAACCGAACCTCTCGGGAATGTAAGCAACATCAAAGACGGACACGAACCTTCCAAACACTCACCTCTGACAGTTCTCATCCTCAGTGCTTGTCAGCCCTGGGACAGGATTGCTCAGTTGTCTCCATACTGCACTCACATCCCCTGAACCCAAAGCCCTGATCATCACAGCCACAGAAGAGAGCATCTCTACAGCAACAGATAATTCTGCATGGGTGAGGTTACCCTGCATACAAAGGGGAAATACAGATCAGTTACACTTGCTCTTCAAAACTATGGCTAGAATCTCACAGTGCCGAGTAGCTCAAGACTTCAAGATGAAGCATCACGTCAGAACAGACTAAGCATCAAGGCAGTTCTACAAACACTCAAGACAGGCCCATTTAGTGAAACAGACAAGGCAGATTGGGTGATCCATATCAATTCACAGACATCAGAATGCATTACTTACATCATGGCTTTGTTGCTGCAAGGCGGCCAGCTCCTTGGGATAAAGATCGGCAGCAAATGCATAAACCTCTGCTAGCTGGGCCTCTGGCTTCATCATTTCTGCCACAGTCTTCTCCGCATCGCCCATTCTAATTGCAGCATTAGTGCTGGTCGCTGCTGCCAGCCCTAGCAGTTTGAAGAGGCAGCACATCAGAGAGGCAGCATGAGAACAACCGCGGCAGACAGTTGGGCTCCCAGTCATGCAAGCACTTGTACTGGATTCAATAGGAAGAACCCTAACCTAAAAAAAAACAACCTAATTCCCTTACAGGTTTTCCAATCAGTTATTTACCCAACTAGTCCTGCATTACTGCAAACAACCAGACCACACAAGGCCCTCTTGAAAGTAAGACTCATTTTTAAACCAGTTTACCTTTTGTCTGATTATCAGAGGACTGTCTCACCAACTTCTGCCAAGATGAAGCCTCAAAACTGTCCATGTTTTCCATCGGTAGTTCATAACAACTTTTCCTTCCAGTATCTATGACTGGTCGTGGCAGCACCAGGCATTCTACAGTGTTCTCTACACCCTACAGTGCTTGCACTTGAACACAGCACAAATGGGTAAATAAACATCAAGCAGCACAGAGAACCAGGAAGGCACTTTGAAGGTAACCTCCTACTTACTACACCTGCACCATCTCCCTCTTGTAATTTAAACCACCTGGAACCAGATCCCTATCAGCTTGCTTTTCATGTGTTCTAAATTGAACTAATTGCTATTGTACAGCCAGAATTAAACACTGAAAGCTTCTGGAACTTTCTCCAGAAGAGAGTTTTGCATGGTGTCAGAAGCACCTGATTAAAACAAATCCAGCCACTGTGATCTACGTTTTATTTGCTATCTGATACCTAGAAACAGCCATTAAAAAAAAAGCTGAAAGTTCCATAGCTCAAATCAACTAAGCCTTATGTCAGTAGTCAACAGGTAAGCTAGTTTTAACACCTCACGGAGCAATCCAGATTTCTGTCACAGTCCATAGCACAAAATTTAACACACACTGCCTAGGAAAAGAATTATTGAAGGCAGACACAAGCCCCATGCTGCTCAGCATTTCATCTCACCTGCTGTTATCTCAAGCAGTATTTTTAAGAGCTCGATAGAAGACAGAGCCAGCTGTCATGATTATTTTCCATGTTCCAGGAGCCTCAAACTACTTAAAGAACATCCACGATAGTCTGACATAGCCCTGCTATAACCTCATGTGAACACAAACACTGCGCTTTCCCATCCTTCTGATGACACCCCACAGCAACAACAACATCAGCTCATTCCGTGCAAATAGCTCAGCAAAGGGAATAAACAAACAGAAGAAAACAGCCTTTCCTTAAGCCACTTCAATTAGTCACAGTAATGCAACCAAGTCACAGTATGTTACACCCATTACAGACATATGCATCCACCACAGTGCCCAAGACCTACTTTGCTGAAACTGGACACGTTTTTCTAGGCTCTGAAGGCACACGATCCCTTACATCTCTGCTTGGGTGCACACTTTCAGAAAATAATGCACTGAAGACATACAGTACAAGTAACGACTTCACAATTTCACTTGCAGTCTCCTTTACTTTAGACTCCTCTTTTCCACAAACCAGCAAATCATCTACATACTGTCACAGCTTTACCAACTCTTCAACCTGAAACTTTCCCAAAACTTTCTCCAGCACTTCATTAGTTAAAACAAAAATAAGGGCCGAACCAGCCTATAAATCATTGATGCCTGGGCAACCTGTTCTTGTGTGGCACCACCCATTGTGCAAAAAACTTCCTCCTAATACCAACCTAAACCTCCCCTGTCTCACTTTAAAACCATTCCCCCTTGTCCTATCACCATCCACCCTCGTAGACAGCCGCTCCCTTCCTGCTTATACACTCCCCTCAAGTACTGCAAGGCTACAATGAAGTCTCCCGCAGCCTACTCTTCTCCAGGCTGAACAAGCCCACTGCCCTCAACCTCTCCTCACAGCAGAGCTGCTCCAGCCCTCTGACATCTCAGTGCCTCCTCTGCACCCGCTCCCACAGCTCCACGTCCTTCCTGTGCTGCGGGCCCCAGGCCTGGATGCAGCGCTGCAGATGAGGCCTCAAAGGAGCTCAGTCGATGAGGACAATCACCTCTCTCTCCCTGCTGGTCACCCCTTTTGCAATGCAGCCCAAAACAGGGGCTTCATTTTTTATAGACATCTACATATCCACGCCTACAGTCCCCACACAATGCACTACAGCTTCATATTCCTTCCTCCCTACAGCTCCCAACAGCCCCCAATAGTCCCATATGACCCTATGGCCCACCACAGCCCCCTACCTCCCTATACACCACCCTCAGAGCCCCGTATCTGCCTCTCCTCCCAGCAGCTCCCCATAACCCCTACATCACCTCACAGGCGCCTACAGCCTCACATCTCGCTATATATCTCCCCCACCCGTCGCCTCCCCGCAGCTTCCTAGAGTCCCCCACAGCCCCTCTCCCCGTCCCGGCACCGCTCTCCAACACACCTCCGGCACAGCTGTCCTCAGCACTCGCTCCCGAGCTGCCGCGGCTTCCCTCCCGGTGCCGCCCGGACAGCTCCGGCTGCCGCCGCGGTCTCCTACGGGGTAGCACAGGCGGCTGCAGCGGCGCTCTGGGAGGAGAGCCGCGCCTCCAACTGCCAGCTCCCAACGTTCGCTCCCGCGCACGGCGCCTCAGCCAATGGCAGCCGGCGGCGCTGCCGCAGACCAACGTGCGCCCGGGGGCGGAGCGGCGCTGCCGCGGACCAACGAGAGGCAGGCAGGGGCGGGACAGCGCTGACGCTGACCAATGAGAGACGGGCAGGGGCGGGACACCGCTGCCGCTGACCAATGAGAGGCAGGCAGGGGCAGGACAGCGCTGCCGCTGACCAATGAGAGGCAGGCAGGGGCGGGACAGCGCTGCCCCGGACCAATGAGAGGCAGGCAGGGGCGGGACAGCGCTGCCCCTGACCAATGAGAGGCCGGGCCAGGATGAGCTCGTCCTTCTGCAGCGTGATGAGGACACGGCTGCAGGTGATCTGCGCAGGCAGCTCGGAGGTTGGGAGCCAGGAATGGACGCGGCCGGAGGAGAGAGGTGATAGGGAGCAGCCAAGGCATCACAGTGCATCCAAAAGCCCTGAAAGGCATCACAAAGCCACCGCCAGGAAGCTTGGGGTTATCACGAGCAGCATCCAGGATGCTAGAGATGGTTTGCTACTGTACCAAATGGGAGCTGCAGACATCCCGAAGCCAGGCACAACGGGAACAAACCTGGAGCTCTGCTTCATGCACCCCACAGCCTCAGCGTTGCAAGCTGAGGTGCTTTCCTGTGTGTTGCATTCATCCCAGTCCCCGGGAATGAAAACTCCTCAGGCAGTCAAGGCGTTGAGTGAGCACAAGTGTGCTTTTATTATTAAAGGAAAAGACAGGAGGGCGTGAGAGGTCCAGGTAAAGATGGCAATCGTCCTCTCTTGGGTGGAAAGCTCACGGAGAGAGGGGCTCAGAGCTCTCAGTGCTGCTGCCCGGTGCCTGGGACTGGAGGCCCGATTCTAAGCCCCCCTCCAAGAGGCTCTGCTTCTCCTCGCTGGTGCTGACCTGCTCCTGTATGGAGGTGCTGCTGTCGGGGCACTCGGGCTCTGCTTGGGCTGGGCTGCACTGCACAGGCACCGGGTCACAGTCCAGGCTGGTGCCTGTGGTGTCTGGCAGGCTCAGGTCAGCATCTTCAGCAGAGCCGGGAGAAATGAGGGCTTGAACTTGGATGAGCTCCTTGTGTGCGCCACTGTTGTTATGCGGCACGCTGTCAGCTGAACCGCAGCCATTTGTGCTTCCTGCCAGCTCTCCATTCATGGAAGCACACAGCCCAGCATCGCTACTTGCTCCAGCTCTGCTCGGTTGACAAGAGCTCGAATCACCTATGAAAGAATGAACAGGGCTTGGTGTCAAACTCTCCCAAGCTGAATTACAAAAGTGGTTCTTGATCAGGGGAGAACTGAAGGTGTCAGGTATGGGCTGGAACGCTAGAAGGAGATACAAGCCCACTGACAGCAAGAATTCTACGTTGCTGAGAAGCAGGGTGTTGAAAGCTGGATTTGCACCCTTACCTGCCAGCACTACAACGTCTGTCTCTGAGGGCTCCCTGGGACGGCGCTGCGGTTGGCGTTTGGCCACAGAGGATGGTTTTCCCAGGCTGAAGCAGGAACACCAACAGCCAGCTGGTGATTCCTTCATCCTGCTGGGTGGACTTGGTCTGGAGAGAGAAAACAGGGAATGGTGTGAGTCGTGCGTGGAACTTCAGAAGCATCTCTGACTCTGACACTGACAGCTCATCGGCCCCATCTCACTGCCATGTCTAGTTTCTCGTGCCAGCAGGTCTGACCAACAGCTCTGCTTCGAGGACAACTGGAATTGGATTCAGGCACGTGGCCCTCAAGTCCGGAAAACCCCAATGTTTCCAGGTACAGCCAGCACAGGCCGGGATAGACGTCAGCATGGCTTTATGCAGCTCGTGACTGCCTGCCCAGCAAGGAGGGAATGCCAGCCTTGTGTGCCGGCGGGCAACTGAATGTGAGTTCAGTCTCACAGTGCAAAGGGAGTGCAGATTCACTGCAACACTTCAGGCACCATCAGTTTAACTGACTTTCAGCAAGCTTTGGCACTAGAAATAATGGGGGGAAAAAAAAAAAAAAAAAAAAAAAAAAAAAAACACAACAAAAAACCAAGACAAAAAGAAACCACAAAAACCCACCCAAACGATGATGATAAGGTACTGGAAAAGGAAGTCCTCTTTACCTTTCAGGTGGAAAGTCGATGACTGTGTGGAATTTCCCCCGTACAGCTGTGGGGCCTTCTTCCACCTCTATGTCCCTGCTCTGTGTCACAACCACAGGAGAGCTGCTGTGGCCTCGCCTCCGTGCCTGCGCCTCCTCCAGGCTGAGCAGCTCTGTGGCAGGAGAAGACGCCTGCACAGACTGGGGCCCTGAGAGAGAACTGTGCCCTGTAAGGGAAAACCACAGGTGAGAGCCAAGATCAGAAAGCGGCAGCACTACGGCCATCACAGGTCCGGGGGAGCTGCTGTGTTTCTCTCAGATTTGCTTCTCCGAGCCGCTGCAAGAAGAGCAGCTCAAAACAACCATGTGCTCAGAGGTGTGTCTATGGCAAAGGACGCAGTCATAATTAAGAGCAGCTCCCTGTATCGAAACAGGCAAACAAAAACCCTAGAAAGCAGGTACGGTGAACTCAGAAAGCTTTGCTGCCACACGTTAATCAAGCTTCACCTGCTTGCAAAACATCATAATGACAGTGACGGTTTTCTTCTTGTCACGTTTGGGCTTGCACATTCTCAGCATCCAGCAACAGGGTGCCAGATTCTAACCTAAGCCCAGAAGTCTGCTGTCCCCTCGACAGGAAAAGTGTATTTCAAAGGACTTGGAGAAGGCCTGCATTTGATCCAGGTGTCTGATCAAGATAAAGCTAATGGAGGAAGACACTCACCTGCTCCATCTGCGATGTCAGGTCCAGATGTGGAGCAGAAGAGGACGTCTGTGTGGTCGATGATGAATTCCACCACGGCTGACTGCGTCTGCAGTTCCGTGCAGGCAGCTCTCCCGCTGGCACTGGCAGACTCGCTCTGCTGTGATCTGTAGAAAAGGCAGGTTTTAGAAGTCATTCAGCCAACATCGCTTCCCCGGGTCTGAACTGTTGCAGCCCAAAGCTGTCAAACTGAGCTCCGGAGACTTCCGCAGTGGGCAGTCAGTGATGCCACTGAAGAAGTTCTCCTGGCTGATCAAGGACACACCAGCCCCATCTAAACAAGAGAGCAGCAATGCTCATCTAGCAATTGTGCCCACGTGGGGTTGGAGAACAGTCCAGGCTCCTGCTCTGCTGTCAGCCACTCACTGCACATTTTACAGGAGAAGAGCACATGTGGTGCAGAAGAAGGGAGGACTGCTTTATCTTACTGGAGAACAGATGTAAGCGTTCTGTTGAAACGGAAAAAGAAGTTTACCTCAGGAGGTTTGGAGCCCACACAATGGCTAAGTTCTTAGCGTGCATGTTGGTGACAGAGCTGTTCGCAGACAAACAGGCCAAGTGTCTCATCAGATACGCCAGGGTCCTGGGAAACAAGAGCGGCAAATGTTCAGCACCAGCCAGCATCCCGTGCTGCGACTCACAAAGCAAACCTCAATTCACATTAGTTGTTATTACTGCTACTGTCACTGAAGTAGATCCAACTTGACCAAGTGCCACGCTGCAGCACCCAGCACCAGCACAGCACAGCCACAGCCATCAGCTGCACCAAGTGTGCCCCCGTACCCAGGAACTGACCCCATCAATTAACCCCATGCAGTGTTTCAGCACACCCAGGCATCCTGTTGCTCGCGTGAGACAAAGCCTGGAATTGCACTTTGCCCTCTGAAGTGCAGCAGGGCTGAGCTCAGCGGGCTGAGGGCAGCACTGACCTGTAGTGAGGAGCGGGCAGCTGCTGGATGGCGTCCCGCATTCTGACCAGCCGCTCCTCCTCCGTAGTGGCACCAACAGCATCCTGGAAAAGGGCAGAAAGGGATTGAGACACAAATCAGGCGAGATACCTGCCGCAGGGTCGGGAACCAAGGGGACAGCACGCTGCTGGTCAGCACTGAGAAAGACTTTAGGCCTCCCCAGAGGCATCTGGGGAACATGGCGGCACGCAGCTGGTGCCACCATGGCCAAGGAGTCCAAGCACCGGGCTGGTTTACAGCCTGGTTGGGCAGCTCAGCTCCTCGCAGGGGGCATTCATCTCCAAGTACACTTGGCTATTAATCCCCTTCCCGTTCCAGAAATAGTTGGGGAATAGCAACAAACAAACAAACAAACAAACAAACAACACAGGAATTCTCGCAAGCATTGTGAATATGGAAAGAACCACCTCCTGGGGCCACCAGAAGTGGCATCAGCACCATGCAGGATGTGGCAAAGACATGCGAGTAAACCCCATGGGGCTAACAGAAGAAGGGCCTCGGAGCTGGGGCACTGCTGCAGCCATCTCCCAAGAGGCCCACGGAAGAGGTAAAGGAACGGCGTTGCCTTGTGCTTACCGAGAACTTGTCGTACAGCTGGTCGGTCAGCAGGGGGTTCGGGAGCTCCCTGAAGTACATTTTGCAGAGGGAGCTCGCGCTGTGAACGTCGCGGACGGTCAGCTCAGGAACCTGCTCAGACTCAAATTCCTGGCTGCAGAGAAGGACACGAAAATGGTTGAGAAAGAGGAAAGCAAGTCAAAAGCCACACCCAATGCGATCAAGAGTTGGAAGGGCTTCCTGATGTACAGCAGAACACAAACACTCGGCCAGCAGCACCACGTCAGCCGTGCTGGATGGGATGTTCCCAAAGGAGACCTTTTCTTTGTGCTAAGGCATTGCCCGCAGGCCTCTGAACGCCCGCAACAGGGCACGTGCCCCTGCTGGCAGCTGTGTCTGTCAGTCGCAGCACTCTTACCGCAGTCTCTGGACTCTGGACGCGACGCCGGACAGGCGGTATATCCCCTGCACCACGCCGTGCTGCTCGATGAACTCGGCGCAGCTCTGGAGGACCTGGGGGACTAAAGAACACGTGCCGGCGGTTACTGGAGCTCCTTCTTCAAGTCCTGGCTCAGGCTGCGCTCCCGTCACATCCCATCCACTAAGCCCAGCCAGGCTACTGCTTAGCTCTTCCTTGAAGGGGACAGCTGTCACAGACACCTCTGCAGGAGCTGCTGAGGAAACTGGACAGAGATGCGTTCTTTGCATTCCAGAAATGCCAGGACCTAGGAATCAGCCTGGAGAAAGTAATTCCGGGGAAGCCGCAGACATTGCAAGTCCCATCACAGCTCCCATGGGAATGGAGGGGGAAAATCTCACGCCCGGAAGGAGCTGGGAAACTGATACAGGACACTCTCTTTGGCCAAAAGGCTTCCTTTCTTTTCAGGCTACCATGGGATTGGCTTACAGGCTTTGCTTTAAGCAAATACAAATGTGCTTGTCCCTTGGGAGCATTTACCTTGCAGCCATCACCTACTCAGTTGATCTTTCAGTTGTCAACTCCCATTCCCCGTTTCTCCACTGGTATCAACCTGCCCCTTGCTAGATACCATCTCCCTTTCATCTTTAGGTTCCCAAACAGGGAAGCTCTCAGGAATGGGCTGTCCCTTACCATCACGACCAGAGTGGAGAAGATGCTCTCCCAGGTCACGGCCAAACACCCTTTCCTTCTCCACCTCCCGCTCTTTCGGTTGCTTTGGGCGGGCCTTCACCACGGAACGAAGGAAGGTGAGGAGCTTGCCGCGCTTCTTTGGCACTGCACAACAAAAGGAAGAAACCAGTTCATTTTAGGCTTGGCTCCGTTGGACGAGGCCGAGCACAACACATTCTACAGAGCACCTCAAAACGGGAAGAACATGATGAGCAAGTGCGTACAAAAATGGATTTTCCCCAACCCTGGAGGAGTCCAAGGCCAGACCGGATGGGGCCCTGGGCAGCCTGGTCCAGTCCCACATTAAATGTGGAGCTTGGTTGGCAGCCCAGCTTGAGGCAGGGGGCTTGGAGCTTGATGATCCTTGAGCTCCCTTCCATTCCCAAGCTATTCTACAAGCATTTTAGGATTTCCCCAGGGAACCAGGGACGCTGGCTGTTCTCAGCCTCGTACTGACTTGCAGGAGAACTGCCTTTGCCTTCCCTCATTCTAGCTGCCTACAAAACACCAGCCATACGCCCCGTGCTATGCATGAAGGATCATCAGCACAGAGGATAAGGTGGGAAGGATAAGGGAGGTATTAACCACGGAACACACCCAAAAAAGACTCCATTTTGCTTCCCTGCACCATCAAATGGATCATCGTACCTGGCTTTGGCACTGAATTGATGAGACTCTCCGGGACTTTTCCGTTAATGAGCTCCACACACTCACTGGGGAAAAATCCAACCTGTAACAAGAAGAAGAAGAAGAAGAGAGGTGCGATACTGAAGGCAGCGTTTCTCAGGCCTGAACTGTTCAAACATCACATTTTCCTCATAACGTGCCTGCCGGGTGCTCCGTAAGACAATCAAACAAAAAATGGCCTGCTTAAAATTAATAATTATTCAAAACCGGCAGCCAATTATCCATGTAACTGCATATGGAGCAGGGAAAGGACAAGTATGCTATGCGCCCCTAAATCTCAAGCGTGCCCGAAGGGAAAGGCTTCATACAGAAGCTATAGATTATGATAGATTGATGCAGCTAGATCTGAGTTAGCACAGCCTATGAACTTTCTGCTTGCTGACTGAGATGCAGCTGCCATCCCCAGCTCTGAGCTACCCAGCGTTCGGCAGCCAGCAGCAGCAGCAAGCACGCAGAGGCTCTGTTACCCTGCCTCATCTCAGCTGACAGGCAGCGACTTCCTGAAAGACACTGACTTCACCTTCTGCATGGGTGCAAGCACAAGTGCTCAGAGACACTGAAACACGTGTCCTAGCTGCTGCATTTCCAAAGGTGCGGTTCAGTGGCCGTGACCTGATGCATGTTGTGAGGGCTCTTCTTTCTAAGTTAATGGAGGAGACAGTTTGCTACAAAGACCAACTTTCAGCTCTGGCCTAAGCCCACAGCAAAAGGCAAAGTCCCCTGACACCAACACAGGGAAACCATTTTCCATGTGGAGCCATGCTGTGCAGGCAGGGCAGCTCTAAGCTGAGATTCCTGCCTCGACCGAAGTTGCGCTCTCACGTCTGAAGCTTGTGCCTACCTGAAAGCCGTGCTTGCCTCTCCAGCGGGGGCTCAGCTCCTGAGGTGGCATATCGATGACGCACACGAGGTCTCCCACCTGCAAGAGATTGCAACGTCAATCCCAGCTTCAGCACGGCTGGGAGGAAAGCGCAGCTCAAATGACTGCATTCTTCTGCACTGCCCAATATCATCAAGCTTGAGTGCCATTGCACCAGTGCAGCTCTTCAGGCATTTGCGGTTGTACAACTGAACGTGGAGGTAGAAGAGTCACTACAATACACAACATACAGAATTCAGCTGTTCGGTATGAAATGGTTCTCAAAAGCAGCAGGCTCTTGGCCAAAGGGAGAGCTCCAATTAAACCGCAGGCATAAGTCAGCGGAACAGATCCTGAACAGATCTGCACACTCCATACACTGGTCTGCCATTGCTCAGGACCAGGCTACAACACTGGGCAGTAGCTCTTTGATCAGAAGATTCCAATGCCAAATAGAGCCATAGTTTGGAGATGGCTGAACTCCTCCCTGCGTCCAACCCACTGCAAGTCTAATCTGGAACTGAATCTTCTGGGCTTCACCTCACCAAACACTCTGAATGTGTCTGAGAATATTCCTGAGCGTTCACACCTTATACTCTTCTGTACACGACAACTAGGAACGCCCTTAACTGCTTACCTCCAAGGAGAGTTCATCCGGTGCCTGGGCAACGTATCTCTTGAGAACATGGGCAGCACCAATAGCTGGAATATTAAGAGATGACTCCTCACAGACCAGCAGGGGCTTCCCGTTGTTCTCAGTCTGAAACAGAGAGCACAGGCCACGGTGAGGAGCTGAGGGCTGCAAGGAGGATTTCAGGCTGAGGAGCACATCGGCAGAGAAAGCTGCAGGAAATGCACTCGGTCCTTATCACGAGCGCTTAACAAGAAACTGCAAGTCTAATAACAGCTGTTTCTCTTCCTGGCGCGCAGCACTATCACCAGGCAGTGCAAAGATGCATCTCTCTACCCAGACTAAGAGGACAAACTCCACAACCAAGACGGCTCCGGCAGTTTCATAAACTTGCCACGCTTGCACTACTGCCTTCCCAAAGAGGAGCGTAAGAGTCTGCTCACTTCCTGTCACCTATTGCCTGGAGACCTCAGCCGTGGACTGGACACAGCAGCTGGGCCACTGACCCAATCCTTGGCTCACTACAAGTGCCAGCTTCCTTTAACTTGCTGAATATGAGAACAACACTTTGTCTGTGGGTGACAACATCCAGGCAGGACGGGGAAAATGCTTCCGCACGTTTATAACGCCGCATCTGATTCTGTCGGTACTACGACTTCCACGGCCATCTAGATGCCCGCAGCAAGGACATGAAGCTTTTAAGGCAGCTTTTCAGGACACAGATAGAGCTGGAAGGACTCTGCCTCTCTTGAAAAGCAGGAGAGCACACCTGCGGCTCACTCTGTTGGCTCAAGTCAGGGAACAAAGACCAATCAGAGCTTCATACTCTACCTCCATCCGTGCCATGTCAGGCCCACGGCTGATCTCGCTGCACGCAACGCCCATCGCAGCAGGCACGACAAGCTGGAATGAAAAGAAACACCCTCATATTTTCTCTCTTCACACACCACTCTATTGAGAGACTTCTTCAGAACTACCCTCAGTTATCCACTGGCATAGGCAGATGTTCTAGAAACAGCCACTATCTTCAGTCAATTCAAATGAGAGCCTACTAGGCAGCATTTGACCAAGTGGCTATCCCTCTGCTAGCAGATGGGGACTGTGCTGTGCTCCCCACAGCACATCCCCCAAAGCCACGAGACAAATGTCACCTCTATGCATCGCGTTGGAATGTAGGTACGGAGTAAAAATTAGGTCTGATGGTCAAGAGTAAGCAGTATGACACTACGAGCTCCACCAGCCAGCAGTTCTCAACAGCTCACTGCCCACCCCTCTATCCCACGCCCTGTCTCAGCTTACCTACAAGATGCTGCACAAGACGGGGTGAAAACGAAGGCACTCAGTCGCTGCACAAGGGCAACAAGCGAGCTACTCACGCAGAGCTCAAGCGCTCCAATGAAGGGACGCAGCACGCACTGCTCCTCCCCTCATTCCAGCCGCTTGTGACATCACTAAGGGCCACCAGGCTGCTCCGCCATGACGACAGGGTGGGGAGGCAAGACCATGTCACAGGACCAGAAGATTCCACCATCACACACCCCAACGTTCTAGAATCAGCGGGCGGTTGGAATTCTACCTCAGCCCAATCCTGCAGAAGCTGCCATGCGGTTGCCATGACCACAGCGCAGGACCCAGCGCTTGCTCCTGGGCAGCCTCGTACGGCTGGCCTCAGGCCGTCCCTCTGCAGGGCCTTCCTGCCCTCGGGCAGATGGACATTGCTTCCCAACAGCGTACCTTGCAGCGCAGGGCCTATGTACAATCCACACTGAAGTCCTACATATCTCTATCAAGCTATCTATACCTAGACACACAGTCACCACTACCATCTTTTTTCTTAGTCTTGAGGGACACCATTCAGCTGTTTCATTGCCATCAAACAACCCCACTGACGTCACACTGCTGACACAACGTCCTTGCAAACACAGCAGCAACTCCTGGCACCTATAGCTCCGGCTACAACAAGCACAGGGCTCTGCCTTGCTTTGGATGCAGTTGCAGCATGCATCTGAGGGCTTTGTGGAAGGGGATATATTTCAAATTGCACCGACGTTTTCAGACCATTTCTCTTTCGGCATGGTCCCAGCACCTGGCATGCTGATCATCATCCTGAATATACATTTTGCCAAAGTTCTAGAACTAATGAAATAGTTCCTTACCAAACGCAATCTGATCACTCTTCTGGCCATATTTTGTTCCAGCTCCCGCTTCCTGCGGGTGGCACGAATAGCGCTGCATCACCTATAGCTCTCTGCTCTTACACTTCTCATGCTGTCTGGGCAGTCTTCGTGGCCTCAAAACTCTCTCATGCCACACGTGCCACATTCTGAGGCACAGAATATATATCACACTACTTCAAAACGCCTTTTTTTTTTTTTTTTTAAATATAATGATACTAGGGATAATCATCTGGAGCTAGAGCAATATGAAAAAATTCCCTTTAGTTCAACCGTAAGTCTGCCCCATGGACTCCAGAAGAGCTCTAAGAATACGCAGGGCGGACATGGATGGCAGCTACCGTAAGAGTAAGCAATGAAAAACGAGGTTGTGAGCCATGCTGTGTCATTGCATCTGCAGGCAGGGATTCTCCTTGGACTGAGCAGAGTGCAGATGTAGCCCGAGAAAAGAACTTAGGATCATTTGCCTGTAACTAGCGGTGTTCCTCAGGGGTCTGTGCTGGGTCCGGTCTTGTTCAACATCTTTATCAGTGACCTTGATGAGGGGATAATGGCCACCCTCAGCAAGTTTGCTGATGATACGAAGTTGGGAGGATTGGCTGACACGCCTGAAGGCTGTGTTGCCATTCAGCCAGACCTGGATAGGCTGGAGAGCTGGGCAGGAAAAAAACGGATGAGGTTTAACAAAAGCAAGTGTAGAGTCTTGCATCTGGGAGGAATAATTCCATGCACCAGTACAGGCTGGGGGATGACCTGCTGGAGGGGAGCTCTGCGGAAAGGGACCTGGGTGTCCTGGTGGATGACAGGTTGGCCATGAGCCAGCAGTGTGCCCTTGTGGCCAAGAGGGCCAATGGCATCCTGGGGTGCATTGCAAAGAGCGTGGCCAGCAGGTCAAGGGAGGTGATCCTCCCCCTCTGCTCTGCCCTGGTGAGGCCTCATCTGGAGCACTGCGTCCAGTTCTGGGCTCCCCAGTACAAAAAAGACAAGGATCTCTTGGAAAGAGTCCAGCGGAGGGCCACGAAGATGGTGATGGGCCTGGAGCATCTCTCCTATGAGGAAAGGCTGAGTGAACTGGGTCTGTTCAGCCTTGAGAAGAGAAGACTGAGAGGGGACCTGATCCAGGTCTATAAATATCTAAGGTGTGGGGGGGGCAGAATGGCGAGGCCAGACTCTTTTCAGTGGTGAGTGGAGACAGGACAAGGGGAAACGGCTGGAAACTGCAGTATAGGAAGTTCCGCACAAACATGCGCAAGAACTTCTTTACAGTGAGGGTGACGGAGCACTGGAGCAGGCTGCCCAGGGAGGTGGTGGAGTCTCCTTCTCTGGAGATGTTCAAGACCTGCCTGGATGCCTACCTGTGCGACCTGGTGTAGGGAACCTGCTTTGGCAGGGGGGTTGGACTCGATGATCTATGGAGGTCCCTTCCAACCCCTACAATTCTGTGATTCTGTGATCATTCAGGAAAAGCAAATGAGTTGAGTAATTAATTGAAGAAACTCGCGTTCTAAAGGTACTTAGAAGGAGAGAGTATTTCCCAACAGAATGGGTTTAACTGTCTATTACCTGTTTGGTTAGACAGGTCTACTCTATGTACGCTTAGACTGACCTGAGAGGGCATGCTTCAGCACACCCCAGAATTTCCAGTTTCCAAATCGTCCAGGCAGCGCAAGTGCGGTGTACGTCTCCCTTGGCATAGACATCAAGCTTTTCTTCCTATGCAATCAAACACGTAGCCAGTCAGAAAGGACTCGTGAACGTGAAACTCATTTTCCAAGCAGCGTTAGAATATAGCTAAGGCAACTCCACTGAGATGAGCAAGCTTCGGTTTGGGTTTGGGTTTAAAGGCTGCCAGCTTCAATAGAAACACTGCCATTCGGAAGGCTAAGAAACCTTGGCGCTTAAAATTCCTGGAGACTTGGAGAGTTCTCAAAGAAACCTGGAAAAGCTGCCTTGAAGTATTCCTGTTGAAAATTGCTGGGATGCCTTACCACATCATTCACCAGGAGTATTCATATCATACACCATAGATTAAATCAGTTTCAAAACCACGGATTGTAATTATCGGCAATATTTCCTCCCTGTGGATCTCAAGCCCTCGTGAGTGACTGCAATGGGGGGCGGCAAGGGGATTCTGGTGCTAAGCTGAACATCATTCCAGAAATCTGTTCTCCTGAACTAAAAATACGGGCTAAAGGAAACAAGGCATGTGTTCATCATTACACTGACTGCATCAGAGTGTGCTTTTGTGCACACGTGGATCTAGAGACATCGCTAAGAATTTAATTGGTCCACCCAATCCTTAAGCAACTCAGTAATTCAAGACACCTAACAAGGATGGAGGCTCAGTGGGCCGTGGGCAAAGCAGGGAGGACAGAGGCAGGAAGCAGGAAGGAGTTCAACTCCAGCTCTCCCCCACAAAAGACTGGGAGAGCTGAGTCAGCACCATGGGAGGAGTTACGACACAGCTTGGGAGCTTACAGAGAGACCTGAGATTGGGGGGGGGGGGGGAAGTAAAGTAAAGCACGCAACCCTGAAAAATTTACTACTCCGTTGTTCTTGTCAGCATGACAACTCAGATGAGCGTTACGTGTCCTGCACCTGACTGAAAAAGCATCCAAGCCTATATTCCACACAGCTTCATCTCAGGGCCAAAAAGAAACAGTGCAAAGATGTTTAGAACATTCTTGGTGCAGATGAAGGCGCAGGGTGCGCACGTATTCTCTTCAATTCTCTTCAATAATAAATATTGATTCATAGTCCAAAGATAACTTATCAAGAACTAGCATGAAAGGTCGATGAAAAGGAAATTACACAACAAACTATTTTCATTTAAGAAACCCCTGCTAAACCTCTCCCCATCAAAAAGGGAGCATCCTGGGCACTGTTAGCAGCAGTTCGGAGAACATCCTGCACCACAAGATGCGACACAGTCTTTTTTTCTTCATTAACAAGCCCCTCATTTCTCTACTTAGCATCAGATTCCCTCAAGTTCAAACACGAGGATCAGAACAGCCGCTCAGTCCTGCTGAGAGGAACCCACGGCTGGGATGTCCCCCCGTCCCGTTCCACGCTATTTCCAGCATCGCTGGGGAAAGGAGGAGCGACTGCCATCACCTACCCAGGCTTCTGCGAGGCCTTCCATACGGTCACACATCACGGGGAGAAGCATGGCGGAGAGCTCTCGTGCCACAAAGCTTGGGGCTGCAGAAATCAAGGTTGCCCCCAAGATGCTGTGTGTAACAACAGCACTTACTGCACGTGAGACATGAAAGACAAGGCTAAGGTGAAAAAGCCTCCACTCCCCATGGATGTGGCTGTCTGCACAGACAACAGCTGCCTGCTGTCCAGCAGCCTGATGCTCACCCACCAAAGCACTCGCCCAGCAGATGCCTTTCACAGAATCATAGAATTAGCAAGCTTGCAAAAGATCTCCAAGATCATCCAGTCCAACCGTCCACCTACCACCAATATTCCCCACTAAGCCACGTCCCTCACTGCCACATCTAACGTTTCTGAACACCTGCAGGGACAGTAACTCCATCACCTCCCTGGGCACTCCTGTGGAGAAGCGTTTCTTAACATCCAGCCTCAATCTCCCCCCGTGCAACTTGAGGCCGTTCCCCCCAGTCCTATCGCTACTTACACAGGAGAAGAGGACGACCCCCACCTCGACATGACCTCTCTTCAGCTCATTGTAGAGAGGGATAAGGTCTGCCCTGAGCCTCCTCTTCTCCAGGCTAAATAATCCCAGTTCTCTCAGCCAGCCACTCCCCATGAGACTGGTGCTCTACACTCCTCACAGCTACACTGCTCTTCTCTGGCAATATGTCGGGGATTCAGTGTCCTTCTTGTAGTCAGGGACCCAGAACTGAACACAGCACTCAAGGTGAGGACTCACCAGAGCTGAGTACAGGGGGATGATCACATCCCTGCTCCTGCTGGCTCCAGCCCTTTGCACTGCACTTCCAATCTCAACCATCCCTTCTGCGGTAGCGCTTGCATCCTCACTTAGGGCTGGAGCTCAAGAGCTCAACGCAACAGGAAGAACACAGTGTGCAACTGGAAGATGCGTCTCAAAGCCGACAAGAGTCAACGCTCTGAACTTGGGCACAACTCACCAACCGAGAGTCAGGCCTTGCAAACTTGGCTCATCTGAGCACATCAGACAGGGCTGTACATCAGACCACAAGCATCCATTTCAATTGCAGCTCCATGTAGAGAAGAACGCCAATTAACAGGTGTGAATGAATTCACTCACAAGCTGCACGAGTCTGTTCTTCATTAAAAAACCCACATGGATTCCTAAGCCAAAAAGAGAACAGCAAGAGCTAATAGTGATGGAAGAGGTTCCTGTTCCTAAACCTCATTCTCTTACCCCAGTTTTCCTTTCCTCGTACCCTACCCCAATTCCTGGACGATGCCCACAGACTTAAACTCAGACCTCAACTCCATGAGCTGAACATGAACAAATCTACCCCAGAGCAACAGGATGGCAGACACACAGTGGAAGACAACCAACCTGCAGAAGCAGCTCCATTGGGGTTGGTCCAGATGTTTGTATGCTGCCTTCCATGGCTCAGGCCAAGCTTGCTGAGCTGCTCCTCCTTTGTGCAGGGGGAGAGCGGTGCAGATGCTATGTGCTGGCTATGCATAGTGTGCCTTTGACTTGATTTTCCTCTCTCCATCTTCCATTAGCAAACAGCATTTCAAATCTTTCCTAGTGAAAAAGACACCTATGTAAAAAAGAATTGGCAATCTTGCTTTTGAAGTTTCCTTATTAGTACAACTTGATGTTTTAAAGCAGAAGCTCACCTAACAATGACCTACCTTAGACAAGCCCAACCTGCAGGGAAAAGCCATTACTCTGGGTACAAAGTCTGCAGACACATTTCCAGGTCCAAGTGTCAGCCCACTTCTCAGCACAGCTTTACCAACCACAGAAATCCAGTTTACGCCTGCCTTGCTTTTCTCCCTTCTGAAACACTGCATCACTGCAAGAAGCAAAGATTAAAATTACAGAACCACAAAATTGGGGTTGCAGTGGACCCCCAGTGATCATTGAGTCTAAAGTCCCTGCAAAATGGGCTCCCTACAGCAGGCTGCGCAGGTGGGTGTCCAGGAGGGTCTGGAATATCTCCAGACAAGGAGAAGCCACAGCCTCCCGGGGCAGCCTGTTCCAGCACTCCATCATCCTCGCCGTGAAGAAGATCCTTCGCATTTTGGTGCAGAACTTCCTGTGCTTCAGTTTGTGGCCATTTCCCCTTCTCCTGTCCCCACAGATCACTGACAAGAGGTTGGCCGTGTCCTTTGGACTACCACACTTAACAAATATGTAAGCATTAATCAGATCTGCTCTGTCGTCTTTCCTCAAGGCTGAACAGACCCAGGTCCCCCAGCCTTTCCATACTGAGGAGATGTTCCAGGCCCTTTATCATCTTCCTGGCCTTCTGTTGGACTCTCTCCAGGAGATCCTTGTCATTTCTGTACCAGGAAGGGAGCCCAGAACTGGATGCAGTACTGCAGGTGAGGCCTGACCAGGGCAGAGCAGAGAGCGGGGATCACCTCCCTTGCTCTGCTGGCCGCGCTCCTTTTAAAGCACCCCAGGATGCCATTGGTCTTCTTGGCCAGCAGGGCACACTGCTGGCTCATGGCCAATCTGTTGTCCACCAGCACCCCCAGGTCCTTCTCTGCAGAGCTCCTCTCCAGCGGGTCACATCCTAAGCTCTACTGATATTTGCAGTTATTCCTTCCCAGGTGCAAGACTCTACACTTGCTTTTGTTCCATCTCATCTGGTTTGTTTCTGCCCAGCTCTCCATCCTGTCCAGATCTTGCTGAATGGCAGCACAGCCTTTTGGCATGCCAACCACTTCTCTCCCAGCTTTGTCTCATCAGTGCACTTGCTAAGGGTGAACATATCCCCTCATCAAGGTCGTTGACAAAGATATTGAACAAGACCTTGAGAGAAACACTCAAGGTCACAAATTTCAGGTTAGGCAAAAATCTTAGTGATAGCAGCAAAGTTTATTCGTTATTGCAGTAACAGGCGCATGCTCCCTGTTAATAAGGGAAAAATTGCACATCGGTCAGTGAAATTCATTCTGTTCTGTACTCTGAACCCGACACAGGCAATGCTCTCCTGGCGCTCACTGGTTGAGCGTCTAGGCTCACAATCTCACCTACGCTGTTGCTATGATGTAGTTCCATATAAGGTCCATTACCAACCTGCTCTTTTTGGTATGCTTTGTACTTCTCCATGGAGATAGGAGGGCCATATTTCCAAGAGTGAGCACGTCTGTTCTGTCCTGTGCTGAGCTCCCTCTCTCTCTCTCCACCCTGCATATTTGCCTTGTTTTGTGCCTGGCTCAATTCCACCCCAGTCAGAACACCCCGAATCTTTAACTTTCTACTCTGTTCAGCAACTTTCTTAGTGGAAGGCAAACAGCCCTTTCACAAGAGGGCTGTAAGTTCAGTAAAGGCCAGTACTACATACAGAAAATACTAAAAGCTTCTACAGCAACAACACAATCTACCTTTCACAACCAGACCCAGCACCAACCCCCGGGAGCACCGCCACTCACAGCTCTCCAGCCGCACTCTGCGCCGCCGATCACCACCACCGAGCTCAGCCAGTAAACCAGTTCTCAGCCCACCTCATCATCCACTCATCTATCCCACACTTTCTGAACTTCATTAACAGGATGTTGTGGGAGACTGTAACAAAACATTGCTGAAGTCAAGGTAGACGACACCCACTGCAGCAGCACCTGAAATAGTCCATTCCATCCCACTCAGGCTGAAGCCTTGATTTCTGCCAGGCGCGTATTAGGACCAGCCTCCAACACGGGATGAGTGCACTGGAAATTCCAGAGGTGGAGTTTGAGCCAACAGTCCACATTCCTTAAGGGGTAACAGAGCAGCAGACAACCCGAGTACACAGTTCTGAAGAAACTTACCCTTGGTTTCAAGAGTGGGCATCTCACCATTCCCAAGTACAGCAACTCAAACAGCACTTCGTATGGTGATACTCCTAAGCCTTTTCTGTGAGTGGTTCGTGTTCTGACAAAGGCTACAGGCAAACACTTTGTCCATGGTAATTTGGTCTCTGAAACCAATTTTGACAAGTGCTTCTTCAGCACCTGATTGATTCATTCTACTTTCCCTGAAGAAGGAGGGTGCCACAGAGTATGGAGCTCCCACTTCATTTCTAAAGCTCTCATCAGCTCCTGTAGGACTTGTGAAGTAAAGAGGCTTCCCTTATCTGAGTCCATACTCTGCACAATCCCACATCTAGAGATTGTGTCGGGATGTAGAGTCCTCAGTGCAGAAGAGACATGGACCTGTTGGATCACATCAGAGGATGGCCACAAAAAAAAAAAAAGAACCAAGGGATCAAACAGCTCTCCTCCAAGGACAGGCTGAGAGAGCTGGGGCTGTTCAGCCCGGAGAAGTGAAGGCTCCGAGGTGACCAGGTAACAGCCTTTCGGTACCTAAAGTTAAAGGAAAGAAGAAGGGAAAACTTATGTTAGATGTAAGGAAAATGTCTTTTTACAGCAAGGGACAAAGGGAAATGGTTTTAAATTGAGGGAGGGGAGATTGAGGTTGGATGTCAGGGCGAAGTTCTTTATAGAGAGAGTGGTGAGGGGCTGGAACAGCTGCCCAGGGAGGCTGTGGTGCCCTGTCCATCCCTGGAGGTGTTCAAGGCCAGGTTGGATGGGGCCCTGGGCAACCTGGGCTGCTGTGAAATGGCGAGGTTGGTGGCCCTGCGTTGGCAGGGGGCTGGAGACTCGTGGGCCTCAAGTTCCCTTCCAAGCCGGGACATTCTGTGATTCTGGGCAGTGGAACAGGCTGCCCAGAGAGGCGGTGGATGCCCCGTCCCTTCCAAGGTGAGGCGGGATCAGGCCCTGGGCAGCCCGATCGAGCTGTGCATGTCCCTGTTCCTTGTGGGGAGTCGGACTAGACCATCACAAACGGCCCCTTCTGACTCTAAGGAGTCTATGGCACGATACCTGAAGCTGTGAGGCACGACGGCACAAAGGACATTGATGGCCTGGTGAGCAATCAGGGCAGGCAGGAGAGCCCGTGTGTTCAACAGCGCCAGGAAACTCACAAGCAGTCCAACCAGGAAGATCCACGTCGGCCACAGAGCCTCTGTGCTGGCCCCAGCATTCAGCGCACCAGAGGTATTGCTGCATGCACTGCTGGGTGCCACGGCTGCAGGGCTGCTATGGAACGGGGGGCAGGGATGGAAGGAAGAGGGCTGGGGAGGTTGGGTGGCGTCCAGACTGGGAAACTGACAGCATCCCCTGATGGCCGGGATGGAGATATCTGCGGTGATCCAGACACAGCGCTCCAGCAGAGGACGGCCCTTTGTTTCCTATCAATACAAAGCCACATCTGCCAGCATGACAGAAAGAGCCCTGAGAGCCTGGGGGGGGTCAGCCACAAGGTGCTTGCAGAGCCGTGCCCTGACACCTGTTGCTGCCGACCAATTCCTAAGGGAGATCGAGGAGAGAACCAGGCCAACCAGGAACTGAATCCTTGTGCTCAGTGCTCTCGAGCAGCACAGAGCGGACAGCGCTGGGTGAGGATGAAGCAAACAGCCGCTGAGGCCCGGGGGTTTCCTGCAGCTCAGCTCCCAGCCGCATCCACACACCCTGCTCTATCGCCAGCCACAGAGCTCATGGGGCTGCAAGGACAAAGGGCAGGGAGCAGGGCGAGCCCTGGGGACCAACCCCCATTGCATCTCCAAGGGAGCTGCCCACAGCCGGCCCAAAACCCACCCACATATAAGCGACGCGTGAACAAGGGGTTCCTGCCGCTCCAGCGTCCGCCCCACAGATTTCACAGCGCTGGAACCACTAACCAGAGGAGCCTCAGAAACCCTTCGACCCCACTGAGCCGCAAAACAGAAGGAGATCCAACGAGACGCGGAACGGAATTGAAATGCATGCCCTCAAACAACACTCAGCACAGGTGGAATGAATGCGTGGCACAGGAGATGCAGAGGGGACATGGGCAGAGGACACAGGGAGGACACAGAGACACAAGGGGGACGCGAGGACACAGAGGGAACGTGGAGGGGGACGCAGAGGGGACATGTCATAAAATGGGCTGCGGCAACGTGGGAGCAGACGGAGTGAGTTTGGAGGCCCAGGTTGGAGATCCCACAATGAGATTCACGAAAGAGGGAACAGAGACATCACAAGGTGTTGAGCTTAGAAAGAGTTGCAGAGGAACTCTGCAGAACACAGAATCCCTTTACAGAACAGTGCATCAGCTCCAGGCATTTCTGGAGTCGCAACGCTCAGTCACCCAACCAGCATCACCTTGGGGCTGAATGAAGCATTCCCGAAACAGATGAGAGCAAAAGAAAGGAACATCCATCAGTCCCTCCGTTACCAGTTCAGAGAAAGGCAGAGAACCCCTTGACTGCCCTCAGAAAACAAGTGGAAGGCATCAGAAGCAGAGGCAGAGCTGACAGAGCTACTGTAAACCAGCTTACAATCCCCACAGAAAGGCAGAGATCAAAACCCCAACAGCCATCAAGAAAGAATCGCTGACCTCTTCCCACGAACCAGAGCTCACCCAGCAATCCACAGGAGGCATCTCCAGGAAGAAACCCTGCCTGTGGGGCTGCCAGCCCTTCAGTGAGGCGAGGGAGGGCTGGAGCCAGGCTCAGCCCCATCTCCCCCATGGCTGCGTTGCTTCCACCTGTGCAGGCAGGGCTGCACCCCTCGCCAGGTGCTCTATCACTGCTTCAGGCTGTGATCTCAAAGTTCCCCTAAAAGCAGGAAGGAAAAAATAAAGTAAAAAAAAAAGTAATGACCGGCAGCCAATTGGGTCTGCCTGTGTGGCAAGGGGAGGTTTATGGTCCATGGACGAGCTAGGAAGGTCCACGTACTTTGCTTCCAGTCTGTCCTCAATGGCAATTGGTGACATTTGTAATAAATAGGGGAGCACAGATTTCAGTGCTGATACAGCGAGGTGCTGAGAAGCTGCATGTGCAGCACAAGGGCTGAGATGAGCGGCGTCAATGGAGCGAGTGCTGGCTGCCCAGCTGCTGGGCTCAGCTTACGGCTCCCCAGGGAGAAACGCACGTCATCTCCTTGCACAGCAATTAAAGGCCGCTGTGACATTATTGGAGGGTTTGGTGTCCTCAGGGGGTGAACCTGGCACCTGCCTGTATGGCAGCGTGTGGCCTTTGGGCTCCAACAGCAATCCAAACCCCACAGAAACAGGGAGGGACCCAGAGAGCCCCTCAAGTGACCTGGGAGCCACAAGGGCCCCACAGGTGGCACCGCAGGGACCCACAAGTGACCCACAGGGACTCACAAGTGACTCACAAGGGACAAACAACTGAGCCACAAGTGCCCCATAAGTCCCCCATAATTGACCCATCAGCGTCCCATAAGTGCCCCACGAGTGTCCTGTCACCAACAAGTGCCCCCCAATGCCCCACAAGTGACTCACAAGTGGCACAGCATGGACCCACAAGTGAGACACACGGCCCCAGAAGTGCCCCACAGCAGCTTGGGACCGTTAACTGGCAAAGGGACCAGGAATTGACCCATAAGTGCCCCCACAAGTGGGGCAGCAGGGACCCACAAATGACTGACAGCAGCCTGGGCCCCAAAAGTGACACATCAGCGCCCCACAAGCGACCCATAAGTGACTCACAGGTCCCACATCTGCTCCCACGGCTGCCTTGCTTCCACCTGTGCTCACAGGGCTGCACCCTTCACAAGCTGCTCCAGCACTGCTTCACATGCACTCCCCACACAACTCGCCCACCACTCCATTTTGGGGGCACCGACCCCCACCCCGTTGTCACAGCCGTGCGCCGAGGGCACCATCACCCCACGGCGCACGGCCATCAACTCGTCCCAGGACTCCGCGCGCCCCACGGGCGTCCCCCAATGCGTGGAACTACCGCCGCCTACCGCCGAGTCCCGCCAGCGGCAAAACACATGCGCCCAGAAATGCGGAAATGCCGATCTAACCGCTCTGCGCAGCTCATCCGCCACTCTCTATGGCGATTAGTCCTCCGGCTAATAGCGAATATACGCCCGTCACCTTCAAAACAGCAACTGTCTCGAAAAACCACTACGGCTACGGGCAAGCAGCCGATTCCGGACCGCCGGCTCTGCGATATATTCTCCCCCGCTAATCCGGGATGCCCCTCGTCTATTTCCACCGTTTGATGCCCGAGCCCACCCGGGAACAGACCGGTTCGGCTCACAGCTGCCCCTCAGCGCCTCGTGGCATCCAACTCGCTCGCCTCCCGGTGAACCAGCAAACGTCCCCTTCCAACCCTAGCCCTGCACCGTCCCCCAGCCGTTTAAAAGCCCCAGCAGCAGCAGTGCAACGCTGCTCGGAGCGACTCGGAGGGGCTCGGAGCGACTCGGAGGGGCTCGGAGCTCCTCAGAGGGGCTAGGAACGGCTCGGAGGGGCTCGGAGCTCCTCGGAGAGGCTCGGAGCTGCTCGGAAGGACTTGGAGCGGCGCGAAAGCGGCTCGGAGCTTCTCCGAGGGACTCGGAGCTGCTCGGTGAGGCTCGGAGCTTATCCGAGGGGCTCGGAGCTGCTCGGTGAGGCTCGGAGCTCCTCGGAGGGGCTCGGAACGACTCGCAGCAGCTCGGAGCTACTCGGAAGGACTCGGAGCAGCTCGGAGCGGCGCGAAAGCTGCTCGGAGCTCCTCGGAGGGGCTCGGAGCTCCTCGGAGGGGCTCGGAGCTCCTCGGAGAGGCTCGGAGCTGCTCGGAAGGACTCGGAGAGGCACGAAAGCGGCTCGGAGCGAGCGGCTTGGAGCTTCTCGGAAGGGCTCGGAGCGGCACGAAAGCGGCTCGGAGGGGCTTGGAAGGGCTCGGAGGGGCTTGGAGCTCCTCGGAGAGGCTTGGAGCTCCTCGGAGGGGCTCGGAACGACTTGGGGGGGCTCGGAGCTGCTTGGAAGGACTTGGAGCGGCGCGAAAGCGGCTCGGAGCTCCTCGGAGGGGCTCGGAACGACTCGCAGCAGCTCGGAGCTACTCAGAAAGACTCGGAGCAGCTCGGAGCGGCGCGAAAGCTGCTCGGAGCTTCTCCGAGGGGCTCAGAGGGGCTCGCAGCGGCTCGGACGAGCTCGGAGCGACTGGGAGGGGCTCGGAGCGACTCGCAGCGGCTCGGAGGGGCTTGGAGCTGCTCGGAGCTCCTCGGAGAGGCTTGGAGCTCCTCGGAAGGGCTCGGAGCGACTTGGAGTTGCTCGGAGGGGCTTGGAGCGGCTCGGAGATTCTCGATCGCGTTACCGGTGTGCAGCAGCACCGATACGAGCATGTCTTGGGAAAGCAATACATCTGAGCAAATACGGGCTCTGTAACGCGCTATATATACGCGCCGGTTTCTGCCACGCAAGGCGCATACGCCAGCCGCGGCACACACAATACGCATGCGCCAGCTCAGCACCGAACAGCGTATGCGGCTTCTTGGCACAGCACTGCGCATGCGCCGACTTCATGAAGGCAGTACACAAGCGGCTTCCTGGACATCGCACTGCACGTGCGTCAGTTTCCTCACCGCAGAGCGCATGCACAATTCTCCTCGCCGCAGCTCGCATGAGGCAAGTCCACAAAGCACTCTTTCGTGCAAAATTCACATCTGCTTTTCCATGCTCGTTGTTGGGCACCGATTGGTTACATGGGGACACCAAAGACAGCGGAAAGAAGTTGGACGCAGTTCCGCATGTTGGCCACAAGGGGGCAGCACAGAGAGCGGAAAAAACTTGGTTGCAGTTTAGCATATTGGCCACAGGAGGGCAGCACAGAGGGAGCTGAAAACACTTCGTCGCAGTTCCGCATACTGGCCAGACGAGGGCAGCATAGAGACGGCCAAAAAAACTTCGTTGCAGTTCCGCATATTGGCCACACGAGGGCAGCACAGAGAGAGAGGAATAAACTTCGTTGCAGTTCCGCATATTGGCCACAGGAGGTCAGCACAGAGAGAGCGGAAAAAACTTGGTTGCAGTTCCGCATATTGGCCACAGGTGGGCAGCACAGGGATTGCGGAAAAAACTTCGTTGCAGTTCCGCATATTGGCCACACGAGAACAGCACAGAGATGGCAAAAAACACTTCGTTCCAGTTTTGCATATTGTCCACACGAGGGCAGCACAGAGACTGCAGAAAACACTTCGTTGCAGTTCCGCACATCGGCCACAGGAGGGCAGAACGGAGAGACCGCGGAAAACACTTCGTTGCAGTTCTGCATATGGGCCACACGAGGGCAGCACGGAAAGACAGCGGAAAACACTTCCTTGCAGTTCCGCATATCGGCCACACGAGGGCAGCACAGAGAGCAGAAAAAACTTCGTTACAGTTCCGCCTACTGCCCACGAGGGCAGCACAGAGACCGCGGAAATAACATGGCTGCAGTTCCGCATATCGGCCACAGGAGGGCAGCACAGACACTGCGGAAAACACTTCGTTGCAGTTCCGCATATCGGCCACACGAGGGCAGCACAGAGACGGCGGAAATAACTTCGTTGCAGTTCCGAATATTGGCCAGACGAGGGCAGCACAGAGAGCAGAAAAAATTTCGTTGCAGTTCCGCATGTCGGCCACACGAGGGCAGCACTGAAAGACAGCGGAAAACTCTTCGTTGCAGTTCCCCCTACTGTCCACACGAGGGCAGCACAGAGACGGCGGAAATAACATGGCTGCAGTTCCGCATATTGGCCACACGAGGGCAGTACAGAGACGGCGGAAATTACATGGCTGCAGTTCCGCACATCGGCCACACGAGGGCAGCACAGAGAGCAGAATAAACTTCGTTGCAGTTCTGCATATCGGCCACAGGAGGACAGCACAGAGACGGCGGAAAAAGCTTCGTTGCAGTTCCGCATATCGGCCACACGAGGGTAGCACAGAGACCACGGTAATAACATGGGCTGCAGTTCCGCATATCGGCCACAGGAGGGAAATACAGAGACTGCGGAAAAAACTTTGTTGAAGTTCCTCATATTGCCCACACGAGAACAGTACAGAGACCGCGGAAAAAACTTCGTTGCAGTTTTGCATATTGTCCACACGAGGGCAGCACGGAAAGACCGCGGAAAAAACATCGTTGCAGTTCCGCATATGGGCCACACGAGGGCAGCACAGAGAGAGGAAAAAACTTCGTTGCAGTTCCGCTGCACTGCGCATGCGACTTCGGCCGAGCTCGCACGGCGCATGCGCCAATTTCTCCGCACTGCGCTTGTGCCAACTTGGTCACTGCACTGCGCGTGCGCCTCACTTCGTGCAGTACGGCCCATGCGCCGGTCTCGCAGCGGCACTGCGCAAGCGCTCGTCCAGACGCACGCGCAGTCGTCTCCCAGCGCACTGCGCACGCGCCAGCTTCGAAGCTGCACTGCGCATGCGTCTTCGGCCGAGTTTGCATGGCGCATGCGCCACTTTCTCCGCACTGCGCATGCGCCACCTTGGTCACTGCACTGCGCGTGCGCCTCACTTCATGCAGTCCCGCGCATGCGCCGGTCTCGCAGCGGCGCTGTACATGCGCTCGTCCAGATGCATGCGCAGTCGTCTTGCAGCGCAGTGCGCATGCCCCAGCTCCGACGCTGCACTGCGCATGCGTTTTCTGCCGAGTTCGCACGGCGCATGCGCCAATGTCTCCGCACTGCGCTTGTGCCAACTTGGTCACTGCACTGCGCGTGCGCCTCACTTCGTGCAGTACGGCCCATGCGCCGGTCTCGCAGCGGCACTGCGCAAGCGCTCGTCCAGACGCACGCGCAGTCGTCTCGCAGCGCACTGCGCACGCGCCACCTTCGAAGCTGCACTGCGCATGCGTCTTCGGCCGAGTTTGCATGGCGCATGCGCCAATTTCTCCGCACTGCGCATGCGCCACCTTGGTCACTGCACTGCGCGTGCGCCTCACTTCATGCAGTCCCGCGCATGCGCCGGTCTCGCAGCGGCGCTGCGCATGCGCTCGTCCAGATGCATGCGCAGTCGTCTTGCAGCGCAGTGCGCATGCCCCAGCTCCGACGCTGCACTGCGCATGCGTTTTCTGCCGAGTTCGCACGGCGCATGCGCCAATGTCTCCGCACTGCGCATGTGCTAACTTGGTCACTGCACTGTGCGTGCGCCTCACTTCATGCAGTACCGCGCATGCGCCGGTCTCGCAGCGGCACTGCGCATGCGCTCGTCCAGACGCACGCGCAGTCGTCTCGCAGCGCACTGCGCACGCGCCAGCTTTGACCCTGCACTGCGCATGCGTTTTCTGCCGAGTTCGCACGGCGCATGCGCCAGTTTCTCCGCCGATTTCTCTATGCCTGTTTGGTTTGCACAGTGCGTGTGTGTTTATCGCGTCTTTGCTTGGCGCATGCGCTGCTTTTGGCATTGCAATGCGTATGCGCTTGCCTCGGTTCCGCATGGTGCATTCGTCTGTTTCCTCACTGCAGTGCGCACGCGCATTGCTCACCACTGCGATGCGCGTGCTGCCGATTGGCAGTGGATTCTTTTTGCTGCAAAGCTCACGTCTGTTTTTGCATCTCTTTGTTGGGCATGGATTGGCCACGCGGGTTTATTGGATACAGTGGAAGGAAATTCGATGCTCTATTTCCAATCGGCCACCAAACGGCACCAGAGAACGTGGAATTGACTTTGTTGCAGTTCCGCCGCTTGGCCACGCGATGGCACCAGAGACCGTGAAATGAATTTTGTTGCAGTTTCGTCTCTTGGCCACGCGATGGCATCTGAGACCGTTTAATGAACCATATTGCAGTTCCGCCGCTTGGCCACGCGATGGCATCCGAGACCGTGAAATTAATTTTGTTGCAGTTCCGCCGCTTGGCCACGCGATGGCAATAGAGACCATGGATATTATTTCACCGACGGGCTTGACGCGAATCTGCTGCACTGACTGAAGATCTTAACACAGAAAAGAAATTGGGGGGAAGTCGTCGAAGAAAACAAGGAAAACCTCGACAAAGCCACCAAACCTGCGCTCAGTGCTTATGAATATCTGTCAATAAATAATAATAAATAATAACTAGAAAATTGATGTTGTCGTGCTTTTAATTCTAGTTTTTTCTGCCAGCGTCTGAGATCATGAAAAACCCGGAGTCAATCAGAGAGAAGCCAAGGATTTGGGCTTGGCACCAAATTTGTGAGAAACACTCCGAGTGACAACATTCCAGGTTAGGCATGGATCTTAGCGACAAGCAGCACATTTCATTAATTACCGCAGTAATGGGTGCACGGCCCTTGTTGGCAATGGAGAAATTGTGTGCCGGTCAGTGAAGTTCCTGTGCATGGAGGAGTGCTCCTCTTAGCTTGCACACCAGAGAGTGGCATCTCAATACATTTATTAGCCAGGCCATACATATGCAGCTGTATTACCCAAAACTCATTGACATATTCATGACTTTTCCAGAAATTCATTTACATACTGTCCCCCTTCCTGGAGGAGCGCTACCATGGCTGGCAGTCGTATGCCACGTGCATATAGTCACAAAATGAGCAAACGAGCTCACAAAATGTGTCACTGCCTAATGATACTCAAAGAATGCATTCGTTGTGCATTCTAACTGAAAATGCAACAGCGCCACCTTGATTCGTAGAGCAGTGCCTGTTGTAGGTGGGATTCAGTTTAGTGAATGTTACTTGTAATGGTGCGTCTTTATCACATCCATAGTGATGTTGATTTTTATTTTAATTGGTGAAGACAAAAAGTAAAAAATATTGTAACATCTTTTTTTTTTTTTTCTTTTAATAAAGATTATGACATGTTCTGCTCCGTTAGGGTGAATCACGCTAAAATATGTATGTATATATATATTTTTTTTTCCCTAGTGCGTAAGAACAGCCAGATTGCTGCTTTACTGCCCTGTCAAACTGCTTTAATTGTAGAACGTGTCACAATGTGAAAGAGAAGAAAAAGATGCTTTTGAAAAGCTCATAGAAAATTAAATTGAACATTTTAGATATTTAAGATGCAGTGAAAATGTTCCTCAGTCTGTGCTTTCGCTCAGAGTTTCAGGCAGTTGGTGGCATTTGGCTGTAAGTTTGCTGCTCAGCTGCTTTGGCCATTTCGCACGTTTTTAAGAACAGCCGTCCTGTTGGCTTCCAGTGCCATCTGGTGGAGCGCAGGTTGGTGCTCAGTGCGCAATGCTTGCAGAAGGAGGCTGCAGTCCTATGTGCACCCACATGCACAGCTGTAGCTCTGCTTCTGCACACTGACTTACACACCCATCCCAGCTATTAATGCTCACTTCTGGCATTTAAAGGAGGTACAAATTGGAATTTAATGCAAGGTATACGTAAGTAAAGCAGAAGCAGATTTTGTGGGAAAAGTTTGTCTTTTTGTTCCATGGAGATTTCTGAGCCTGAATGTAGATGTGGCCAAGTGGCCCAGGTGGCCAAGAAGGCCAGTGGCACCCTGGCTTGGGTCAGGAATGGAGTGGGGAACAGGACTGGAAGTTGTCCTGCCCTGTGCTCGGCGCTGGTGAGGCGACACCTCCAGTGCTGGGTTCAGCTTTGGGCACTCAGTACAGAAGGGACATGGAGGTGCTGCAGCAGGTGCAAAGAAGGGCAGCAAGGCTGTGAAGGCCTTGGAGAACATGGCCTGCAAGGAGAGACTGAAGGAACTGAGGCTGTTCGGTCTGGGGAGGTGGTGGCTGAGGGGAGACCTTATTGCTCTCTTCTGAAAAGTGACTGCAGCAGAGCGGGGTTGGTGCCTTGTCACTGGTGACAGGACGAGGGGAAATGGCCTCCAGTAGCACCAGGGGAGGTTTAAGTTGGATATCAGGAAACTCTTCTTTACAGAAAGGGTCATTAAGCACTGCAATGGGCTCCCCAGGGAGGTGGTTGAGTCCCCATCCCCAGACGTGTTTAAAAACCACTTGGATGTGGTGCTCAGGATTTAGCGCAGGGCTGTTAGGCTAGGATGGTTGGGCTGTGGTTGGACTGCATGATCTTAAGGTCTTTTCCAACCTGAACGATGGTGTCTCTGCACACTGCTGATGGGGTGCCCAAGGAAATTCTTCCAGAGCTGCTCTCATGCTGTGCCTGCAGCTCCACTGTTGGTCATTCAGTGCAGCACAAGGGGCAGAGCTAATTTCTCCCAGTGTCTGTAATCTCTGCCCTCTCCAAAATGTGTATCACACACTTGCTGTAGAAGAGCCTGGCACTTCAGAATACCTTGCCGTTTGCTGACAAAAGGGAAGAAAGCTGGGAGTCATGAGGAGCTACATGTGCCCCCATTGTACAAATACGGGGAGCAAGCAGAAGGGAAGATCTTTCCTTTCTCAGTGGGTGTGAGTTTATTACTATTGGTGAGACAAACAGAGTTCCCTAGGACTTTTGTGAAGGAGACAAGAAGACTGCAGTGCTCCGAGCAGTTCAGCTGCACTGAACTACCTAGGCTGCGTGTGAGAAATGTCGTTGCCTACTATGTGGGTAACGTGCCATCAGTCATGGCAAAACTCTTCTGTCTTCTGGAAGCCAGAGGAGACAGAACTCCGTGTGGCTCAGGTGCCCTGTAATTGCTTCGTTTTGCGCAACGCGACGGAGTGCCAACGTTGAAAGCATTGCAATCAAGATCTTAAATGGGTTTGCACACGGAGCAAAAAATGCTAAGTGCCTGGAAGTTGGCTGCAAAAGATTCCAAAAGATTCTTAAGGACGTTCCAATTTGCTGGGAAGGGTTTTCCTTCCAGTGGTCGGTGTGCTGCTGCCCACATAGACAAAGACACAATAAATCTCTGCATGCACATGTGTACCACACATGTGTGCGTCTGCTTTGCAGACAGGTAGGAGCACAGCCGTATGACAACACGTGGCAGTAATACATAAAAAATAATAGACATCAGTTATAGTTGACAAAGAAATGTTAGGTTTCAGACATTAACAAAGAGCCCTGCGTAATTTCAGGGTTTTATTAGCTTTTTGTGTTGCCTCAGCAACTCAGTGTCACAGACCCCGAGGATGGCAGATGAGTTCTAATGACAGAGAGCATCCATCCGTGTTACAGATCGCGGTTGAGGACTGGCAGTTGCAGCCCAGTGGGTCCCCAGCAGTCACGGCACCGGTGGCATTTACTGCCTGGGAGCCCTTGTGAGCAAGAACACTTGTGATCAAGTTCTACGGGCTGTAACAGCATAACTGCTGCCCCAGATGTCTTCCCATTCAGTATGAGGAACATTACAGAACTGCTCCCTGAATTCACCTTCCTTCACACTGTCACTGCAGAAAGAGCAGGTTGGGGCACTGGGCACTTGCAAGTTCTCCTTCCAACAGTCGGTCCGTGGGCCGTACATAGTGGCGCCAGCAGCCCTGCTAGGCCAGACTTGTCTTTTATTTTTGCTTTTTTTTTTTTACTGGAGCTCCACTGTTCCGCAACAAGCTGCAGCAGGATTGCAGAAGGCGATTTCTGGCTTTGTGCTCTTAATAGCAGCTAAATCATTCATGGTTGAGTGACCAAAAGAAAAGGTTTGCTTCCTTTCCAAGCAGCCCAGTGCTGCTGGGGCAGTGCTGCCCAACCCACAGGCACTGCTTGCAAGTGAGCAGCGCTGCCTGGTGCTGAGTTGCACCTGTGCACAAAGCTGTCTTGAAGCAGCCCCATCCATTCCTGGAGGTGACCAAGGCCAGGTTGGATGGGGTCCTGGGCAGCCTGGGCTGGTATTAAGTGGGAGGTTGGTGGCCCTGCGTGTGGCAGGGGGTTGGAGATTTGTAATGCTTGAGGTCCCTTCCAACCCTGGCCATTCTGTGATTCTGTGATTCTTTGTGTTCCTGATGTTTGTAAAGGAAAAATGCCCTGGCTATTTACAGTTACAGTTTTCCAGCAATGCTAGTGGTCTCTGCCTTAATATTTAGCCCTGATTGATTATCTTTGGGACTGCTAGCCGACGTTTCCTCCAGCTGCTGCCCTGCCAGCTCCATCAGCATCCCATATCCTGACTGGCAGTACTGGAGGGGTTCCTTCACTCAGGCCTAAAACTTGGCTGAGTCCCCAAAAACCTTTATGCTTTTAAATCTACTGTTATACAGACAGCATGGGAAAAAAGAAAAAATAAAAATAAAAGGGCTCTACAGCATAAATGTTTCTACTAGGCTGTTTATCATTATACAAACAATTCCCAGCAAGTTCTGGGAGAAATCGTGGTGTTTGTTGTATGCGGAAGGGTTGTGCTGTGCGCGGGATGCTCCCCGTGCTTCTGCCAAGGGCCGCTAGGGGCTGCTCCAATACAAATGATACAAAAAAACAACTGGGAAAAGAGGATGTTACCCACATTTCTGGTGGGATTGCTTTATACCAACGATCGCCATTGCCATTCCTCTGCAGTTTGCACATGTTGGAGAATGCCAGGGCCAGCTGGAGTCCACCACGCACTACGCGCTGAGGCAGGGCCTGGACCTGCAGGCGGCACGGATCGCGGAGGATCGGCTGCCAGCCGCGTTCCGGGCAAGGGAACAGGTGGGTGGCTGTGCACATACAGCCTGTGACAGGCAGGCTGTTTGCAAGGCACCATTTGCTGAGTTGTAAAGAAGAGACTTGTATTTGTGGTAGGTACAGCAGGCTGGCAGACTTCGTGCCTCAGGGAGCGTGGTGATGGCCAGCTGTGCTGAGGAAGGAACGTATTTTGCTGTTACATGGTTATAACTTGGGATAGTCAAAGTCCTGCTGCTCTCCAATTTTTGATGCTCGTGAAGAAACAACAAACTTTTTTTAAATGAAGTTCTCTTTACTAAAGTTCTTGGAGTGCAGCAAAACATGCAGAGGTACAAAACCTCATCGAACAATATAAAAACAGATAAAAAGCCAAGTAACATAGTGCTATTAAAAGGAATTATTTTCTCTCAAAGTAAAAGCAGCCTGCCTGACAATAGAGCAGTCAGAATTTCCAGAGCTTTAGCCAACAGTTTCATCTCCAAAGTGATTCAAAACTAAAGCGTGTGCCAATCACATGGTGAATGAAGTACCCCATGCTGTCTGGCATACTCAAGAGGGCAATCTTGGACCTCCATCAGGAGAAAGAAACACATTCTTTGCTACACTGGTAATGTTTATCCATGGTTTAACATTACAACTGGATACGGTGAAATAATTGCTGTAGTTTGTTATGTCTTAAAACACCGGTAGGAAGATTCCAGATTACTTTTATTTTTCCACATCTTTTCCTCGTGTTTTGAGTCAAACACGGATTGGTTTTAGAATTAAGTGCAGACTCAATTAGGTACATGTTCTCAGTGATACTGTGATAAAGATTTTGGATGAGAAACTGTTGGGCTTATGAAACCTTTATACCAATCGAGGAGCGGTGTGCTGGATCGAACATTGGTGCTTCCCACGTGCCAAACATTCTGGCTGCTTTTCTCCAGTAAATAACATGAAACACAACACATCGCATTCTGAGCTGAACGATAAAAGCCTCAGATAAATTCTCAGAAAGTCATAGCCTTGCATAGTTTGGGTAAAATCATTAATTTTATTTCACCTTGTCATAATAACCTCTCTAAGAAGAAATCCCTACTGAGTTAAAATATGTTTTCAACACGATTTCTTTGCTTCTTGGGGGATGGGGGAGAGCGCAGGAGGGCTGCTAACTCCCATAAAGGTTTCCCAGTCAGCACAGGAAAGCCCTGGCTGGTAGCTAATTAGGATCAGATGGGTGGAGGTAGGCTCAGCACAATGAGCACACTATAGGTTAACTCAGCCAGATATATTCTGGAGAAGCAGAAGGTAAGCTTGAAGTGATGCTGACAAATACAGGCTTTTTTGTCCCTCTTTTGGAGGAAAACAAAAAAAGTCAGTTTCTTGCAAAATTTTCAACAAGCTGTTTACAAGCCAGAACCCCTGTACAGAACCAGCAGGCTTCTACTACAGTCCTTTCAAATAAGCAGCTAACCCTTTTTTGTTGTTGTTTCTCCTCGGCCAGCATCACATTAGGGGCTGTCTACACAACTTTCTTCAAGCATCTCTCTCACATTAGTTTAAAGGTTATTTCAGTACGTTAGCTAATACACACAATTCAAGTGACATATATCAAAGAAGTTTAAACCAAGGGGACGGGCAGATGGCTCCAAGTTCCTGTGGTTGAATGAGTTGATACTTACCTGAGCCTGGCAATGGTCAAGCATTGAGTAACTAGTAGATCTGAGTTGAAGAGCAGCAACTTTGTCCCCTAACTCTTTCCGTGTCCAGGTACAAGGAAGTCTGTTTCTCACATAACATCAGTTCTACTGAATTGAAATATGGTCTTATGTTTGTATCTGGATAGTTATGTCCACATGATTGTTTCTTTTTTTTTCCTGCCCTGTTTGCTGATTACTAGATCTGAGAAATACTGCTCTCACTTGGACCCTACGGCCTTCTGGTAAGCTTGATGCCAGCCTTCCTTCTATCATTATTTCACTTAGAAAATGAATGCTGTAGCCTGCGAAATACAGTCATTTTGATTCCAATATGTGAGCTGTTGATGTGTTGTGGCAGCACATGAGTTTGTTTTTGGTTCAGTATGAGGCAACATGTAAATGTGGTGTATTTGTTTACTTGCTGCCTGTATAATCAATGGATATCAAGATGTTACAATCACAAAATAAACAAGAGAGTTAGGCGAAGTGGACTATGATGACAAAAGAGAATAAATGGAAGGCTTACCCTTATGCTCGGCTCACCACAAAACACCAGAAGGAAGGATCTCCAGACAAGATGCTTCCCCACTGGAAGCCAGCTCTTCAATAGGTCTAGGAGGGGTGGAGCCTGACTCCACCCCTTCCAGCAGCACGGGTGAATTGCCTTCACCTGTGCTCCTCTGGCTGCCTCATGGCTCGCCTCAGGTGATCAATCAGAGGTTCAGGCCGTGACTCAGTAGTTCCCATACACTCCATCCCTTCACGGCGTGAACCAATGATCAGGTTAACTAAAGGGTAAGCTTTCCCTAATACAGAGATCCGGTATATCGCGACGCTTATACAATTTTATCACAACGTGTGTTGGTGCAATTCAAGACGAGTGATGATCAGTGGATGTCCATACTCTTCTATGGGCCAGTGCTCGATGATGTGACTGGAGGCATGAGGTCCTGAGGTGCAGGTCCATTCTATGTTCCATCAGTCCCATGCAGACCATCACCGGGTGTTGTACGTGATCTGACAGCAACACTGGAATGCTTGATGGCATTTTGTTCCTTCTGGTGGTCCTGAAGGCTCACAGACTCACGGGAAGTAATACAGATGTTTCAGAGGTACCAGGAGGGGAAGGTCTGCTCTCCAGAAGAGCATAATAAATCTGTGCTTTATGAGCATGTCTTTTAATGAGCAACATCTGAACACAGAAAGTGTTCTTAAACCTAATTTAGTGGTTAATCAGGTAGTACTGTGACAACCTACTCACTTCTGTTAAACATATGCAGTAATATTTTACAAGCAATCTCTTCTGTATCCATGCAAGTATATCCACTGAGAACCGTTCTAATTCCACTCCATTGGGCCCGTCCCAGAAACCATTACTCTCAATCTGTTTTATCTTCCTTTCACTTTTTACCTGCCCCTTTCCCCCCCCCAAAAAAATATCATTTACATTTTAGCTTATTTATTTATGGCTGTTTCTATGGCGTCAACTCTTGATTAAGATAGAAACAAAAGCATCCTAAGAAAATATGTATCAGGATGTCAGGCCTGTTCTCAGCAGAAAGAACAGCATGTGGATTGTTTTTTCTCCTTTATTTCACAACATTTGATTTAAAAAGCCCAACTTTTTCAATGGAAAAGCTAGACTGCTTTGCATGAGATTTTACAAAGGCCATCCTTAAACTTGCCTGTAATTTCATTAGCAGTTTCATAGAAAACTTGTCTCTTCAGGCCTTAGTGATGCTGATTCCATCCTTTCGTGGCTGATGATCACATCATATTAAAAACAATAAAATCTTAACAGACAAAGGAATCTGAGCTGTGCTTTTCCATTTTTAGTCATAAGCAGCTGGAAAGGCATCAGTGCCCAAGGAAGGTTCCATCATGTAAATGTAATCTAAAGCTTGCTGCAAGTGCGTTTTAATTATCTTTACTTTTGGGGGAGTTAGAATAAATTCTAAGAAAAGGATGAAAGCAGTAAGACACAGCATTTTCCAGACCAAGAGGTTACTGAAAAGTAACAAAATTCTTCCCATTAGCTTTCAGGGTTATCACTATTTTTTTGGAGAATCAAAAAATCCATGTACTTCATGCCTGAAAAGATTTCATAGTAACTCCAAGATGTGGAAACTTTTTTATTACAGGAAGTTCAAAGATATAACTAATATTAAATGCAACAGATTGTTTTGAAAATACATGCAATCACAAAATGAGGAATCGCTGCTCCTAGGGACTGTGAAGTACAAGTTGTCAGACATTCTAAAGAAGCCAAATAATGACTTGGTGTTTAGACAGATTTTCCACTCAGAGAAAGCTATAAGGCTTGTATCCTGAAAGGCTGCCAGGGCAACTTAATCGTGCTGGCTTTTGCTTAGTCTCAGTGTATTTTAAAATACTGTGTGCCCTAAGGCACATTACGGTCGTCTGTATTCTTTACTCAGAGGATGATGAGGAACAGACACAGGTTGCCCAAAGAAGTTGTGGGTGCACCCTGGAGCTGCTCAAGGCCAGGTTGGATGGGGCCCTGTGCAGCGTGATCTGGTGAGGGACAACCAGCCTGTGGCTGGGGGTTGGAACTGGATGGTTTTTAAAGTCCTTTCCAACCCAAGGCATTCTGTGATTCTGTCCTTCTATAATCTGGTAAACATTCAGCTGAGATCTTCATCCCTAGGCAAGGCATCGTACACATTCGTGTATATCATACCTAACTCGTGAAAATGGACTCAAATGTGGTTTTTGTGTTTGTTTTTGTTTTTTTTTTTCTTCATACAAATAGTAGATTCAATACCTTATTAAAAGTACAGGGCTTACTGAAGTGGAGAAAAATATTGAAAATACAAATGCAAAGCAAAGGTCTTACCAGGAAAAAAGGAAAAGGAAAAAAAGGTTAAAAAAAGAAAAAGAGAGAGGAGAAGAGGAGAAAAGAAGAGAAAAGCAGAGAAGAGGAAAGACAAAGAAAGGAAAGGAGAAATGAAAAGGAAGATAAAGCAAAAGGAAAGGGAAGAAGAACCACCTGCTCTTATTTTTAATTACACTGTGCTATGGTCTATCATGACAGGTGAGAAAGGGACTTTCTGGCAGCACACCAAACAAATTAATATGTGGTTTAAATGCATCATGAAGCATATGTATGGGAACTACTGAGTCACGGCCTGAACCTCTGATTGATCACCTGATGGAGCAATGAGTCAGCCAGAGGAGCACAGGTGAAGGCAATTCACCTGTGCTGCTGGAAGTGGTGGAGCCTGGCTCCACCCCTCCTAGACCTATTTAAGAGCTGGCTACCAGGGGGGAAGGTTCTCTTCTGGAGATTGCCTCTATTGGTGTTTTGTGGTGAGCCGAGCATAAGGGTAAGCCTTCCATTTTATTCTCTTTTGTTATCATTATTCACTTTGCTTAACTCTCTTGATTATATTGTAATTGTAATGTCTTGATTTCCATTGATAATGCAAGCATATAACATACTGGGGCCACGGTTTTTTTTTTGTTTGTAATTGCAAATGAACAAAACTTGTCTACAATTTGTGTGCTCTGGCACGCAGCCTGGGAAGAGGCATTCTGTGAGGGCATGCACCTGTAAACCATGCAGGAATTGAAATCAGTACATTTTTATGCAGTTCTTCTGAAAGGAGCAGCAGACACCGGTTACCAACTGGCAGAGGGCTCTGTGGGGCTTTGAGGGGCTCTGTAGGGCTATGTGTAAGGGTTGCTGTAAGTGTTTGCTGGGACAGTGGCATGGCTGAGTCAGCCACAGCTCTGGGTGCCCAGGGATGACAGTGGAGAGGCCTGCAGTGCAGGGGGATTTGCAGCCTTGCTTGGTGGGCCCCTGGAAGGAACACTGTGGTTGATAAGGCTTAGATGAAAGTACAACTTTAGCAGGCTTGCTGTGCAAGCATATGTTGCTTCTTTACTTATTTCTCCTGTCCTGCTAGATTGACTCCAGAGGTTTGAACTGAAGCCCAAAGATAGGGGAGCTCTGCAGAGACAGGGGGGTTGTGGATTCAGTCCAGAGGAGTGCCCCAGCCCGGTGTCCCCCAGGCTGGGCAGGCCCTGTGTGCCCCATCAGGCTGCACTGCCTTACCAGCTGCTTCTGCAGGTTGGCTCTTCAGATGGCTAGAGACTCCTGTTACTCATTATCTCACTGTGGAAGCTAAAAACAATAACACTGATGCCAAAGTAGGGGAAAATATTTTCATTTTGAATCATTTGCAGCAGCAGAAATGCATCTTATAAACCAGCACCTAGATAGCTCTGTGCTGCGTGGTTCTGACGGTTGGTCCCATTTTATTCCAAAGAGAGGAGCAGACTGAGATGCAAGCATTTTCAGTCAAAAAAAAAAAAAAAAAAAAAAGTCAAATGTATTAAATGATGTCCAGAAGGCCATTTTTATGTTTGCCTCATCAAAGTTTTGGATGCACTGGGACACGAGTGTGGGAAAAAAGGAGAAAATGTACGGTTTTGGTGCTGTTTGAAGCCTTGGCAAATACCAGGCCTGCATGTCCAAAATAAGGTTTAGACAAGGGATATTTCTCTTCTACATCCGTGTGCTTTGAAGTAGGAAAAGGAACCACTGAGGGACCACGTGTCTCTGTTCACTGCATCAACACCCAAGCAGTGCTCCTGCTTTCTTCACTCAGGACAAAGCATACAACTAGGTCATGCTACTTGGGGCGTAGTTCCAGTCAGGTAAGAGAGGTATGAGATTCAGTGGGATGTGTTTTAGTTTTCTCTTTGTCTTGAGAGAGAGGCAATGGATTGCATTGCACATTGATCTCATACCAACACACACACAAAAGGTATTTCTTTCACATTAACTGAATGAATGTTTTTCCATCCAATTTTTTTCAAGATCATTTCTGCTCATTCTGTTTTAACTCAGAGAAGTTGTTTTCCTAGTAGTGGCTGTTGCATAAATTCAGCTGCATTTCTCTGCTAATGCCTGCCCAGCAAGGTCTTTAGCAATCAGAGAGATTTAACAATCTCTCTGCTGCCATTTTACTACTGTGCATAGCCCTGTTACATATGACAGCATCTGCTACAGTAATTTTCACATTTGTTGAATGTTTGCAATTGAAAGACCACTTCAAAGTACTAGCAAAAAATCCTTTTGAGGTTGGAAACATTGCAGAATCAGAGACCTGACTGATGGACTGTATCAAAACAGCAGGCAGAAAAAAGGCTTGTTCATCTAAGTAAGTGTGGATTCTCAGGTTAGAAGAATGCCCTCCTTATCTGGAGTGAATTCTTAGTAGTTAAGAGACATATCTTGTGTATATAAGAATAATTTTAAAATTAAATATAGAAAATAAAACCAAAAGCTTTGATTAGCTTCATTTCCCTGCTGGAAATTCATGGGGAGTATTTGACCTTGGCAAATGTGAATCTTTTTAAGCCAAATACTAATTGCACAGCCATGAGAGCTCTGTGTGCCAAGTCTTTGTGGAGTACCAGAAGCTATAAGCACACCTGCTGGCTATTTTTGATGCAGCCTTTATGCTGCTGGAGTGTGACCATGTTACCTGAAAGCTTGCCATCTGAAATCACCAAATAAAGTGTTTCCAGGTTATTTGGGTGGGGAGATAAGGGGGTTTTCATTAGATCTTAATTTGCAAAGGAACATTATATCTGGAGCTGAAGCTAGGGATAAATATCTTTTATTTATTTTCCAGGTTTCATTATTTACCCTTTTCAACAAAGCTTGTTTCTGTTCATGCAGTATTTTGTGCACTTCCATATTGGAACACATCATGGTTCTGTCAGACAGCAAAGAGAGGTTTTGTCAGCGGAGATCTGAGTTTGGGAGGGGGTAAGGGGTTGTCTATATTGTGAGTGAAACCTGTACAAGTCAGGGAAATGCCTGTGCAGTATATTTAGCATCTTCATTTTGTATGAACAACTATATTAATCTAAAGTGGTTTAGTTGTGCGTATGGGTGAATTAAGCCAGCTGATTGATGATGCTCTTTTCTATACCTGCAATATTCCTGCGATTTCTTTCTAATAATTGCAGTCAGATTCATTTCACTTTTATGGACAATATACTACTAAACGTGTGGAACTTAAAAAAAAAAACAAAAAACAAAAAACAAAAAAAAAAACTGAACATTGAACAGGCAGAGAAACCGCTTCCAGGCATTCTTGTTCTTCAGTGCTACTTATGATGCATGCAAAGCATCAAAATATACACTTGAAACATCTCCAATTACTATTGTTCAAGATAACACTGTGTATGGGGAAGCACAGTGTGCACATTTGTCAGTTAATCAGCAGTGTTGGTGGAAAAAATCAGTTTAACTACAAGGGTTTTATACCTGTGTCTAATGCATACCATCCTTAAATTACTGGGGAAAAACAAACAAACGTTGAGTGACCCTTACTTTCAGGAGTTATAAATACTGTGGGCAGTTTGAACTGAATTTATGTGATCACAGGTTGTATAAATTAGGTTAGGCAACCATCTGTATTGCTTCTTTCAGTGTTCACTTACAGCCATTGACGCTTTTGTTATGCCATCACACCCTCTGTAGGGGAGCTGTTAGGTCGGGGCTTGAATACCTGGTGAAGGGCTGTGAATTGCTTAGGGAGCACAGGCAGATTATTTGCAGCTGTGCTCCCCAGGTGGCCAAAAGGGAATCAGTGTGCAGCCCCCCTGAGTTCATATAAGGGCCAGCCACTGAAAGGGAGAGCATCTTTTGGACCTAGGCTGCTTCCTGGGTGGTGGAGCTACATTTCCAGAAGTCCCCTTCATCAGTTGGGTGAGTTCAGTTCTTCTTTTTGTATGTGACAGTTGGTTTATCTGTGAATACTTTGTTTGATATCACCAAGAACATATCGGAGAAAGTTTTACTTCCTCATTGGTGGGACAGCCTCCCTTTGTGATTTTTCACTTCCTATGCTATTTCAGCTGTTGAACAGCTGAATCTGCTGTGGATTTGGATAGTGCAAGGATTTGGTTCTGGAACGGAAGGGTAAGCACTATTCAAAGAATCCTAGATGCTAACTTTTAGTTTGATGAAGTTCAGCATTGCCTGGGTGGTAGACAGAGCAAACAGGATGTGATGGGCAGCTCTGTGAGAGGGTGCTGCTGGGATGAGCAGCTTCCTGATCTCTGAAAATTTCTGATTCCTAGTCTGTCTGTCAGAAATGTTCAGCTGGTCTTTTAAAATGTTGTATCTATTACAGAAGGATTAACAGAGCGGAAGGTCAATACTGGAATGTAACAGCAAGAGGACAGTACAGATAGGATGGTTCTTCAAAGGAAAAATAAAGGTGCTCATCCATCTCTAAAGATCTAGGCTATCTATGATCTATGCAGGAAAGATGCCACAAGGGAGGGATATCCAAGAAGAAATTGTTCCATATTAGCAATCAGTCCTTAAATGGTGGAGCCAGGCTCCACCACTTTCAGTTGCAAGGGTGAATTATCTTCACCTGTGCTCCAAGGGCTGACTGGGTCTTTTCTGCGGGTGCTCATTCAGTGACTCACCCCATGACTTAACGTTTACCATACAGTACTCCTCTGTTCTTTAAACACAGTTGCTAATCATGGTGTTAATCACAGTAGATTGTTTGCACCTGTGCATCCCAGATGACCAGGAGTGGACCTAAGGGTGGAACTCCCCTTATCATCAAACTGAACTAGCATCCATTACCTCACATGAGTGTTTGCTATAACCTCTGCTGCCAGGGGGATAGTAATTCATTTCATTTTTAAATAGAAGCTCCCAACTACTTTCCAGGATAAATTTTCTTATGGCTACTTTTTCTTTTTTTTTCTCCCATTACTTCTCTGCTTCTGCTTAGAAATCCCTTCCATACTGAAGCTTTCCATTGTTAAAACAGTAAACCAGGATATGCACTTTCTTATTTGTGTTTCGGTAGTGTATGCTTTAATATTGAGGAAGAAAGATCAATGATAAATCTTTACAGGGTAAAGCTTAATTAAATTTTGTGTTTTAAATATCTTGTGTCCTTTGGCTGTAAGGAAAACTTGTTTCTTCCCAGCATTTTGAAATAAGAATAAAATACTATTTCAATGGCAAGGGGGAATGGTTTTAAGTTGAGGGATGGAAGATTTAGCTTCGATACCAGAGGAAGTTCTTTACCAAAGTTGAAAATATCCGAATAATTTGTCAGGTTGGTATCTCTGATAAAAGCAGATTTTATTTGCGATTGCAGTGATGGACATCCAGCAAGCAGGAGGACACACAGAATACAGTGTCACATCTTTTATGTCCCCACACTTATCTTTTCCTCCCCTGGTTCCTCACTGGCTGAGTACTTTAGGTTCACAAATCTTCCTGACACTTAATGAAACATATCTAAACATAAATTGTTGCTATTTAAACATATATATTGCTAATAGTTTAACTTCTCCTCCTTAAGTTTTCACTCAGGTCTTTTCTGCCCAGCACCAACAATTAGTAGTCTTTCAACATAATGAGCCTATTGATATCCTTGTCACGCTGTTTAAGAGTGGGATGTCTAATGTGTCTTTAACTCAGTGCTCAGAGGTATTCCAGATGGCTGGACAGACCAGAGCTGCAGTCTTTGTACCTATAAATTACTCCATCTACCTAATCTCCGTGACTATAAGTTACTTCAGCTATCTGCTGAGCACGCAAAGACTATCAGAGACTCTGAATTAAAAAGACCCTCCTGAAAAGAACTATTAGTAAAATATTTATCTTATCAGTTCTAATGCAGAAACATCTCATTCCTATTACCAAGAGAGTGTTGAGGTGCAGGAACAGGCTGCCCAAAGAGACTCAGCATGCCCTGCCCCTGGAGGTGTTCAAGACTGGGTTGGATAGAGCCCTGGGCAGCCTGGTCTGGTATTAAATGAGGAGGTTGGCAGCCCTGCATGAGGCAGGGGGGTTGGAGTTTATGATCTTTGAGGTCCCTTCCAAGCCATTCTATGAATGACTTTTTTTTTTTATGTACTATGAGATAAAGGCGTGAATAAGAAGTTAGCTATGACTCTGGATCCTGGCTTTGTTGAAGCAGCAGCTAATTAGAGAGGAGTGACAGAGGAACAAAACAAAACAAAAAGTGATGAAACTGTATTTAAAAAAAAAAAGTGTGAACATGTCCAGTCTAACTCAGAGGTGCAGAATCATATGCTCCTTGATAGCCCGGTGAAGTTGTCAAGCTAAGGCCTTGTGATAACCATGGTAACTCCAAGGTGAATGGTTGCTGCTGTTGTTGAATTTAAAAACATTTCTCCTAAGTCCTTGGAAGATTCTACAGCCTTAACCCATTAAAATAAGTGAATCACAAACCTTCTACCTTATTTTCATGCCTATCTGTAATGATTACTACAAGAATTCCATGGAATTTCTGTGGGTTTGCAGGGTGTTGACATGCAATTGCTCTGATTTTAGGTTTGAATTATTGAACTTGAAAGCTTATGTATTTTTTTTTCCTTTAGGTTGCATTACATGATCTAGGTAGCATTTTGGTTCTCTTGAAACATTTCAGATTGTCTCCTGCAAGGCTGAATCCTCTGGTGAAAGGTGAAGGGTTCATCTCGAGTATAAGCCTCAGAGAAGTTGAGTGTGTTTGCTGTGTAAATGTTTAAGATGACTTGCCAGCTGCTGAAAGGAAAGGAGTTAAGTGGAAGGGCTTATTGATGTATTTCACTGTGTTTTAAAGCTGAAGAAAGCTTTATCAACCACCTAGACAGTGGGAGTGAGTGCACCCTCACAAGTTTGCAATGACAGCGAGCCTAGTGGCACGGATGACACCATAGAAGAAGGAGACAACACTCAAAGAGACCTGGGTAGGCTTGGGAAGAACACTCATATGGGCATAATGAGGTTCAACAAGACTAAATGCAAGGCTTTCTCTGCTCTTGTGAGGCCCCATCTGGAGTGCTGCATCCAGGTTTGGAGCCCTCTGTATAGGAAGTTCTGGAGCAGCTGGAGTAGGTCCAGAGGATGCTCAGAGCATTAAAACACCTCTCCTATGAAGAAAGACTGAAGGAACTAAGCTGCTGCAGCTGGATAAAATATCTGTAGATAGGTCTACAGAGACCTTGTTCCAGCTTTTCAGTATTAGATGAGGCCTTATAGTCAGGAGGATGACGGACTTTTTATGTGGTCTGATAGGACAAGGGGGAATGGCTTTAAACTGAAAGAGGAGAGAGATGGCTTAGATGTTAGGGGGCAATTCACTTCTGATTCAGAGATCAGTGTGGCACTGGCCACAGATTCAGGTTGTCCAGAGAAGCTGAAGATGTCCCATCCCTGGAGGCATTCAGTAATAAGTTGGATGGGGCCCTGGACAGCCTGATCGGCTGTGTATCAACCTTGCCCATGGTAGGGGGTTGGAACTGGGTGATTTTTAAGGTCTCTTCCAGTATAAGCCATTCTGTGACAGCTATATTACCTTATAGTCAAATGAATGTTACAATAGCTCTTTGAGGGATGTATTATGTGCACTGGTGAAGTGGACTGGGGACAAAGCTGTGCAATCTCTCACTTCTGTCTGAGATCCAGAATGGCGCTTATGGAGAGGCTGCTTCACAACATAAAGTTTGTTACTAACAAACATAACACACCGTTGCTGCTTGGGACCCATGCAGGCTTTTCACTCTAGTTTGTCCTCAGAAAGAAAATGTTTTCTCCAAGGAATCTGGGGTAAAGTGAAGCTTCACCTCTTTTTTACATGTAAGAATTTCTGTACTTGCTGGAGCTGATAACCTGGGGTTATTGGCTGACAGCCTGGTGTTTCTGAAGCTTTTTAATCTTTTTTTTTTTCTTTCAGCTCTTCTTAAGTGAGCTGTTTTGCATTGAAGAGTGAGAGTTTACAAAGTTTAGAACGCACTAACATTGGATGATAGTGGGGTGTGTTCTGCTCACTGAATAGGTTAATGTTTTGCTTTTTATATATAGTTTGGGGACGTTGTTTCTGTGTATACTAACAAGTGCAAAATGTTTGTGCAGGCAGAAGAATGCTATGATGACACTTTTATGAAGACTTCCACTTTCTCAGCACTTAAGAGTCTTGATTCATCACAGTAATACCTTTCTCTTCCCTTTGTAATCAACCTACATACAAATGGTTTCCCAGGAAACCATTAGTTTTTGTCAAAGTTCAAAGTAACCTTTGCAGAGCTTAGCCAACTTCCACTTTTGCAGTTAAAAAAAAAAAAAAAAATCCTCCCAAGAACCACAATTCTTTAATTTATCCTCTGAGTCCTAGAGGATATCTGTTATATCCTTATCCAGTCACCAGGGAAATGCTGTCTGTGACAGACATTACCCATGGACAACCTTATGTCTTTGTGCCTGCTTTCTCAATTTCATTTGGGCCATAAAGCAAAAAGTTGCTGGGTGTAGCTGCTGAAAATTCTTATTGGTGTTCAACTTAAGATGTACATAACTGTTGTTGATTGCTACCTATGTCATAGAAGAAATGTCAGCCTGGTGCTACATGCACAAGAAAACTGATTTCAGACTTCTTCGTATCTCCAGTTACGATATTAGTTGACGTGTTGAGACAGCATTACTTTGTCCTGGTGTTTCACAATCTCTGTGCTTGTTCTTCTGTTGTGTAATGATGTGAAAATAACTAATTTTTGCTCCAGATTTTGGTTTATTAGTATAAGTATGGAAAAGACTGCAGTTCTTTCATTCACTGATGTTATGGGTTATATGTCACATTGCTATTACCAGAGGAGTTTTCCTACCTGAATTCTCAATACTGTCACAGATAAAGTGATGCTCTGCTCAGTTTCTCTCCAACTGGCTTTAGTTAATGCTTCACAATGGACTGCACATGTTTTACTTTGCCTTTTTACTTGTCCTTTTAACAGGACAGAAGCTACAGCAATACATAATGACCCAACAAATCAAAGCAACTGTGAAGTGCTGTACTGCTTCCAAATGTAAAGATGGTTTAAGGTGGTCAAGGCTTTAATCTCTAGAACTTGGATTGTTTGGAGCTAAATATTATAACTGAGAATTGCATGGGGTTCTTCTTGTCTGTTTACTTAGTATACTAGTTCCAGTTCTGTGTAAGACATTTTCTTCTAACTTCTGTGTTCAGTTAGGATAAGAACAACTGCAGTCAACTAATCCACTTTGGGGAATGGAGCTCCTTAAAATACTATGAGATGTACTGATTTTTTTTCATCCTCCATATCAAAGCAATCTAGTTACTATTTTCCAGAAATGTGAGACCTGGTCTATCCTTATGCAATACAGAAAGAAGCCTGGTAACAGTCTTCAATTTCTTGGTGCCTAGGCTTCATATTGCTTCTAGAGGAAAAGAAAACAATCCGCTGGGGTTTAGTTCAAGTTCCTGAATACCACCGACGTCCCTGTGGCGTCATCACCACAGACTGCCTTCATTTTTACAATGCCATTAGCACATTCTCTTACAGAAGTCCTGCTGTCCAGAGAACTGGATAGGCAGTCTGGCAGGAGAATTAGACAGCTGACTTGACTGTCAGGCTCTAAAGAATTATGATCAGTGCAGATGGTCCAAACAACAGCTGGTTTATAGCAATTGGACCGGTCAATACAGTGGAAAACATGTTACAAAAAAGATGTGATGACAAAACAACTGGTGCAATAGAAAGGTGCTATAAAGAAGGGAAGAAGACTGCTTGCCTATATCAGAAGATTCTAGGTTCTGAGGGGAAAGCTTCACCAAGAAGAAATCACCAGGGAGATCCTTTCCCAGTGGCAGTCAGCCTTTGAATGAGGTCTAAGAGAGATGGTGGATCCAGGCTCCTCTCCTTTTGGTCACATAAGTGAATTGCTTTCTCCCCAGAGCTGACTGAATCCTTTCCCCAGGTGCTCAATCAGTGGTTCATGCCATGACTCAGTAGTTACCATACACTGGTTATTAATACCATACATTGGTTATTAATGCCATTCTTGTGCCTATCCTCAATACAGCTCAGTGATCATTGCATATAGTGAGCTGAGGGAGACAGATCAGAATGCAGGAGACAGGGTTTGCTAGCGAGATGAATGTTGGCAGGTTGAAGAAATGGCCTGAAATAAGAATGATCAAATTCAATAAAGATATAAATTTGAAATCTTGCATGTGGAGTGATAGAATCCAATGTAACTAAAAGCACTGTACTGTCTAGGTAGGGTTTTCGTGTAGAAAAGGAATTAGAAGTCACAGTGAACATGTCACTCACTGGTTAGCAATGGGCCCTTGGATGGAGGAAGGCTGGTCACATGAAATTACTGCCCTGCCCTTTATCCTAACTTTTCCCCTTCCTTCAGCATTTCTGTAACAGGATCTAGAGTGCTGTATTCAGTTCTGGGCTGCCCACACTGAAATGCAGGAGTGTAGGGGAACTTACAGGTCATGACTTGAACTGGTGATTGAGCACCTGGTGAAGGGCTGTGGCTGGCCAGGGAGCACAGGCAGATTGTTTGCACCTGTGAACAGAAGGGGTGAACCAAGGGTGGTGCCCTCCTGGGCTCCTATGAGGACTAGCCACTTAAAGGAGAGCATGTCTCGGGTCTGGTCTGCTTACTGAGAGGTGCGCTGCATAGCCAGAGAGAGAGCTTCTTCATCAGTTGGGTGAGTTTGACTCTTCTTTCTGTTTATGGTTATTGTCCTCTCTGTGAGTACTTAACCTGGTATTGTTAAGAATCTGTCAGAAGCAATTCTGCTTTTCTCTGACCAGAACATAGGAGCAGGTCCTGTGGAACGCCATCAAGGCTTTGAGGTGGCTGGGATAAGCTAAATGTCAGGAGGCTCTGAGAAACCTGAGCTTCTGCAGGAAGAGAAGGGTGAAGGAGTGACCTTTAGTGTAACAAAATGAGGAATTCAAATTAGAAAAACAGGCAGTTACTGTCAGAAGATTTTCTTTGGTTTTTAGGGTGACAAGGCAACAGAATATGCTGCTGAGAGGTTGAATAGACTCCATCTTAAGATGCAAGGCAACTTTAAGCACTGGAGACAATAACAGTTGCTTTTTTTTTTCTCTACTTGAATTACACTATAGCCTACAACAAGTTGGGGCTGGGTGGAGGAATATCCAAGATCATAGGATCATCTCCAACACCTCTGAAAGTAGGCTTTTTCTTTAAGGAATAAGTTGATTGGTAATCGCTTGTTGCCTCCAGGGATGTGGATATTATTGATATGGTTGTTGCACTGTATGTTAATGGTGAGTTTAAAATGCTAAAAGTAGACTTCAGAGGGGGGATGATGTTTCTTGAGGGTTGGTTTTCTTTCTTAATTCAATATTCTGCAGTAAAGGAGAAAATCAGGTGTTTTTTTTTTTTATTGCATTTCAAACTTGATATTTTACTGAGGAGCTCCAGCTACAAAGCAAAGTAAATACCCTTGGATTTTGAAAGGCTTCTGTGCTGATTTCTTTCTTGCATTTTCAAAATTTGGTCTCTCACTGGAAGTGGAAGCAATTCATATTTTGTAGTTTTGTTCTGGTTCTGACATGTAGAACACGTTCTCCTTTTTTATCAGTGAGTTGTGGGACTACACATCTGCCTGGCAATTATGGTATTAGGAAGTATGTGTGTTCTAAGTTGTCTTGGGGAAACCCTACTTGTTCTTGTCCAAGTGAATTGTAGAGCTTTAACTGATAGCCGTCAGCTGATGAGTAGTGGCTGCTGGAAATTGGATTTGGGATTTTTAGTGGAAAATTATGATGTTGACAAATGTAGTGCATTGAAGTGGAAAATTAGCCTTCACAATGTGGATATTCTGAGAAGAAAACTTCTGGGGGATGAGTTAGTGGATAAGCAGTTGAAAAGACCAAAAGACTATGGTTAATTGCACAACTTGCTTTTCGGGTTATTTCTGTTTTTATTGAATAAACTGTAAGTGAATGTTTCATTAACTTGGCTTTTAAATCTAGTCAAACAGCTATTTCTAATCTCAAATTTGTTATGCTTGCTGGCCTGACAAGGTACAATAAGTAGCCACTGGAATTATCAACTGACCTGGAGACTAAGTATTTTAATGACTCGTCTCAAAGCTTTTAATTTGCTTATTTTGTGATGAAATATTTTTGTTGCTGTTTCCAGGAAACTACTGCTTCTGCTTTGATTGTCCAGACTATAAAAGCTTAAAATGCTTAGGCTCTTAGGTACTTTGTCAAAATGGTCCGCAGCATAAGTAGCCCTCACTGCAGACTGCTTTTTACCAGTTTTCCAGTCTCTAGACTTCAGTTAACATAAAACTACTGAAAACTTATATAACACCATTGTATAGGTAATTCATCTGCTTATCCCCATGTGTTTATACAGACTGGGCAAAGAACCCCTTGAGAGCAGCCCTGCAGCCTGAACTTCTTCAGTTGGTTTTGGTGTTTCATCACTTTAGTGTATGGGCCCACACGATTGAACAAAAATGTCTTGGTATTACACAGTGTAGTAATTCATTGCTTTGTGCTGCTTACTGGAACTTGTGCTTAAGGAAACAATTTTGCAAGGCACAGCTGAGCAATTGCTTACCTGGTAGGTCCCTTTCACTTTTCTACTTGGCTTCATAAGTCCACAGCAACTGAGAAACTTGTTTCTTTTTATCTGAAAGTATGTTGGCGTTTTGACAGGTCTTTAGTAGCATGGTGGCTCTTAATGATCAGTCTGAGGGGAGAATCTATACTGAACTAATCACTTCTTTTGAGTAAATGATCTCAGAAATTAGAAGAATAACAGTGCTTTTACACAGTGTTTATAAGAATTCGTAGTACTCTGAATAGCTTTGCAGCTGTATTCGCTTTGTATGTGGGAAGTTCTTGAAGTCACAAATAGTCCAGGAATTAAATTTGAGTGGTAGAAGAAATGGATGGTGAATGATCCATCTTTAAGAAAGCTGACAAAGAAGGAGAACTCTATTCTTGTTCTGCTTATGGAAAAAGGTCATACTGAATCAATACTTCCAGGTGTTCTTCTCTGGCTGTAGATGGAAGATGGATGCAGAAGTCCTTCCTATACTTCCTAGGAATGTCTGTTCCAGTAATAGTTTTGATTGCTAAGCAGTCCTAACCAGTAAAGGTGCAGGAGACGAGATGAATCTGAGTAAAGAAATTTTTCAGAGGAGAATGAATTCCCCCCAGTTTAGGGGCTACGAGCACAGTGAACCAGTTTGCCATCCTCATTCTCTCTAGAACAGGGGAGACAAACTACTCATGTGCTGTTGACCAAGTTGATTTATTAAAGCTTCTGCTTGCCTCAATACTGACCTTGCTTTTCATAGGCATTGGCATTGTGAATAAAATCCCTTTCTTTATCCTAAGTGTATCATAAATACTGCATGTGCTCAGGACTAGGGATATAAGTCTGAGTAATCTGCCTAATGCTTGGCTCACTCTGGTAGTGTAGTACTCTTAGAAATTGGGATGGGGGGGGAGGAGGGGAGAAAAGAATGTTGAAGAAATTGGGAGTGTGAATTACTTTAACCCTCTTAGTTTTAAATGAAGTTCTCAGTTGGCACTGTTCCTCTAAGTTAATAGGAGTTGTGTCAAGGTGGCTGGGTGTTAATGGCATCTGCTAAATACTGTTCTGCATTTCCTCAGTAGGAGGTGAAGTTCTCCAGAAATTAGACTTGGATCTTATCTAATAGTTTGTTTTTTAAATCTGGGACATGTTCACAAAGCTATGTAAGATAATTGCTGCTGCATTCAAGGGTGGATGATAAAGCCCCATTCAAGGTTCCCTTTAACGGTGGTTTTGGCAAATCAGTCCAAAGTGACTTTGTCTTTTTTCCAGCAGTGATTTGTAGTGCATTTAGTAGGTAATAATCTGACACAAGTGCTTCAAGTGTGTTCTGTGGTTGAAATTGGTACAAAAGGGATGACTACATTTAAAAAAAAAAAAAAAAAAAACCAACCAAAACTGTGTGCAAGCTCTGAGTACTTAAAACATTTGGAATTCATTTAAGAAATGTTGTGTGACTTCTTGTGAAAGCAACCCTATTTTGAATGAGTAATTGGGAGAGTCTGTGGCTGTTTAAATATTTAAGTTGTTTGTTTTCTCCTGATTCTTGATGGATTGTTGCCCTTCTTCACCAGAGAAGTCCTCCTTGCTAGACAGCAAGTTTCAAGCATACTCTTTAGACTAACTATATTGGTAAGATGATTCTTCTAAGCTAAGCCTCAAGAAGAGGGAGGTGAGTAGTACTGGTGACATGGCTGCAGTACCAAATGAAGATGGGTAGAACTTAAGATATCCTGAAAACAGAAGATGTGGTCTTACAGGTGAATAAATGACTCTACAGCTTTTTGAAGTGGAAATGTCTACTGCTCATTTTGTGCTGAGTAGGTAAAAATGGTATTTAGAAAACAATCTGAAAACAACTTCAGATTGGAAGTGATGAATACTTTCTTTAAGCTGTAGAACTCTTAATAGCAAAGCTGAGAAGTCCCTTTTTCATAGAGAAATTGCTACAACAGTATATTTCTGCAGACTCAATTTTTTGCGGGAAAACAGTATCTGCTGTTGAGACATAGAAATCAATTATTTTCACTATATGTGAACCTTAATAGCATTGAAAAATGATGCAGGCTATCAAGTTAGCACAGTTTTTGCTGATTAGCATTAGAGTAGCACTAAATGAGGTAAGGTCAAAGTCATGTTCCCATTGAGGGAGGAGGAATATAATGAATCTGTATTCGGGATGTGGGTTAAAAGAGTATCCTGCATATTTTCAGTAAGGGGGGAGACAACTGTGCGTACTCTGTGAACTTCATTTGAAGATTTTTTCCAAAATATGTCAAAAATTATCTTCATTTTTGTAGATCCTTTTTTTTTTTTTTTTCAGGCTGTGGCTAAGATGTAGACTTTTGGCTTCATGAATTAAATTTACCCTAGTTACTTTTGTGTTGTCTTATGGCATCAGTATTTGTTGTTAGTCATATCGCTCTTCTGTAGTGTCCTTTCCTTCATAAGATGAAGGAAAAACACAAAACAAGCAATAATGCAATTTTCATCTGCATTCAAAAATCCCAATCAGATATCCTGTGCTTAGATTAACCCCAACTGACGTGAACTGGTTTTTGCTTTTTTTAAGTGCCTAGACACCTTAAGGTATCAAGGATAAGTCTGTATATTGCCTAGATGCTTTTCACTTAGAGCTCCAAACAGGAATTTTTGAGAAGCTGCTTAAGTGTTATGTTTTGATCCTTTCGATGACTGAAGTTTATGACACTTATCACAGAACTTGATGTCACTTGACATGTTTGGACTCCACAAGAGTTGGCTTGTTTATATGTATGAACATATACTTAGCTTAAGGTTGTTTATTAAATACTAGGTTTTCAATGGACTAAGGCTGTTAATACAATATTCCTACCATTACAAAGACAATGGAATGTGTGTGAGCACTTGGTTTTATTGATGCTCTAGTTTAACATACGCTAAGTCAGAAGCTCCGAGCAATTCTTATGTGGTGAGTTTAAAATAGCTATTTTTTATGTAGATCAAATAAGAAAATTGATACCATGTTCTGTGTCAGCTGCAAAAGAAAATTGTCTTTCTAGTACATGGATTGACTTCTATTTAGTGTTGTCTCCTTAATGCAACTAAAGGCACTCTAAATGGATGCATGACTAGTCTATTAGTAAACAGACTGGTTCAATAGTATTTTATGATACTTAATGACAAAGATAAGGTAAAATTGGACTACTTCCTAACCAATGAAAAGGTTATTTGCTACCTTCTCTTGTAGGAAAACCAAGTCACTCCACACTTTGCAGCTATGCCAATTTTAAGTGCTCTAATTCAGATGAAGACACCCTTTAGAAAGGTTTCAAGGAATAGTGAACCACAGTAAAACAGTGCTGTAGAGCAGTATGTTGAACGTGAAATATTTTGCTTATCATTATGTAGGCCTTCATGTTCTGTTGGATTATACTTAACATTAAGTTAAAAGATCTGGAAAGATTGCAGTTATCTCCTATTTCTCATTGCTTCAGTAGATTTCATCTGGCATACTTTTCCACTGTTGTCATCTTTCCATGACAAACAGTTTACCAATTTATCTTTATTTCTGCATTAAGACCCAGAAGTTCTATAGCTGCATCCTTTAATGTTTAGAGATAAATTCTGGAATAAGTTCAGGGATAAATTTACCATGCAGTGCATAACCATGTGGTAGAGCATGTGTTAAGGCAAAACAAAATAAACATGCACAGAACCAATCTATGTAGAAAGTAAGCATAAGCTTCAAGATGCAAGTTGATCAGACAAATGTGCATCTAGGATACACTGAACTTATTTAATGAACTACAGTTTTCTCTCTCATTAGAAATGATTGCTGGAAGGCTGTATGTCAAGCCAGCATGAGGCAAGTGTAATATGGGGGATAATACTGTGAGCAAATAAGGCAAATTCTTCTGGAGAAAATGAGGGAATTCAGTGAGCTGTAAGTAATGTGCCATAAACAGATACTACTTGATGGAAGGAGCAAATGCACTACAAATGGCCAGAGATGTTGCTCTGGGTATGCTTGCTATTATTACCTACTGTTATTGATACAGCTTTGTAGATTATAGGGAGTTGGTTTTTTTTGAATACTAGAGGGGAGATGGGTTTAACTGGTGAGTTAGAACTACAATAGCCACTGATATAAATGAGAAGGGAATTTATTTTCTGTAGTGCGTGTTTTTGTGTACTCTTCCAATCTGAACAAAACTAGTAGATGTGTTGATGACAATTTGTCTTAGCTTTTTATTTTGAGGAGTCATAACTGAAGGTATTCCAGCTTGCACGTGCAGCTGGAATCTGTACTTGAAAATCTGCTCATGAATGTAGCCTTATTCAGCTGTCCTTGGAACTCTTTCTTTGATCTGTTTTCCTCTTAAAAATGAAATTAGTTTATTAATCTTTTATGTTGCAGTAAGTAGGGCTCTGAAGAGTTCTGCCTGATAATGACAATAACTGACTTAGCTGATAAACTCATAAAAAAAAATTCTGACGAGTCCTTGCACTTTACAGGTAAAATGTAGTGAATAATAAATTTCGGGTCAGCTCTCACTGACTGGTGCATGCTGTAGTAGCCCATCTGATATTATATTTTGATGCTGTGATGTGAAGTTTTCTCTATGGATTCATCTGGTGACTGTTCAGTCAATGCTATGAATATCATCTCATCATCTGGTTTTGTTTATTCCTATATCTAGAACAGAGTTCTGTGGTTTCTGCCTAGTGAGATGCTGCCTTGCATTTCTCTACTTTGCATGTCTCAGTGTTGACTAACTTAACATAGTATTCATATGTGCTGTAGATCGTGCAGTGAGATGACATACCAGTGACACACAAGAGCAGGTAACAAAGCAGTCTTTGGTGTAAATGCGTCCTTGCATGGGGAAATGCATGCTGGGAAGTATAGGTAATGTTTATAGCCAAAATAACAGTCAAACTAAACACCGTTGGTAAAAACTTCTGTGAATTCTAAAGCTATTTAAGCTTTTATTTTGAAAATATCTCAATTCTTCAGCACTTAAATCTCTCTCCGCTGAGACTTGATAGGCGTACACTCTTCTTTATGCCTCCACACCATCTTTGATGCAAAAAAAAAAAACAAACAAAAAAAACAAAGGCAAGAATATTTTCTTTTGGAAAACCAAAATAATAATTTCTGAGCAAACTCACTTGTATGGTGTTGTATGGCTGATGTTACATTCCAGGTGCTCCCATATTGTCTAGTTCTTACTGACAGCTGGTTATCCATCCAGTCCTGAAAAGCCATTTTACTGGTGTGCATGCCAGTAGGATACAGCAAGGCAGAAAGCAGCTTGTGTGATGGTTTAGCCTCAGACTGAGATGATTTTTGACTCGTGTTAAAGAGGCTTAGGAGTTTCAGAACTTTTTTTCCTTTAGCAAGAGCATTGAACCTAGGAATTGACAGCCCTCTCAAACCTGAATCTGTGATAATAGGGTTTTATCAGTCCCTTCTTCATTAGGCTTCTACTATACAACTTCCTTCTTGTAATACATAAGGAAATTGGTTTCTGTCTCTGCAGACCTCCACTGTGCTCATTCTGGTTTTATTTTTGCTTTTTATCTAACTACAAGAATGGGGTTATTTTTGCAATTAATCCAGTAACTAAAAATTCATGAATTGCTACAGAAAGAGTAGCCACTATCTGTTTTTTGTCTTCCAGTGCCAACTAAGCAAGTTGAGGGGGTGAGGAGTGGGACAGCTTATGAGGTATAGTTTAGGTTAAGTGTAAGTGGCTCTTATGAAATCTCTTCTGGTTTACTTTGAGCCCACATACCTACAGGTCAGAAATTTGAAGATGGCATCAGTGTCAGCCCCTTTCATGGGCTTCAGGTTAAATTATGAATGAATGCTGGTGAAGAGCAGAGTGAGAGTAGGACAAGAAGTAATTCACATAAAATCTAGTAGGAAAATGGTGGAACGAGCAAGAGAACAAGTGCCTCTAAAATAAGGTTTATTGGACATTTGAATTAGGATTATGCAAGCCATACAACATCTCTTCTTGCATAATGTATAGGTTCTGAAAATAATGCCTCCTGTTTATTACCGTGGGAACCATAATGGCTGCAAGGAGGATAGTAATGCTACCTGATAGAGCATATGTTCAGGTACAACGTAGTCACCACCATTGGCTATGTATTTCAACCAGCAGATGTGATCCCTCTTTGCCACTGTTGAAACATGCCACCCACCACCTCACTGTGCTCACATCCACTGTTTGATCTCTCTATATGTTCAGCAAGTGTTAGTAAATGTCAAGGATTACCTTTTTTTTTTTTTTTTTTTTCCCAAATAGAGTTCAGCGACACACTTCTTCATCCACACTTCCATTTTGGAGTCTGTTTTATCCAATCACTCTCTCCACTATCTGTTGCACAGCAACAAAATGCAATAGAATATTGGTAGGAAGGCTTCACCCCTACTGCCATCCCACCAACACTCACCTCTGACATAATGGGCCTATGGAATTAAATAGGATGCCTTGCGTTCAGAGCATCCCTTGTACGTTGGGAAGTAAATAATGGAAGCATAGTTCAGAGCTCACCTCAACTACAAGTAGGGGATTTAGTGAAAGCATAGCTCCCTCTCTTGACTTTCATGATACACTGCAGAATGTCTTGTGCTGAAAAATCCTATAAAAGTGCTTCCACACGATTATTTTTGGATGTTGGCAGTGATGCTGAGGGAAGATGCAGACATCTGACTGTAATCCTGGTTTGTCACTGGAGCTTGAAACAAAAGCAGATGGGCTCAATTACATTCCTTTGTGCATAACAACTGCGAAGAGCAATTGGCTATGCTTCCGGAAAGAGAATTACACTGAGACAATTTGAGGCTATTTCTTATTCTCTCTGTTGTGTTTTTTAGACAAATCTCATGCTGCTCTATTTAAAATGTCTTGAGCTGCAGGTTTGAATACAGTAGATCAAATGACATGTATAGCTTCTGAGTGTGCTAGGCAGAGCTACCTTACCTGGTTTTCCCATCTCAAGTAGCATACCTTCTAAGGCAGTTAAACACAAGTGAGAAAGCACTTGAAGAAGAAACTCAAAGCACTTATCAGCTACTGATCACTGGGATGGAGGTGTATTTGGAAGGAGGAAAAGCTCAAAACTCATTTATTTGAAATGCTGGTAGAAGTGTGATATTTTTCTATTATTGTATATTTAGATCAATAGGAAAAAACATTTCCTCATCCATTAATGGGCCGTAAGATGTTATTCCTAAATACCTGCCCAGCCCTTAATAAAACAAGACTATGGTTTGTGTTTTGCTACAGAAATTGGAATTCTAAAGGGAGGACTTCTGCTGGCTTCCAATAATACTACTTAAGTGTTTTAGTATCTGAAGTGATTTAGGGCATGGACTGTATTACTGATTCCTAGTTTCTTCAGTGCTTCAAATCAAGGCACGAAGGAAGTGCAGGTTGTTGGAACCAACAAATAACCACATTCAGTTCAAGTCTGTATGCTATCATTAGAGCTGTGTTTGTTGATATTCTATAGAACTTGGCATCCAATAGAAATGCCACTATTGTGATGGAAGCGATTTCATCTCTTAGTGACTTGACTTTCCTTTCCTTAATTTGTGCTTTCTTATTTTAAACAAAATTCCAATCTCTGTCTAATGTTCCTGTATGGAAACACAACAAGGTCCTTGTATCTCAAGGTGGTTGTGTGAATTCAGCACTAAAGAAGAGAAGCAATGAGGTGGATGCACAGGAAGACTATTTGTGTGTTTGCTTGCCTGTTTTCCTTTAAATATTCCTGGTTTAATCAAACTGAAAAGAACTTGCTACAAAAGCAGAGCCATTATTTCATGTTTGTTTTACTGCTTCTTGACTACTGTGGGGAAGAAAATTTCACAGATCAAAAACCATCTTCCTTTTATAAAGATACTGAAAAAAGAGATTATTGTCTTAGAACTATAAGAATGTAGCAAATAAACATGCTCATGAGAGTTATGAGTAGCTTCATTAGTTCCATTGTATTCTGTATAAAGCATACTTGAGCACTCCTAAAGCAAATCTGAAAGAAGCCATCTCCTTAAGCCAGGAATCCTTTTTTGCTGCAGTGCAATTCCTTTTTAAGATGAGAGGGAGTGCAGGCAGGATGCTTGCAGTGAATTGTGTGAAATGCCACTGGGTTGAAGTAACGTGCAAAGAAAAAATGAATTTCTGTAAGTTCTGTATTCAATGGCAACATATACAACACATTTTGCTCTCAGGTCTGTGGCTGCTGTGTGGTTCATTTTAGCTATTTATGAGGTAATTATGTTCAGCTTTGAGTGCGTAAAGCAACAAATTACTCCCATGGCTCAGATAACTTTGTTTTGCTGCAGTTTAGCTGTCCTGTGCATAGAGTGCTTGCTATCCAGAGTCGTATGTTTTCTTTGTCAGATGGTTTTATGACCACATAGTAAACAGGTTGTACAGTTGCTCACAAAACCCCAGCTGAAGAACTCAATTCATGCATAACCGATTCTGCTCTATGTTTGTGGCCTTGATTGCTGTGGCATGACTGAAGTGGGAGCACCCAGGGAAAGGAAAACACTTAAGTACAGAGCTTGTGGAATCTATCTCCAGCTGTCTGGATGTGGCTTTGGGCATTCTGCTTGAGGTGATCCTGATTGAACAGGGCACACTGGATAAGATGATCCCCAGAGTGCCCTTCAGGTTAAATTTTTCTGATTTACTGAAAGCTCCCCAAGTACAGGGACACTGTCAAGAGCTGTTTCACTCTGTGCTTCAAGCACTCACATGCTCACTTATTTGAGGTGCTGGTGAAGTCCAAAAAAGGGCAACAAGGCTTGGAGAATATGCCCTATGACTGAAGAAACTGGGGCTGTTCAGTCTGGAGAAAAGGAGGCTGAGGGGAGACCTTATTGCTCGCTTCCAATATCTGAAAGGTGCTTACAGTGAGAGTGGTGTTGGTCTCTTGTTTGCAAAGCACTCTCTAAGCAGAATATGTTTATGTTCTTGTTGAAACTACTAATATTGTCTTGTAAGGACCAAGTGCTTAGTTTGTCTTGAAGTGTACTACTACTTTTCCATGGAACTCTCAAGTCCTACTTCACTAACACAAATATTTTACCATTGGCAATTTGTGTTTAAGAGGATAAGAATAGCAGTAAACTGAAACAAGACTGATAAGCAGTACTTAAATGGGGGGGAAAAAAAAAACATCCCTCGTATATACTCTCGAGTAGCATTTGTGTTATAATGTAGATGACTATGGTAGAAAAAAACAAGTCGTTTCACTATTCATTTTATGTCAAAATAGTGTGAATGATACCTCTTCCACTTGGTCCAGTTGTGATGTCTATAGTTGAGGTGTCAAAGCCTAATGTAAAATGCTAGTAGGCTCTGTGAAGCAACACTTGTTTGTGTTGTGTGATCTAACAGAACCTCGAGAAATACTTTAAATGTATCAGATGTATTTTCATTGCATGTTTAATGAAGACAAAACTATTAGCAGGTATTTTCTACTTGCAATGCAAAGAGAATTCACGAGAAGAGTGATTATGAGAAAAGGGTAAGGGGTGCTTTAAAAAAAGGTCGTAGTGAATGAGAGGTGAGGAGGAGAACTTGGTTAAACCAAACTCTTAAATGCTGTCAGATGTGCTGAGTAAATGAATGCAATGGAGTACATCTGTGACAAGTATAGCAGCATGCCTATTCAAATGAAAATGGAATCATGCTGGGTTGCTTATTGTCACTTTTATGAAAGCAATGGAGGGAGATATCTTGAATATTACTAGAATGGTGCCTCGATCTGCTGATGCAGGGAATGTACTGTGTAAGAAATCATACAGAGTGTGATGTCATGCTGATATCGGTATCATGGAAAAAAGCAGAGCATGAGTATTGTAAAGTAGTTTATATAATGAGTGAGGCGTGAAAACCAGGCATTTAAGTGTGATGAATAAGTCTTTTTAGTAAACCTAAAACAGGCACAAATGAAAATAGTATGTGATGTAAATAAGACCTTCTTTCTGCATTTTTCTGTGCTTATATTGCAGCAGGAAATGAAGGCAAAATGAAACTGTTGAGATGGAAAAAAAAAAAATATCCCATCTACAGAGCGAAAGAAATTAGTAGGAATGGCTTTTAGGTTTTTTTTTTGTTTTTTTTAGAAATCTGAGTACAATTTGAGCATCAAACCTTTAACTTTAACACTCAGTGCTTTTACTTAACTTTCTACAATTTTATAACAATGGCTTTTTCAAGAGAGTGGTTTGGGTGTTTTGAAATGAGTCACCAGTGTAGATTGATGTGGCTGTTATGAGGAGCCAGAAATCAGGCATTCCTCAGCTGTCAATCAATTTCTTAGATTTCTTACCTGGCAGCATATTGTTAAGTGTCTTAATTCACTGATTAAAAAATGTACCAGTATTTTTCTACATAAAGGACTTGATAATCAAATATTTGAGAAAATGTAATGTTAAGTGCCTCCTGTAATAGATTTAGTCAACAAAGTTCTGTCTCCCATAGATGTCAATGCAGTAATCGGTAGCATTAAATGTTAATGGCCACATAGCCAGTAACCTCTGTGATACAAGTTGATCACTTTCCTGTAGGGTGAGCCAGGATAATTTATTGGCACTGATATTAGAAATGCTATTGACAGTTTCAGTGTGAAATTATGACTGCTTTATAGATTCAAAGGAATTGTAAGTGATAAGCTATTCAAATAATTAGTTGATAATCCCAAAACCTTAAGTTCAAGTTTAGAAGGTGGAGTTCTGCCTTCTAATGTTTTCTTTTTGAGAGATCTCAGGCTTGCTGCTAAAAACTGTGTAGTGTTTAAAGGGTTTATTCTGACAGAAAAAAAATCTGTAAACATAATGATGAAATATGAAGAATTGAAACTTTTAAAAAAGGAGATAAAATAATAAGGATAAATTAAAAAACAAATCTCAAATTTCACATGTACAGGGAAAGGTTGGAGGAGGAAGGGAAGCTGTGCAATAACCTTGGTTTTGATTGCTCAGATACATAGAAGAAACAACCATTCCAGCCTTGCATTATGACTGACATTTGCAATATTCTATGTGGTTTGTATGCCTCAGCAATGAAGTTCCGTTCTGATTATGGAAAATCTGGTAGGTTGATCTCATCTTCTTTTATTTTCAGGAATAAACAGTAAGAAGTTCTTAAGAATTCTGGTTTTTGTATACTTTCAGTGTATCATTGCAATGAAAGTTGATATTCAACATAATGCAGTCTCTAATATGCTGCAAAATCTCAGGTTTTTTTAAAAAGGGAGGTGTTCATTAACTTCCAGGAGAGCTGTGGGCTCAGGATGCTCTATGATTTCTTGGGCAGACAACAAATGCCCCTCTTCCTCCTTTTCCTCTGTTTTATTGGTGAGCATGACACTGCACAGTATGGAATGTCCCTTTCAGACAGACTGGGTGAGCTTTTTCCATCACAGCTCCCTGTGCACTGCGCTCTGCTAACTGGCAGGATAGCAGTAGGAAAGCTCTTGGCTCTGTAGGACTGCTGCTCTGCAACAACTGAAACATCAGCATGTTATCACAACTGCTTTGAACGAAAAATAAACATGGCTTCGTGCAAGCTTGTAAGAAGAAAATCAACCTTATTCCAGCCAAAATCAGTGACAGAACACATGCTTTTTCTTTCTTGGTTGCGTTGGGAAATAATCCAAGTAATTTTGTCAGGACGGTATCTCTGATAAAAGCAGAATTTATTCGCGATTGCCATGGCGGGCGTCCCGCAAGCTGGAGCCCGCCTATGGACACAACATGACAGCCTTTATACCCTGTTTTCTCCTCCTTGCCTCCCCCCTCCCCTGTTTCCCTACTGGCTGGGTACTCCAGGTTCACAATCTTATCAGAAGGTTTACATTTGCTATTTACTTGTTAATTTATTTGTTATCTGGTGCCAGTCAGCAGTCATCCTGTTGTTTCCAAGATGTCTGGGTGCTCTCCTTGTCCTACTGATATGGTGATTTTCTTTAAAGTCATCATCGTTAAACAAAGAGCACTGGGGGATGATGTCAGGCCTTCCCAATGTCAGGCGCTTCCTCGGGCATGCCATGGCTTGTTCTCTGGTTTGCTCTCGTGCAGGATATTCTTGCAGTGTGTATGACAAAATATACATATATACAGAGTGTGCGTTCCTGGGAAGGTTCGTCTATACGATAAGTGATGTAAACTTATCAGAGATCTTCCCCAAGTTAAGTAGAAGGACTCCCAAAAAGAACTATGATAGCGGAGATCATAAAATAAAAATATTATACAATTCTAATGCAGAAACATTTGTTTCCCACAGTTAGAATCATAGAGTACATGAAGTTGCAGGAACTATGCTGATTGCTTCTGAGTACATGAAGTATAACACGAAAAACACACAATTTATGATAACTGAGGATTACTTCACTAATTTTCATTTTCAAGTTTTCAAGTAATCCAGAAAAAAAAGGGTTATCCCAGCTTCTTTGGACACTGAGGAGAAGAGGTGCAACCAGTAGTAGTTAGATTTTGCCCTATTAGGGTCCCTGTTACTGAACAGGAAGCTACCACAGGTTACACCAAAACTTTGAGAGAAATTATCAATGATATGCTCAAAAACTGGATTTTTGGTGCTTGGAATATTTACTAGTGACCTGAAATCCAAGGACAAAACATGTTGGAAACACCTCAGTGATAAGGAGGAAAAAATCATTTCCCATTGTGTGACTAGTCAGCGGATAAATGGGAATCGGGATGAAGGTAATCGAAGGATAACTTCCAGCTGCTAATGTGATGGAGCTGTGAAAAGTACTGGTGAGACTTCAGAGGTATCAGGCGAGGCCTTTCTGTCGGTGTCAGCGAAGTGTCAATGCCGTGTGAAGCCAAGTGTTAACAGCTTAAGGCCATTCACTGCCTGGTTTACATACTGTGTTACATCCTGCCTACAGATATCTGAAATAAATGAATGCAAAAAGGTGCTGAATTAAGGGAGTAAAATAAATATGAAATCCAAGAAGCTGACTAATTTAGGTTGATAAAATATATTATTTTGCAAGCCGACTTGCTTGCATACATAGAACAAAGCTAGCTTTTCTCTCTCCTTCTATGAAGAAAGACTAGTGCCACAAGATGAAATCTAAAACTCTTCATCATATCATTTAGAAGCCTCTTCTGTACTCTTGTATTTTCAAGTAGCTGAACAACCTTCCTTATGGGACTAAAAGCAGAATAGAAATTATGTAAAAGAGAGGTAGGTAACTTTATGGCAACGATGGTCCAGGTGAACATCTGGAGAATACTTTATTTGAAAATACATCTCTAAAATTTTAAGTAGTGAAAGGATCAGGCAGAATCTTGGGAATTATTTAAGTACTGGAGTCACTTCTGAAACCGAAACTCTCATTTCTTAGACGCTGGATATGATTTTGAAGTCTTTCTGTTTCAGGTCTCTGATTGCCTTGGAGACTGAAGTCATTGACTGGGAGTCAGCTAGATCAGCTAATGCAAAATGCCTTGGGCAGTTTTCAGTAAATAGGAGAAAATTCAAAGAGTTAGACTTGTAATTCTGTCCTGAACTCTTCAGTCCTGCTTTGAAAGCTTTTTCCTTTCTCATGCAAATTAACTTAGGCCACACCATTTTCCCCCCCTCCCAGCTTTATAACTTTTTTCTTCCCTTTGGCTGACTTCTCTCAGTCGAGAAGAATGCTCAGTTCCCTGTAGTATCACTGAAGGTAGTTCACTCAGTCTATTTGTAGGTCTTTCCATTTCCTCAAGTGTTTACCTTTTCATCCTCATTTTCTGAAGACATGATTGTCTTAAGAACGTATCTTGTATTTCCTTTATTAAACAAAAGTCTCAGATCATCAAGTTCCAACTCTGTTTCACTGTTGGTTTGTATCCAAGGCATTTCTCCTCTGGTAAATTAGCTAGTTTATCTTGTGACGACAACAACAACAAAAAAATGATTATAGGGAGAAATAGTAGGGTTGTTTCTTGATTAAAGCCTACCTCCAAACTCTGGCTCAGTTTTTTTCAGTAATCCATTTTTTAGTACTCTCTTCTACAAAATCTGCTGTATGTTAATATTCTGTTCAGTGAATGTGAATGGAGGAATCTGATCTGATCTTGCAGCGTGGGATCTGTGGCTGCAGTCAAAGGGAAGCTTGTCAAAACCAGAGGACATAAAGAGAAAGTGAAGAGATGTGGTTCAATCTTTACCTTCCACTTCCAGAGAGCCGCCTTATTGTAATTCTCAAAGTTGATATTAAAAAAAAAAAAACCACCTGTGTTTGGGCAGAAGAGAACTGAAAGTAATTGGGTCTCACTGTTGCTTTGAAGATTTTGGGTACAAATGTCTGTGTCTGTAACTATCCAGCTCTTGCTGCTTATCCTTGCTGCTGGGGTATTTCTTCATGCTGAGAGGGAGAAGGACACCAAACCTAGGGAAACCTGGGAAACATCAGGTCCCTCAATCCTTTTCAGGATAAAATTCTCTGCTGAAGCTGCAGCTCTGCTGTAGGCTCTGGAAGTGCCCAGACTTACTCTCCAAGTTTGTGCATAGTCCAGCAGTGTTCCACAGCTCTGCTTGCATCCTGCTTCTCAGGGGGAATATCCGTCACAAGAGGAGGCTGCAGACAGGCAATGGAATGGCAGTTAGATAAGTGCTGCAACAAAATGAATTCTGGTAATATTTAAAACACTTGCTATAAAATTTCCTACTGTAAGTTTTGGAGTAGGAAGTTCTGCAAAGCAGCTTTTGACTTTTTTATTTTTCTTAAGGTTGATTTAGTTCAGAAACAGCATCAGTCCTATGTTGTTGAAAACAAATCCACTGCAATTTGCAGTCTCACCTGTCTTCCAAACTAGGTATGTCTAGCCTTGACAAGCCTTTGACCAAACAGTTTTGATAACTTGCCATTTTTCCCTTTTATGCAGTCTGTGTATGTGCTTCACTGGTCTGCTGCAAGTGAATGTGCAGGAGTTACCTTATCCAAAAGTCTTTACCTTAACTAAAACATTTCACCCCTTGTGACTAAGTCTCATAGAACCATAGCCAAAAGCTATTTGAGCTGTAAGAATTGGTCTTTTATCCTGCTAACAAACAGCTAATTTTGTGGTTTTACAAGAGTAGATGCTTGCCCTTTCCTTTACACAAGGCATGGTATTTGTTAGTGGAATTACAGAATAATGCTATGTTCAGTTAAATAAGCAGTTGTTCAGTCCTTTCTCTGAACAAGACTCTGCTGTTGGGGAAACTGTTCTATTACATATTTTGTACTTGGATTTCCAGTAAGATTTTGACAGTGAAGGCAGCCAGGAAAATGAACTGAAAGAAAAAAAGCAAAATAAAAATGAAATTGCTGGCATTGCAATAGCTTTTTCAACACAATGTCTATAATGGGTGGGAGGGGAAATATGGAAAGCTGCTCTTCTTCCACCTTGGGACTTGTGAGGAAGTCACTGTGATACCAGGCTTGACTCTGACATTTACTTTTGGCTAGTGGAGAAACTGCAAGCAGTGATAGAAAGAGCTGAGTCACGAAATTGCATGGACATGTTCCCCCCAGAATTCAGGTGGGCATATTCTCAGCCTTTCTGTTACTAAAGATCATGCCAACTCTGTGTTCTATATATGCAGTAAAAAAAAACAAACACAAAAATGAAAGATGTTCTCACTCAGGGTGGATTGCTTTCAGGTGGTTGCAATTTTCTTTCTGTTCAGCAACAAATGTGTCCTATTGTGAAGCAAGTCAGACACCTAGTGTCTGGTTCATTTATTTATTGGGTAAATGTGTAATTTGCAGGCTAAGCATGCTCGAAGTATCTGTTTGACTCTGAGGGAAAAAAAACTGTGTTTAAGGATGTTACATAATTCTAAAGAAATAAAAGCTAATTCTGGTAATGTTATAGCAAATGCAAATCAGAGCCTTGCAAAAATATACTGATGTACAGTAAAGCATTGCACAGCTGTTAGTGCTTAGAGCAACAGTGTCATTGTAAGGAGACAGTATTGCATTTGACAAAGCGTTATATCTTTTTAAGTAAGCAATAACTGAAAGTTTGAGGATGTGACTTAATTTCTGATTGCTTAAGGAGTATTTAATATCATGATCTTGCACGTCCAGTTTCTTAACAGGTTATTTTTCTAGATTTTTTTATATCTAGGAAGCTCTATGTTTTCTGATATGAATAAATGCAATTTAAGCATATATTCAACTGCTTTCAAAAAAAATTGGCTGTATGGATCTTCAAAAGTAACAAACGAAACATAGAAATAAGAATTAAAAAGTCCCCTATAATAGATTACACTATAGAAAGAGCATTCGTGATTCCTTGCTTTGATTCTAAGGAAATATTACTAGATCTGAAGAAACTTGCTGAGTGTAATCTTTTAGAATACTCAGGTGAAGTTGTTATATGTGGCTCTGTTACACTTTTAATGGAAGAAAAGAGTCAAGTTTAAAAATCCACTTTATTCTGTTTCATTTATGTGTGTTTTTTTCTTACATTAGCCAAGCTTTTTGCTTTTGGAGGTCACAGATCTGCTGACCTTACCTTAAAAGCCCTGATTGACATTTTCACACAGCATATATTCTTTGTTTTATATGTCAATATTGTGGATCATGTAATTTCAAAATTGTTGAAAACTTGGTGATGACTATATACAGCTGTTAAGAAGAGTGCACACAATGTCTTTGTGGTTGAATCCTTCGCCCACTCCATGACTGAGCTTTGTAAAGAGGTGAATGTTAACTGTGTTAATTACAGAAGACTATTTTTTCCCTAGAAATAGAATTTCCATTTTACCATTTCATCTTTTGAATAAGGAAAGATAGACAAAAGATGTGTTGAGACATGCTGGGTAGCTTCACTGAGAAACTAAAAGAAACAGGGAGAGCTAAAAAGGAATTTGGCATACACATCACTATGGTGCACCAGATCTGGTCACCATGAACTGGGTAGACATTTGGGTCCTCTGCTTTTCGTTCTTCTGTGCAAAGGGAAGGATATAGAAATTGAGTTTGGCCCTTGGTCTGACAGGGCATTATCTAATGCCCTCACTTAGAGTGATAGATATCTGCAACAGAAACGAGGCCTTGCTTTGGGTATGTTTTACTTGTTCAATTTTTTCGTAGGAATTTAGAAACATTTCCTTTTCTCTCCCTTCTCACACTTTCATGCTGTGTCAACAAACATCTATGAACGAGAGAATTTTCTGCAATTTGTCAATAAATGCATGCTGTATTATTTCTCTTACACCTTGTCTCTTTCCTGAAAAAATGGGGCCAGATCCATTCCATTCCTTGCAGTGTACTGAAGCCTCTGCCATTGCATCCACTGACTTTAAGAAGGTCTCCATCATTACTAGAAAGGCCTTGTGAGTTGGAGTTGGAGTAGAGTTGCAAAATATAGTTAGTTATGCTAAGAACAACGAGGAGATGAGACACTTGTATGTACTTCCTCCCTGGTTAATATGTTTTCTGAGCAGATGCCACACAACAATTTTGAAATATAAGCAAATACGAATGGAATGACAGTAGAAGAGAATGCATTAAACTGCATTACTTGAACGTTGTTCTAGGAAGGTGCTATATCTTCTCTGTTTGAAACTTCTTGGTTTTTCTGTAGTTCAGATGAGCATGATCAGGTTCAAATCAGCACCTCCATTCCTGGGAGTGGGTGCAGTTCTGTCCAAGCCGTGGAGGTCATTACGTGGATCTGCCGTCACATGGATGCCTAAGCACTTAGCATTTGGACAAAGGGAGAATAATCACTGTACACACTCGCTTCTCTTGTATTAAAAATAAAAATTCTGAGGAGTGCTTTTACTTACAAATGAAGAAACTCATTTTGACAAGCAGCCTCTTCTATTTTTACTTTCTGAGGAAAGATTATTGGTCATTTGGCTCTGAATGACCTCAGTTTCAGTGTCAGGAAAGCTGAATTATGTTATTAGGAATTTAAATATCTCTAAAATAGGGTTAGTAATATATTTTCACATATATTTCACAATATCTTAAGTTTTGACACTTCAGTGAGATGTGAAGCTTGAGAAGCTTGACATCTTAAATGTCTAATTACTAGATTAATTAGGAAAAAATAATTATGGAGCAATAATTGTGGACCAACTTCATTAAGTCAAATTGTTTAGGTAGTTGGGAGGAACAAGATCTTGTGCTTTTGAACCTTCATAAGCTTGGTGCTTATGTGAATGTCTTTAAGTACCTTTAGGCTCTGAAAATGACTTATGTTCCTATGATACTTGCAAAGATGGTTCAGATATCTTGACGAAAGTGATGTTTTGATAGAAGTAGGAAGAAATTGCAAAATCTCCTGACAAGTAAAAGATATTGAAACAAAATAGTTGAGGTTTCCTGATTTGCTGTCCATGGTTGGTGTTGAGAGACTATCAAGGATAGAAAATGTAGAGGTTCCAAACCATACAGGGCCTCAGCTGCTTGTGGCTGGCTCAACTCTGCAGGGTCAAAGTGGGTGAGGGGTTGGGCCCTACCCCTTGGTTTTGCTTGAAGCATCATATCTATAGGCATTTAATACTACCTTCCAGGTCTTCCACTGGCAATGGAAAAGAGAGAAAATGGTCTATCATATTTCACTAGTAGGAAATTTCAATATGTACAGGAGTTAATAACTTGACTGTGATATATTGTCATACTTTATTGTTTTAAAAGATTATCCTTACCAGTGGAGTTAATTGGTGTTTCAGGTTTTCTACAAATACTTTATGATGCTTTAATGGAGTAGATCAGGTTGGGGTTTTTTAAATTGCCAAAGAACAGTACTCACTCATATATATGTTAAATACATAAATTAAAAAAAAAAAAGCTTGTACACACTAAAAATAAATAAATAAAAGGACTACTCAAATCCTAATAGGCTCTAGGCTGATTAATGTATTCAGCTGCATGGTAGTTCTGTAGGAAACTATGCAGCAATAATAAAAAGATGCTAAGATGCTTCATGTTGATTTTAAGGTCAGTAGAGAAACTTAAAAGCTTCAGGCAAGGATCTGTGCAGGAGGTGAAATTGCTCACACATCCAGGAAAAATCACAACTACCCAGCCAAGCACAGTATGAAGTTCTAAAGATAAGCAGTTTCAGAAAAGCAGATCTCCCTTTGTGCATTCATGATGCATAGTCATCAGAAGAACAAGGTTTTGCTTCCTTTAAAGTCTTAATGTGCTAGATTGAAGAGTGACAACCACATGAAGCATCAACTCTTGCGTATTTAGCAATTGGGAAGAGCAATTTAAGACACGGAATTTGGTTGGGTTATATCAAAAAGATTCTTAGCTCCTGTAAATATTCAGCTGTGTAACACCCAGCATTTTTGTTTAAGAGAATTTTCTTCTAAAGGCAAAATTACGCAACTTCAAACATCAGTAATGGCAGAAGTATTTTTTTTTATGTAAAAGAGGAGCTGAAATAGAGTTGCACTGCATCATTTTAATAGTATTCTATGTCTTGCTAACTTTGCTTTTGCCTTTCTTGGCATGACTTGTGCTGAATTTGCTTTCCAAAACAACATTTGCTTGCTTGTTCTGCCTGTTATATAACTATTTCATAAGTTTGGGTAACTGTGATTCTCTTACCAAGCTCTCTTCTTCTCACTATGGATGTGCAATAATTGGAGTAAAAGGAAAAAGCCAACTGCCCCAAATGGCTTTTGTCCTCCCTGTAAGCCTCTGCTGTGACTGATGCATTTTTTTTTTCAGTCCCACTTCCATGTTAGACTCGTGAAATCATTAAGGTTGGGAAAGACCACTAAGGTCATCTCATCCAACCATCAAAGTGCTGCTGTGCTTACTAGTCCTAGTATTTCCCTTGCTTTGATCACCCCACCTATTCAAAACCCTATTTCATATTCCCTAAAAGGGAGGCAATGTCCCATAGGCACTTTGCTTCCCAGCAGGTTGCAGTGAAGGAGGAATGCATTCTAACTGCTTCCAAGCTGTGCAGGGATCAGAGGGCACCTATGAGGGCTTGTCTTAAATGGCACTGTGGTGAGCCAGGGTGGCCCTGGCAATTCTTCTGTACTGAGCTGAGTCTGGAGGTATGGGATTTGTCCTCTTGGTATAGGACGATGGACTGCTTATTAATGAGAGCCTGCTTAGAGCTCATCAGGGATGCATAAGTTTTCATGCGTGTACTTCTCTTTCCGACTGTAGGCAGCTAACAGGTGACAAGTCATTGATAGCTGCCCTTTCCTGAGTCAGACTTGGCCATTTTCCCAGCAAGTCTCCCCTGTGGCACGCTTGGACAGATGCTCTGGGCAGGCAGAGGAGGGAGGAAGGGGAGTGGTACACGCCGCTCTCAACTCTGGCGTTACTGCTTTAAAGGGAGGGGGGGAAGGTGGAAAGGATTTCAAAAGGGGGGAAAAAAAAAAAAAAAAAACCAGCAAAAATCAAATGTTTCAAGGATGGGGACCAGTAGTTTCCTTAATATCACTAAAAGTGGTTTCTTTAGGGGGGAAAAAAAAAATTATCAAGGCTCTAAAGTATGGAACTGAGAAACCAAGAGCTATTCCTTCCTGTTTTTGAGGAGCAGTGTAACTGTGTATGTAGCTTACCACACATCCCAGATCGAGACCTGAGCAAGCACCAGGGAAACCTAAGTGTGGCCAGAGGAACTTCCCCAGGCAGCTGCACTTGTTTTCATTGGTATGGCTTAGCCCCTCCCAGCTGGACCAGTGGGGAGCGAGATGGGTGTCAGGCTCCTAAAGTTAGTCCAGAAATTCGTGGAGTTACAGATGTCTCCACTTACCCTTCTTATTTTTGTACGAGTTCTGCAGAAATTCTATAATATTGCTGTTACTCCAAGAGCAGAAGAACTTTTGAAACTAGTTACCCACCTTAGAGAAGAGCTGCAATGCTTAGCAAATGCTGCAGAGCTGGAAGAGCAGCTTCATGAAAATACGGTTCCTCAGATAAGAGAGTTAAAAGCATTTTGCACTATTATTTTTACTATAGGAAGTTATTTTTTTCCCCAGACTGCAAGCTTGGGAAAACTGAACTTAAGGTGGCTTCTTTAATTGAGCTTTATTTTAATTTTGGGTTAAGCTGAGACTCTTGCAATGTCAGCTGTGATAATTGAACTGGATAAACTTTCTTCGGATGAGAGTGAGAGCAAAAAGGATTCCAAGTCAGATTTTAAGGAAGGCAAATTGAGTGAGTTCTGTGCCGAGTATTGTGGGTTTCAACTTCACTGCTCCCATTCAGCACCAGCTGGTAAGCCTGCATTTATATCAACTGTTTCCTTAGCTCTGTGTCTATTTACTCATATAACATGCTGTGGGTCAAGTGTAAGACTGATGAGAAACGCAGGAGAGGCTTTGCTGTCATGTGTAGGCAAGCCAAAGTCATTTTCCCTGCCAGTGAAGGGAATAACTTACAGTTGATTCTTTAATAATATTTTCAGAGTCTTCTGAGTACTCTAGTGAGAGCTCAAGAGACTGCTACTTTTTCATCATCTGGATGGTGAGCTGTCTGTGTGAGGTACTGTGGCTCTTAAGTCAGGGCAGTCCCAGCAGCTGCACTGGCACGACACATACAAGGTATAGATACAAGCTGTGCCTGCTAGTGCTTAACACCATGCCCTCTTCTTTCCTCTGAGATTTTTCGTCACATCAGGGTTTGTAAAGAGGGAACTGCATGTGTTGCAACACTTTTATAACCAGTGCAATTCGTTTATAGCTTTTGTTTTGTGGTAGGTGTTAATATAGGCTGGAGTAATGATAGATTAGAGATAGATTAGATAGCAAGAGGAGACACTCCAAAATGTCAGCTGAACGAGCACCTTGAACTTCCCTGAGATATCAGTCATGGAAACATACAGTATGTGGTTGCCTTGAATTTGCTAATGTTACTGTAGCTGACCTGTGCAATCTCACTTATCTCCGTAAAACTTCCTTAAAGTAGCGGATGGTTGCAAATTTAGCTAATGACTTTTAAGAATGGCTACTCTGATTGCTCGTGGGACTACATCATATATTGTGTCTTGAATAGTTCCCAAGGGATATTCTTAGTTTTATTGTGTTTTCATTAGTTTATGACCACTGGAACAAAGGGCAAGCAAGAAAAATGAACAGTATCTTGCACATAAGCAATGCTTTATCCTCTGACAGAACAACTTGCTACTTATGCTCAGCTGAAGTAAACGATTATTTAAATAACTGATGTCTTCAGCAAACATTTTGAAATCTGTGACAAGCTTTTGGAACAGCTCTTATTATTCAGTTCTTAAATAAGAAAATGGGTAGATGGTTGGGATGTCATGATATCTATTCTCTTGCTGGAGTCTTATGCTTTTCCTAATAGACTTTTTTTTTTAAATTAATTCTTGTACTGCCTTCAATAAGTGTTATGTTCTTGGTAGAACAACTTCTGGAAGTTTGGCATATCTTTGCTAGCACAGGAATCATGCGTCTGTCTGTACCCTGGGGTGCTGTAACATAATTTGAAGGTTACCACTCCTATCCCAAAGAAGCTGTCTAGAGACTTATGCTTGTGCGAAGTGATGTGCTTAGCTACTTCAACTAAATGTCCAAGTAACCTGCTGTAGCCTATCCCGTCAATGAATTGTAAAATGAAATTCCAACCTGAGCAGCATACTGTTTGTGAGCCTACAACATTAGATTCTGCAGGAGAGAGACTGGAAAAAAAAATAAAATCAGATCTCCTTGTGGGAATCTTCCTTTTGGAAATGTTTTCTTTTTTTGGAGAAAAAAAAAAAAAAGAGAGAAAAACACACACAAGAAAACATTTCTTGCAAATACTTATGTTGCAACCAGGAACAGGGCTATTGATCATCTTTGAGTTATGGGTAAATTTTTTTTGTTTTTGCAGAGGAAGAATCAGATAAATGTGGATACTTTTATTTTTATAAATGGTGATTTTAAGCAAATGCAACCTGACTTCTGTTTTTCTTCCTTTGCCAGTGTTTGAAGTAGGCAAATTGTTTGTAGCTTCCATTCTTGCATTGGCTTAGCTGAAATCTGAATGAAACAGGGTAAACAAGTCCTGTTTGGCTCCCACAGGTCACTTCCTAGAAGGAAATTCTACTTGCTCGATCATAGCCACTGATAAAAAAAAAAAAAAAAAAAAAAAAAAAAAACAAAAAAAAAAAAAAAACAAAAAAAAGTTCTTGATTGATACTCTTTCTTCAAGAATGGGCTGTTTTTCAAGCAGAAAGAGCTATGAAAACATCTGAACTCAGTGTAAATCTAGAAAAAGGATTGGAATGATGCCCTATTCTGCTGCTCATATTTGCTATGAGAAGTTCTTAATGTGCTTATTTGTACTAAGATTTTTTTATTTACAAAACAGAATTCAGTATACAGGCATTGTCACTCGAGAAAGCATTTTCCTGTAGTACTGAGGGCTTAATTCTGAACATAATACTCAACAGTGCAAATGCAGAAAAATGAATGCTCTGGCAATGTTAAGTGGTATCCTGAAATAGTATGATGTTCTACGAATGGGAAATGGAAATGTCTTTAGAAGACCTGATATCTATTCAGAGTTACTGGGGCATGAAAACATTAACATCATCTTGTTCCTTTTTTAACTGAAGTTGTAGCAATGGGATATAAATGCTAAATTACTTTCCTATTTCTTTCTTCTTAGGTGGGAAATGTTATAAGGAAACTTACTGCATGTAGATCAGTCTTTTGTACTGACATCAGTACTAATCCTAATACCTTTTTATTTGGGGTCTACAAGTGTGTCAGAATAAACTGCAGCAAGTAATACACTAGAATATGAACTACAGCACTATTAAACTAATTTTCTGTGTGCCCTGTTTTTTCCGTGCAGGGCACTGTAAAAATATTTGGGGGTTGATCACTTGCAGTGTAATATTAGACAGTTTCAAAAGAGGAAATCTTGAAACACGTGACTGACCTTGTTTTATTCATGGGGCGTTTTGTAAATGAATGGCCAGTGTTGGTTCCTATGGTACTCAGGACAGCTGGACTCTGGGTGAGCATTGGAGTGGAGCAGTGATATTTGGAGGCACAGAAGATGATGATGTGGGTTGATGGTTTTTAAAGATGCCAAACAGTCTTGGGAAAGAAATGAAGTTTTTTTGTTTTTTTTTGTTTTTTTTATTTAAACACTGTCTATCCTGTGAAGAATTCTACTTCAATACAGGGTAATGTGAGTGTTAGTGTCACAGCTACAGCAGTTTGTCTTCTTCAGTGGCAAATGAGCATTACTGAAGATACAGGAACATGGGGCATGAGCTTTTGCATTTGCCATGACACAACATCTTTCAGGACCTGGTGTATTCACTGTTCAGACTCTTTCACAAGAAGCAAAGCTATTCTGAATATTCTATCTGTAAATATTTGCACAGACTCAGAACTTATCACTGACAGATGATGTCCTGTCTCATCTCTCATTATCCTGGAAATGCCCAAGAACATCCAACCTACAATAACGGTCTTTATCTCCTTTTCTGATCCTAAGGAAAAAACGCATTCAAATGCTTCTCCACAGATGTTCTAGAACATTCCTGAAGGTAGCTTTGTTAGTACCAAAATGGCAGTGGCTGAATCTGAGTACGGCACTTGAACTGTCCTGAAAGGAGATGGGTATTCATCAGGTGACTTTAATACTGCAGGTACAGAGAAATCTTCAAGCAAGATCTGACAAATCTTCAGGAAGAAAGAAAAAAAGATTAAAGGCTAGGGGAAGACATTTTTCTGCCCTTCTTGTGATCTCTTCTACCAAACAGCTTTTTTAGGAAGAGATGTGAAAGTCATTTTCCAGAGGAAAATATCTTATTTTTCAGAAGCTATTTTTTACTACTAGTCTGCTTTTTTGTTACAAATATCCCAGATGCTTTATGCAGATATAAAAGGATCAAAACGAGTTATTGAACTCAGAGTCTTAAAAGGGTTACATGTGAAAAATGAAGAACGCATTCGTGCATAATTCTCTGGATATTTCAGATGGCACGAGAAAACCACAGCTGGGCTAACAAGGAGCTTAGGGAAAGGGAAGTGGGAGTTACAGGACAGAGATGCTACAACTGAGTAAATGCTTTCAGGTCTTCATATTTTTGTGCCCAAGACCACCCATGTACTAGGTGCTTATATGTTGTAACAACAATTTTAGCAAAGTTTAAGGGCTAAATAACCATTGAGAGCTGGAAAAGCAGTGGGGAATTATTCAACTTCCCTATAGTTATCTGTCTCACTTTTCCACGATGCTTCTAAGAGGCAGCAACAGGCTGAACTGAATGCTTGCTGCCATCTCTCTTGGTAACCCACCTAGGCAGCCTCTCACTTCTTTCTGATATCAGCTGAAACTACAGTGCAAATTGGTGGATGATTGTCTCTGAATGGAGCATTTCCTTTAATGAAATGGAAATCACCAACAAGAGCTTTACAGGGTGAAAAATCCTGAATCTCCAGATTCTTCTTCATTGCAAAGCCCTGTATGAACTTCCTCTCTAAGCCTCTGCACCCCTTGCTTTAATAGATGGCTGTCTTTGCTGAAATTTCGGAGAGATCCTTGGTGAAATTCTGCTAAACCACTGTCTCCTATTCCTGAAGTTTAAAAGGTGGTTTCTGAATGAGGTTTTTTTTTTTCATTCCCTTTATTTATATTTTGGAAAGTGTTTGTTTGCATTGCAGTGTCTGGAGAACTGATAAATAGCGCAGATAAACCAGAGTCTTCTGCATAAATCACCTCCACCACACCACCTACTTGCCTCAATGACTCACTGTAGGATTACATGGCAAAACCAAGAGAGCAGACACCGTAACACAGTGTCTAATAGCTACAGTGCAATCGAAGGTCACTATCTTGAAATGCACTCTGGATGTAGCTGCAATGCAATGCAGAATCAGAGCTCAAAACACCTAACCAACCCAATTTTTGAAACTACTTAAGTGTCCATGCGAAATGAACAAACCTAACAAACTAATGATTGCACAAAGCTTAGGTACTATTTCTCTGTATCTTTCTTCTTGTCCTGCTGTCCACCAAAAGATCAGGGAATATGGTTTTCCTTCATTTCAAGAAACAACTGAGATCTTGTCAGACCAACACTGGAAGGCCAATATTGAGAAATGACCCTTGAACTTGTTCCACAGCCAGCCAGCACTTAGCTGAAAGCCACGGAGAAACAAGGAATTCAGCAGTACAGAGGCTCTATGAGTTATTAGTCTGCTAGTTGTAGCGTAGCAACATGCATTCCATTATTTCTGATGGGCAACAGAATAATTATCCATCCTTCCCAACATGAACTTGATTTCTCACTGTACCTTGGAGGCAGAACTTTTTATGTCCTTGTCACTAAATAATGTGGTGTTATTTCCCAAGAGAAATGGCTCTCAGTGACTGCAACTGGAGGAAAAACAGGGAAAAAACTGTCCATGTATTCACTTGAAGTGAGATTATAAAGTATATCCTCAGTAGAACTTATAAGTATCAGTCTTTTCTGCCACTCATCCTGAAGATGTACTAGATGTACACCTGGAAGACATTTCTCTTTACCACTGTCCTTTGTGCCAAAAAGTTTGCTTATAACATGCAAAATAAGGCTGTAGCTAATGAGTAATTGGGAGATCACATAGAGGTTGAGTGCACTAAGGCATTCACCTCTGCCCCTGTGAGTCATGATTTTGATCTTCACGTAGCTAAAATAAATGTAAACTAAGCTTGATAAACTTAATTTCTCTCAGGGGCATCATTTCTCTTCTGTGCTCTTCCCTCCCCTAATGAGATATTTACTTTCAGTTTGAAGTTGGAGCTCTTGAGTAAAAATACTTATTTTCCAAATTCTCTCAGTAGTAATAGTAGCACATCTACATAAAGAAAGCTGCCCTCATAGCTACTACTAAAACTTTTCATCATTTGAAAGATGAAGTCAATATTTTACAAGACATTAGTCCAAAATCAATAACAAAGGTTAAAAAAAAATAAAATTGGGAACAACAGTCAAGCCTGAGCAATCTTCCTGTAGCAGTCTGTATCTCACAGCTACAAAAGTTGACTATAGCAGTGGAGTACTTGTTAGCAGAGTTAAGCTATATGCTTAGTTTTCCCCTTTAAATAACGACCTTGTTGTGAAACAGGTGTCCAGTAGGCTAAAGCATGCAAGATGAAAACACAGATGGGAAGTCACTGAGGTATTTAAGGTCTCTTAAAAACTGAAGTCTGAAAATATGTTTCTATGTGCTATTAGAATGACAGATGCCTTCTTGTGGCCCCAGTTTTTCAAGACTAAGCCTGGAGTTCTTGAGTGTTATATGTAAAGAGGATGTGTCAATAACTTTGGCATGTAAAAAAGGGCACTCCTCTGGCAGTGCGGGATATGCTTGTCCTCAGTATTTGAACACTGCATACTATGAAATGTGGCAGCAGTGTCTAGACAGGGTGAAGTGAGATGACAGATGATGTCTGTACGTAGTCAAAATGCTTTTGTTTAGAATTCGTTTCAGTTTCTTCCTTTGTCTCAAAGCAACTTACAATTGGCTTTCTGTTACACCATCCTGAATGTACAGAAATTCCACTAGATCTTCATGTCTTTTACTATACTCACAGCTAATCTGACTAAAAAATATAAGCTTTACAAAAACACTTGTTTCATAATACTTAGAAAGGACATCATGGGAGAGAGAGTTGTATGCAGTCATCTGTGTAGGCAACAGAATGTTATAAATAGAGTTTTGAGTGGTGCTGGAAGAGACAAGTGTACTTTTCTGAGAGTACATAGTGGAAAAGAATTTGACTGCCTAAAATCCACTCTTTTGTTGGTAAAATACTAAACAGAGATGGTAACACTGCGTTGTATTTGTATGTGGAGAAGTATTAGTAATTATTTAGATTTCTATGGTATTTATGCTTCCAATTTTGGGATAGAAATGGAGGAGTGTTGTTTAAGTCTAAGTACACGAATCTCTTGAGCCAGTGCAATTGTGCCAAATCTCTTAAGTTATGTATATTTTATAAAAATAATTAGCTCCAGGTTTTTGTTTTAATGTTTTAAATGAACTTTTAAGGTGACTGTTTTTAAAATAAATGCCTTCTGTTCAACATCAAAATCAAAAGAGAGTGCACTCCAATACAACATCTTAAGTTAGATTGTGTATCAGAAATTCTTAAAGTTAGGGCCTTCCTTATTTTCCTTCTGTACTTTTATTCTGCTCTATAATGTGGTATAATTTGTGAAAACACATAATTGTAGTCAGCTACTAGCATATATTTCAGGAAGTTATTAACAAGAAAGGCAGCAAAATAGTGTTTTGCTGATGTGATTCTGAAGAACATAAAGATGTGCATTATCAGTGAGCTTGATAAGTCCTACCTGAGCTCTAGGGTGCAAACTAATTTCCTCAGTACCTTCTTGCATAATTAGAAATGAATAATTTTCTTGTACTTTTTTTAGGAAGAAAATTCTCGTCTTTATCAGCAAGCTTTTTGGAGTTTGTTGTCTGTATGCTTTCTAGTAGTTGCTTAAAATCCTCTTTTCCTTGTCTTTTTTTCTCCCAATCTTTTCCTTCAGGGATAAGGAATAACAGCTGAAATCATTATTCAGTCATTCTGGATACAAAGCTTTCTCACAGGTGTCACACTGGGCATGGCACTGGGACTGTGAATAAGAGGTTAAAACACATTTCTGCTTTCCCTGCCTAGGCATGGATAAGTGTCTAAATACCAGAATACCCTTAAAACAACCTGGAGACTATTCTGCAAAGTTTTTCTCAGTTCATCTTTGAAGACCTTTGCTGTTTATGTTCCAGCCATTTTGATGTTGACGTTCCAAAGCTGCTCCCGTCTCCCTACATTCAAAAGTTTTAAATTCTGAAAGACTAGATAGTACCCCAGGAATCTGCAGAGGTCATTTGTTTACTGAATCTCTTCTTCACTTCAGCACTGTGCTGCTGAACCTGGGTTCTGATGAGCCATTTAAGTGAACAGCCATCAGAATCCTGTGTTGCTGTTTCAGATTTATGCTCAAGATTCCAGTTGTCAGATTCTATTTTGCTCAGGAGGGAGATGTATGAGGTCTGCATGGCTTCTCTCCCAGTATTCCCACAAAGGCAAATTCCATTAATGCAGCTTTAGAGACAAACTGAATGAATAGACTCCCTTGGACTGTGAGCCTTGACGAGCAAAAAGGGTCCTTTCTATTCCATGGCATTTTGACACAGGATTCATTTTTGGAAATGCAATACCTGACGAACGTTAATCAAGAATATAATTATATACAATCTGTGTTTTCTGTTTTTTTTTTTTTTTAATCTAACTTGAAAAAAATGCACAGATTCTAGAAGCTGTGTCTGAGAAAATAAACTAAGCATAGAAGCAGAGAGCCTACTTTTGCTGTAACATTTGTGTTGGCTATTGTGGCTTCGTGGTATGAGATGCTGATGGTCCCTGCTCCTTCCTGTTGACTAAACTTAATGTTACATTTCAGGAACAAACAGTAGTAAAAATAGCAAGCGTATTCTGGGTAGAACTGATATTTTCTTTCTTTCTGTTAAAAAGAAAGACAAAAGATAGAGTCATTCAGGATTAGGGAACTTTCTGTGTGTCTGTGTATTTTTTGTGCCTTTTTCATTTGTTTATGAGAGCCTGAGGAGGATGTAAATCTTGAAATGTCAAGGATCCTCAAAACTTAGACAGGGGAAGCTTATTTCAAATGTTGCTATCTTGTTCTTGAGAGGAACTTGGCCTTGTTCTCTGATTTTAACTGAATCGTGTAACAAATGTTCTTTGATATTATTTTCCTTTATTTCTGGAAGAACACAGTTTTGTCATTAGAACATTCTTTTCACACAGGATGTGTTACTGGAATGTTCAGTCACACTGGGAAAGAAATAGATTGGTGTACAGATAGGTATCCCATTTATAGACCCAGTGTCAGCCTCAAATCGTTAATACAACTTGTTTGCCCTGCTTTCCCTTTGTTGTGTTACAGTGGACCTAAATTGAAAAGCACTACTTCCATTTTAAGGAAACCCTGTTTCTTAATTTTTATTTCCTTTTGGTTTTCTTCCCTTGACAGGGATCTCTGTAGGGAATTGTTAGCTTTTCTGTCCTTGATAGAGTTTATAGGAGTTCCCCTGCTTACGTCAACAGTCCGCACGTTTGGTATCCTGTTTCTGTGTTTCCAGTCCCTCCTTGAGGATATCCTACCACTTGATCAGAATTAGCAGTGCTGAAGCCCTGCGGGAGGGATGGCACCAAGCTTAAGAAAATGAGTTGTCAGATTCACAAATAGAGTTTAGTCACTCGAAACAGAATTTCCCAAACCACTGCTTTTAGCTGGATCAACAGTGTTGTAAAATGAGATGAAAGAAGTCTTCAGGCTGGTTTCAGCCTTCAAAAAATCATGTTACGATTGGCACTGGAAAGCCTCACAACTGATTTTGACTCTCTTCTGTGTAGTTCATGTTGTTTTGTTTCCATAGGTCTGTTTCTCTCTTTCTCTCTCATTCTTCTTCATGGTGTGAATATGTTCTCTTCTCCGTTTTGATCTATTCAACTTGTAGCACCTGGAACTTCCCCTCTATTCAGATTCCCAACTTTTTCTTGACCTTTGCAAAAGGCATCCTCATTCGTCTTACTGTCAACATGTTGCTTTCATCTTGTTTGTGAATTTGCACATTTCACATTGGGTTTTTTTAGCATTTGTTCTGTCACTTGTTACTTTATACCTCTGTTTTGGAGTCACAACTTTTCCAAATATATCACATGCTTCAAGCATCCATGTTTAGTTCCTTTCTTGAAATCAGATGTTTAACTGTACTTTATTTTTTTTTTCCATGTTTTTTTATGGTCTCTTCTTCACACTTATCGCCTCATTTTTAAAGCTCTATGAAATTATAGTCTTAATATATCTATTCAGCCATAAAAGATGTGCTACCTATGTAACTTTAAATGTCTTTAGTACCAAGGAATGTTTTCTTAGGCAATTTTTGGAAAACTGAGGATACTCAGTTTACTGGATACTGCCGTTTAACCTCTTCCTGATTTTGCATGGAAATGGGACCACTTAGCATTTCTGAAAAAAAGAGGTCCCAACTCATTTGCCCAATACCATGAAGTAGCTGATGAGACTTAAATTCTGTACAGCTGTTTGTGGGTTTTAATTTTAAAGATGTGCACACACATGAATATATTTTCTACTGTTCTAAAACTTTATTATCCATTGGGTACTTTTAATAAAGTTTAATGGATGTTCTTCAGCAAGAATAAGGTGTGCAATACTTTCTAATGCTAGACAGCAAGATATTTCTTAGGTGTTGATGTCTCCTTTGCATAATGGCAAAAAAATATACAAGGAATTGGGATATAGTCTGCCAAGTACAAAGAGAAGGCCAGAATTGGAGTTAAAATGCCATTTTGACTTTATTAGTAATAAGCATTTCCTCTCTTTATCTTTCATATTCAAATTGGCATGTTAAGGATGGGGAAGTTGTTCTGCCTCATGTAAGGCTCATGGTTCACAGAATTGCACCTGTTTGCTTAAAATGAGGGGATTTATCTTGAAGTTATAATACAAAAGTGCAGAATTTTAATTCCTGTAGAATAATCACAATGAAGTTCAACTGTGAGCGTAAAAACTTTCTGAACTGTAAATGGGAATCACTTGTGAGAAGCAATTTAGGGAAATAAGTACAGAGAATTCAGAAGTTCCACCTTCGTAAGGGAACATCTTTGTGTAATAGTCATTTACTGATACTCCTATCCTTTAAGCACTAATCTTTCTGTTACAAAAAAAATCAAATAGCAACTTGAGCCTTTTGTAAAGTAAGTGATGAAGTGAGTTTCAAAGGAAGGTTTTGACTCTTTTTATGGAAATGAAAATTGACTTTCAATCAGCTTTAAAATTTTAAAATTTTAATTGGGGGGGAAGGAAGAGTACTTGCAGATAGGTTTGCAGAAATTAATTTCTAACTAAGAGCCTAGAATGTAAAAATGGCTGAGCCTTTCCTCCTAAAAAGATAAGGGGAGAGAAGCAAGAAATCTTTTGGATGTTGCCAGCTTGTGACAGTGTGCTTCTGAGGCATTTTATGTGGTGATTTGAGATGTTGTTGAAACCTGGAACAACTTGTGGTGCATACATCTACATATTGCCTTTGAGAACAGATTGGGAAGGCAAGCACTTGGCACTGTCAGCAATCCTTTGTTCCTTGCAGTGCACACAGTGAGTGTGTGAAGCACGGGCGTGGGTGCAATTGTGGCTTTGGATTTATAGCAGCAAGCACTATAGCCATATGTACAAAGGATCCCTCTCACCGTTTGAAAAGGTATTTCAAAGTAAGGCACATAACAAAAACTGACAAATGTTACGAACATGAAGCTGCCACACATGGCAAGTTGGCTTGTGAGCTTTCTTCAAGCTGCCCTCCCCAAAGTATTTCTGATGACAAAGCAACAAGTTTAAAGATGTTGTGGGGCCTCCTCCTTTCTGCCATTTCAGAGCAGAAGTTTTCTTACTCTGCTTTGTTGCTGAAAGCAGGAAGAAGAAGCCTTAAAATGTTGCTTGAACACCTGGGAGAGCACACCAGATTACTAGTTAAATAACAGAGTTTCTGCTTATTTTTTATCTCAAAAGAAGACTTTTTTTTTATTCTCCTGAATTTGCAGTTATATGCACACATTCTGGTTAAGTACTTTGCTTGTAACACAGTGTTTGGCACTGTCTAAAGCTGCTGTGCTTCTTTTTTTGCCCAGCACTGTGTATTGAAATATGAAAAGGTTTATTGAGCAGCCTGGCTGCACCAGCTCTTTGTTTCTGCCTCTGCACTGGCACACACCGGCACTGGCTCTGAGGCTGCTTGTTTGAGAAAGCCTGCTTTCTGCAGTGTTGGCCTTGGGTTGTTGCAGCACAACGTAAGGATATGATGTAAGTTGAAATTGCACCTGTTTTAATTAGAATGTTGGTTAATGCTTGAAAGCTTCCAGCAGCTAATAGTTTTACTTCAGTATTGCACTACAGATGCATTGCATGTTCAAATTTAAATTCCTTCGTTGGCTATTCTGACCTGAAACTTTGAGTCCAACAGCAACAAAAAAGACAAATTTTACAGAGTTGGTCAAGAACTAATTATCAAAACTCAGTCTTTAAGTGAGAGACTAAATAAGCAAGAACATCTGATGGTGAGACTTGACTTGATCGTGCTCTTGTAGCATGTGCTTGTACTGATGTCCTATGTCAGCATTCTGATGTGTGTAATAAAAATTAGGTATCGCAAAGTGTAGCAGTAAGTGTTGTTAACGTAGTTATCAAAGTTTGACTGCTTCTCATGAAAATTTTTGTTCTGTGAAAGCAGGCAGTGAAAATAACATTCTTTAGAGGCAGAGTATTGGTGTTTCCTGCCTAGAACGTTTTCTTCAAAAATGTTTAAAAGCTCTAAGAAAAATAGTTTGTAGGTTTTTAAGGAAGATAACAGGTTAGAAATTGCAGCTATCAAGGAGGACACCAGCAGTGAATGTTAATTGAATCTGTGGTTCGTTACAACCTCTGTTGATTAAAATGTCTTTGCAATTCTAGCCTACACAAGAAACAAAGATTTGCAAAAATACCTTCTAGGCAATACCAAGTTTTAATGATTTTTTTTTTTTTTTACCAGCCTTTTGCAACATGTCTGGTTTGACAGGCAAAGTAGTCATTTATGTAATTCATTTTAAAAATGAATCATTTTTAAAAAAGGGTCTTCATTTTGGTGAGGGGGTGGCTCAGCTGGAAAATAGTTGAAAGCTTGTTGACTTAATACTTAGGCAGCCATACTCTGAAATGCCTAAGGCTTTGTGTGATGCAACTTTCCTTCTATACTATCCACTGAATTAATGCTGTTCTGACAGTACTGCTACTTTTTAGTCTTGATTTACATTCGTATAAATGCAGAAGTAACTAATATTGAGCTTACAGGGTTTCCAGTTTTTTTGACATGATAATAGTGCTTTTATGGTTGCACTGTACATGAAACTTATAGAGGATGTTGCTGTGTATTTTTAAACATATCACTCAGATCAGAAGTATCAAACTCTTTCAAAACTACTGAGTAAAAATGCAGTGTTTTCTTCCAGATGAACTTGGTAAGTCAGTGTAAACTGCTTAGAACAAAAGCCAGAAAGTAGTGAGGAAGCTACTGGTGATGGCAGCACGTATTCAGTACTGAAAACATGAGTGTCAGTAAGAAAATTGGCCTGTTGTTATTATCTCAGTTGTTGCACAAAATCATGGAATTGTAGGGGTTGAAAGGGAGCTCTGGAGATGGAGACCAACCCCTTGGGTTGTTGATGCTGAAATCGGTCATTAAAAAGAGATGGCATTGTGTCACTTAGTTATTGAAATATATTTATTCTTTTTACTTTTACTAATGCTGGAAGCTCCCTTTGATTCGCTTTACTAGAAATGGCTGTGTAAATATGCTTCTTCTGAGATGTTCATCCTCTGTTCTCATTGTGTGATCCGTACACGTAAAAGTGATCAATGCAGACATAACTTCATGGCTAATTTCTTCTCATCTTGTGTACTCCTACATCAGTAACTTTTGACCACCATTTTTTTCCTTCGTTAACACGATGGAAGATTTGTACCTTGAAATATGGCAATACAGATCAATAAGCTCTGGGTAAAACGTGCACTGCTTGTTTTTCTTTGTTTGCAGTATCATTGGTTCAACTTTTATGCAAAATTGTTGTTATGAGGACCAAAAGCTCAGACTTTGCTTCCTTGCAGTTTCTGAATAGGGAGTTGCACGCTCAGCTTATCTGTAGCACAAACACAGCATTTTTCTGCAGGCTGTGTTTGGATAGGCTAGGTACTCAGTGTTGAAAGCCAAGCAGAGTCTAACAGCAAGAAATGAAATTGGCATTCTCAGTCAGAGAGACTACAGATTTTTATGATAGGTACTGCTGTAGTGGTGTCTGTACCTTCAGCTTGCTGCAGCCCTTTTGCAGATTACCAGGAAAAAAGTCTGAGATAATTTGTCTATTAGACATGGAATTTCAGTAGGGTGAGATTAGATGCATGGGACTTCTATTGTTCACAGCAACTTCAGAGAGGAAAAAGCTTCCTTTGAGCAGATGCAGCTTGTTACTGCCCTGCTACTGCTATTGGTGCAGCTGCTGGCACTCACTCAAACTGCTGAAAGTCTGGTTAAAATGATGGTGATCTTATGGCAGCATCTTGGTGATTCACCTTTTGGCTGGTCATTCAGTGCAAATGTCAGTGATCTATGCATTACTTCTGAGGATAAGTCCTGTACCTCCAGCATCCCCTGCCCTAAGGGTGTGCCAGGACAGCAGCCCAGGCAGGTTCTGGTCACAGAGTTTGAGAGTTCAAGCTTTTGTCTTTTAAACTTAATACACTTCTTGTTGCAGTAAGTGGGCATTTGCACTGGCAAGCCATTTGCCTAGCCATAAGCAACAAGGTAGATTTTCCTGTGCCAATGTGCCTGCTCTGTCCCACATTTCCTTTATGTACTCGTCTTCCACAATCTCGTTGTTGTCCTGAAACCAAAGGATCTTCTCCACAGCTTACAGAGTTGGAGTTCAGCATGATGCCAAGCATGTTGTTTGCCCAAGAATTGCCCAGTTTACTGTGGGGGTAAGGCATCACCCAGAATAGTCCTGAGGGATCAACCTGGGAGTATGCCAGTGGCATGCTCCACTGTAATTAATAACCAGTGACCCATGTTAATTTCTGAATTGTGTGAGTGAATTGCTTGGGAGTACCATGTTGTCTGCTCAGAGTGCCAGAGACTGCTCTAAGTAGCTTCCCGTGTCTCACATGGGTGATGTATAATAACAAAACATCACATTCTGGTGCCCACAATTGTTTCATTTGCTTGGAGACATGGCCTCAGGACATTGGCATGTGGAAGCCACACAGAAGGCATGCGTATTCAACCAAAAAGCCACTGACAAGTATTAATCTTTGTTTCTGAATTTCCTAATCTAGAGAGGATAGAGAAAGAAAGCTCTTCAAACAACTGAGATGTGCTCTTCAGAAGATTGCCAATGGGACTTGCATTGGCAAACATACAAAATGCTAAGCATTTTGTACTCCTAACAGTTTGGAGTGATAGGGGTTTGGTGTTTGTTTTCTTGTGTTGTGTTTGTTTTTTTTTTTCATTAACAGCTTTTTTTTTTTTTTTTTATAAAAGACATACTGTTTACAGCATTTATGACAACAACGAGACCTTGGAGAAGCAGATCTTGAAATGATACTTTTCATGTCAGAGATGCTCTCCCAGAAATTGACAGATGGAATTTCTTTGGGAGGGATTAACTCGCCTCTCTTGCCTGTCCTTTTTAAGCCGAATGTTTCATAAACAATCTAGGTAGTCTGATGGTTGGACTCCACTATTAGTTGAGTAATAATCTGTTTGTCTTATACCAAAAACTTGCTTTAGCGATAGTTCCATAGCTTCTGAGTAAGGTTAGCCTTTTTCTTTTGAGAATTTCAGATCAAAAGTTTGTGTTAATGCATTCCTTCTTCACAAAGAGATGCCAAATTATTTTAATTAAAACTCCTGCTCTTATAATTGTTTCCAGATTAAAGTGGATTTGGATGTTTTCTAACTATCGTACCAGTCTTTTTTGAAAGATATTTTACAGTTCCGCACTCCATAAACTGAATGACTTGCTTGTTTACCCTACAAGCACAATCTCTCGAAGGGTAAAAATGCAAATGCACTTGTTTGCATTTGCATGGTCTAGGATTTGAATATGTAGTTATTTTGATTCTTCCCGTGTTCATCTTTAGGCACCTTTAGTGGTTAATTTCACTCTTGTAATTGAAGATACATCTGTACTATGACATATTCCAGGGTGAAGCATGGGGCAGAAATATACTGTATTGCCTGGTCTGGTAGCTAATATCTGCACTACCTACTGCATCATAGCTGAAAATCAGTCATCTTTTCTTTTATCTGCATGTGTACATGAGCAGTTACCATTGTCCTGCATGACATGATTCTCCAAATATTTCTCATTTTCACTTTTTTTCCAGCTGGCAAATCTCAGATTGCCCTTCTCAAAATGTACCTAAACTTCATAAGATTTATCCCTTCTCAAACACTCCTTGTCGAAGTTATTCTTGCATTTTAATGGCCATTATTTCTCTTTATAACAGCTAAATGTTAGAGGTTGACATATTCATTATAATGGAGAATATTTTTCCTCTGTCATTACTTATCCAGATATTCAGTCATCTTATTTTGCTTGCATGCTGTAAGCAGTTTGGGAGAAATAGCTTCAGTTATTTGATCAAGCAGACTAGCTGTATAAACTTAAGGTTATTCACAGCTTCATTGTAGCATTCTGATTATTTTGACAAAGTTGACATAAATATTCAATAACAAAAAGTACAGATAAGTATCGTTATAATGGGAACTTACTGGTTTTATGTAGAAAAATGAATAGATACTATTAATTCTGTGGGAATTTGCTAACAACAGGCATTATACTGAATATAATTTTTCCACTACTTAATGAACTAATGATCCCAACTCAGTTCAAAATACTTTTTTTTTAAGTGCCATCAGGACAGTTTGAAACAGCTTTATATAATTTCTCCTTTTATTTTCCCACTTACCTAACAATAATTATATTCTTTAAATGTGTGTCCAGATGTGACACTAAGCAAAACAAATCTTGGATTTCACTCTAATCTCTACAGTTCAGGTGGTGAGAAGAAGTGATAAAGAGTAACCTATGGGAGAAGCTGATGATTGCTGTTGCAATATTATGCAAACTTCTATTAAAATGTTATAAAACAGACATATGAAATAGAAGACATGAAAGCAACCAATTTTTTCAGTACCTTTTCACTTTGACAATAGATATCATCAATATGTATGCATATTCAAGGAACTCTTCCAAATAGAATCAAATCCCAAATGCTACCAACCACATGACCTAATAGAATATACACAATTTTTGAATAAATGTTGACAGAAAACTGAATGTTTAGAGATAAGTGAGGAATTAAATGTTGAATATGCTTTAAGAAAGGTGGATATAATCAGGCAGGATGTTTACCTCCTGTTAGACAAATCAAATTACTTGAGTTTAAATGAATCATGTATTGTGAACAAGCAAGGGAAATTAATACTTAAAAGAGACAGACAACACCACCTAGTAAAAGAAGTGTAAACACAAAAACAGGACTAGAAAGAGCAAATTTGCCATAATAGTGGATAGTGCTGCATTTATGTATTATGTCATGCTTTCTGTTGAACTTGAGCAACATGCAGGAAATAAAAGGAGAACCCTCGTATTTAAAACTGCCTGTGTTTGGAAAGCAATAAGTAAAAGAGAATGTTTAAATCTACTAGTTTTTTTTTAATTATTATTATTATTTTTTCTTACATTGTGAACTAACTCTTACTGTGAAACTAGAATGGTTTTGTCTACGAAGCAAGTTAGCGGTTTTCTGTACACTCTTAAGTGATGAAAGGGGGAAATGAGCAACTTGTTAACAAACAGAAATCTCTCACTGAGTATATGCAGTATGGCTGCTTCACATGGCAAGGACTTGGTCCTTCTCTCTTCTATACCCAGCTGAAATGAGTGAGTCTGAACCACCACAGCTGTAATGGTAGCCCTTCATTTAAGGATTTTTATCATATAACAATTCTTTTGCTCCCATTCTAATGTATTTATTTGAAACATGTATGTTTGTTCTTGAGTACGCTGATGTCTCCAGATACATGTAATCATAGGCAACGAATGCTTAGTGACAGTCTCTGTATTGAGAAATAAACACTGTTTTGTCTGGCTGACTGTCAGTGGATCTCAGCCTTTGGTCCCTCGTTGCCCTTATGGTGATCCCTAAAGTCATAGCTGACAAACACAAAGTGGTGCCAAGAATTAAGATGGGGAATGGGCAGTGGTTCAAGAAGTGCAGGTTCAAATTTGATCGTACTTGAAAAACTGACATTAAGGATATGTTCACTGAGTTTTGATTGGCCTCTAGTTTTGTAGGTCTCAGAACTGGCTGTGTTGTTTCTTCTTGGCTCCCTCCCGAAACCAGAGAGTAATACCTACCAGTGTAGATGTGCTGTATTAATCAACGTATACTATTAGGTCATGGGCATTGATGAAAGCTTGATTTTTCTACAATGTGGTACTGATTTATTTTTTTTTAAAGTTATTTTTCCCCTCATTTCTGCATTAGAAGTTTCTATGTTCCAGTTCGAGTTGGTTGCCTCCTTGTCTCTTCGTTGGTCAGTGCTGGAAACATCGTAGCCCTATGCACTTTGTACCCGCCCTTTAATTATTTTTAAGCATTGGTAAGAACTCTTCTCAATCATCTCTTCTTCAGGCTGAACAGTCCAACTTTTCTCAGGCTGTCCTCATGAGGGAGATGCTTCAAGTCCTTAATCAGCTTTGTGGTACTGTCTTTCTTGAACTGGACATAGCACTCCAAATGTGGCCTCACCAGGACAGTTCAGAGAGAGGATCATCTCCCTCAGCCACGCTCCTTTTAATGAACCTCAGGATACTGTTGGCTTTTTTGGTCACAAGGGCACCTTGCTGGCTCATGACCTGTCTGTTATCTACCAGGACAGCCAGGTCCTTCTGCAGAGCTCCTTTCCAGCAGGTCAGCCTCTAACCTTCACTGATGTGTGTGGTTATTGTGTCCCCTTTTAGACAGAGAAGTTCACAGCAAATGGACTTAAAGTTGAAGACTGTTATTTTTGCTGACTATCTCAAGACTGTTCCCATGATTTTTGCTTTTTCCATTGCTTCAGGAACAGCAAAGTGGTCAAAAGAAAAGTAGGCAGTAGGTAGCAAAAGTAGCCCACGTGGGCATCTTTTCAACCATTGCAGTGTTCACCTAATGATTCCATGTGGACCTGCCCTTATTCCTCACTCCAGGAGAGACCTTGACCAGAGCCTGCAGGCCTACGGTGGTTTTCAGGTCCCTAGAGTCAAAGTGAGGGTATGCCGAAGGAACAAAAAGAGGAATTGGCTCCTTCTGAAATTCTTCCTGATCTCAGTGCCAGAAAGGAATAACTGAGGCTTTCTTCCTTGGGCGTAACTGAACTTCACTTGATAGATGTAATATTTTAAATGCTCAAGTCTGTCAACGGTTGATAAAATGCCATCTCTGCCCTTAAAATAAACAGTAACTCTTCTGTGTTTAGTTCTTGAAGGACAGAACTGAGTACCGTTAACAGTTTATGCATTGTGTAAACCTCATGTTAACCTTTTAAACTTAAGATTTTCAAACTTTAAACAGTTTAGAAAATTTCTCAATAAAATTATCTGCTTTTCTTCAAGATATACAGAACACAGAGATAATTTTCTGAAGGGAACTCTTCCTTACCCACATGCTTTAAGTCTGAGCTCACTAAACTAGGCTCTGCTGTGGCTGCAAACGCAGGGTGCCTCAACCTCTTGTCCCAGCATCCATCGCCATGCTACTCGTGCTCTCACAGAGGGGTCAGTCATCTGCTGCACTGGAGCATACCTACACACTAACAGCAGCGCTGGGAGGCTGAGGTTGCAAGTACAGACTCCTACAAACTGTGCCCAAGTCAATTCAAGCCATTCAGTGGATTTTTGGATCAGGCCCAATGTACATACATAAAGCAGCCAGAGATGATTGATAATGAGATGGAAAACATTCAAGAAACCGCTGCCAGATGGTCTTGCTGATGGCTTGCTGGCAAAATGTCTTGCAACATCCAGTTCACGTTGCCTTTGAGAATAGGTGTAAAAATTGATCTTTCGCATTACCACATACGTTTGAGAGGAAAAGTGTAGAAGTGATATGACTAAGGTCTATGTGCAAGAAGGCTCTACTTCAAAGTAACCTGTAGCTATTACCTATCAACAACTATAGATTCAACAGCTAACTGGTGCAGTTATTCGTTCTGTAGTACTTTTTAGTGCTGTTTTTCAGATGAGATTGCATTACTTCACACTGTATTACAACATTTCCATTAAAGGCTGTCCTGAGTTAAAAATAAAATAAAAATCTCTAGTCTTTCTGGCTAATTCAGGCACAGCTGTTTATAGACTTGAGAAATTGAAGGATAAGAGATGGCACTTTGAAGTGCATGTCTTTATTTTGGTTTGGGAAGGTCTTCTTTATGACTTCATTAATAAGTCACAAAAATAAAACAATCTCTCTCTGAATCAGATGGAAAATGTATTTCCAAGCTCTGATTTTGTGAAGATTGATGGCTGCTTCATGCCTAGCTTTCTGTCGATGGATATATAGCAGAACTTCAAATACAGAATACCATGAGGACTACTGATAAAGTCAGAATTACTTGATAAATTGAGCAGTTTAATTACTCACATCAGGCTTTAAATGCTATAGTACAAAAGTGTGGCCTGAAACAATTAACGTGACCAGTACTGTTTGTACTAAGTGCCCAGATAAATGCCAAGTGTTCAGCAGAAAACAGCTTTTAAACGTTTTGCCACATTGCACGCTTTGAAAATACGGATGGTTTATGCTGCAGAAAATTTTTTTCTGAATGAAAAACTTTCTAGGAGAGGTCAAACGTGTGGTGCAGGTGGACCACACCAGAGCTTCAAATTATGCTTCCACAAATAAATAAATAAACCCCCCAACCTTCAAATAATGTCTTTCTGTAATTCAGAACAAAATTGATTGATCGCTCTGGATGCATAGATGGCAGCGGAATGTTTTTAAGAGCATCAGTTCTTTCCTATTACTTAGCCTAACTTTTGTGAAGCCTGAGCTACAGGAGTACCAAAGCAGACTGGATATGCTGGTACCCACTGATGTTCCTCAATGCTTGCTGAATGTTTATGGAGACCAAGCAGCGGATGTAAGCACAGTGAGATGGTGGGTGGTACATTTCAGCAGTGGTGACAGTAGGTTACCTCTGCTGGCGGAGATTTTGACAAGCTTGTCATGTGCTAGGGGTGATGACTATGTTGAAAAACAGTGTTTTGTTGCTGAGAATTTTTTTAATCAAATAGCATTACTGTGTTCTATCTACACGTTGTAGTTTCTATGGAATTGAATCAAACTCGTTACTTTCAGAGTGACTTTTGTATTTATTTCTGATTCTGCAAATCTTGACATTTTTCACTTATCACCAGGGACTTACATTATTTGATTCAAAAAACAGAGTTGCCCAATGAATATTTTAGCTCAATAACAATAGCGTGATTATTTTTCTATTTGCAGAAATATCCAGCTAACATTTTTGTGACTCTCTTAGATTATTTTCTTTAAAGTAGATGTACACAATTTTTCTACCGACTTGATTTATTCATTCTGTGTGGTATTTCTTTTAGTAACTGATGAACTGTAGCACGCCATAAAGATGTGCTCTCAGATTGTATGTTCAGTAGTACTGAAGGAGGTTTGTGCTCTTTGAGAGATTTCATGAAGCCTTGCTGTTAAACTCTGTTTAATTATAAGTATATCGTGTAAGATGACTGGAATGCAGCTGTCAAAATTTCTATTCTCTTAACTGAACTGGATTCAGTTATGGAACAGAGAGATGGATTCACTCATAAAAGGGTGCTTCGTTGCTTTTGTCCTTTAAGGAAAGTAGTTCATGATGCGCTCAACTTCTTTATGACCGCTGTGTTCACCCAGAGGTACTATCCATCTCCTTTTATGTGAACTCTGGTGGTCTTGGATGAGAAGTCAAGTGCCTTGAAACTTGAACTCAGAAGATCCAGAGATATGTAGGGAAAATGGAACAACATGTCCTCCCATAGTAATGCACTGCTATTTTGTGATTTAACAGATTTATTGGAAACAAAACAAAGTTTGTGGGAGCTTAAAGACCACTGTTGCAAAGAGCCCTGTAAAAGATCTTTAGTGATTTTAATTGGTCTTGGAAGCAATGAAGTCACTAAACTTGGTATTTCCTCTAAGATTATCATGATCTCAGGATAATGTCACTAGAACTATTTCCATTTCTTTTCAATCCCGTATAAGGAAAACAAAGGAAAACTAAGACCAGTAGTATTATGTAAGATATACAGACTAAAACACATTCCGAATGCTTTGCTGTATTGAAACGCATTCCTTTCATCCACTCAATGACAATTAGAAGTGAAAATGGCATAGTTTATTTGAAAACTGTCCAAGCTGCATTAGAAACCTTGTAAGCAATGATAAAAAGAGATTTTTTTTCCTTTCACCAGCCATCCTAGTTCAGCTTCCTTTATGCTACTCTATAATTCAGCAACTCACTCACTTCAAGAACAGTGAACAGAAGTAGAAGCACTGTAAAATCTTGCATAGTAGGATTTTATTTTTGCTTTTTTAGCCTAATTATGATGTGAAAATTACGTTTTAAGTATTTGTGTTGAAATGAAGACATTGATTAAACAGGAAAAGATTTCTTCAGATAAGTAGTAACTATCTGCCTCCTTCGTTCAAGCATAAAATGCCTGAAGCACAGCAGAAAATATTAGGATCACAGAATTATTTGAGTCGGAAGACACACTGAAGGGCCATCTAGTTTAATTCCCCTGCAATGGATGGGGGCACCCACAGCTTGATCAGGTGCCCAAATTGAGCTTTACGCTGTGCCTGGATAATGCTGGTTGACAATAGAGAACCTAGGATTTTGCCTAAAATCACAAACTAAGATGATATGGACAACTCTGCTCTTTTGATTGCTTAATTCATTTGGGTTTAATAGCAGCCATGTTAGCAAAATGTAAAATTAACATAAACTTGGTACTGATCAATAAGGCAAGATGCCAATGCTTTTATATACAAAAAAAAAAAAAGTGCTATAATGTGTTAAATATTCTAGGCCTGATCTTCCAGCATGAAGGATTTAGATTGACTGAATAGCCTTTCTGGAAATAAAATATGTAACTCAATTATATTTCCTTCTCTTGGAACTTCATTTAATGCAGTTTCTAGTCCTTCGGGGCTTTTTAGATGGCTGAGTCAAACTGCAGTGCTGTTGCATTTCAAGTGCTTAAATGAAGATACAGGAGAGCTATGCTGTCTGATTCAAAGAATATCTCCAAAACCCTTGAGAACACTTACTGAGCACAAATGTGGTAGAAAGCCTTTCGTTTGTGCTTATTCTGACTTTAAACATATTTTACCTTGGTTTTTTTACTTGTAATATTTTGGATTTCCTAATCACGGTGTGCTCTGTTGCCATATGCTATTGTTTCAGATCACCTAATTTTCTTTTTGCTTAACAAATTTCAATTATTTGGTGTAAGGTGCAATGTGAGTCCAACCTCCATACAGGAACTCCCTCGCATCTCTTGTTCTCTCTTGCATAGACTGTAGGGCTTACCTTTCAGCTGTAGGCTCTACGTGGCAATATTTTGTTTTCCCTATTGATCAGTTCCTGGCTCACACTCTTTTTGGCACTTGATAGATACAGGTAAGCCATGAAACACAGGCTCACTTTCACGAGGTCAGCACTGCTCCCAGACCGTGGCTATTTGCAAGTTGAATGGAAACAGTAAAATGAGAGATGGCTGCGGGGCCCCTTTCAATGATAAATGTTCGTATTTTCCTACACTGCTTTTTGGTTTATATTAAGTTCTCCAATATGTTTTAAAGGGAATTTTTTTTCCCCCTGGGTTATGCCTTGATGTTTAAATGAAGTTTAAAGTCCTCTCTTTGTTCTGCCTTGCTACATCAGTTTTATGTACCACATTAATTTTAATTGCTAAGGAAGTTAGAGGATTTGAAATTAGATTTTATTAATCTGTTTTTTAATAGATGCTTAGTCTTCCCCCTTAGCAATGCTTTTGCCTATTTCAGTATTTTTCTTTTCATGCAGCTGAGATTTCAGATGCAAATATAGCATTAGTCTGTGGCAACAGAGTTATTTTATGAAAATTGGTGCACACTGATGCAAGAAGTAATGTTACGCAAGTTTGCTGAGCTATGACGCTGTTTATGGCTTTGAGTTACAAAAGGAAGTTTTGTGGTCTAGCAATTAGACCAGGGCACTGGGGCTTCTTGATTCTCCCTTTAGCATCTCTGTAGATTTGCTTGGATGCCTTTAAGCAAATCAGCTGAGCTCTTTAAAGGTCTGTTTACTCATTCATAATACTGCAGGAATACCTGCTGTGTAAGGTTGCAGTCTATCTCCTGCTATTGAATTTGAATGAGCAGAATTATTGTGTATTTTTATATTACTATTACTGTTATTTATCAGTGCATTAATTAAAGAAGATAGGAAGCCAAATGATAAAAAAAAAAAAAACTGATTATCAGAAAACAACGCAAACTGTCGTGGTCACACAGGCATTTAGATCATTAAGTATTGTACTAACTGCCAGTGGTACAAAACTGAAGGTTAAAAGCAACAGAAACTACATGGCTACCAAGAAAAACTGTTGTAGTTACTTATTATACTTTTATTTTCTTTGATTACATCAGTAAAACCAGTGCTGATCTTATAAGCTTTGAAATTTCATGACCATTCTGTGCAAGTGGTGTCAGCCCAAATGAAGGGATATGGCAGAATTCTCTGTGTTAAAAAGTTTAGCTTATACTATTAATATGAGCCACTGACATTGTTTGGAGCACTCCAGCAAAAGTTTAACTGCACCCAAAAAGCCTAGCAAGCAATTTCTATTGAAATAGCAAATACTTCTGCTTTGCAAATGAACTTCCTTTTCCTGGCATTGATTTGGTGTATTCGTGTTTTCTGATTAAATGCCTGGGTGATGTGGACTTTACAGTGATGTCAAGGAAGGTTATAAGATGGCATGTCTGTAGGAGCTGCTGTGCTTGTGGGTGTCACCTAAGCAAGCAGTACCTTCTGGCTGCACAGTGGCTCCCTTGCTCTCTTTTTCCTCCTGCTCCCTGTGTTCATTGCCAGCCACAGTACACACCATTCACCTGTTTGCTGAACTGATTCAGCTTGCAAACTGCAGGCAAGCCTTTTCTTTTGGCTAACGTTGTTCTCTATTAAGTTATAATGCTGCAGCAGCCCAGAGTGGGGCCTGATGAATGTCAGAGCAGGGATGGGTGCAGGGGGAGTGAGTGTGGTGGGGTGCAGGAGCACGACACTTCTCAGGCCAGCTGGAATGACATACAGCTGCCAGAACTGCAGCATGGCTGGTTCTCTTCCAGTCACCAATTTCTCACGTTCTGACTGAGGTCAGCGTTGGCGGATTCTGAAGCTTCTCCCGATGTTCACAAACGATGTTTCTGTATTAAATTTCATCTTCTTCCTTTACTTATTTATTATTTTAAAATCAAATTGAAACGTCTTTCTGCTGTAGTCATTAAGAAAAAGGACGATGCAGGTAACGGCTTATTAAGTAACCGCTCCTCTATACACGAAGGCACTCTCCTCCACTTTCCTCATACCATCCGTAATCTCCAGAAGGAATCCTGTGGAGCATCATTACGTGTGGGTGGTCAGTGCGTGCATGTTTGAGAGCTCCCAGATTCGCCTGTGGAGATTGCAGTATATGCAGTGTGGACTCTATTGTTCTCTGCACTTCTTAGATACTTGTGGATGGCAGCATTACACAGCATTAAAAATATTCTTGACTATTTAACATTTCTTTTTTGTTGTTGTTGTTCTTACACCACAAAATTGAATTTACAGCTTTTGTGTTTTCAGCTCTTAAGAATTTTCTACATAAATGGCAGGGTAGACAGTCATTTGTAACTGGACTGTGCTTTTTCCTTATTGCTGTCCTTTTCTATAAACATGCGGGTTAATCAGCTGTGACTCATATGGAGATGCAGAATCTGAAAGACAAAACAATAGGGATGGGAAGATCTCATAGAAATATGTGAGCTAATATGAAAACATAATTGTTTGTCACAAGAGCTCAGCGTTGCCCCTCCGCTTCTTTCATGAGGAGCTGTAGGCTGCCATCAGGCCTCTCTTAAGTGAGATTCCATTACATTTTTCTCTCTTTTAGATTTCAGTGGCACTTGAATGCAGATTTTATTGCTGTCTTTGTATAAAACAAGGGTGAGTCCAGCACCGTGTAAATCCACCTTGTTGTAAACTAAATTCAGTACAAAGTGAAGGTTTCTTGCTCAGTGTTTCTTCATGTTTCAGGTCAAAACGATGCTGTCCTAGTCAGTCTGAAGAAGTGGATTGAGCCATTGTCTTATAGGTGTTGTATATGTTGACCATTAATGGAATAGTCGCCATCATTGAGAACTTTCATCGTTAATATAGCCAAGCACAAACATCGTTATCTTATTCTGGTTTATTATGACTTTTTACTGCTTATGGCTCAAGCTAGCGTGTAAGAAAAATCTTGCTGACATCTTTTTGCTCTGCATTTCTCTTCCTTAGGCTTTACTGCACTTGTGCTGTGTAGATGGGAGGGCTGAGAATTTATTCTTTTCCTGTTGATTTAGGAAATGTTGAGTCGTTTAAACTAGGATATCATCCACTGTCCTTGCAGAGCTTTGAAGCAGGCAGTGCATCAAGGTACTCACCTCTTCCACCTTTGTTTTGAAAACTTCTCAAATCTTTTGTAATGTAACAAACCTAATAAAATTCCAGGCTCACTAAGAAGATGTTGCCCCCTCGGTCTTAAATGATTTGCCTTTTCTCCATTGTGTATATCTGAAAAGTAATAGCAGTATTCTTGTATTCTGTTTTGCAAGCTGACTGCATTAAATAGAATACCTAGGATTTAACTGAGCACATTAAAGAAAACAGCAGTCAGCATGACTGCTGTTCAGTCTAAAATAACACTTGATTTAACTAAAAAGTTATTGTGTATAAACCACATTATTTCATTACGTACATTTAGCCCTTAAATTGCTATACAGATACTGCTTGACCAGCCCTATGTTTGGATAATGATCAAATAAGAGAGCCTTGGCTTTCAGGACTGGAGGAAGTGCTGCCATTCATGCAATTGGACACGTTTTGGTATAGATCCACTCGTACTGACTGATGTATTGCATTCAGTCATTTACTTGGGACTTACTGCCAAGAAAACAAAGAAACCTATGTAACAATCATATACATAAGCAAGTGTTATGCAAGTGAGGAAAAACTGTAAAACAGCTAAATGTGAACAGTGTTTCAAGTTGATTCTTTCTGATTAGAAATTGGTGGTCAGCATAAATATAACATATATCACGTGGTGATAAAATGTCTTTAAATCCCTCAAAAATCACCAATTTGAAATGACATGAGGTTTTATTTCACACGTCTAAATCCTTCAAGAATGGTAATCTTATATACCTTCGATGCTGGGATCTAAAATATGATTGTTCCACAGCTAACATATGCTTCAACTGAATAGAAAATGGAGCAAGAATTTTGGTTGCTGAAACACTTTTTCCCTTCACTTGCATAACTTTCTGGAGCTCTTCTTGTACTTACAAAGTTGATGAATTTTCTGTGGCACAATACTGCTTGCTTTGAACTGTACAAATGAAATGTACAAGTTCAGATGAAATAAGTCTTCCAGAAAACAAATCAATAGAATCCCAAAAGTTACTGGTGCAGCGCATGCGTGGGTTTAAGTGGGGGTTGGGAATAAAAGAATGTGAGATAGATTAGTTTATTTCCATAAATATAACATTTTTGAGCAGCAGCTGTTTATTACCAGCGAATATAAAGGGGTGTTTTCTTGCATTGCAGCATTTTTTGCAAAATGTATACAGCTGTATTTTCTGAAGTGATTGATTAACCTAATGAATTAAACACTTTCTTCCCCTTCATCTATTTTAGCAGGGTTAAGGATGACTTTTAGTTGCCATGGATGGGATCATGGCATCATCCACTGAACCACAGATTGTATCCTCAGGTGGAGTTGCTTGCTGTAATTTCGTTCCAGCTATTATTGCTTTGCCATGTTACTAAGTCCCCACAGATTGTAGCTTATTATTTGTCTTCTAATTGAACTGTAATAAAAATCATAGACATTGAGATAGGAAAGCTAAGTTTCTTGTGATAATGTGAAAACTTGAAAAATAGGAATTCAGTAACAAAGAATTATTGAATTAGCATTATTTGGTTGACTATATATGTATTATAGCTTTGTGTTCATCCTCTCATTTTCTTAACTAAAAATGAATACACCAATCTGGGAGGGGGTGTTGTTCTGCCAGAGGAGAGAAAGGCACTACAGTGGGATCTGGATAGACTGGATCAATAGGCCAAGGTTGACTGTGTATGAGTTTTAATTGGGCCAAGTGTCAGGTCCTGTATTTTGGTCACAACAACCCCAGGCAACCCTGCAGGTTTGGAGAGAAGTGGCTAGAAAGCTGCCTGATGGAAAGGGACCTTGATGTACTGATGGACAGTCAGCTGAGTATGAGCCAGCAGTGTGCCCAGGTAGCCAGAAAGGCCAATGGCACCCTGGCTTGTATCAGGAATGGGGTGGTGAGCAGGGTGGGTGAGCATGGGTGAGCAGGACCAGGGAAGTCATCCTGCTCCTGTACTCAGCACTGGTGAGGCCTCACCTCGAGTGCTGTGTTCAGTTTTGGGCACCTCAGTACAGAAAGGACACGGAGGTGCTGGAGCAGGTCCAAAGAAGGGCAACAAGGCTGGGGAAGGGCTTGGAGAATATGGCCTGTGAGGAGAGACTGAAGGAACTGGGGCTGTTCAGTCTGGGAAAAGGAGGCTGATGGCAGACCTTATTGCTCTCTTCCAATACCTGAAAGGTGCTTACAGCAAGAGCGGGGTTGGTCTCTTCTCACTGGTGACAGGTGACAAGATGAGGGGAAATGGCCTCAAGTTGTGCCAGGGGAGATTTAGGTTGAATCACTAAAATCTTCTTTACAGAAAGGGTTTTTAAGCACTGCAATAGGCTGCCCAGGGAGGTGATTGAGTCACCGTCACTGGATGTGTTTAAAAACCGTTTGGATGTGGTGCTCAGGGACAGGATTTAGTGCAGGGTTGTTAGAGTAATAGGGCACATCTTCAGAAGAGACAGCGATTCCTTGAGCATCAGTTGGAGGGCAACAAAGATTATAAGGGGCCTGGAGTATCTCATGTATGAGGAAAGGCTGAGACCTGGGACTGTTCAGCCCAGGGAAGAGAAGTCTGAGAGGGGATCTGGTCGATGTTTATAAATATCACAAGTGCAGGAGGCAGTGAGATATGGTCTGACTGTTTCCAGTGGTGTGCAGCGATAGGACAAGGAGCAATGGTTAAAAACTGAAACAGGAAGTTCCACACATATGCAGAACTTATTTACTTATTTCTTTCTGGTGTAGATTAGAATTCACAGGCTTTGAAGAACAAAAAGCTGAATTTCTAAGCACATGATTCAATATGAAAAAAAGCAGTTGTGTACTTAAGATTAGTCACATACATCTCTGATGCTTTAACTCTGGCTCCATATCATGAAATGTCATTTTTAATTCTCTATCCAGGTTTGTCAAAGTGCAATGAAATTTTGAGTGTTATTTAAGTTGCAGACATCTATTACTGCCACCAGAAAGGGTGATAGAAAAAATGAGGACTGAAAGGAAAATAGAGTAGGAAGGAGATATGAGACAAATGATCCTCTGTAAAAGTTTGCGTGGATAGGGACATAGAATCATGTCAGAGACATGATTTAGCAGTGCGCTGTTAGAATAATATGGTTAGACTGAGGCTGGACTTTGATGATCTTGAAGGTCTTTTCCAACCTGAGCAAGTCTGTGATTCTAATTCTATGTATAGAATGTGAAAACGTCTGAAGCCAATACACTTCTGAAGATGTAGAAAATAAATGTCAAGGAGTAGGCCAAAAGAAGTGGGTTTTTAGCTATTTTCTTCTGCAGTTGATGTTGTCAGTAAGAGTTAAGATTATATATTAATTGAGCCGACATGATTATTACTAGTACAAAAATTAATAGTGAGAACTTTCTGGAGCAGCACCCAGATCAATTCGCTCAGTGTGATTCTACTGGTCTGACTACCTAACGTTTGCCTGTTAACCCCTCACTTAACAGAAAGCAAACTAATGCAGGAGGGGAAAAAAAATACAAGCTAAATACAGTGAGGAAATCTCTTTTCTGAGACTGCCAGAATCTTTGTTTTCTCAAACCAATGTCATGTCCAGAAAATAAAACTAGACTTACTCAGACAAGAATTAGTCCCAAGCAGAATGCAAAACTAGGCGGCAGCATGAGGCACTATGTACTCACATCATGAGTGTGTTGTGTACCTCACCTAAATCAGAGTAGGGAAGAACCAGAAGTACGAACAAAAGCCCGACCACTGTCCTGGGAAAGAGACAATCCGCAACAAGCGACTGAACCGGGAAAGAGCCTGACAAACTTAGAGTAGATAGAAGACAGAAGGGGGAAGGATTCATTCCAGCTGCATGTGTCCCTGCTCACTGAAGGGAAATTGGACTAGATGATGTTTTAAAGTTCATTCCAACTTAGACTTACTTTTTTTTTAATCCAGACATTGGAAGGTAAGCTACAGCAGGACTAGACTATAGGAGGCAATGCAACACTAGACAAACAGATAAGACAAAACAGGAAAGGACACACTTTGCCTTCCTGTGATGCATTGTAGAATCTGAGAGGTTTAAACAGGATTAGATAAATACAAAGGATATGTCAAGGCCATGGAGATCCTGGTCCTGTTATTGGAGCTCCACAAGCTTCGCACCACGGGAAACTAGCAGGACTTGCTAGGAGAAAAATCACCTCAATCTGATCTCCCTGGCGCTATTTCCAATAACCCTCTCAGAAACTAGTCTGGAGAGCTGTTTCCTTCAGCTAGTATGCCCCAGATAGCTAGGTGAGGGTCTATGCTGTGTTAGAATTGATGCTGTGTTGGGTCAGTATGTTGGCTGTTTCTATAAGTCTCATGTACCCCAATATCTTCCACCCTTCCAGAAAGATTTCAGTGTCACCAGTAGCTATTGGAAGACACTTGACTGTCTCACTGCTTCTGTGACCAATTCCTTACACGTTGATTTATATGCAATGGAGAGCACGTGCCATTACCTTCCATGAACAGCACAGGAAGACTAATGACAGCATTTATTAAGGAAACTCAACCGCTTGATTTGGTGATGCAACTTGCTTGCATGAGGAATACCTTTTATCTCAAATGGCATATAAAGTGTTAGCACAGATGTTCACTCACAATGAAATCTGCTGTGTTTATGGGAGTTTTCCAGTTTGGCTGTGACGTAACCAGAGTGCCGCTCTTCTCTTCTGCAGAGCAGAATATGACATCATTTAATATAATCTGAGATTACAGCTCTAATAAGCCCCTCTGTTCTGTGTTTGACTGACACATCCCTTGAGCAGTTAAGTTGAAACCACTGACACTTGTGATTGGAAGGACTGAGAATCTGTTATTTTCTGTGGGAATATATTTGGAGAAGCTCAGTGGCCTGGCCGAAGTGAGACTTTCTGACTTGTCTTGTTACTTAGGCAATCTTCTGGTGTTTACACTTATCGCACAGAACCCAGGGAAGTCCTCCTACATCATTTCTCTTTGTTTTCTGTCCATTAAACACGATACACAGTAAAAACAGACTATGCACTTACATAGTAGTGTACATTTCTCATCTGGCTAGACTATTTCATAACGTATTTGTATTAAACTAACCTAAACATTAAGCACAGATCTTCAAATAGATAAGAAAAATCTTGATTGGTAATCAACATAACCAATCAGCGATCAAAGGATTTAAATTGCCCATGTCAGTTCTCAAGGCATTTTGCACAAAGGTTTACACTGTCTATAACCTTTTTTAGGAAATGAATCTTAACTTACAATCACAAAAAAATAAGGATGAGCTTAAATAACTTGTTTGAGAGCACAGAACCAGAAGAGCATGGTCCACCCATCTTCCACAATCACTGTAGGATTAGTCCTTGCCTTATAATTCCAATAAACCTTATAAAAACTTCCTCATGAGAAAATAAAATGCAGTGTTAAGTACATTGATCGGTTTAATCTTCTGCTACATGAGTTTTCATTGTTAGAGTGAAGCAACTTCTCTGTTTACTGTAAATCATATTTATGCATTCCTTCCTAGCCCCACAAATGCCGTAACTGACCTTTGCAGGAACTGAAAGTCTCCTTATCTGTTAAAGCATGTGCGTGCACATCTGGTTTCTGCTGTGTCAGCTGATGGCAGCTATTAACATTAGATGTGCCTGCAGGCCTTTTTTCACAATGGTGATCTTGTTTAAGGTATCATTTCCACTTTTGATTTCATTTTGTGTTTGTTGAATAAAGGAAGAACTCATCTTTTCGAATGCGTATCACTCTGTATTTTTTTATTAATTACCTGAGGATCTAACTAGCTATTATTGCTACAGTTCATTATGACAGGATAGATGTTTGGTCTTTCCCACAGACTGAATGCATTGTTTGACTTACAAACCAATATTTAACAAAAAAAATCAACAGGTTATTAGAGATTTGGCAATAATTAGGGCAATTGATAGAACTTCCTTGTATTTCTTCTTTGCTTGGGGGGGGAGGGGGAGGGGAGGGAAATGAAAGAACTGTGATGATCAGTTTCTTCATTTTCAGAGGAAAACAGCCAACATACTAAAAATATGACTTCAGGTTTGTGAAAATATGACTTCATATTTGTGAAGGATTTACAGAAGGGATGATCTGCTTTTAAATACTAAGAAGATTACATGGTTTTCCATAGTGATTTTAATTCTGTCTTTGCTTCATCACTGTACTTTTGTGGTACTTGGGCATATTTTAGACCCAGCCACTGACATCTAGTCTAGATATTTTAATTGTTTATATTATTCTTCATGACTGAAACAAAGATAGAGTATCATGTTAGATATTATTGAGCTTCTGTTGAAATCAGAATAGCTACTAGCTTCATTTTCGGTATCCAATACTATTATCTGTAAGATGTTGGGATAACAGGTTAATGTGAAAATTGTATAACAAAAGCATCATGCAAAAATGCATACCTATAAAAAATCTTTTCTCTTTTATTCACACAAGTGAATTTAAATAGATTTAAATGCGTTAAGTCTGTTTCCAATTATTGCTAAGACTGTCCATTTTGCAGCTGTAGGGTGAAAATACTTTCATGAATAACTCTTAATAATTATCTGTTTCCTCTTGTGATAGTAGATTTTACCTTGAAGATTGGCTGGGGAAGGATGTACACATTCACTTTCTAAATCTGTAGGTGTTGTGAAGACAAAACCATTCGTTTCAGTGGAGATTGCTTTCCTGAAAGAAGTGGCTATGATACCATGATGGCCAACGCAGAGATTCAGTGTTCTTGTGTTTTAATTATTTTAGAAGTTAGTATTACAATCTCACAAAATCAAAATATTTGGAATTAAAGAAATTGTGAGTTCAGTAAGCAAAATTAGATTTTCTTCCCTGTGAGAGGAACATTGTATCCAGGGTATCTCTGCCCTACAGGAACAAAAACGTATGTGCTGTGCAACAGAAGTCCACATTTTATGAGATATTAAGTGTTGAGCAAAAATAATCAAAAAAGCTCATGAAGGTATCTTCCCAAAATGCATCAAGGATTCAGAAGTTCTAGAATGTCTGTTGCTTCCTGTGATACTTCATTTTAAGACTTTTTTCAGGGTGCCAAAATGTAACTCAGGAACTTGTATTTTTTTATTATTTATTTTAAACTTGGTCAAGAACCATTCCAGAGGAGAGTTTGTATGGTTCTGTTTTACGTACATGTGTGTGTATCACACTGAAAATTATTTCTCTTCATTTTTTAATTTAAGAAATTCCTAGGAAAACTGTATGCTCTTGGTAGCATTCCATTTTTAAGCTAATGTGTTAAATATACTGGAACAGTCGGAGCTATGCAGTGAAGTAGAATCATGCTATCAGAGCCTAACGCTAAGAAGCTGAAGGAAAGGAAATGATGAGAAATGAGCTATGGGAAAATTCAGCATGTATGCTTTTCGTTTTCTTCCTATACTTTTATCTTCAGTGGTCCAGAAGGCCATCGAGTTTCCTGCTAGTTCGCTCTAATTTTAAGTAGTCTGACAGTACTGTCACTGAACTTAAAAATAACCAGAGGTATTACGTGGTAGCAAAACCCTAGCACAAACACAGGCCAAAGTTCAATTTCTAGATTAATCTGCAGGTCTGCTACAGCACAGAAGTGAGAACTGAATGGTAGTAGCACAGAATTGCAAAATGAATGGTAGCACAGCTCGTGGCCGAAAAAAGAAGACATGAAATATTACAACAGAGGCATCTGTTGGGTATTTTGATCTTCTTGATTTATAGTTGTAAAGGGACTTAAAGCTTTTATGCTGTGGTGGCAAGCAGAGCTAGGCATGGTGCCAGGCCACTGACTCAATGAATGTACCTAAATCAGCCTCGGTCTGTGGTCAAAAGGACAGGGAAGGAGGAACCACATCTTTGTAGATAGGGCTCTTTCTTCTTCTTGTTCAGCAACTATAGTTTGAGTCAGTGTTTTTGTTTCCTAATTATAGTCTTTCGTAATGCAAATGTATACATTAAAATAAATAAAACAAAATAAATATATTAAGCATAAATAAAAGCCATAGATACGAAAATAATGGAAGCCATGGTCATGAATTTCCATAGTCATGTACTTGACCTTGTGGATTCACCTGCTAAACAGATACAGCCACGTTTCTCCTGATGCCAAGTAATCTTTTCCCCTCATCTCCTTGCAAGTAGAAAAAATATCTTTGACATAAAGGTAGCACTTCAGAATTAGGTCAGCCAGAAGAAACAATGTTTGCACTCAGAGAGATTGTTTGAACCTCTCTTAGTTTAGGGAGCTGTAGGGAGTCTGAATACCTGCCACCAGGGAAGCCCTTGGGTTGTTCTGAACGTGTCAAGATGACCTTCAAGCTCTTTTTGTCTTTTTTCCCCTAAATCTTATTTTCTGTATTACTTGCTACCCATACTGTAACTAAAGCAGTCTTTGTGTAAAATTAATAGATACACAAGTTTTACTAGAAGTTCTAGTTTCATGCCACTTCCTGGTACAGTTTGCAGATGATCTTAGAAAATGCGTGCAATAGACAAAACCTGACTTAATTGGAATCCAGATTAAATGATTACTTCAATTTTTGTGAATATGTAAACTTAATGGAGGGCATGGCATAAAAAAATATCTTTCAGGACTGAAATCCTTCAGTCCCAGGCCTGAATTCTGCGAGTCTCTATGAGATCTATGGGCATGTTAAGAATACTGTCATATAGTAAAATTGTGTTAGGTTTGCTCTGAAATGCCTTCAGGATGAGGCACTGTAAAAATGAAGCAAGGCACCTTACCTTTCTTTTTCAGGAGAGAAAGAAAAGTGTATCATTGGCAATAACAACAGCTTTGTAAAATTTCACAGCATCTCACAAATACTGGCGTGAATCTGTGGGGCTTCTTTCTCTTATTCCCCATTTGGTTTCTCAGAGAAGCAACAGGATGAAAAGGAAAACAGGTCTTCAAACTGATAAAACTCTACTGCAGCATTTTGGGTGAGATTCCACACACGCCTGCTTTCTAGCTCCCTCTAGTGAGATTTCAAAACATGTCTTTTCTTTGAATTCATAAGTTTTAAAGTGAAATCAAATGTTTCATTAACACATCAGGCCAGAATAACTAAATTAATGTGGATAATGAAAACAGGAACACATCTGTTTCTGCAAGTTCTGATTTATTGTTGTTTTTTTTTTTTTTTTAATAACCTACTGCCATTTGGCTCTGGTCAGAAAGGGAGGAATTTTGCCAGACCACTTCTCAGTACAATTTGCTTACATGCTAGCACATAGGTCAGTTTGGTTTTGATTCCTGAACTACATGCTTCTGTACATTAATTTGGCATGGTGCAAGTATGAAGTAAATTATTTCATACTCTTTGGCCAACCAGCTGGATAACCTTGCTGCTCTCCCCTGCAACTTCCCATTGCTCACCCCAGTATCTTATAATCTGTTTGTAGGCCCTCTCCGTTTCTTTTCTCTTTGACTTCATAGACTATTTATAAATGAGTTTCATAGTTCAGGTTCAGCATGGGAATCATAAAGAATTTTTCATTTTTCTCAAAAACAGTAACACAATAACTGGAGCCTGTCACCTTGCCAGATCTGCATTCTCATGGGTTTTCCATTATTTCCTGCTTCCAGTCATTTGCCTGTGAAATGTCTTTCCTGTGATATTTTGGTGCAAAGATGTTGACAGCTGTGAATATGAAGAACTGTCAGAGTCCTTCAATTAGGTTAAATTTGTCTTTGTTTTGAGAAATAGTTGGGGGGGGGGGGGGGGGGGGGGGGAGGGTGAGGAAGCATCAGGAAGGCACAGATCTGCAGTTGATATTAATAAACTCTATTTTAGGCCAATGTCAGATCTGTCCCAAGTCACTTAGGAAGAACTATCCGGTCTGCACATACCCAATCATTTTTTTCACTCTGTTAATGCCCAGAGAGCCCAAACAAAATTACACACTGACCTTAATAGGGAAAGCTCATACATTGCTGTATGAGAAATAAACAATGCTCCAAAGAGCTTGTGAGCTAAATATAATATAGATAAGACCTAAGGGAAGGGGAAGTGGTATTACCATATTTCATAGGAAAAAAGTCGGAAGAGATTTCACAGAGGGCTCAAAGGTGTGTTCTTACTGCTGGGTAAAGGTACGCACAGGCTGGCTCTGTCTGCCCCATCTCACCCGAAACACTAACATCTGTGAAGAGGAAGGGCATCTCCATTTGGGTGCAGTCCTGGCTCAATATGCTTGCAAGCATATTGGACCACAGCAGACTCTTGACTTGCTGCCTCAGAGCCAGCTGAATCAAGGTGCTTTTTAACTGCATCCTGCTCTGATGCCTTTGTTTGCTAATAAGGCATTCTTCAGTTTTCACACAGCCAACAATTTTTAGCCCTTGTTGAAGGCCAAATCCAGACAAATTTAATTCTATCTGTTAGTTTGACCATGCTGGCGTTCATTAAGCATTCTTCTGCATCTCAAAGATCTCAGTGCAGACTTTGTTATGGATTTTAGAGTTTAACTGCAGCTAGTAAATGTCTTTCAGCACTGAAAGTCCACAAGAAAACGCATTCTAGAGTTCACTTATAAAGTGAAAAACTGTAAAAGTTTGGTTTGATTGAGTGCCTTGGTGCTTAAGGAGGACGGAAAGGCATCAGGTGGTTATATATTTTTTTTCTATAAGAATATATATTTTCAAATACTTTAGTTTCTTTTCCATGGAATTTTCTCTCTTAAGTTAGTGTCCCCCATTTAGCTTTACAAAGCTAGTCTGCATTGACAGCTTTTAACTGGTGCTTTCAAAGGGTTGTTTCAATTCTGATTTCAACAACACACTTATTGAATCACTTGGTTGCAGGATCAGCAGAGCAGCCACGCTGATCTCTGCCCCAAGTGACTTTGACAGAGAAAAATAGGATTAATTCTGTTGAAGTTTCTGCTAGATACACTGCTGTTGCAGGTGCTTGCTTTAAGGGAATTTGTATTCAGATACCTGCAGGAAACTTCAATATGAGGAGCTTTAGAGCCTTCCCTTTTCCATCTTAATTGGTGTGTACTCTTGGAAGAACATCTGTGGAGTTCATGGTTTAATAGATGTTTTTCTTAGGAAAGCATCTGGGACAAAAATTGACCTTCTTGCTTTATGTGTTTTAAATTAATTTTTAGTATGTTTGGAGTGATATCTTTTTTTGGAGAGAAATTTCCTAAATGCACTTGGTAACAAACTCTAGGACTGGTGCAGACTGGGGAAGTAAACAACAGGAATATTTGTCAGAACTTTATCCCACTGATCTAATTCCTAAGTCCCACTGAGAACTCTTTCTATAAGGCCATTGCATTTAAATATTACTATTTATGATTACTATTTTACTGTCTTATCCAAAATATGTGTAGGAGGTTTGCAGTTTAATTTATTCAGTGAGGAATAATAATATGCTTCTATTATCTAAACAGAAAATGTAGGTAAGTCTTAGTAGGTAAGGTCAGAAAAGACCTTGGAGATTGTCCAGTCCGACTGCCCACATACCACCAGTATCTCCCACTAAACTTTGTCCCTCTGTGCCACATCTAAATGTTTCTTGAACACCTTCAAGGATGGTTTTCTTGTGGAAAAGATTCTTCACAGTTCTCTGTGTTGCTACAGTGCTGTTTATTGGGTAATAGAACACTTTCTTAGTGAGATAAAAAGATGATAGAAATGACTGTGTGCTTTTGCAAGCTCACTTGATATATGTAAAGCAATAAAATGCCTTCCATTAAACTTCTGCAGACAAAATTGGTGGGTTTTGCAAGCCAGTGGTGTTTGATTACTTTAGGCTAAACTGATCATTTTACCAAACTGTGAAATGAGAATTAGAAAAGGTACAAAGTTGATGTTTCCTTTCGCAAACCCTTAGGCATTGTTTCTTTGAAAAACCTCAAGAACAAAAAGCCCAGCTTTTGACACACTGACATATCAGTACTAGATGGAAAGTGCATTTCTGCGATGATTCTAAAGCAATACCCAAAATTACAAGAGATTACGCCGTGGAGTGACAAGACTGTTCATCTGCACAGTAGAAAAAGTAGAACAGATTAGAAGACACACTTCACAACTGTTCTGGTTTCATGCAGTCAGAAGGGAAAATAGAGCTGCACCTCCATAAGGTCTTGTATTCTTTCCATTCTTAGATATAAAAATCCTGTTCTATTAGTTTGTGAGTACTCTCCAGGAATCATCTCTCCAGCTAGCACCCATCAGGATGCCTTGAATTCCCATCCACAAACAATGCCTTCTGACTATGACTTCTTCACCACATAGGTAGATGTGGCTTTTACCAATTAAACTTAGGAACTATGACTTGTCAACAAGAAGTTCATAAAGACACTTCTCCCTGAGTGCTAAGATGATAAAGTGGGCCATAGCTACCATTAAAACTGGGCTGATGGATTGCATGGCCCCTGGGCTTAATCCAGGGTGGAAAAATCTGGTTTTTTATGCAGCAAAGCATCAGGGATGATGTTTAAAGATCCTCTAAATGAAATGGAAGCAATTCAGTCTTTTAGAAATGTAGAAAATAATCTTTGTTGCGTTAGACTTGGTTAGCTCTGTAAATACCATAAGAAGAACAGTTTCTCAGTGTGCGTATGAAGACCACCAAATCTTTCCCTGGAGGAAGACAATAGCAGTAGGGCTGCTAGCAGCCTAACAAACAAGGAAGCTGTGACATGATGTGGAACAGGAAATCACAGCATGCAAAATCCCAAGTGATTAATTTGTGTGCAGAGCTTTGAGGGTGTACTCAGGTGATACTGTCAAAAGTGATAACGTCAAAAAACAGGAAAGTAAAGGATGTGGTTTACTATCATATCTACCAGTCTTGATCCAGACACTTTATATTTTATTTTTCATTATATTTTCCCATATGTTCATTTGGATTATTATTACTTTTAGAAGTGTTGAAATGTATAAGGGAAATTGTTATATCCATTATCACAATTACAACTTGAATCTCAACGTACGTACCCCAAAGGACCCCAAAGTTATCCTGCTGTAAGACCAGGTAGTTTTTACTGCTCTTCTCTTGTCTAGACGGATAAGTCTGAGACTCTAGCTCCAAGGGGAATGAGAAGTTCTTCAGCATGCTTGTATTTTCTTCCTAGGTTTATTGTGACTTCGGTAGTATCAGCAAGTGGTCCCCTCATGCTGTCAGCTGGAAGTAAAAGCACATTTTCACATGACTTTGTGTAAAAGTAGAATTCTACTGAAGGAAAAGTGTATATTCTCTATACTCTGGAAGGTGCTCTGTTTTGAAAGAAAAAGTATTTAACTGCAAAAAAAAAGAAACAAATCATCTATTAGAGATTTGTTCTTTGGTCTAACAGTATTCTAGCTGTCATCATCACAGGGTGCCCACATTCTTGTAAATCTCAAAGCACTGCTTACGTCTCATGCCTGTTTAATGCACTGACCATTATGAGGGAAAGAGTAACTGTAGAAGGAACACTGAGCTTAAGCAACGAGGCTAATTACATTTGTTCTGTTCAGTTTTTCAATGGGTTTGCATTCACTTTCAAGGAGAAAAAAAAAAAAAAAAAAAAAAAGTAATATTTCCTGGAAGTAAAACAGCATCTTGAACCAAATTATGAATAACTATTCAATACCCATTAAAACCAGATATGATTTTTATAGTCTGATAACTAGACAGAATGGCAGGAAAGGTCATTGGTTTCTGAGGTGTGTGTACTAAAATACTTCATAGTTTAGCATCATACTATCACATTTTTCTGGAAAAAGCTTCAGCCAAACCATTCTTTGTCTACAATGTACAAATACAAAATGATATTAAACTGGGATCATAGATTTTCTATACACAAGTGGCTGACATAAAACTGATTTGCAAGATACCACTTGCGTGTGTAGGAAATTAATTTTGCCTTCTTAATAGTTTTGTTCACAATATATTGTATAAAATAGTGCAGTGGTGACAGGAGTATGGGTCAGATTGACAGGAGTATGGGTCAGATTGCTCCAGTAAATGTGGTCATTTCACTTCTGTCATAAATTTGGCACAGAGGCTGACATGCCATATATAATTGTCTGACATACCACTTTGGGCAGGAGAACCATTCAGACGATTTAGGCAGAATGGCACTGGATATGTTCCATTACCAGTTTTTAGACCACTGAGAATTTTCCTTCGTCCTGTTCTTTCATTGCTACTTATCAATTTCTGCAAAAAAATAAAATAAAATAAAAGGAAGGCAAATACTTGTTACTGCTCAATCTTAATATAGCTCTAAAACATATCAAGTAGAAGAACATGGTGCTGCTTCTCAGCTACCAATGACTTCTACTACTTAATTTTTTATAATCCATATTTAGTTGGTCTGACCAGTTTTTATTTATATTCTGGCCAAGTTGTTGCTCAAGCACTTACATGCAACCTTAGTGTGAACATTTGCCCTCGGTCAGTCTTTTTCTTATTGTCCTCCTCAAGAACTGAGTTTATCAAATTACATTTTATGAAAACACTTTATTTTTATTGCTCTAATCTGTTAGGAGAGTTTAAACTTAATGCACTCATCACAAAGGAAGAGACTATTTCTCAATGGCTTTGTTTCAAGAATCAGATAAACTGCATTTCTCTCTGATTAAAAATATCAAGAAGCGTACGGAGGGCAATAAATCCACAAACATACCTTGCTGTTCATTTCCATACAAAATTTTATTTTCAGATTTGTTTTCCAAAGTATTTAGTTTCTTCTTTATAGTTTCTTTTATTTAATCCCCTGTAGTTTTCACATTCTGTCCTTTTTGTCTTCCTTCACCTTTGTGGATTGCTCCAATGACTTATAGTTAGAGAATGTAAGGAATCTACAGACACTGCACGTATGTATCTGCTCAATCTATTTTTTTCTAATAATTAAAAGTGGTAATCACTAGTCTGCATTTGCTTTGCTCTCCAAATATTGGTTAATTGGTTAAGTCTTTTGGTTAAGCTAGCTGGAAAAAAATGGCATTTGAGAGGTGCCAGAGATTGTCATGAGGATATTACAGGGGAAATGAAGCTCCTTTGAGGCTCGGTCAGTCTCACCAGCACCAGCCAAGGCCTGAATCCAGCTGTTTCTGCTGCAGTTTATATTCCTATGAGCAGCCACCCTCAGAACAACCTGAGTATTTATCACAGTGGAAATTTTCACCCACGTGAAATCCCCGTCAGATGCTTTCTCCTGTCATCACATTCATGTTTGATTAGTAGGAAGTGGGCCTGGGAGTGGGGAGCAGACTTGAGTTCTTCCTCATTAATCACAAAACTCATGCTAGCAAACGTAGTTTCTCTATTAATCATGGTCAAGAAGATGAAAATGCAGGACTGAACACCATGGCATGGGCTAGGGCACAGGTAAAGAAAGCTTTGGAAGGAAAGTTAGCGTTCCTTTGAAAACCTGTCTTTATCTTCCTCAACTTTTATCTTCCTCAGGGTGTTAAAGCAGGAAAAATCTTAGCACTGTTGATTCAGAGGACAAAATCACGGAGAAAATTGGTATGCAATTTCAGGTTATTATCATTTGTAATTACTTGAACTCAGGTTGCTTTCATCACTCTTGGTTATACCTACAGATTTCAGCAGCATCTGTTTCACACGGAAATAAATGCTGACATGTTAGTGCATCTCTTTAGAACGGCAAGGTTGCAGCTGGATGAAAGAACTAAGCAGTGAATGGCTTAATATTTTTTAAATAAGGTCAGCTAAGGTGAACGAAGCAGGGCACCTTTCTGAGGGCAGGAATTGCTCCCGCTGATACATTTCATTGGCTGTTTCATTACCTGTGCCTTCCCTGTCTTTGCAGAGCAAATCCATGCCACTAGGTGCCGTGTCATGTCACACAGACACGGCTTGAGCTAACCCCTGCCAAAGAGACAGGGCACTGTCAGCTGTCCTCTGAGCGAGGTGACTTTGTGTTTTATTCCTTGTGTTCGAGTCTGGTTATGCTGAAGGAGGATCTCATGGCAGATATAACTCTCACAGTATCTGAAATACACTGGGAAACTGTAGCACTTTTCCTTTTCCCAATGCTTCCTCCGAAATCTGCATCTCTGACAGAAGCAGCGACATCAAAATAAGTCACTGAGACACAGTTACTGCAGCATGCATCAACAAGCTTCCATTCCTCCTGCCAATAATACTTTAGCATTGTTTGCTCATTTTATTTCTCCAGTGCTGATAAAAAGGATAAAAATGTAAGTTAATGTTCAGCTTTCCAAGCTCTTTTCTTGCATGCCTCCTGCTCTCACGTCCTGTTCCTTTCTGTGAGCACAGGCTCCTTTTTGCAATGTAAACAGTTTCCCCAGTGTGAGCCTTCTCCTACAGAAGGATTTGTCACCACCAGGATTAACTGATTTATGTTTTCTCTGTCTTTGCTTTGGCTCTTCCTGCCTCCTCCACGGGTCACCAGGGTGGTCCTGCTGTTGAAATGTGGGGAAGAGGTCCAGATACACACTGTTTGTAGCAATAGGGATAGACTGTATTTGTGTGCATTCCTGGCAGGATGGACAGTTTACAGAGAGTGCTCTGTGTTTTTTCTTTGGGAGGGGAGGGGGCACCAGAGCCTTAATTTCTAAAAGAACTCTGAAGAACATGAATTCATTTGAACCTTTCTTGACAGTGCCAGCTGCAGAGCTACATGATTTCTTTCAGTCTTACTCAGTTTTTGCAATATTTTGTTGAGAAGATGAATGTATGTATATATTGCTTTTATGCACAGTCATTTTCTTTTTTTTTTTTCCCCCTATTTAATTGTTTCATGAGCTGTCAGCAAACCTGAAAGAAGTTTATGTTCTTTCATTAAACCAAGCATCACTTTTACTTATTTTCTCATTTATTTTCCTCTTTTCATGTTAAGGTAAGGTTTGAACGTAAAATGTGGCACTGCAGTATCATAATCTCTAAAATATTTCATGTTTCTTCAGACAAGGAACAGTCCATTTTATTTACTCCATTCAAAACAAATCTGGTCAGGTATCTAAATCAGTTAATCCTCTTTTTTTTTTTTTTTAGATAGTAAATAACCTGGTGCTATACACACTAGCCAGTGGATGTCACTGTTACAATGCAAATCTACCTACAAATTGCCACTGATAACTTTATATAGAGACATTAGTGAGTAATAATTAAAAAAATAAAAGTCTCATGTTTCTTAGCCAGCCTGCCATTGCTTGTTGCTTGCTGCTGCCAGGTGCAGCACCCAGGGCTTCCTGAGTGAGAGGCTGCAAACTAAGGTTTCCCCTGAGAACCTACTCTGTGCTGTGGCCAGGGCTATTCTGTCACCTGCTAACAGGCATCAGACGTAGAATCAGACTCTTCTGAGTTAGAAGGAATTCTTAAGCATCACCCAGTCCAGTTCCCCTGCAGTGAACAGGGACACCTACGGCTCCATCAGGAGCTCAGAGCCCTGTTCAGCCCCTGTCCACGTCTCTCCTGTACTGCGGACTCTACATCTGGATGCAGTACTTCAGGTGAGGTCTCACCAGAGCAGAGCAGAAGGGCAGGATCACCTCCCTTGCCTTGTTGGCCATGCTTCTTTTGATGCAGCACAGGATATGGTTGGCCTTCTGGGCTGGCTCATGATCGGCTTGCCATCCACCAGCACCACCAGGTACATAATGTATGTACATGATTGAGTTGGTTACCATGAACGACTTAAGAAGAGTTGCTCTTGGAGATGGAGAACTTGCAAAGAGTGATTATAGAAAAAAAAACAAAAACAAAAACAACAAACCATGACTTGCAGGGGCTCTGAAGTTTTTTTTCTTCTGTCTTCCCATTTCCAACTACCTTCCAGAGGAAACTTAATGGAAACTTGATCGCCATAATCCTCATTATAGAACATAGCACAGTATTTTAAAGAATGCTCCATTCATGTTAATCCTTTTCTGGAAGAAGGTGGTGAGAAACATGCCAAAGTATATTTGCAGATCTGTGTGTTTAGGTCCATGTATATGTATAGATACACACACAGAGCTCTGCTTTGTGACAATCTCAGCTGCTCCCTGAGCTCTGCTGTCTGTACTACAATGATGGTTTTCAGATCCACTTGTGCTATGCTTAACAGCCTTTCTTTACCATTGGTTTTGAAGCCAAAATTTTTCCCAAGTAGAGTTCTCAGCTGATGTTGAACGGACCTTGACAGTTTACTTAATCTATAAAGCTCTCTAAATTTCTCTGAAGCTGAAATAAAGTATAATGCAGGCAGTTCATGTTTCTCCAGCAGCAATAATAATTTGCAGCAATCATATTCAGGAACAGCATTCACTTAAAAAGCAATACCACCAGCTGAGCACAGCTAAGCAGGCTATCAAGAAATAGCAATTTAGAGCCTGGGAAACAAAAATGCTGAATGCAAGAAAGAGATGGGCACATACTGCTTTTTTTTTTTTTTTTTTTTTTTTTTAATTATTCTTTTTGTGATGATCACGGACATAGAATGGATTCCTCATGTCTCTTCATGCAGTACCAAGCATGTGTTTCTTAATTAAACACTTGCAAATAAACTGAGAGGTCAAAGCTATTACAGGTCAGCATTTCAAAAAAGTTTTTAATTCATGAGCATACCTTTTCAGAGTAACGATCATGGGCAGTTTACTAATAAAATTAGAAAGTATTGTGAAATTAATCAGTTCTAGTTCTATGCTAGCATAATAATCCTTAATGTACATGTAGTTCAATGTAGTTCAATGTAGTTTAAAGATTTTAAATGGCTTGGATCCTACTTAATACCAAAAAAAAGAAGAAAAGGGAAAGGAAAATTAGACTCAGGAAGCTGTGTCTCTGTACACTGTTGTTTGCTTAATTTATGACCATGTTATTAAGTGAAATGAATGCAATCCTATAATGATCCATTTCACCTTGATTGGAAATGATTAGCCTTTTTCTCAGGAGGTTCAGAATCAGATATTGAATAGCTGTTAAATGTATTTCACATGGAAGTGTTTTACAAATGGATTCTGGAAATACAGAGTTTATGCCCCTAATTTGTCCTACAAACTGAAAGATAAATTATTTGTTACATTTAAATCAAATATATTGTAGCCAATCAAAGATACTATAGATAGTGCTTCTAGCTTGTTCTTAAATAACACCTGCACGGTAGCTGGTGGGTTGAAGCAAAGCTGAAAACTTCTCTTGAATTTAAACAGATCTAAGATTCAGTTTCTTAATAGCTCTAATTATGCAAATTGTTCCAATGCTGACATTTGTGTGGCTGGAAATGAAGATCATTACCAGTTCTTAATGAAGTCAAGGCAAAAGACCCATGGACTTGCATCCACACCATCTCTGGCAGTGATATTTCTCCTCTAGCTCCACCTCCATAAAACAAGAAAACGATACTGTCAAAAATTCCTAGTAGAAATCCAAACTGGAGATGGCAAGTTTGGGAAGAACTTTATCCTTCTTTCTCTGATGAATTTGGACTGAATTGGAAAGTCCCTCCTCACCAGCATGGGCCCTGGCAGTAAGCTGGTTCCTTTACCAACACACAGGGACCTGCAAGAATGCCATTCCATGGTCTGTAGCCTACACACAGACATGGATAGTCCCTGTATGAAGTCCTTCATCTTCTCACCCCACAGTGAAACGTCAAGTTTATCTGTCTTGCATAGATATCAATTAGTGAAAAAAGAGGAAAGGAGACAGAAAAATATGTTTTCTTACTATTTGCTTTGCCTAAAGTAAGCCATTTTGAAAGTGCCCCATGCCCTTCCATCTACTATTGAAAGCAAAAGAGAGAGATGAAAACATTAATTCTGCTACAATATATAAAGGTATATAAAGTTCACTGCATTCATATTTTGCTTCTGTGGCCTCATACAACTTATTTTTTCAAAGTATGACATCTTTTAAATGCAGAAGATAGAGAATAAGAAAACAACAAGGCAATAAAAAACCACATTTTATAGTTTGTAGGTACATCTGGTTGTAGCCCACAAGTATCAGCATTCATCCTAGAGTATATTTTTCTTTATCAGTATGTGCATGTAATGCCTATTTGACTAGGACACAAATAATGTACAACCATCCTGTCTGCAGTGAGTTTGCTTGGTGTGTATAAGAGACACAGAAATACCTTCAGTTTCTGAGGGCAAGTCATGTAGCTATGGAGAAATAGACTCTCTGTGTGTACAGAGGAATAAAGCGTTATTTACGTATCTTTCAGAATTGGTCTTTGAGGATGTTTGCAGTTTGAGTCCTTCTAGCCCATGAAGCCTATGACAGTGTCATTAAATCAGATAAAGAAAGTTCTTCTCTCCCATCATCTGCTTCCAGATATCTATTTTTAATTCTGGTGCTGTTCCCTAGTGCATTACTTTGACTTTCTGAGTCACAAAGTCACAAAGCAGTGTTTAAATTCTGAAGCATTTTCTTCTTCATGACACAGAAGTATACATTTTTTTATTGTTGCTGTTTACAATTTTCATCCATTGGATAACTCATGCTCGTTAAAAGCAATTCAGGGTCATCAATTATATATATTATGTTTGAAAATCCTGCACTGCTTTCTACCAGTTTCATGTATCATGAAAATCTAACTAAAATAGTTACAAAACAAAGCCTACATTACTGTAATTGAATCAGACATTAACTACTATAGCTTTAAAGACACTCTGATAATAATTTTATAAACCAGTATGCACGGTATTACCATTGCTTATTTTCTCATTGTGTAATAGCACAGTTCTTCCCAGCTCAGAACAGAGGATCACTAGGCCAGATGGCACCATACCACTCTGTCTATAGCATCTCAGTCTGGGAGGCATGAGTCCTGTGGGAGTTCACTTGGTAGAGCCAAGCAGGCAGCTCTGTGGTGAGGGAAGGCAGAAGTCCGTGGGATGGGATAACCCACCTCAGTAAGTTTCTTCCAAACTGATGGGGAGGTGATTGATGCATGGTAAATATGTGTGTGGGCTCACAGCTTATACGTTTGGCATCAATTCAATCTCAGATGCTGTTGATAGAGAAAATACACAATAGTTGTAGTTGCAGGGCTGGAATGAGGACATACTACCCAGTACAGGGTTAAGCAGCCATAGAAGGGTCTAGTCATGCGATAGGAAAAAGCTGCATGTGAGCACGATACTGAAGAGAGAAATTTATCTGATGCTCTCACCCTGGTATGATTTTGGTGACAATGCTGCAAAGAAGAAATAAGTATCTTTGAAGAAATTCTCAGTAGTTTCTTTTGCTTTGGAAGATGGCAGGTTGGCTAATGACATACTCTGAGATAAATTTAAAAGAAAAATTACTATATCTGAACCCAACTCTGATCAATTCAATTATGGTTTGAAAAGTAAAAGTCTGATGTTACTGTGAAGTGACTTTACACTGCTGTGCGAGCTGCTGCCAAGAGCATGTACCAGTGTTCTGGTTGAAATACTTTGTCTATATTACTGTGATGGTGAGGGCTTTCAGACTTGGAGTCTGCTTTTTTTGAGTCTGGTAAAGAATTGCATAGCATTGCTTTTCCCAAATGAACCTTGCCTACAAACTTAACTTCTCCTCCACGTGCAGGTAACATACCAAACTCAGATACTATTGCAGAACTGTTTCCATCTTGCTTTGCATGGGGACAGCGAAATGACCTGCAAGTGGAGTGCACCTCAAATGCCTGGCTATGCTCATTAAAACTGTTAATTCCTCTTCTTTTTTCCACTTTCTTCCTGCTCCTTTTAACATCTTATAAGTTGCCTTTTCTTGACTTTTTATTTTTTATTTTTATTTTTTTTATTTTTATTTTTTTGTGTGTGTGTGTGGAAGGAAGGTAGAAAAAAATGTATTTGGAAGAACAAGCATTTATGAATAAAAAAAAATAACAAAGAGGTCCTGAACACAGCAAGCTTGGAGGTAATGAAAGGCTATCAGAAATGCATGAAGCAGTAATATCTAAAGCAAATTCTAAAAGTTTTGGTTATTCCTATATCATTCTCCAGGTTGTAAAGAAAAGATGTGGAGCTTTCACACAAGGTCAAAGCAGTGGAAGCAGGCAGTAGACAACAGTTAATTTTATTGATGGAGATTTTCATTAATCTCTAATCGCATTCTTTACTGACAGATTAGGCTGCTAATTAGAAACAGAAATTCATCACAACACTTTCTGGGCTGGTACTGCAGAGCTGGAGCATGATAATCTTTCTTGCTGTCCTTCAGCTAAGATGTGAAATAAGAAAAGAGATGTAAAATGGAAAACAAAAATATGATTATGCTGAAAGTTGTCTATCTGGAAATTAGGATAGGCTTATATATTAGAAGCTATTATTATATTTGTTTCATCCTCTTCACCTGCTTCTTGACATCAGGGCTTTCTTAATCATTTCATTGTTACAGAAGGGGTTTTGGGAAAATGACTTTTCTCCATCTTTTCACTTCTGATGAGGTCTGTTCCAAGGATTACAGCATATTCTGCGTACAAGGATGCCAAACTCCTAAAACTTCTATTTTGGCCCAAATATTTCAGAACAAAATGGAGCTTCTTTGTTGAAGGAAATTAAATTATGCTAAATATATACGGTAAATTTCCTTCTGTTTCTAGTGTTTAGTGGATAAATCATGGACAAAACTGGAAAAGTAACTCTGTGTAAGGATATGAACACGAATCTGTAAAGCACAAGCTTAAAAATAAACATGCAATTACAGTGAGCTACAAAGTCAAGGCCTAAATGCTTTATATTAGGCAGAGAACATGGGTCCAACCTCACAGATACAAGAAAATTCTATTTAGCCAGAGAGAAAAGGCCCCTTGAATTACCATAGAAATGAAATCTTAAAATGTGGAAACCTTAAAAATCTCAGTGAGATTCAAAGGCTTTGTGTCTTAGCAACACCAAGTAAAATCTGTACAGAAGTGTCCCATTTTTTAATCATCTATTGCACACTTTAGCTCCATAATCTGCTTTCCACAATGTCTATGTTGTGACTGACAGCTTTATCAGACTTAAGGAGGGACCTCCTCAATATGCTCATCTCTGTGGGAAAATTTCTACTGGTTTCAGTAAGAGCAGAACATTTAAAAATAATTTACTTTTCTACTAAAGAAAACCTGTAAATATCAAACAAGATGAATTGCAGAGCTTTAAAATAGTAGGGAGCTCCTTGCAAGAGCTGGGCTCAACAGTTCTCTGTTGTTTTCTTGCGCATTTTACATCCATTGAAAGAAAATTATTTGTGATGCTGCTGTAATCATGTAGTGCCCTCAGTGACACAACAGTTTGGAGAAGGAAATCACCTTGACGTACTCAAAGACCTTGCAAAATTTTTAGAAATGTTACTTGCTGGGAATGTTAGGGATTGGTGTGTTTGTGAAAAGGACATTTCATTCAGAGTTTATGTATATTACGGGTCCAGTATATTTATTACATACTGCTCAAACTGGCCATTTAGCATCATCTTTTACTCTACATTATCATCTTGCCTTCTACAACTACCTTTGCTCTCTTCAGGTCTCTGAAAGAATGTTGTGGTGAGCTAGGGCTTGGCCTCTTCTCCCAGGTAACAGCAAGAGCACAAGAAGCAATGGCCTCACATCGCACCAGGAGAGGATAATAGGAAAAATTTCTTCTTCAGAAGTACGGTCAAGTACTAGAACAGGCTGCCCAAGAAAGTGACGGAATCACTGCTCCTGGAGGCGCTTAAGGAAAGAGTAGATGTGGTACTTAGGAACATGGTTTAGTGGGCAATATTGGCGGTAGGTGGATGGTTGGGCTAGATGACCTTTGAGGTCTGTCCCAAACTTAATGATCCTATGATCCTCCTATGTCGTGCCAGGATGAGTGGAATGGGCACATATTCAATATAATCCTTTGTTATAGATACAGGAAAAACAGTTGTGTAACTTCATATTTCAATTTAGTAATAACTCAAAATTTGCTTCCTCCTGATTTGAATTTATCTACTTCCAGCTTCCCTGCATTTGTTTTTTGTTGTACACTTTACTACAACCAGTGGAGGCCATGTAGTCCAGCCTCCTGTTCAGAAGCTTTACCACTGCCATTACTAATCTGGGTCAGACATAGCTTGGTCAAAGATTATTTTGAAATCTTTAAATTAGACCACTTTGTGGGTCTTTCTTATGGTGCATTACCAATATAGTACCATTGTTTTTCTTAATATCCAGTCTGAACCTCAAGCGCCTCATATGTAGCTAACTAAATTAGCTAGCACTGAGAAGAGTTTTGTACTGCCATATTTTTAACTGATTTTCAAGTAGTTGTAGTAGTTGCTAGATCTCCTTAGTTTATTATTCTGATTAAATAAGCCCAGTTTCCTCAGCTTCCCACTATTTATTTATTAGAGATCTCCGACCATATCAGAGAAAGTCCAGAGGGCAACAACCCGGTTTTTCAATGCCATTCCTGAATTGAGATGGTGTGGAAAGGCAAAGCTAGACAGAATTTTATGTGCAGCTACAGTGGTGCCAAGTGAAGGAGGTTAATAACCCTTTCATCTGTTGGCCACATTCCTCTGAACATCTGTCTTACTTGGATGCAAGTGCACAGTTGGCTGGTCTTTCCCATAACCTTGAGGGTTTCCCATAACCTTCTCATCAGCCTGAATTGATATATGGAGTTTTTCCAGGTACAGAATCTTGCGCTTGTTGAACCTTACGAGTTTTTGCTGGAGGAAGCTTAGTTTTCTTTCTGGACAATAGGTAACAGCTGATTATAATTCGTTTTTGAGATGGCTGCATTTCTGTGTGAAATGTATTAATTGGCATATGATGCCTATTGTGGGATAGTTTAATTTAAGGTTTTAATTTCATGTGATTTTCTGAAAAGTGCTATAGAGGTACAAAGTTCAATTTTAAACATCTCTCTTTATATAGTGTTTTCTTAACAAACAAACAAACAAAACGCAAAAAAGAAAATACAGAGCAAAACAAAACAAAATTGGAAACTAAAATCCCAAGAAATACCAACATATGTAAGGAGCTACATATAGCATAATGAAGTGCAACTAGGCAGCAACTTATTTTATCACCTATCCTCTCATGAAAAAGGCGTCTGAGCTGCAAATCTATCTATGAAATAGACTTAATGTCAAAACTGAATACCCCAAAGCTCAAGATGTCCAAGTATTTGAACTTTTAGCTTTTGAATCATGATTTTAGTTACGGCAATTACAGAGTTAAAGGGTTTAAGTCTAGTTCTGGTTGATCCTGATCTCCTCATCAAGTCCAAAGTTACGATCTGTTTTAAAAATGGTTTATAAAATGTCACAGTGGAGGATAACATAAGTCTTAGCGTAATACAACTAAGGATTTCAAAAGATAGATTATTCATGAGCGAATGTGAGTGTGGATTTTTGAGTTTAGTTTAGTCTGAAGAATTGAAAATAGAAGAATTTATGCATTTCCTAAATTTCTTAGCCACCAATTCATAGCTGTTCTCTGTTATCTGTACTCTAAAAATATTATCAAAACTGGATAAATTTGATTCTTTTTCCAAATAATTAGTTTTCTAGATTGAAATATCATCATATTTGCTCACTATTGAGCTTACTCAGTTGACATCATCAAGGATTTATTTTAAACCACCTCTGTAGAGGTAATTTTACTCCTCTTTGCAGACATTGCCCCCCCCCCCCCAGCTGTCATACTGGTAGTCTCATACATATGTACCACCTATTACTAGAAATAGAGCTTTATTCCAAAGATACAAGTAGAAAAACAACACTTTTCTGTCTTCAGGCTTAATTCCTCTACTGAGTTTCTGGGCATTACCTTAGCCTTTCCTGCTCTCCCTATCATTCTGTACACTGATAGGGTTGATGAATCTGTTTGAATCTGGGAGCTCAGTAACCCTCTATATCAGTTTGTGGAACTGGATGGATGGCCCTGAGTACCAAGTAGCTGACAACCTCTTTTGTGAGGGCGTAGGAGAGAACAACTCTAGACTGTGATCCTAGTTGCTAGCACCTTTTTTTTTAGCCTCAGCATTTTGTAGGTTATTATCACACAAGAGCAGACAACTGTCATCCTCCTGATTTCCTCTGGTAAGGAAGGGAGCAGGATGAGTTTTGCTCCTCTTCCTCACCTGTAAGTCAGAGGCATCAGCCAAAGTCTTTTGGAGAAATAAGTCTGGCTTACAACCTTAGAAGGATTACACTATTATGGTGAAGAACCATATCTGTTTGCACACGTGATAAGTTTATTTACGACTATGTTTATAGTATGCATTATGTTTATATTTTCTTCATTCCCTGGTGACTTTTAGTTGCTGGGTTTTATTTCCTACTTCTTCATCCTAATGTTAGAACTAAATCTTGTAGGTAAAGAATGAGGACTTAAGTCTACATCTTCCTTTGGTCTGTTCCTTATGATCCAGCACTGATCAATCAGTAAGAGCCAGCTTACCTACTTGGCTCCTCTTGCTTCAGTCTGCTGTGCAACACCAACAGTGCTGTCCCTCAGCAGGAAGGAGCTGCTCCCAGCAGCTTTGGAAGATTTCCTGAGGTTGCAGGAGTGCAGAGGAATACCTCATCTCTTCAGCATGCAGAAAGCAACCAGAGACTGACAAATGAGTGGGATAATTTCTTCAAAGCATTATAGCTTCTTCATCCTTTCTTAAACTGAGCACTACCATGGAACTCACTGCAGCACAAGCCGGAGTGAGCCTTGCACACAGGGGGAGGCAGAGAAGGGAGTTAAAGTTCATCATGTTGCATCTTTCAGTAGCTGGAATTATTTTCTTGGCATGCACTTTGGAGAAAAAGGAAATTAGAACATCAGTAACACCACAAATGGGCTTTATCAAGACCTGGTGTGCAATTCAGTGTCTTTTTTTAATGACTGTTTCCAGTCTCACCCAGTCTCTGAGTTTTAAGGTATAGATGCAAAAAAGCTCAGGGCAAGTCACGACAAGGAGGGAGAGGCTGAAACTTGTATAGGTGTAAAGGCATCCAAGACTTTGCAGAGGAAGGACAACTCCTGCACTCAGCTTTCAGTAACCTCGTCTGTAACCCCTGATCTCTCCAAAAGAGAACCAAGAAAGCATAGAATTGCTCAGGTTGGAAAAGATCATCGAGTCCAACCACAACCTAAGCATACTACCCTAAGTCTAACAACCCTCTGCTAAATCTCGTCCCTGAGCGCCGCATCCAAACGGTCTTTAAACATATCCAGGGATGGTGAATGTATTATATATATAGCAAGAGAAGGGGTTACAGAGGGGCCGGAGAAAGCAGAGCTCGATATCAGAGGACGTCGGACCCGAGCCGCCTCATCCCGCCCGGCCCCGCCGCCATTCCTCCTGCCGCTCCGCCCGTTCCCACAGCAACGGCGGCGGCTGCGGGGCGGACCGAGCCGCGCTGAGGCGGGCCGTGCAGCCGGGTTCCCGCCTCCTGCCACCGCCCCGCATCCAGCGGGCTGGGAGCCGGCGGGCTGCCGAGCGCCAAGATGGTCCATCATTCGGGCTCCATCCAGTCCTTCAGGCAGCAGAAAGGTCGGTGGCAGCCCTCGGGCTCGGGAGCTCCGCTCTGGCGCGGGGGCTGGCGGCGTGGGAGCGGGACTGCGGGCTGGTGCATGTCGTCGGCACGCAGGATTTGCTTCCCGACGCGTACGAAGGTGCAGCTGTGAGGGGAGGTGGCATAGAGGTGTTGTAGAGCCGTTGCCGTATGCCGTCGTGAGGAAAAAAAAAAAAAAGATTTCCTCAGCCAACTCGCACTTTTTTACATAATCTTTGAAGTAACGTTTTTTTGTGTTTATTTTTTTTTTATTTTTTATTTTCCCCCTGTGGTGTTTTATTTCTACTTCTATGCCATCCAACGAGGCGAAATGGAGATTTGCCGCCAGCACATTTCAGCTGTTACCCAGTTCTTTTTCCCCTGATTTCACAGTCTGTGATAACTTGGTCATATGCAACTCATAAGCTTGCTTATTGGATTTTGCCTCATTCAAGTTCTTTTGTTTGAACAGTCAGTGCGAAATCAATAATTCAGAGTGCTTGTTCCATTCAGGTAATCCCATAATAGATGTAGTTCTTCGCTGCAGACGTTTTGCATTTACCTCCTGTCTCGTGTGCAGTAATGAGTGGTGCTGTTACAACTTGTAAGTGGTCTCGTTTGTCAAGAGCAAAGTTAACAGTATAAAAAAAATCTTCCCCCCCCCCCCTGCGTATCGTGGATGGTTATAGAAGCATCAAGTTACTTCGAGCCATGGCATAAATCCTCTTTGAAAATTATGATTATTCAAAACCATCTTTTTACATACACGGCAATGATGGGCTGGCTCTAGAGTCCTTTCCACAGCTCTGCGAGAGCCATTCTGCTGTTCTGTTAGAATTTGGGGGTAGGGGGAAAGTACCTGAAAACGAACTTCTTAATGTTCAAGTTCAGGTATGCTACTGAATTGCTTCAAACCAAACTGCATGGCAGGGTTTAAGAAATTGTATGCTTGTGGGACACATGAAACTCCATAATAATCTCGTGTTTTGAACCAGTGACATAATGATGAGGAGTTGGTTGTTCTCCTTCTGCCTGCAGAAATCCTGAGAAAGGTGCCCAACCTGCAGTAAGGCCTTGAGAAAAATGCTTTTGGAGCAAGAATGTTCCTAGGGAGCTCTGTAGCCTGCATTAGGCTGACTGGGATGTGCATCTCTTTCCTGATCGTCTTATCTACTGTTCTGAATGTACCTAAGGGAGTTGAATCTTGGCTTTTTCTCAACTTACTGCTTCTGGGCATGGGGCAGGACAGCTTGAAATTGTGGGCAAAAGGCTGCAGAAAAACCAAGCAACCATGAATCACTGTTAAGAAATCCTGATCTAATCACAGGGAATTGAAGTAGAGAATCCAAAGCCCTGTTGTTGGTGGGCACTGATCTCTCAGCATCAGAGCATCGTGGCGTTATCTTTAGTTTCCTCAAATTTGGTATTTTGTGTCATTCTCCTGATTTCAGTTAGTGTCTTTTTGAACTTACAGTAGCTGAGATGTTGACCGAATGCACGATTTTCTTGTGTAGATGCTCTCAAAGCACTGCCTTACATTCCCTATTTTAGAGACACAGCGGTAATCGTCATGAAATGTCCAGCTGCCCATCACAGCTGTTCCTTGCATGCTTCACTTGTGTTAAGTCTGAGCTTCATTTCTTTTGGGGAATTGGAAGGGAATTATTTTGAGGTAGATTCACAATCCAATAGGAAAGATGTAAAGCAATAAAAGTAATGGTTCATGAAAAAAGTAGATATTTTATGCTTTAATTTTTAATACAGAGATTGTGTACCTGGTGCCAGATAAGGTAATATTCAGAGATGTAATGTTTATGATCAAGATGGAATGGATTAGGGAACATTTTGTTTTCCTACTCTGAGCACTTTTCTGCAGCTGAGAAGACAAGTAGCAGTGTTTGTACCAATGCCAGCTTTCCAAGGCTTGGAAAACACTGGAGCAGGTTCTCCAGCCTCTTGGGTCTAGGGATGTCCTCAACAGTGAGAAAAATATCGAAAAAACTGCATTTATACCCCAAGGATTTGTTTCTCGGTGGAGTTTGTTTTCTTTCTTTTTCTTTTCCCCTCTTGATAGAGTGAGGAGGTATTTGTCGTGGGAGTGACAGCATGGTTTTGCCAGTTGTAATGTGACAGCATGGTTTTGTCTTGCTCCTTCTTCAGGTTGTGTCCTCTTCACGAGGAGTGAAACCCATCGTTTTTGGAAGCAGCACTATAGCACAACGTGTTGTTAGAAAAAGGCACTCAGAGATTTGAAAGAAGTGTCTCATTCTACTTTATCTCCAGTTTGTTGCTCCCTTGTTTCGACCTGAAGGTATCCCTATAAAAAGAGCAATGTCCTGGAGGTAGACTAATCCACGTCTGCACAGTAGTGCATTAGATCTGTTGAGCCATCTGTAGAGTATTTGGTTGCTATTTTTAACTTCTGTTGTGGCAGGAGCTGCTTTTTTCTGAAATTACTTTCCTCAGTAATATTCTCAAAGATTTTTTATTACATTTTATTATATATGTTCATATATAATATATGTTCAACTCATATATGTTCAACTACGTTGCACCTCTATCTCTTCAGAAGGCGATTGAAGCTACGGTCTCTTAAGAATTGCATCAGAGGGAAAAAGAAATGTTTCTCATTTCTTTGGAACAGAAAAAAAATCTCTGTCCTCCAATACCAAGATATGGTCTTGCTTAAAACTAATGATTAATAAACAATTGTCCAGAAGGGACAGATAAGAATGAGACTGTTGCTGAAGACCAAGATGATCTCTGTGAACAATTTGTGTCTGAATAATTCCAGGGCAAAGCGCTTGTCTGGGATTTGGTAGTTGATCTCAGTCATGATGGAATGATGCTCTTTTAAATGAAGGGCATAAAAGCCTTGTAGTAGAATTTGTGGTGTTTGGAATGGATACAGGAGTGGTGCAAAGCAGTGGCAGTGCCTGTTTCATTAGGAAGCTTTTCTGGAAGATGATATGCTTCAGTAGGAAAGGCAGCCTGGGGTTTGGAAGAGGCAGGTGCTTTGCAGTGAGTGGGCTCTTTCTGGCCTGACAGAAGCTCAAACCTACGTTTTGGGTGTAGGTCAAGGCAATAATGATGCTTTAAAATTTAATACTTGCATCTTTAGTCCTGATATACAGACTGCAATTTCCTGCACGCTCTGCTGGGTGCTCTTATTGCCTGCTGTTGTTGTTGTTTTTTTTAATACCTTTATCAAAGCCTTTACAGAAAGAGTATAAGGCTGGGAGAAATAGAAGAGAATGCATTCGCACTGTAAACAGAGCTGCTTTTAGCACTGCGTGTGAGTTTTAAGAACACAAACTGCAGACTAAAATCCACCGCCTGGCTTGAGGTGCTTCTCATCCACTGTTCATCACTGTTCAAGTTGTGTAACAGCACAGGAAAGCTTTCAGCAACTTCAGAGCGCGCTGTGTCTGTTCTTTGTGCTGATTTAGCTCCTCGGGGGATTCATCCTGAAGTCGCCTGCCTTCTGAGCACATCAGGTATTCCTACAGATGATATGCTCATGGAACCGATCAGTGACAACATTTTGTATCTCTCTTATGTTAGCGTGCTGAAGTTGTAGTGCGGATTGGATGGTTTGAGGGCTGGGTTGAGTGATGGTTTGACAGCTGGACTTGTGATCTTAGTGGTCTTTCCAATCTTAATGATTCTGTGATCTCTGTCGAGCTGCAGTCCTTCTCCCTACGTGGTAGCACTTGTTGCCTCATTTGCAGCCCCCTGCAAATGCCTTCAAGCTTTGTAGCGGAGTGGAACTTTTCTGCTGTCATTATGTTTTACAATAATTTTAAGATCTACATGACCCAAATTCTTTATAGAATAACTTGTGAATTTAATTTGCATTCAAGTTATGACTTTAAATGAGGGTTTGTAAAGATTACATTTTTTTAAATATAAGTTCCTCTGGAGTTTTCAGTATTCAGAAACTTGGGCTTCTAATTAAGATTGTCATGTGTAATTCTCCAAGGAAGTTTGACACTTCAGTGGCACTGGTGGACCCACTGCAATTAGTAATCCAAAGAGGTTGCTGAAATTACTAGAAATGCAATTCTGTCCTTGGCAAATTCATAAGAAATGGTGACTTTTATACGTTGTTCTCAGGCACAGACAGAACAAGTTTTCACATCCGTGTGAGGAAAAGCATTTCTATGGCTCAGCTCTTTCATTTCCATTCCAAGTAGCAAATTAGCATCTACAGAAAATTTCAAAGCTGTCCTCTTCCTGACTCTGAAAGCTGGGAGCAGCACAGCTATTAACACCCTCCCTTAAAACGATACCGTTTTCAAGCTGTGCCATTTATAATGCTCTAGCGGAGCACTGAAATGCAAGGCCCTATTTTTGTTAACATTTACTCTGGAATGTATTTTCTCTCCTATTTATTGTCTGGTACTGCTACACAGTGTAAGGTGCACTTCATCTTTTTCAGTCAGACATCTTAGAATGGCTCGTAAGATGTATTTTTATACCGGATTGTATTGTTGTGAGATATTTAACCTTCTGTTATGCTGATGCGTGAGTGTTGTAGAAACCTTGTTACTATATTTTTCTTCTCTGAACAAATACATAGAATGAGATGGATGCCATCTACCTGGACTTCTGGCCTTTGGCATAGTCCCCCACCACATGTTTCTCTCTAAAGTGGAGAGGTATTGATTTGAAGGATGGTTCAGTGGATTGAGAATTGGCTGTCCGGACGCAGCCAAAGGGTTGTGATCAATGGCTCTGCATCAGGGTGGAGGCTGGTCACAAGCGGTGTCCCTCAGGGGTCGGTCTTGGGACCGGTGCTCTTCAACATCTCCATCAACGACACAGATGATGGCATCAAGTGCACCCTCAGCACGTCTGTGGTTTTATTTAGAATTCTTATTTTATTATTTGTGTTTCATTGAATATCACCACAAAATTACCACCACCAGCTCTGCCTTCGTATTTAGGTTGGTTCATTCTGCTTTTTTCCTTTTTGAAATCTACTATATCCTCATATTATAGATCATATATATGATATATGAAACAAACGAGAGTGTGGATTAAATACAGTGTTTGTAACAATGTTCTAATATACTGGACTTGTTAAATCAACATTTTACAATTAAGTAGACTTTATGATTTCAGACATGAGAAATGGAATGGTTGCCACAGTAGGGAGCACCCAGAGACCCAGGTCCCAAGCTCTGCAGCCTGCAAAGTAGCAACAAAGTAATGATGTCTTTTTCACTGAAAAATAAGGGAAATAACAGAAACCAAGTGAAATCCAAATTGGTTGAGCTACAGGAAAGTCTCCAATTGTCTGTTTGGACCTATCTATGGCAGAGATGGTGGCTGTGTTGTCTTGACTCAGACACTCAATGAGGTTTTCAGAAAGTGTGATACATATACAGCATAACCCCGCGTACAAATCTTATATTTCCTTCATCAAGCACGTTTAATAGTATATTCAGTTCTATACATCGTAAAACATATATTGTGATAGATTATTTATTGAAGACGAGTGTAACTTCAAAACTAAGCTACAGCATGTAGCAATGTGTTTTAACAACTGTAACAACTCAATGCATGCAAATTCATCACTGTTCGCTCAGAATGAGATTCTGCGTCTACCTCAGTTTGAGTTATCATCTGTCTTATGAAGACTTGAAGCCAGTGTGGCTGAAGTGAGGAGTCGTTCAGCTGACTGCTGAGGTCACAGCTTCATTCTCGATTCATCTACTATAAATGGGACTTTGAAGAAGCTAATATCTTGGTTATGCTTTTTGGTTACCTCCAATATGCAAACATCAGGGAAAAACAACATTCGTGAGTGACTCTTTGGTCTGTTTCAAGGTAGGATCCCTTGAAAATGCAGAAGCCATGGAAGCGTGCTGATTTTAGCTTCCAGTGTAGGCAAGGGAATGTGTCTTGAAGAGTAAACCATATGGAGATTGTCTCCAGAAATCACTTCTCAACAGCAACATGCCCCCGCATGGTGTTTGTTTTTTCATTAGTAACGGCATAGGACAGGAAGGTGGATGGGTTTTCCTGCTTCTGGGCTGTAGTTCTTTCTGGATTTCAGTGTAGCGCTGGTTACTCCAAGAGCATGCGTCACCAGAAGAAAGTAGAGCACTCACAGATCTTCACTGAAAAATTCATCCTTGTATCACAGTTAGTAGTCATTTATGCTCCAGATAACTGTTGTGATGATGGCAAGCTTGTGAGCTGGAAAGTGTTTGAAATGTAAGTGCTTGTGTGAGTTATTAGTGTCACCCTTGCTCAAAAGAAGTTACTTATTCCTTACTACTCTTTCGTTTGCTGAGTAACTTCCTCAGTATGTCTTTCTAACCCAGAAGGTGTGATATGTGCCAAGTTTGCCTTTTTTTTTCCTTCTCCTTTATTAAACCAGTGCATGGTTTAAATAGCCAATTTCATGAATCACACTTTGAGGAAAAAAAACAAAACTATTTTCCTTCTTATCTCCTTGCTACTGTGCGGCAGTCCATTACTTTTCTTTTCTGTGAAGTCATTCAAAAAGGAATTTCATGGTATGAAAAAATTGCAACAAAAGAGCAAAGGGAGTTAAGCAGTGAAACAGTAGACAAAGCAGGCGATTATAAGTCCAAAATTCATGAATGTATTGAGTGGCTATGGGGAGGAAGTTTTAAAGCAACTAAGAGTAAATAAACGAGAATGTAGAAAGATGAGTAATGATGCAGAGAGACAGGAGTGGTAGGTGGATAGACAGACAGATATATAAAATAATGCCAAGTCCTGCATACAGACAGAGCATCTTGAACTGTGTGTATTGTAGTGCTATTGATTTCCAAGTCAGTTGCTAAAAGAAAGGTGACAAAGGAACAGACAGAAGCAGTTAGCCGTCAGCTTTTAAAGATTACTCCGCTAGGATGTGAAAAGCACTGAATGCAACTTCGCATAGAGCCAAGTACAGAATCACAGAATCACAGAGTTGTAGGGGTTGGAAGGGACCTCCAGAGATCATCGAGTCCAACCCCCCTGCAGGTACCACGTGAATGTGAAAATGTGTATGGCAGAATGCACTGCAAAAAGCTGGATCTTTCAGCTAAAATTAAAACACAAAACCCGTGTACCTCACTTAAAATGCTCGTGTTTTTCTTGAAATCATGCTTTAAAATGAATCATGGTAAAATATATTTCTGGATTCCGAATTATCTGAGGCTTGGGGGGAGTCTTGTGCAGAAAACTTAGATTCTGTTGATATGTTTAAAGACAAGAGATCAATCTTTATATTAAAAATTGACTTTGAGTGTATGTCACGCATTCAGTAAACATTTGCAGGATCTCTGAGGACTCACTGTTGACTGATCCTTTTGTAGAGGAAGGTTGGCACTTCCAATCTGTCCAGGTGAAATCCCACTCAATACTGCAACACCTGAGGGACTTTGGATTGCTGAATTTTCCAAGATGCAGGCAAGTTTTCTATCAGGATGTTTGATGGCACTTGGATCCCTAATCTGCAGTAATTGGTAGGAGTTATTCTCATAATGCTGTCTAAAAAGTATTGGAATTCAGTGTACTTCAGTACTTAAATCTTTAACAAGCTGACAAAACTATGTCCAGAGCTGCAGGAGATGCGCTGAGGTGCGGGGGCAGAGCATCCGAGGATGCTACAACACTTGTTGGTTTGTTTGGCAGTTTGCTTATATTGCAGTAATGAGGTGCTGTTGTCTTTTGGGGAATCACCGATGCATTGCTCGTGCTGTTGTGGGCTTTCTTTGCACGTAAGCTTGAGTGAAAAAGGAGGAGAAAATTATCAGATGCACAAATGGGAATAAATGAATAATGTACAGGAGCTTAACTGTGTTGCTATTAATAATTCACGTTTTCAGAAACACAGAACTTTGAAGTTGCTGTTTTAGAAATCTAGTATCTAAATAAAATGAAAAACTGAATAGGAAACCAGGCTGTCGTCAGAAGGCACTTGTCGTGACTGCTGTCCTGAAAGCCATTTGAGGTTAAAAGTGTTTCATGGTGTCTGATTTGGAAACTGTCTTGAGTATTTGAGGGTAAAATTGAAGAATAATTGTGAGATTTTATGGATGCAGTCCACGTGGCAGTCTGACATACCCCACTGATTACAATGGGAATTCAGTGGGTGACTGGGAATTGGATTTGTGGAGGATCTGCTTTTTAGGATATTCTGAAATGAATTCTGAAATGAATTTAATGTGCTGTTAGGGATCAGTGCTAGCTTTCTGTTCATTTTTTTTTTTCCTGCTGTAGGATAGAAGCTTCTCGAACTTTATTTTATGTTTTAAATTGAGAAATAAGTATGAGATCGATTGTATACAGCAAACAATGCAGCAGCAAATTACTGTCCATTGCTTAATTAACCAGCAATTATGTTTGTTTCTGGAAGGTTTTCGTAGAGCTTTTTGTGACATTTTCAGTAACTGGAGTATTACAAAGTAGAAAGATGAGGATAGATTTGAAATAAATAGGAGTGGAGCTAAGCAGGTAATAAAAGAAATTCTAATATTTCCTACCAAGTTTTATTTGTTTTCTTTTTTTTTTTTTTTTTTTTTTGCAAAAGAGGATTAAAAAGGAGAGTGATTGAGCACCAGAGCAGGTTGCCTGGAGAGGTTGTGAGGACTCTAACCCTGACCAGATGTGGTGGTGGGATGACCCAGATGCTCTGTGTGGCCCTTCCCAAGCAGGGGCTCAGGACCACTGACCTCCAGGGGTTCCTTCCAGCCTCTGCCATTCCGTGGTCATCGTCAGCTAAGCTTTAACTTTGAATGCACGTGTTATTAATGAATCTATTTATATTATTGATATACTTCCTTTTTGTCGATAACTAAGAAGTCTGGCTATGAGTTATATTTTATCCTAAATTACTTTGGAATATTTATTTGTTAATATCTTTTCTTAATTTTGTTTCCTTTTCATTATGTTCGTACATTGGGTTTCTGAAAAAAAAAAAAAAAAAAAAATCATATGCTTTGGAGATGGGAGAACAAGAGAGATTCTCAGATAACTCACATGACTGGTTAACCAGCAGTGACATTAATGCCAAATGCTTGTCGTAGATCTGTACTGAGAAGGGTGCAAAGGCAAGCTAGGGCAATGCAGAGCACTTGACGGCAGCACTAACTACTTGTTTGGCAATGGATGCTCCACAGACAAATGCCAAGCAGAGGTACCTGAGCTCTCTGATAGAGCCAGCAGTCCTAGTGACCAGAAGTGAGGTCTGTCTGGCATCTGCCTGGTTGTTTGCCATCTTGGTTCATGCCTGTAGTTGTATGTCCAGTTGTGGTGTGGTGACTCTGGAGTGAGTAATGGGCCACAGCTTTGGCATCTGAGAAAGGCCTTGAGAAGCATTTTTACAAGCACTAATTTCTGTCTGAGGTTAACCAGCTCTACTACAGTCCTACAGTTGTTTAAAATTCTTTGAGAGTAGCCCTGGGTTGCTCTGCCCTGAAAGTCTTGTAATAAAAAGAACAAGCATCTTTGGTGTGGACGGTCAGTCAGAACTATTAGACATATGACTTCTTGACAAAGCACTATGTAAAGTTCCAAGAAAAAGAGAGAAAAACTGAGGAACAACTAGAAACAGGAAACTGCTTTGTGCTATTTGCTTACCAGATTTCATTTTTCAAACACATGATGTCTACGGCTCATTAAAATGGACAGCCTTTTTAATACACTGAGCAGTAGAGAGGATATTTTCCAAACCAAGAGAGTTTTATACAGCTCTTCTGTTCAGCTCTGTTATATTCTAGGCAGGCATGTTGATATGCCTCATAAGATCAGAAGTGCAGGGATGTCTTCAGCTTTTCCTTTTGGAATGTAGAACCATTGATTCAAAGGAGCAAAACTCATAAGGTAAAATTCTTCAAAAAGGCAATAGAAGAAGTAGAACTGTGATATCTGTCCATGAATTAGGGCAATAAATAAATAAATAAATAAATAAATAAAGATGGCTTTTGAAGTTTAGAGTCCATCAATAGGACCAAAACCAAGAAGCCTGTGCTTATGGATTTTTTAAAATTCTACTGTGGAAAAAGTGTTTGAGAAGGAGTAACATTTCCTTTCTCTTCTAAATTTTACCAGCGAATACTGAAGCTGTTCATACTGAGGCTTGCAGAAGACATCAACTGAAAGTGCTGTGCAGAGGTGGAATAATTAGGGTATAATTATTTTAATTTTTTTTTTTTTTTCTGATGTTGATAATTCTTCACTTGTTTCTACTGACAACCACTTGCTTTTTACTGGGGCTTTTAGTAGGCCAGTTTGGAAGGTAGATGAGCGTGAGCGCTCAGAAGAGTTGGTAAAATTTCAAGCAAATTCTGATCCGGTGAACATTTGGATTTCCTGTGGTACAGTCCCCATTTGGAGCATTTCTGACAAGCTTCATTCCTGAGGCTTTCAATTCCTGAACAGGCAACTAGAAGGAATAACATTACTGTAGGATTCCAAGGGTGTTTCTCTCAGCATCTGGGAAATGCTGCGGAAAATGAAGTATTGAACAAAGTTAGGATTTGATGTAGACAAACCCTCTCTCTTTTGCTTTGTACCCTACTTATATATTGTGCTCTCCAATGATGCCTGCAATGGCAGATGTTTGGAATGAAGGAATGAAATATGCACCCCATCAAGGACCGTCAAGGAAGAGCAGACTTCGTGACTAGATTTCCTTACCATGCAAATATGTATTTTTGTATGGCTCCTGATTGGTTTATTCCTTGTGACCCAAGTACCTATGTAATTTATTGTGGTCTGCTTTCCTTCTTTCCCATCCTTGCTTTCAGGTTGTAGATGACAAAAGCTTTTCTAGTTTGCCTGTCAGCTTTCCAACACTCTCTGTAGAAGACTGTGCCGTTAAGAGGAGCATCAGAGAGGAATTTATCTGTGCTCCTCAGAGCCCTTCAGGTCTTCCAGAGAGGCAGGGAGAGAATGAGCAGCCAGAAAGAAGGGCAGAGCTTTAGTAGCAGTATCTTACTGTTGAATATGAGAAGCTATTTCTTCCCCTGCACTCATCTGGGGTCCTGACACAGCCCATTTCTGTCTGCTTGGGAGATTGGAGTTCATTACCAGCATGCTCATTAAACTGCCAAATGTACATTTATATTTTATATGTCCTGTGCATGCATCCGTACCTCAGAGAGAGGAAGCAACCATCAACAGAAAGATGCTGGCCTCTTAAACCATTGGTCTTACATTAGTTATGTGAGCATTAATATGCCATGAGGAAGCAAATCGTGACAGCTGAATTCAAACCACTGGCAGCTTTGTCCAGAATACTTAATAAATTTCATCAAGAATATCCTCAAAATAAATGCTCTTAGGAGTAATGCGTTTTAGTTTAGAGATTTTTAGCCTTGAATCTCTTCGTTTTAGCTTCACCAAGGTATTTTGCTCTTTTTTCCTCTCTTCATTTAAAATTCACTGTTTTGAGGACTCAAAAGGGGGAGGAACAAAACTCCTTTAGCACATTTTGCTTTTGCTCATTTCTCCTGTTCATTTTTAATCGCTGTGTTTATGATATAATTTCTTGTAGTTTCCTATAGAAAGATATGTACTGGTATAGTTTTGGTTATAAGCTTTCTTTTCAGTTCTGCATCTCCTTCCATTTCTTCTTGTGATGATCTATCTTCTATAAACATAAGGTCTTCATTATTGATTCTGTTGACATTTCTTGTTATATTTGGTAAATAGTTGAATGCTGAAGTCAAGTTTTTAAAAAAATGGAGCTTAGAATTTGACTATCACTATTGGATGAAGATATATTTTATGCTACACAGGAATTGTTCAGTTAGCAATTTTGTAATTTTTTTAAATGTTGATGGAAACGAGTCAGGAAGAAGATGTAAATGTGCATTAGTACGGCAGGCTGTCTCTCAAGGCAATCTGAACATTGCTGGGCAAGCAGATATCCAGATATAAGCGAGCACTTCCTTTTACATTGTCATTAGACAGTGCTTTTTTCTTTTTTGGTTTTTTGTTTTCCATTTTATTTTTCTCTGAAAAGCTGGCTCATGGATAATAATAAAGTTATAAATACCTATTGATGTCCCACAGTGCTAAGGAGTGGTGGAAAATACTGCACTGATGTGGACTGCATCAGCATCTATTTACTGTAAAGCTCTATGGTACTGAGAGCAGAATGCTTGTTCTTTGTCCAAGTTTTAAAATGACCAAGTTTTAAAACAACCAGCACTGGTTGTCCAACTCTCTTCAGATCTGTAAGACATGCTTTTTCATTTTCCTTTTTTTTTTTTTTTTTTTTCAACAAAAATTTGTAAATAGTTAAGAACGTGACCAGAACATATGTCAGTCATAGACTGTGGCCAGAAAACATCTTGATATAGTAAATCTTCCCCCCCCAATAATCCAGTAATGTGAATATCCAGTTGATAAATACTTTATTACACTGTGTTATGGAAGCAGACAGAAATATTGATGGTTCTTATCCAAGAGCTTACATAGAAAAGGAGAAGATCCTCAGCCTGATAGCAGTATCTGTGGGAAAAAAATTTCTCAGTGCTGGAAAAAATTGCTACTTGTCAGAAGAGGAAAATGATGCTTTTATAATAAATGCCTCATGAGGTTTTATTCTCATGAAGAAATTATTGATTTGCGACCAACTTCCTATTTTTCTGTGATGAAATTCTCTCAGCTTAATACCAGTCTGCCTTGTAAACCCTTGAATAAATAATGCCCAGGAATTAGGCTTTGCATAGGTTTTAGTTGGTAGAAAAAAAGGAGATGTGGAGGCCACATCAGGATATGTGACAACTGCTTAAGGAACAGAGCTGTTGCACAGTCTCACCATTGTAGATAATGAAGAACAAAGGATGCAAAGTCCATTTTCCATAAGTGGTAATTTTTTGCACTTCTCAGTAGATCACTCAGCAATTCCAAGTCTCAATTTGCCTATTTTTATCAGTCTTACAAATCTTTACATTTTTGGCAGAACTCTAAAATAGGAAACTACACTTAACACTAACACAAGGTAAAAATTGCATACTTATCTTTAAAATAAAAGTGCATAAATGCTACAGAACTCTAGACTAAGCTGTCTGACCAGTAGAATATCCCTAACAAACCTTGTGAACATAAAAAGAAATAAAGTTTAGTGGGAGCAGCTCTCCTGTCACCTTGCTGTGTTAACCTTATAGGTAGAGAAGGTGGAGCTTTCTATTTTAATAGGCATACCTCATTGGAAGTCTGGCTAGCAAAGAAGGCTCCTTCTAGGAACCTCTGTGTGTCTGGGTGACAGTGATTTCCTTTGCATCCTCTTACTCAAGCAGTAGAAGTTGACTGAAACTCTCATGTCATCACATATCTGCATCTCTCCACCGTTCAAAAGCAGACTCAAATCTTTACCATGTTCAAAAAATTGTATTCTGTTTGTGCTTAGCAAATCATTTCTATGATTTCAAACACAAGAAGATTGTTTTTCCACTACCTTATAGTGTGGTTTTATTTTGTCTTCCTCCTCCAGAAAGAGCTTTCCCTCTGTGCCATAAGAATGCGCTGGAAGCAAAGCATGAGGGCCTAAAGTCTTCTGTGCTGACCTGGCTGGGATGGTCTCACTGGTCAAAATGGGATGTTTAAGGCCAGTGAAAGACAGCGTGCTGCCTCGTGGTTGTCTTGAGAATGATCGTCGTTAAGCTTTTTGTTGAAGCTTTCTTGGATTGAGTCTTTGTACATTTGCATTCTTTTTCACTGTGTAGGGACTTGCCTCTTTCAAATAGATTATCAGTGCTGGCAATTTATTTCGTTCTATTCCTGATCCACCTGTTTTCTTTATTTTACACTTAACTGTTATTTGTGACTGGCAACAAGATTGCACAGAAAGAGATGGCATTGGGACACACTCTCTCCTATTAATTGCTGTTCTTTAAAAATCTAATTTTTTTAACTATGCTGTAGCATGTCTGGGAAGATTTTTATTTTTTTTAAGTGATCCTCATATGCCAAATATATTTGTTTATGTATATGCAAGTTAAGAATAAGATTGTCTGATACTTGCAGTTCTCAGCATACTGTTGATATATTTTGAAGGCTAGAGATTCATTTAATACTTTACACAAGATTTTGAGGCAATATTTCTGACAATATGCCCAGTGTCAACTAAGCCCCATTATCTTCAAGCAAGGCAACTTATGACTAATGTCAACAACAACTATTACTTTTTCACCTAGCTGGAGACCTAGGAAACATAACGGCGTATAGAAGGGTGCTATAAATGTTTGCTGTATCATTAGATAAACTTTTGGATCCATTTTTGTTGTCTAAGCAAGTTGTGGTCAAAAGTTGATTTTGGCAGCCAGCTGGGCATAATGATTTGTCTGCATTACTGGACCAAAAAAAAGAAGTGAGACTAGTTTGAAGTCTTGTTAAAAAGACACGAAGAGAGCATTTGCTTAGCATAGATCCTTATTAGGGATAGCTCTCAGGAGGAGAGTGTGTCTGCTGACATGGGGTTATTATATGCCTGGAATTGTATAGACATGAGCTTTTGTTGAGTATTATGGCTATGACCAGTGTGCAGGGATAAAAAAAAAAAAAAAAAAAAAAAAAAAAAAAAAGGCAGATTTTGGACCAGGACTCCTCAAGGATATTGAAGCATCCTTATTTTTGAGATCCCTTTATGGTTGGTCTCTGAATAATGTGTGTATTAATATATGGATACATTTATTCAGTAGGTGCTAGTCTGGTGTTTAAGGTTTTCCTGAGTCAGCATGATGGTCACAACTCTTCACATTTTGGTGTTGGTCCCTAGGTCCACACACTGCAGTGAGTTGTTAGGATGTTTTTTTCCAGCCAAGTATTGCTCTTTTGAAAACTGTATAGTGGTATTCTTTTTGACTTATGGTACAACTGTGAAGCTTAGAAAATCTTGAAGGTAGTGTGAATTTTACTGACCATTCTTCCCTTTTATTGCAAGATTCCAAACCTTGTGACATGACTCATCCATGCATGCATAAGCCAGTGATGTTTTAGACTGTTTGCTGCGAGTGTATTGTCTGTCTATCTGAGTAGGCTCGGAATGATTGATTCTTGTTGCTCTGAGCTACAAGGTGACTGTTAGGTTAAAGTGTTCTCACTGCTTATGACATCACTGCATCACTTACTTTGAAGTCTATCTTAATACAAATATTAAGAATTGAAAAAAATGAGTATGCATATGAGCCTTCAAGTGGAATGAAGTAGGTTAATTGCCAAATGTCAGTTCTGCCATCTAACTGGTGCCAGCTATGTTTATAGTTTCATATCCACCTTTTTTTCTGCTTCCCTAAAAGTTAAAACCTTTTTTTTTTCCCCCACTTTTATTGAACTAGTTCCGAATTCTAAAATAGAAGTACTAATTATTGAAAGATCAGTAATTACCCGTAGATTATCTGTCATTAGAGGTACACTCTCATTTTGCGTTGGATGTAACTCCCATACTTTTAATTACACAGAGTACGTAATGATATTAGTAATTCTAACAGCAAGATCTGAGGGCAAAGTGAGGCAAGTTTTGCAGCGATAGAGATAATATCTTTTGTTAGCTAGTGTAATTAGAAAGGTTAGACAAGTTTCTAAGCATGTAAGCACTTTGCAAGTCTTAAGTAAAAATTGCAGACTTCAATTGTAAATGTAAAAAGTTGAGGTTAAATTAATAATGTACATTAAATTGCATCCCCTGCCTTTTCTTTCACAAGATCTACTTGATGTAACTGAATTTTAAGGTTATCATAAGCTTTTTACTATTTGATAACTCAATTTCCACTGCAGTTCAAAATGTTATGCTTTGATATTACAGAGCTGTGCGCACTCTTGTTCTATTATAGGAAAGTTGGACATTAATGAACATCGCTTACAAAGTCTTGGATGTCTGTCTGTTAACCTCGAGTACATCAGTAGAGCTCTCAACTAATGGGTGGGATTCCATATTATTGAATGGAGGCTACATATATAGATAGCACTGTAACCCTTAGGTAAAAGCGAGGTTGAAACTTTTCAATTTGCCTGTCTGTGTTTCTGGATGTGAAAGCACATAGTTGAGGGTTAATAAAAGTGTTGAGTTATGGATTTGTCAATGGTTTACAGCTGGTTTGGCTCGGTTCCATGATTAGTGGAGCAGGGAAACTCAGTTTCAGAACATGTTCCACTGAATTTTATGCATCTCCTACTGCAGTGGCTGCTGAGAGCTGTTCTTTACACTCTTTTTTTGATACACGTTTGAATTTAACATCAGTGAATTTTTTCTGCTTATCATATACTCCAGGATGTTCCCCAGAGACAGCTTCTCTTTCTTGTCTTAAGCATAACTTTTTTCTCCTCCTGCACACTATCAGCCTTCTACTTTCCATAAATCAATGCTTCCACTGTTACTAAATATTTTAACTAGCAGATAAAAAATGCAGTCGAATCAACTGTGATCTATTTTTTCTGTTAGCACTAGATAACTCCCTGGCAAAAGGAAAACAAAAAAAGCATTTGATATAGAGTATAATTCCATCAGTTTTGCCATTTTCTTATCTTGTAAAGTAATTTCACTTGATTTGACAGCAATATTTTGTATGAAAAGTTGTTGGATTCAGAAATCGCTAAGGAGAAGGACTTGAACTTTTATTTTTAGACTCGACTCTGAATTATTTCTGGAGTCAAATGTATGGCTTCTTATTTTCTCTGTCTGGGTTTCAGACCATGAAGGAGTCATCATCCTACACTGTTAAATTACTTCTTGCAGGGTGCAAGAAATATGTAATCTTGAACATATTTTGAGACAAAATATTGAGTGCTCTCTTAGTTCTGTGGTATCAACTGCAGCACTCAGCTCAGTGTCATCAGCAAACTTGCTGAGTGTATCCTTGTTCCTTCTGTCCTAGGACACTGATAAAGATGTTGAAGAGCTCCGGTCCCAAAATGGACTCCTGGAGAATTTAAATCTTAAAAGACAGAGTAATGTGCTTGGTAGGTTTAGCAGGGTGCTTGGTTTGTCAGCACAGTCAAGTACAAAGGCAAGCTCAGACTTTTGTAGCTGGATCCTGTTGTGTGTGTTCGGTGGACGGCATTACCAGGAAAGACCTAAGTCACTTAATTTCTCGTGTGTGTGTGATGTTCCATCTTTCTATGAGAACAGATGCAGTGGATAGTGTGAGAAGTGATAGTGATTAAAACATATTTGTGCATGGGTTTGATATAGAGAAATAAGAACTGTGTTCCAGTTGAGCAAGTTTGCCATTTTTATAAGGTTAAAAAACATTAATAAAGTACATTAGTTTTGATCTCGTAAAAGACATTTTTTGTGAAGGGAAAAAAATCTTACAGTAATGCAGAAATTAAATCAGATGCAAAGATGAATATAGAATACTTGCATAGTTCTGTACAGTTTGCTTAATTGTGCTTGTTGAAAGGATATCATTTTCTTTTTAAATCCTAGGCTTTGAAAGAACACAGATTTTTTTTTTTTTCAGATATTTAACCTTTAGAGTTCTTAAGTGCTTCACTAATGATCTCAACTTTTCCCCTGTAATTTCAGAAAATGATAAAATTGCCGTTTTTTAAAATAGCTCTATACACCTCCACAACATGTCTTATGACACATTGAGCTGTCTTATGTGGGCCTGATGTACAAGCAGGTGACTCGAGATCGGCACAAAGGTTGCTGAAGGAGGCTAAAGAAAGCCTTCTAATTAATGAGCAGGATTTTTGTCAGATCTTGCTCTAGGAAGCCTTTGTCACATGCAAAATGTCTAAGTCATTGAAAGCTAGCAGGGAACGACACCACAGTTGGTAAAGAAAAAGTTCTTTCGTTCTGCAGCATTTAGGAGCTGAGGTGCTCTGCAGCCAAAATTCTCAGGCAGTCCATGGTTGCATGCCGATGAAATCTGTATTTGTCATCTGCTGGCAGTTCATATCTATCCTATAAGCAACAAAACCACATCTCAGTTTGTTTCAGTGTGTGCAAACAAACGTGTCAGAACCAAAACTGCATTTCACTTCCACAAGAAACTGTCAGTTGGGGTTTAGGAAAATTTTCTCTTCCTCTAGATGTCACAACTTGCCAGTTCTTCTGGGCCTTGCATCAGCTTCTCAGCCACCTTTTGTGTGTTTCTTCTTCCTGTAGCCTCAAACATGAAGTCATCCATTCCTGTACCTCATCTACAGGCTTTTAGGAGAGAAATTAGTATAGCTCTGGTTCTAAACAGTTGTGTGCTACTTGAGTTTTACTGTTTTTATCACTTCATGCAACAAATATGTCAGTGATGACATTTCCATCGTTAAGAGTTCTGGAGTTGTACTAGATTTTCGCACTGAAAAGTAGAACTATTGAAGAAGCAAATTCAAAAATCATTGTCCTAGAAGTACTTCTGAGCCAACCCCACCATCCAAAGGTGATTCAGAAGAATCAAAATCCTTATCTTGGTCTAGAAACATGGAAGTCTTGTCTGGGTGAGGGTCCTATGCAAAACCTGGCTGCACAGTAAGTGTTTCAGGCGTATTCCTCGTGTGCCACATTTTCCAGTAATGAGGCTTAAACCTTGTAAAAAGGTGTGTTTTTAGTTGCAACTGTTATTAATTAGGCTAAATACCAATTGTTTTCATGAGATAGTTAATTGGTACAGTCATTACTCATGCCAGATGTTGAGATCTCCCAGTGTTTCAGATCCTTTGTTTTAATCTTACAAGGAGCTTTTTTAAAGTAGTACTGAAATACATGCAGTTTTCCTGCAAAAATCTTTTGAATTTAACAGTATATCCGAAGTGTTTCAGATAACCATGTGTCAGACAAAAAGCAGCTGAAGAACAAGCTGTCAATGTAAGAAATAATAATGATGATGATAATAAAAATAATGAAACGTTGAATTCCCTCAAGACTGAACTTGGTTATTTGTCGACAGCAAAGTTATTTCATGCATATTGGTGGCTTTGGGTGCCTGAATGTAATTGGGTCACTGATTATTATGTTGCAAAATAAATCATTAAAAATAGTTTTGTTTTTATTGCACCTGCTATATGCAGATAGATAGTATATATATATATATATATATATATAAATACTTGCTAGATGCAAGTAGGAAACATGCCAGTTAAGAAAGGACAAGCAGCTGGAATGCATTCACCTTGCCTGCCTTTTCCTTCTCCCATCTTATATTAGAAATAAGACTTAAAAATAATTTTATTTCCTAACCAGTAATAGTTTAAAATATTTTGGGGCCCTCTCTTGAGGGTTAAAAATAAGTAAAGTCCACAAAATTATCATTCAATTAAGTGCCAAGAGCGAGCACCAGCCAGCCACTGCAAGCTTCTAAAATGAGCCATTGGAACATTGAAGTATTTGCTGGTGTAATCGACTCAGAATATGAAATCTATATAGGGCAATATTAATTAAAACTGAAGTTGTTTCAGGACATCTTCCTGGTTGCTGCACAGTCACGATTCCATTAGTGCAGAGCAAAGGACTGTGGTGAAAAACCATGGGGACACAAGGGAGCTGTGGCAGCAGCACTTCCAGCACACAGACTGCATTAAAGAATGAGGCAAAGAAAACCCCAAACGTCCAAGTGATGCTGTTCAGCTACAAAGTTCAACTCGTGTGACAAAGGATAGTGTTAGAAAGATGTTCCCATAGTTATAAATCGGCCATATAAATACATTTCAGTATGTTTTAACCTGCTTTGCATAATTAAAATATGCACAGGTAATATTTACCATTGCACTGTACTGCATTGCATCAGTCTGAACTCTGCAACCAGAATATTTTGGATTTAATCTTCACTGTACCTTAGTACCTCAGATTTAGTAGGTACTTGTCAGAACACAAAGCATATGTTCAGAAGCCTGGGAAGACCTGAAGGGCTTTGGCAGTATTGTGCTATACACACTCTGTCATTGATTCACCAAAATAATATGAGAAACAAAGTGTGCTTTGTTTCTTTGGGATGACTTTTTCAGTTTTCACTGAAAAGTTTTCCAAGTATATAGCTGACATTAATAAAGAACACTGTAAATGCTTCAGTAAATAAAACTGCTTACTAACTAGCGAGCTAGAATGTAGAGATTATTCTTCAGACTGTAGGAATCAAGAAGGGCATTGACTGCATTTGGAGCCAGAAACCCATTTCTCTTCCCGAAGTACGAAGGCTTCTAATTTCTTCCATTATTTGTAAAGCTACTTATGAACTTGAGCATTCTGGAATGTTCATGCTACCTAAATCTCAGTAGTCCAGTGCCCAGATACAGTTTTTGTATTAAAGAATCCAATCGGTAGCTGTCTTATACCACTAATGTTTGCAAAAGTGAACAGTACTGATCCTGCTGTGCAGAAGGGTTGTATTGTGACTTTAGCTGCTAGCTCAGAGAAGGGTACTTGCTCTATTCACTTGTTACATGGTGTGGATGATTGTCACAGCTCCCTGAATGCAGAGACTGAATTTCAGCATGAATGATGTTCGTGCTGAAGGTATTGTGGCTATTTTCTGTATGCTGGATGTGAGAATGCATGGCCGTTCCTCTCAGACTGGTGAAAAAGCTTCCAAGCTTCTCCACTGCCTCATATTGTGAAGCCATGCTGCAGTTGTGCAGCCATTTCTCCCTACAGCAATCTTCAGATGGAGCTCAGTTCTCAGAGTGCTATCCCACATGGTGCATTTACATAAGAAAAAAGACAACACAGACATCAAAACTCTGAGTAGCAGCATTCAGCTTTTGCTTGCAGTTGGTCTCTTGTGAGCATGGAGACTTTGTCAGGAGCTGGAAGCTGTCTGCCTGTTCACTTTCCCACAGCAGGAACAAGCTCACCTCGAAGCCGAATGCAGGGATCCAAGTGTCCAGCTGCGTTACCTGGTCAGGGACAGAAAGAGAGCGTTGATAGTTTTTGCACTGATTTCTTTTTTTTTTTTCCCCCAAGATTGTACGAGGGCTTGCTAACTAATTTGATATGTCTTTTACAGATAAGTTTGAAAGATGGCTGAGACCTTGCCTAGATTCCCAACGGTGGGAGTGTAGTTTGTGTGTGGTGTGTCAGGCACCAAATAACGGTTGCAATCATTCAAATGCATTTAGTTATAAAATTTTCATTCTATCTAAAGGACTATAACAAAATATAGAAATACCATATCTACTGACCAGATAATATTACTAATAATCATTTGTAATACCTCATTTGTATCTTGTACGTGACTTTATTTCATCCAGTCTCTCACAGAAGCAACGTACCAGTGAAGTGGGAATTGTCAGCAGTGTAGTTCTGGGCACCGTCTCAGATTTATCTCACTTTACTCAGAAGGGTGCCTTGCATACAAAGTGACCTTTACCAGCCATTGGGCAGCAGTCACGGCTGTAAATCTAGGTATGTAAATGGGTTGTACAGAAAGCCAGGGGTAAGCATTTGTACAGGTATGTATGAATCTGAACAGCCTTGCTTCACTCCGTGCTGTAGAAGGATACCAAAGGAGAACAACTTATATAATAGTGACTATAACTCAGCGTAAAAGCAAAGTCTCCTCAGGGATGATATTAACGTTTAAGAGAATAAGAACAGGCTTTAAATATATTATGGCAGAGTGCCAAACAGCAGCTCCAGTTGTCTTTCTCAAAAGCTTGTGCCCACTTAGCTATATGTACTGACCTGTCTTTCAAAGAAAAGAACTTGAAAAATACATAAATAATTGATTTTAAAAGCTACCCACAGTGTGTTTCCTTTCTATGTGGAAAGAGATTTAGAGAGTAAATGGGATAAAAGGATATAGCCAGCTTTCCAAATTTAACCCAGGCAGTTCTCCTTTTCTTTCCTTCTTTTCTTCTGAGCATACTCTTCAGCAATAATAAGCCAGAATAATAGTGCTGGAAGTCATTGAACTTGGAAATTCATGAAGAAGTGATTGCTTAAATGACTCTGTGTTGGCTTCACTTGACATTGTGTTTTCTCCCAGTGGGAGAAATGCCCGTAATAATGCAGTCTGTGTTAATATCTGAAGGGAGCAGCACGCTCAGACTTCCTCAGATTTTGAGTTCTTTTTTGCAGTCCTTTTCTGCTTTCACACTGATGTATTGATGTTGTGCCTTCAGCATGCATTTGGCTGAGCGCACAGTGGTGCTGGCCACAAGCATAACCAGGATCTGGCTCTTAACTTTTGATTGGCAGAAATTCTCATAAAATGATCAGCAAATCATAAAAGGTCATCGAATTTTGAAGCATCTAAACATTTTCTTTTGCAGATAAGTATTAGGAATCTCTCTCAGTGGTTTCCCCAGTGTTGATAGAGGAGTCCATGCATTCCAGAAAAAAATGCAGCCAATCTCCGGCAAAAGGTTTTGGTATGCCTCCATATGAACTTTAAGGGAAAATCCCATCCTTGTTTGACGCCATCTTTAGTGCAGTAGGCCTCAACATTTCTCTCCTTCCACCACAGTGAAAGCTCTGATAGTAGTGAAGTCGTGGTTAAGTGGAGTCATGAATTCTGCTCACTCCTAAGTATTTTGCAGAAGACAAATTATTTATTTATTATTTATTATCGCAGTCTGTGCTTCTGATTTACAGTCAAAGAGAACAGAGGTATATCTCACTGTGATGGCTTGTGGACATTCTTGCTTTGGAAGCGTGAAAATGTCTGCTGGAAGTTTAAACCCTGGGAGAATAAAAAGCAGGAAGAGCATTGTATTTCTCAGTCGCATCATTACCCAGCCAGGAAGCTTTGCTGAGGCAGGTGATAAAGGTGGCCAGGCAGTAGGCACGAGGCTTAGCACTCAATAGCTTTGGTGTTGGAATGCCTCAGCACATTGCAGATTGCCTTTCTCCTGAAGGCACTTTCTACATTACCTTGTGACAAATTGCTTGCGTATCTAGGCTTGAAAATCACTAATTCCAATCAGAATTAAATTCAAGCGTCTTGGATGTGTAAGATAAAAATCATGGTTTCTGAAGACAAAATTGATAGCTTTAAGGATGTATGCTATAAACAAGAAAAAAGATAATATATGGATGTGGGAGTTGGATTGTAGTATTTCATTAGAGCTGTGTATTCTGTGGGATTCTGGCTGGTTTTCAAACACTGAGCTAAGCCCTCCTGAGCACAGAGAAGAATATAGATGAATTTGGTGAGCACAATTAGATTCATAATGACCTTTGTTTTTCTGCAGTGAATCCTTCTCAGTGTATATAGACTTTGAATCAGTTTTTCGTAACGAGCTCTAATGTTTCTCCTTTCATCAGGGATTTTTTATCAAGCCGGTGACAGGCATGCAAGAAACGCCGTTTTTCTGATCCTGAACCCTTATCTTCACCCATCTCCACATCAGCCATGGGTAGTATGATTTCATCTTAAATGTTCGTTTACAATATTAGGAGTGATTACAGCTTCATTCAGTGCTTTAGTTCTCCTTTAACAGATTTGAAATGATTTCCTTTAATTGAGTTTACTCTTCATCCATGAGAAGTATCACTTCACCAAATATACTGTGATTCTGTTTCTCAGCACTATACATGTAGTGGGTTTTTTTTATGAAGCATTTGTTACCATGACAGTATTTAGAGGCATTTTGAAATGCATATAAGCTTATAAATACATATTACAAGTCTGCACAAAGAGATTCGAAGCCATTAGTGTCACTTTTGTAGATAAGTGTTTAGGGATTCTTAAAGCCTGGAATTATTTGACTGCTTTATGTGAAGAGCTATTAAATCCTCACATGAAATTCAGGACACATTTTTTTATGATGAAGGATTTGCTTGTCACAGAGCTCAGCAGCAAACTCGGTTGTGTTTTCTGAAGGTAGAAGAGAACTAGCAAGTTAAGCAGGAAGGAAGATTGGCTGGCCCTCAGCTGTGGAAGCGTACAAGAAAATCAAATTAAACATACCCCACTCCTTAAATTTCTTCTGGAAGGTTGCTGTACAGCTGAAAGAGTTAAAGCCTGTAGAACATTCCTGGTTGCATGCAAGGTGATGAACCCTAATGGACATATTATATAAGAACCAGGCCATCAGAAGGAATGACTTGGCTTCTTGTATCAAGTCTTTAAAAGCACCTCGTGAGCACATCTGGGGGATGGGCTCCTTTGGTTTCCTCAGGCTTTTCTATCTCTCCAGGTCATGGCAATTTCTCCTACTCATAGCTTTGGGTATCAGAGGTTGGAAAAGAACTTTCTTGAATCATTCATTGAAGGCGACTTAAAAATAATATATTGATTTTAGATTAATGTCAGGTCAAATGAAACTAGAAGAGGCAATCTCAGTGTGTTGAGCTAAAACTAAGGCGTCCATGGCATTACCTCGGGTGCAGTAAAGATTATAAAAGTTGATAAAGGAATTACTAGGACCATAAACTGTAAATAGCTGATGCTTTTCACATTGTATTAACATAATGCTACGTTAGCTCTTTTTACTCAGTTATTACTGGAATTCCTTTCCTATATCATTACGTTATTTTTGCTAATCAGTTAAGAAATGCCAGAATATTAGGTGCTTTCTGAAGCCTTAATTGCAGATACCGTATAGTACATCCTGCTGCATTTGATCAGCTCACTGGCAGTTGGCTGTAAAATAACCTGCAGACTCAGGGGACTCATCCAAACACTCTTGGGTGATGCTGAAGTCTGGGCTGCTGCCAACACACCTAGGCAGGCAAGCTTGAAGGGGACCTGTTAACAACTATCCCTGCATGAGACTAGCAGGGTTTTCTAGAGAACTCTAGGATGTTCCTCATCCTTAAGTTATGTGTTATTTCTGTTGCATATTTTTCAATCTGTTCTAAATAAGAAAAAAAAAAAAAAACAACCAAAGAGAGGTAGTTGTTTAAAATGTCAATAAACACTGTCTTAGGGCAAGTAATTTTGCCTGTCAAGAAGTCTCTCCTAGTATGGGACTTAGCTAGTTTTCTTATAGCTCACTCTTATGCTTCCTGACCTCTGTGGAGAAAGAAAACCACTGATTGCTCTCTTAAGTACATAAGCTTATGCGTCTGACATTTGTTATCATGTCTTCCATCATTCTTTGCTTGACTGAACAATCCCAGTTTGTTCAATGCTTTTTTGTTTATCATGTGCTCACTTTAATTCAATCCCATATCCTCCTCTATAGTCTAAGTGATCATTTTTCCATTCTTAAAATAAATGCTAAGTATTTTAATACATTTGTAGCATCATATATTTTTAATGATAAAGTCTCTCTCTCTCTCTCTCTCTCTCTCTCTAATCTTCATTCAGATTAGTGGCCAACTGCTTTTGAATCCAAGCAATGACAGTTTTATAAATCTGAAATCAGAATTCTTGTAGAGAATCATGGAATCCTTTGAGTTAGAAGGGACAATTAAAGGTCATCTAGTAGAACTCCCCTGCAGTGCATAGGGACACCTACAGCTCCATCAGGATGCTCAGGTTGGCCTTCTGGGCTGTGAGGGCACATTGCAGGCTCATGTCCATCCACCATTACCTGCTGTGCTCTATCCTTTCGTGTCTCAGCTTTACTGATGGTGAGACTGCCAGGACCCAGGTGCAAGACCTTGCACATGGCTTTGTGGAACCTCCTGAGGTTCTCCTGGGCCCACTGCTCTAGCCTGCCTAGGCTAATGCGGATAGCATCCCATTCCTCAGGGGTGTCAACAACACCACATCCACAACTTGCTGTGGGTGCACTCAATCCCATGGATTAAAGAATCATAGGATAGAGTCATTGAATTGTTTAATCTGGGAAAGACCTGGAAATCGTCAAGTCCAACCATCCCCTAACTTTACCATTTAAAGTATCATCAAAAGCTGTACTAACTCAAGATGGAGGTTGTAAAGCATATTTGTCCTCCATCACCAAAGTCTCTTCTGTTTTAGAGAGAAATTCAGGTTGCGTGATCTGGTTTGGCCCTCAGAAATACGTGCTGGTGTCCACTCATCCTTCTGCATTCCTTCTAGTCACTGGTAACAACCAACCGTCTTCAGATCCCTGTGATCTGAAGAGGTTATGAAAAATAATTCAAGCAAACTCTCTCAGGGAATTATATTCTCTTAGTAACCAATGTTTGCATTCTTATCTCCAGGGTTTTTTAAGCAGAATTCCCTTTCCAGTCTGTTTCACTGCAGACACGTGTATCCAGAAAATCGTCAGTCCATGGAATGGGATTATTAACTCTTTAATTATTAACTCTTTAATTCCCCTTCACATGATGTTATGATATGGAATACCAATAACAAAAAACATAAAACCATGACAAATAGGGCACAAGGTTAAAATGTGGAGTATGGAATGGATGAAGCCATGTTTTTGGAACAAATTATTTAACATTTACCACAGATTTTGAGGAGTTTATGCTTTCACCAAGTGTGGGTGTATTTTTCTGCACATTTTAAAAGCAAAGATTTTGCGAATTCATATACCCCATTCTAAAACACGTGGGCAAGATATCTATTCAGTGAAAATGTCAGAAGAATTCTTTTTAACATTAGCAAATATGTTTTTCCCAATATTAAAAAAAAAATAAAAATTGTTTGCAACCAACGAAAATAACTGGAAAAAAATGTATATGTCTGTTTCACGTGTGGTGTGCACAGATTGAATGCCCTAGCTTGGGCTCATCACTGGGTTGTGTTCTGTGAGCAGTGCTCCTGCCTGCATGGCCAAGGCCCCTGAGCAATTGAGGACAGATGGGCAAGGTGCAACAGCATCTGCTGAGGGACAAGCCCTACAGAAAGTTCATGTGCCTTTCATTTGCGTTGGGAGTATACATAAATCATTGCAAAGATGCTAGAGGAGTTCCTTAGCTTATTCCTCTTATGAGACAGATGACCAGACAAATGAAGGTTCAGAAAGAAATAAGACGGCTGCTCAGAAAGTATTGCCTCCAATTTATTATGTTGGTCCCCAACATCAGAAGCAGATGTTGGTGGTATGACAGTAGGGGTTGAACCGTCCTGACAATATTCCTTGACATTAATTGCACTTATTACAATTTAGTGCTATCTTATACCAAATCTCATTTTTACTTCAGTAAATTTACATGTTTTGCTACTTAAAACCATTGAAGTTTCATTTGTATTTTGGTGCTTTTTCTCATGTCTTGGCCATTTTGTGACCTACCTGGCCATTAGAAACTACACTCAGAATTTGAAGTGCTTCTTACAGGACTCCCACTTTCTGCACAAGACCCATCCGTTCTGCTCAAAGCGTGAAAACCTAACTCCAGCAGTGCACAATGCTTTTAGCTTCCGCTATGTTGTCTGTTTATGCAGAACTGCCTGTTACTGTCTGCACTGATCTCTTTTCATCTTAGTGCTATCAAAATGTGAGAAGGTGTAGAGAGTTCTTTTTATTACTCTGTGGCAAAATGTTAAGCTTGATTTTTAACACATTTTTTGCCTTTAACATTCACAGCACTTGCATTTTTCCACAATATCTTCTTTTGTACCAGTCCATCTGCCAAGCATATACTAATCCTCATCAAAACTATTGGGATATTTACCTTAGAACACTAGTTTTATGAACACTTTCCAAAATACTCAGTATAATCCATAGCAGAATAATATACCAAAGCACATCTCTTCAGTCTGTTGACATGAAATCAGATTGTCATTCAGTTTCACTGCACCAGTTTCCCATGGAAATGCTGCAAGGCTCAGTCAAGTTGTTCTTCAGGCCCCCTTCCACCTAACTGGAATTCTCAACCAGAATTTGGCAGGCATCAGATTTTCACCAGAACACGATCAACTTAGTTATTGGTTTCCTCTGAACTGGAATAGAACGTGGTGTGTACTCAACTGTGCATGTTCCAGCTTTGGGGTCAATTTCTGGAATTAAAATGCAAATTCAAGTAATCTGCAAGATGATTTAAGAGAGATGTAAAGCTGTTAGAGAGCATCTGAAGGAGGGCAACAAAGATGGTGAAGGGTCTAGAGGACAAGATGCATGAGGAGCAGCTGAGGTTCCATTGCTCTGTTGGTCCCAGAGCAGAGGAGCTCATAAGGAGTGGAGCACAGCGCTGAGCTCTGCTCTCTGTGACAGCATCAGGACCCGAGGCAACATGGAGCTGTCAGGGGAAGGTCTAAATTAGGTTGTGAGACACTGCTTCAGACTTCCTGGCTTCTTGCTGACCGGTGGACAAAATGAAGGTGGTGAGTAATGGCGTTTCATAATTCACCTCTCTGTGAAGGAGCTGCTTGCTGGAGAGCTTTCTTCTCCAAAAAATGGAAAAGGAAATAGAGTCCCTTGGTTGTAAAAGTGAGGCTCTGACATCCTGACTCCTGTTCCTTCTTGGGCTGCTCTCTCCTGATGTTTATTCTCCTTTGTTTGGCTAACAAAGGTGATAACTGGGCTCAAAACCCTGGGTACCTATTTATTTTATGATTGGTGCATTTAAGCACTGTCTTGCTCTATTAAAAGACAATAATGCACTTTCTTTCTTTTCCTTAACCTCATTATATTCTTGCCAAATCAACTCAGTTGTACTTATTTTGGTCTCCTGAGGATGCTCTCAGAAAGCATTTTCAGAATCTCAAGAACAGAGGCTGTGGAATAGCCTACTTTGAGGCAAAAATATAGCTTTCTAGAGATGTACTCTGTTTCTAGGTTTGGGGAGAACACATATTTTATTAGATTTCTGACATTTTCTGGCAGAAATATTTGTTAAATCTCTGGAGATAATCCAGACTTCTGAAGCTTTTTAATTCCCACATTCAATTAAGCCCAAAAATATTTTGCTTTATTTTCATGGGAAGTATTACTGGTGAGTCAGGCACAAATTTCATTCTGTTAAAGTTATGTAAGACCAGATATTCCTGAAGGCAGGCTTTGTAAAAGGTGCTGATTAAGGCTTTAGAATGCAGCCCTTATTTAGAGCTATTTACTTAACTGTGCTTTTGATGGCAAGTAGACCACCATGGCAATTTTACTTTAAAACTAAGTTTCTCCTCACCTATGCCAGGAAAGATCAAATGTTTCAAAATGCTTAAGGTGCATCTCACAGACGCAGGCAGTGTCAGGGAAGCACATAATGGTGCTTGCAGTAACGATCGTGGGGTGGTCTCAGTGTTTTCTACAAAAGGAACAGTACTTGGCAATGTGTCTGCATTGCTTTGCAGCTTGCCTTGCTGGTGTGGTACTCAAAGCAACATTCAAATTTGCGTTCAGCTGAATGCAGTTTTTGTAGACCAAGAATCCCTTTATTCCTGGCATTTTAACAGTCTTCAAAAATTAAATAACCCAACTTTTTTTTTTTTTTTTTTTTTTTCATTACAAATAATATATTCATGGAGTAGATGCGAAAACAAGGTCTAAAGCAGATCTCAGTCTGATATACAGAGAGAATGCATTGGGGCCTGCTATGAATAATCTAGGAAATAGGGGTAAAGTAAGGGGTGAAGATGTGAAAGAAGAGCAAACTTTCTTCTGAACTATTAATTCCAAAGGAGGTAATGCAGTTATTGTTGCATGGTAATACTACCAGATTTGTGTGTGTACATGACCATCTGTACCATGCAGGGGTACAGAAGACTTCTGATTGTAGTCTACTTATGGTAATCTGTAATGGAGTCCTTCTTCTTTCCTAATTCTGTGAGCATAAGATGCAACAGCACGCTTAGAGAAATTGCACTAGATAATACACTTATTAAAAAAAAAAAAAACAATTGAAAACTGTAATCAGTTTCTATAGAGTGAACCTTAAGTATTGGCATTTTATTGGCTGCTTATATCAATCTTTCAATTTGGGACAAATGCTTCAAAATCCTCAATGAAAACCTGGCGTTATTTACTTATTTATTTATTCTTTTAACCTCTGAGTTATTTATGTAATTTTTACCAAGGAAAAGTTGTTTAAAGTAACAGACCTCGTTTAAAGTTGATCATTACAGGAATTACTCTGATAGGCACCGTCTGGGATGAAGGACAGACTTATGCTAAATTTTGGAAGAGAGGTTTGTGCAGGTGCTGATAATTTGCTAATTCTGCTGCTGAATTTCCTGCTGCTTCCACAAGGAAATAGGTCTTTTCTTCACTGGCCTCAGTTCATTACACTACCCTACACTGCTCTTTCATTACACTTCTTCATGAAAACATTGTGGTAGGTCTTTGATTTCCTTGTGGCTTTTTTTTCTTGTTTTACTCTGCATTTGTTATAGGTAACGACAAAAATAAAGATGTGCCTGTTTAACTGAAATTTACAATCAGAGAAGAGAAAGCTTGTTCCCAAAAACAACTTCAATGGGAGAAATATCTTAAACACTGTGTAAGACCTTTGGTTTTGTTGCATTGTTGGTTTGCTTCTCTAGGTGAAGGTGGTGTCCTTTGGGACTGCAAAAGATTTCCATACTGATGGGAATATCAAATGCAAACCCAAACATAAAACTTACGAATAGTAAAACAGTAACTGCTAGAACTTCTTTTAGAACAGAACTTCTTTCCCAGCACAATCCTCGTGGGATCAATTTTAACTCTAGCTGCTACATTTAGTAATGACCTGGAAGCATATATAAAATCCTTAAGGCAGCAGTATGTGGAGCCCTGAATTGAGCACAAGCCAGCTAGAAGCATTTCAGTGAAGAAGCTGGAGACTTTTCTGAAGAAGCAGTTTCTCAAGGATGCTGCCGGGTCTGTTTTCAGTGCAGCAGAAATTGGGAGCTATCAACCTGTTAGCGGGCAGATTAGTGGGACTGTAACCAAGTGATCTTTGAGGTCCCTTCAAAACCAAGCTATTCTTTTTCCTTCATTGTCATTGAGAAGAGAAAGGATGTCATGAGTTGATGAGATCATTGCTTTAACAGCAGCCGTTTATGTCAGAGTGTTCTCTGAAGGTAAACACAATGATCACTTCTGAAGTTAAAATCATAATTCAGCCTGGCTCTTCCCTTAACCCTTTTCTGACTGATGTGGTTTGGTTCAACTGATCTGTTTAAATGGTGAAGCATGCAACTGCCTATTTCTTTAAGAATGCCTTTTGTTCTTGTTACAGCTTGATCTAAGATTCATTTTTTGATTCAATATCAAATGCAAAGGAAACCAAAATCAAAAAAGCAAAATCTGTATCAGGCTGGCTGGGAATGTACAGGAAGAAAAAGCTATGAAAACATTATTCTTTCTGTTGCATTTGAATAATGCAAAGGTGCCAAAAAGTTATTTTGCAAGTGACAGAAATAATGGCTCATCAAGAAGAAAAATCACGGCAGCCAGTTTTGATGTTGGAAATAGTGCTGCTTTATATGTGGAATGCTTTACACAAGTCTTGCTAAGGAATAGTCAGGCTGAGACTTTTCACATTAAAGCATCCATTAATACCTGTTTTCTTATTAAATTCTTATTAGGATTCTTATTAGGAGCTGGTTATACTTGAATTTTGAGATAAATGAATGATTGGAAAGCGTTACTATCAGCAAACTCAAGAACAAAGTGGATAAGATCCAGGTGTCTGCTTGATAGAAGCACTGGAATACATTTTTCTTGTTGGGGAAGAGGATTCTTCACTGAAAACTGTTATGCAAGGATTTAGGGTTTTTTATGTAATTGTAAATTAAACTAATTTTTTTAACTATTTGTGTGTGTCTTATTGAAGAACATACAGCTGATCCTACCAATTCCTTTCCCTTTCATTAGCTGTGCGTCAAGACTGAAGCTTATTTCTTGCCTTGTCTACCTTAGGAAACAAAAATCTGATGAACTTACAATATATGCAGTGTACTTAAATATTTGTATTCCTCTGTCACAGTGCCTGTAAATTCAAAACAAAAAAGGGTAAAATAATAGCATTAAATGGAAACAGTCTTCAAAAGCATGACTGGCAATATCATTAAATCTCATTACATAATGAACACCTTCATAAGTCAATTTAATATGTGGGATGACAATGAAAAATGCCATCACAGTCTGTTATGCTTGTTCAGGAGGCATTTACTGGCTAGTCTAGGAGTTTTAGTCATTTACTCATGGCTGTGTTTGGACATTTGAAAGAAATAATGTTGACCTGCTCATTTCATAATGGAAAAGGCAATCTGAAAACACAGCTTAGAAAATTGGAGTTCATAAGCTTGCTCAGATGTAAATCACCTAGGTGAAACTGGATATCCTCAGTATTTGCTGAGGTACTGCAAACAGATGAGAACTAGTGTTTGCTGCTACTAATGTAAATTATTCTTTCTTTGTTATTATATCTTTTGGTTATGATTTCCCAGAGTTTAATAGAGAAGTGATCATGTATTAGGTTTGCTTTTGGAGGTTGCAGCTGCCAATCAGAGTAAGTGTGTTCATTAGCAGTAAGTACCTATGACACCTAAATGTTATTGTGCTCTTCCAAATGGAGCTGATTTATTCTTCCTCTGTAGAAATATGAAGAATCATAAATGTCATGAAAACTATTGCGTTTTTTTCTTTGTATTGTATTTTACTAGACAGTCTAATAATGATGACATTGACATTTGTAATTCCAACTTCTCATTGTGCTTCTTGAACGACGCTTCATTTGAATTAGTTATGTGTTGCATTTGAAGTTGTTTTTGTTTTTTACAACTCAGAAAGTCCTTTTATCGAGAAATGCTTTTGATTATGTGAGCCGTTGGTGAGATCTGTGTGTTGTTGACATTGATTGTGGACATCATCATAGACTCTGTAAAGCTATAGATTTGACTTTGTAATTACTCCTGCTTCGAGCTAAGATTTATGCTGGATTTAATGAGCAATAGTTCTTAGGTTATTCTTTTTTACATTAGCACCGATCAAGTCTTCCTGAGTGTGCTTCTAGTATTAGGTTAACAGTGCATATGGGCTTCCTATAAAACTTCCCTCAGATACAATTCAGAGTTCCTTAAATGTAAAATGACTTTTTCCCTGCTCTTAATAGAAGTTATTTACTGCATTTCACAGAATGCGACATAGGAGAATCTTCCACTTCTTTGTTTCTACTGGCCAAAACCTGGAGGCACCTGACAGCTGGTTTTGTTTGAAATTTTTCTAGATTGGCAGAAAGTTGAGTGTGCATTAAATTGTGCATGCTGATTTAATCATCAGGAAAGCTCCTCACGCTGAAGCTCCATCCTTCCTGCCTGCCCTGCCAGGGAGCCGTGAGTTGTAGTACAGCTGGCTATCCTGGCTTTGAGCCACGGAGGGATTTGCTTACATAGCAGGAATCCCCTGTTTTCCCTCAGGAAAGTGGGCAAAAGTACTAAAATAAAAGGCAGGATTTGATCAAATCGTAAACTTTAAGCACCCTTTTCTCCTAGGTGAGAGATTTCTTTAGTCATCCTGTGCTCGTGTCCATGCTCATGCTAAGTGCCAGAGAAATATTCTGCAGGGAAGGATGAATTAGATGCAGTTTAAACAGAAAAAACGTACTGTTTTTCAAGTCATGATCTTGCCTGTCTGATAGCAATCTTAATCCTTTGTTTCAACAATCTTGCTGCTGTGCTAATATTGCTACAGTACGCACAACAGACATTTTCACCACGTTCCAAAACTTTTGTGCTGGTCATTAGGATTTCCTTCATTGAAATCCCACGTCTCCCATAAATTTGACAGGCAGTTTCTTGTCCTTTATAGCAGCTCCAAATATCCCTGACACGGCAATTATTGTTGTAATGTCGCAGTGGGAAAGGTCCAGGTTTGAGAAAACACCCCAGATAGAAGGAGAGGAAGGAAGAGGAGTAATTGCAGTAAATCAGTTCAGTGACCTTCTTTACGATGTCAACCACAAGCTGTTGGAATGTCAGAGATGAGCAAGCATTGGTTTGCAACAGCAAATGCCACCAAAGCTCACCAGTTGTGGAACTGGACTGGGACACTCCAGCAGAGAATGGATTAACATATTAAATTTGCATTGTGAAGGCAGATCATGCAGCTGTGTGTAAATGTGCCACGAGATTATTCTGTTGTGACTCCTGCACAAGCAGAAGCTCCTTTATGTTAAGGAATCTGTATTAAAAGGCACAGAGTAAGAGATCTGTATTAAAAGGCACACATACAGTAAGAGGTGCTTACTGTAGTAATTTCCATTTAAATTGAGGCAGTCTTATAAAATAATTGTACTTTTTAAAATATACAGATCACTTAAATTGTTAAAATTGAATGACAGTGTGTATTATTTGCATTACGTTATATTATTTTTGCAGTAAAATGGTTCATCTTTTTACATACAGTGATTTCAATAAGGATGGAAGCTTTTTTTTTTTTTTTTTTGCCAGCAGTTCTAATGATGCAGTAGGATCTATGATTACTGATCATATATGACTGCTCAAGAAACTGAGCGTTAAAGCTATCCAGCATAATTACCAAATCCATCTCTTCCTATATTATTCTGGAGCACCCATTCCTCTAGCTGGCATAGCTTTGGTCTCATAAACCTGTCTGGGCAGCATGGCAGATGCTGCCTGGTCAGCTGTGTTTGAGCAGAACAAAATTGGGGCCATAGCCCAGTGCCCCTCCATGTGCTGCTGGCACAGAGCCTTCATTTCAGAAGCATTAAGAAGCAGAGTCCTGTCTACTCATAATTACTGAATGACCTGTGGTACCTTTGGAGGCAGCAGGAGTTTACCTCTGTCTGCTTTAACCTCAAATTAGCACTGAATTGAGCAAAGCATGGTGTGTGAGCTTGGGAAAGTCATGAAATGAAAGACCTTTTCAACCCTTAGCCATTGTAGGTAAATATCAGAATCAAAGGCCTTTCATCATGGAGTCCTATGCTGAGTTTCAGAGAAGAGCTGTACAACTTTCTTCAAGCTGCACGGATTTTTTTGAGGAAGATGCCTCAGAAATTCATGGCACTCCAAGCAGCAGAGATTTTTCTATTTCCCATTTCTTTCCAGCGCAATTGGAGAGGGTAAAGTACAACATCAGGAGATAAAGATTTAGAAGAATTTGCTGCAGTGTAAATTACGCTGCAATTGCAACAGAGAAATAGTGTAGTAAAATGGACTCTCCCCACTAATCTTTTGAGAATTCTTGGTGTTTACAGCAATCACAGATCTGTTGGCCCCACGCAGACAGAAGGCCTCAGTGCTCTCTGTAGGCAAGCCGTAAGGAAATCCATCGCAGAGGTGAAATGTACATTCAAACTCAGCATTTGAGAAAGTGCTTGACTTTTGTCGTGCCCTCTGAAAATACATAGGGCAGTTTTTTGAAAACACTGAGAATCAGTTTCACAACATCCAAACGTTAATGCTGAATTAAACAAGTCTGACATCTATTCAAAACGAATGTTTTAAGAGGACCCAATGCCTTGGCCCACGTGTTACTTGTAACATGCATTGTGAGATTTAATATCCAGACAAAAAATATGTGCCACTAATAAGTGGTGGGATATTATTTTCCTATTCCAATCATTTCCTGGCTGTTTTTCAAAGCTTTGCCACGTTGCTTTTAATAGTTAAGTGAAGCACAGCGAGATGTCATTTTGAGACAAAGTAACTCATTTTTGACACAGAAAACTCAATTCTGAGCGTTCATTGAGGCGTTCTCTTCCAGTGTCCATATTTCCATGGGAAGAGCAAGGTCTCCAAGAAGCTCCTTCCCTGTAGCGAGCAGTTTCTTTCAGTGCTTCCAAAAAGAGAAACAAGATATTGAACTTTCAGTAGCAAGAAAAAAAATAAGGGCAATGCAGATAGTAAAGCAAGTTACTGTCTTTAATGACTCTTGCTTTCATGTGAAATATCTACTGTGCAGTGAGTACGTGTATTTTAATTGCTATTAAAAGTTTCATGTTTACATTTCCATAGTTTTGTGTAATTAAAGTAATATGAGGCATTTTCATAATGCTTGAGATAATAAAAAATAACGTTCCTGTAGTGTATTAAAGTCTAAATCTTACGTTGTAAGAGTGATAATGTCAACAAAGATGATAATGCATCTTATCAGTGTGTGTCGATGAACGATTCTGTAGTGGGTTGACGACAGGGGAAGTTCTGAGCACTGTGAGTTGGTCAGGGGCAGACTCTGAGCACCTGGGAAAGAGTCTTTCAAGTAGATTGACCATAAATCGTATCTTTTATTCCCCTTATTTCTTGTCAGTGAAGCATCATCGGTTCTACTTGCCTAGACAAGTGTACTTGGATTATTTGCTGTCCCCCTGTGAATCCATAGAAAAAGTAGAAATTTAAGAAATTATTGTGTTATTGCAATTTAGTCTTAATGAGCATTACAATTAACATAAAGGGAAACTTTTAACATAAAGGGAAGCAACAGAAAGGGATTTAGTGAGTGAACATGCCCAGATGTTTGAATGACTGGTAACAATCTTAATACCCAATGCTGCAAGCATCTAGGATCTAGGAAGAATCTAGGACAATTTCTTGTTTCCAGGCACACAGTACAAGCAGCTATTGTGTTGTTTGTTCTGTCACCAACAAGGACATACAGCAGAGAACTTGCTAACCATTACAACATGGAGTTGTAATGTTAACATGGGGCAAACTCAGAAAAAGAGAGTGAGATTTCCATTCTCTTCCACTAGTTTGTTACCTGTTCCGTTGTTCTTTTGTTATGCTTTTTCTTTGAGGATTTTCATTTTCTGCATTCTGTTTGGTAAATGATTGTAATGAAGTTGACACTAGAGTACTGCACTAATATGTACCACAGAGTTACATCAAGCATATTGTGAATTTGATTGTTTTTATTGATAGAAGGGTGGGTAAGGAATTGCTAGATTCTGTACACAGCCTGGAGTTCTTCAGAATTAAATACTTAAGGCATTTTGATTTAGTTGGAGAGTTGCTTATTAATTGGATGAAACCTTGAATTTTCATAATGAATTAGTAGTCTTTCTTTGTTACGGTGTAATACAACAGAGCTTTGTGCTTTTTCTTTTCACTTCTTCAGGTATGAATACAAGCAAGAGTGAGACGGTGAAGGAGCACCCATTGAAACCCTCTAGAAGATCTATGCCATGCTTAGCACAGAGCCAAACGCATCCTCAGAGTCTGAGCAAGCATTCTTCGTTTCTGCAGCCAAATCGTGTACAGCCTCAGCCTCTGAGTGCAGGGACATCTACAGCTACCGTTGATGTAGTGTCAGAACGAGGTAAGAGGCTGTTGTCTCTCAGCATCTTGTTCCACATTGGCAATGGAAGGGATCATTGTTCAGTGTCCTGTGGTATCTTGGGCTGATCTGCTGGAAAGGAGCCAGGAGAGTGCCCTTCTGGTGGTGTCCAGGGGTACATTACAAAGAGTGTGGTCAGCAGGTTAAGGGAGGTGATCCTTGCCCTGAAGTCTGGCTTGATGAGGCTGCGTCTGGAGCGCTGTGTCCAATTCTGGGCTCCCCAGTTCAAGAAAAACAAAGAACTGCTGGAGAGACTAGCCAAGAGCCAAAGAGATGATTATGGGCCTGGAGCATCTCCCTTATGAGGGCAGGTTGAGAGACATGGGACTGTTCAGCCTGAAAAAGAGAAGTCTGAGAGAAGATCATATCAATGCTTGTAAATATCTAATGGAGAGAGGAATCAAATGTTTGGGTAGCAGGCACACAGGACACCTATGGTGCCCAGCAATAGGACAAGGAGAAGTGGGCACAAACTGAAACATGGGAAGTTTTGTATGAATATGAGGAAAAGTTTCTTGACTTTGAGGGTGACAGAGCACTGGAACAGGTTACCTAGAGACACAGTGGAATGTCCTTCTCTGGAGACATTCAAAACCTGCCTGGATGCTTTCCTGTTTAGCCTGAGTAGGGAGCCTGCGCTAGCTGGCTCAGTGGGCTCAATGATCTCTAAAAGTCCCTTCCAACCCCTGTGATTTTGTGATTTTAGATATACTTTTTAAGTATCTTCCATTAAATTACAAGGACATTTGATAATCTTCACTTTGTTTAGATATCTTATAGCTGGTTAAAGAGATAGTGATAGAGTTGCCCACAATCTCCAGAAGAACCTTGCTGCTGAATTCTTGAGCGCAATCTCTGTAGTGCTTAAAGTGAGTCTTAAATGCGTTTTTGTTTTATTTTTCTGAATTACAAGCTTATATTTGCTCACTGAAAACAAGACAAGGAAGTTCTGACATATGCTGCAAAACAGCATGAGAGTTTCATTAATCTCTCCTAGGGGAGAGAGTTAAAAATAAATACTGGGCTTTCTGTACTAGATGTCAGTATGTACATGTGGGAGCAAACTGGTTCATTGACTGTCACACATCGAGGGAGAGTGGTATGAGGGAAATGAAAGAAAAGGCAGAAAATCCCTATGAATTTTGCTTCATGTTGAACGCAGGAATTGCTTTTGTTTTAGGATTTATGTTCAAATAAACATGAATTAACAGACAGACTACTCCAGCTGGAGATCCCTGCCACTGTATGTGTACCCTATTGCTAACTATTGCCAGACACTATTGACAGCTCTGTGTGAAGCTGCAGTGAGTAAATTAACACAGTTTTTTTCTGCTACTAAATTTTGAGAAATTCTTCCTTAATTATAGGCAGCAAATGTTGCTGTGATGTTACTCTACCAAGGGAAACTTCTCTTAGGAAGAAAGTCCTTTTTTTCTGCCAGTGGAAAATACTCATTAAAATTGCAGCATGGATTTTTGACAGCTTTAAAAGAGTGTGTTACGTGTGTATGCTGATATGACTGTTGTATTTCTTCCAGCTAAAGTGATGGAGACTTTGGAAAACAACTTGCTCAAGCTGTCTAGTACAGAATACAGTGATCCATTTTTAGGTAAGTTTACGTCTGAACTGAAATAATAGCAAATAGCTGATGTTTCGGTTACACTTGCGGCATTTAAGTGTGGAAAGGCTGTACTTATCCTGAAGTGCCAGGTGGGTTGTTTGGTTTTTTTTTGAAATAGGAGACAAAATATGACTAAAGAAATATGTGCTGTCTTATGTACTTTAAGGGAGACATTTCAGAAAGTTTCCTAATGCTTTATCACTTTGTGAGCTAACAATACATAAGGACAGTAGAGAAGTATTTGTTTTTGCAGAGTTGATGTAACCCTTTTCTGTAACAGTAGTTCATAATACAATTGCTTTGAAATGCTTTTCTGAACCCCTCTTGCAATTGTTATATATATAAACAATTATGTTTTGTTCAGTATTGCCATGTGTGCGTTTCTGTTGCTTTTGCTTTATCCACAAAGTATTCCAGTGGGATTCAAAAAATAATAATAACAGAAAAAGCTGTAATTGGGGTATATTTGTACATGAATTTATGCTATTTTGATACTTCATGCCAATGAAAGTAGAAAAGAAGTCTCAAAATAAACCCTTCCTTACAAGTGCAGAGCGAGTCTGTATACACGCACAGAAGGAATAATTTGCAGGTTCCAAAATTAATTTTGAAATTCTTTTGTTGATTCTTGTGACCCATTTGAAATACATAAAGGTTTCTCTGTACCATGCATAACTACTGTGAAAGCTCATTTTGCTTACAGTCAACACAGCACCAAACTAAAAATGCTTGCTTCACGCTGAAGGAAAGAGATTTGCTTTTTTTTTCCTTCTATTTTTTCCTTCTCTCACGTTTTTCTATCGATTTTACTTGCTCCCTGAGATATATGATAGAGAAAAAGCTCTTCAGGGTTTCCTGAAGAGGTGGCTGTTGGAAATGTGAGGGAAATTGATACTTCCTCTGAACCAAAATAAAAATGTTCCAAAATCATAATGGAGTGTAAAAACTTGGCATAAAGATGGTATAAAAATACCATGCATCTCAGTGAGGGTCCAGCTGAAACACTACTGTCTCCCAGTGCCATTGGTTTTGTTGGTCGGGCAGGCAGTTTCTTTTTCCTGTTCTTTTTTTCCCAATTTATTTAAACTAGTTTATTTCAAGTGATATTATTGCATCCCTATGTATGGCAACAGTAATTGTTTCTCTGGGTAAATGATGGACTATTTTTCATTCATCTAACTTAGTTTTCTCCTGGAATGAAACACAGAGGACTCAGAGATTGAGGAAAAGATGGATTGAGTCTCATCTGTTCAAAATTATATTAAGTTTTTAGTGGATGTTCTCCTTTTCTGACTACAACTATAGACTTTGAAGGGACAGAAAACATTATTTAAATAGTAGCCTTTTCTAACTTAGTTTATTTATTTGCTTGTGTCAATTGAGATGTTGCCAGTCAGGGCTGGAACGGGCTGCACAGAGAGGAGGTGGAGTCACCGTCCCTGGAAGTGTTCAACATTTAGATGTTGTACTGAGGGACGTTGTTCAGTGGAAATATTGGTTATAGGTGGATGGCTGATGGTCTTGGAGGTCTTTTCCAACTTTGGAGGTTCTATGATAATATCAGCATTATTAGTGAAGCTCAGCAAGATAAATCTGAGGCAAAACCCACCAACCAAACAAAAACGAAGACGGAAAAAGGAGGAGTATTGCTGCTTGAACTTTGATTGTGAATATTGTGAAAATGAGAATGCCACAGCTCTGCCCTGTGATTTAGCTGGTGCTTTGGCATTTTGATGGAGTCTGCAAAGTAGGCTGATTAATGGGTATCATTGTCTTAGGAAATCTTTTCAAACTACTCTCCTGAGGACATGAAAGAATGCTGAATTAAGTGAATGTGGTGAATTTCTAATTAGGCTCTATCGTGGAAACAGACCAAATGGCTTTCTCTTCTTTCGGAATCATAACTGTCCATAATTTCTTTCTTCTTCTACTAAGAAGTGGATAAGTAGACAGCAGATAAAAGATTTGAGTTCACCAAAACCATTCTCCTTTATTTCAGCTGACTGTAGATAAGCCGTAAACATGCTGGGTTTCTTTAGTCAATAATGATGGATTTGCAAAGGAGGCAAGTTACAACACCTTTGTTACAGCTAACAGACAAAAGCAGTCAAGGACATGATGAATTTTCACTTTGTCCTCTGTCAGTTTTAGGCCATCAGTTTGAGTTTGACGGGTCAGTAAATACAAGAAAAGAAGGCGCTGAGCTCCTGTAACATATAGTGTGAATTTCTATGCTTACCACAGCTATTGATAATAAACCATTTATTTGCCTTCAAAGACCATCATGTGGAAAAAGAAACTGAACTTTCTCACTTAACAACTTTGGCTGTCAGTCTTCTCTAGCAAGAATCCATATGTAAACAGTTTTGATGAATATGCAGTGTTTATTTGTACTAGAATTTTACCTTTATGAATAGTTATGAAAAATCCTCTTCAGTAACCTCTTAAAATTGTAGGAGGTGGTTATTACATACCTTTTTGGAGTTGTGAGCATGCTTTGTCTATCAGTTGACTGAGTTTAAGTGAAGTTAGAAGTTCATAGTTGAACTGAAAATGAACTGCTCTTGAGTTGAGCTGAAAGGAAGTGGTATGGTTTGCAGGAGAATTTGTTACACTTAATTCAGTAAAAAAACCCTTTTTTTTTTTTTTAGAGCAGCCCTTGTTTCTTGCCATACATGAGATATAATCTCTCCTGCAATTCATGGTAAAGATGAAAAAAAATAACTGTAAGATGCAAATAGTCACAAAAATTTGAAATAATCGTCCACTGAGGTCTTTTGTCAAATCAACCTTTGGGTTTAGTATCAGGAATAGGAGGGCAGCAGAAATATTTGGATAGATATGCAGCCTGTTTTTCCATCCACTCCGTCCTTTCAAAATTTCTGTCATTAGCGTTGCCAGGTTTGAGTTCCTTTATGCCAGACATTATAAGCCACATCCACAAAGGGATTTTTTATAACAGAATAGATTAATGCCTTTAAAAATCACATATAGCTAAAGTATCAAGATTTTCAGAAGTCAGGCCATATCAGAAGACCAGGTGAAAAACCTGCAAGCTGCCCAGTCAGCTTGTTAACTGGAAAATTCAATTTGCTCATTCTAACAGAAATATGTACATGTAAATAGCTTTCTAAACAGTGCTGGTGGATACAGAACAATAGCAAGCTGAAATGTCTCATTTCAAATAAGATGTCAAAAATGAATAATGGATAATAAAATCAATAGAAATTGGCTTTTGGGGTTTAGATATAAAAAATGTTTAGTTTTTCTCTTATTTGGAAATTTGTCAGCTGCCTCATTAGCAAATAAAATAACACTTTCTAATTCATTTATTCTTTTCTCACCCTTTGAGTTTTTTTTTTATCTCTGAATTAGGTCAATTATGAATGCTTTATACATAGTAATGCAAAGATTGCAAAGAGTCTGACTCACAAAAGCTAAACTTAATTTCTGCTTCAACAGAAATGAGAGGTTTCCACTGTGCTGTTTAGAATACATTTTTCAGAAATTTGTTTGATTTTCAGCCAGTGTTTGTGTGAGAAAGGGTGATCACATCTATTCTGACTGTGTTGAGACATGAGGACAATTTATAATATACTCTGTGTACTCCTGTGTGCCCCTGGACTCCATCAGAAGAGGGGTGGACAGCAAGGGCAGGGAGGTGATTGTCCTTCTCTACTCTGCCCTCTTGAGGCCCCATCTGGAGTACCTGTGTCCAGGTCTGGAGCCCCCAATACAGGAAAGATGTTAAGTTCAAGGAGGAAAGTTTTGGACTGGATGTCAGGAAGAAGTTCTTTACAGAGAGGGTGGTGAGGCGCTGGCCGAGAGGTAGTGTATGCTCCGTCCCTGAAAGTATTCAAGACCAGGTTGCCCAGAGCTCCATCAGACCTTTTCTTGAATTCAAGTTTCTTTTGGTATTCAAGACCAGGCTGGATGGAGCCTTGTGCCAGATCTGGAGGTTGGAGGCCCGGTCTGTGAGAGGGAAGTTAGAACTCGGTGACTCTTGGCGTCCCTCCCAACCCCAGCCATTCTGTGATTCTATGTCTGAGAGCACTGTCCATTTCTCAGCCTAGATCCAGTTCATGCCTGGGGAGACAGCAGCATGAATGATGCAGTTCTGTGATCTGTAAGAACCGTAGGGTTTTTCTGAGTTGGGAGTAATCCTTAGAGGTCATCTGGCCCAACTCCCCTGCAGTGAATAGGGACGCGTACGGCTCCATCAGGTGCTCAGAGCCCCATCCAGCCTGACCTTGAACGTCTCCAAGGACGGAGCATCCACTACCTCTCTGGGCAATACATTTCAGTACCTCCCCACCTCTTCCTTATGTCCCATTTGTATCTCCCCACTTTTGGTTTGAAGCCATCTCTCCTTGGCCTATCACCACAGACTCTTCTAAAGAGTCTGTCCCCTCATTTTTTGTAAACCCCCTTTGAATATTGAAAGGCTGCTTTCAGCACTCTCTGGAGTCTTCTCTGCTCTCAGCGCTCACTGAGAATGTATTTCGGAATGTGGTGCTCACTGAACTAAGTGAAAGAGTTCATCTTCTGAAAAAATAATAATGAGATTCAAAATCTAAGTATTTTTGGCATTTAATCTGCCTGTATAAATTCTGCATACCATTTTACCTCCTCCAGAGACCATAAAAACCTGCTGACTGCCTTTGTGAAAATGATGTATATTCTGTTTAATGGTTACACCTGTGTGAGAAACTGTACACTAAGAAAAGCCTGCACTTACCAGCTGTGCTCCTTTTGGTTTGTAAGTATAGGTATACAGGTGAAAAATTTTCTACAGCATGTACACCATATAGCATTCCAGTTACCAGAACTTCAGTGCACCATCATGACTTTTCAAACATCATTGAGAGTGGCTTGGTGACTGTTAGCTAATTCCCTCAAAAGTTAAAAAAAACAACAACCAAAGAAAAGAAAAACACCTGAAGTTCTACAGCAATATGAACTGGACTTGCTTTTTTTTTCTCTAGTGGCTCCTTGCCTGCACTCTCCTCCTCCCCACAGAAGGTAGGTTAGTTTGTGATGGGCGCCAGAGTCCATCCAAGAGCTACAAGAGCAGCTTTAGCTGACATTTGTTCTTGGCAGTAACCATCCGGTTGGTTGTCATAGGCCAGGGAAGGTATGATGGGAAACAGAAAAATAAAATAAAATTTAGTAAACAGTAGCATTCCCACAGCACAGAGTGAAGAGCTTGAGGTGGACAAGGTTTTCTCATCATGTTTCGTGAAGCTGCAGCTAAATAAGGGCTCTTTGTGTTTGAATTTAAAGATGGATATTTATAATGCAAGCCAAATAGAGTCTTAGTCCATTTCACTGCTTTCTGGGGGATGTTGCATTAAAAACACCTCTGGGCAGTACATCTCCAGTCACAGCATTGGGGTTATTATCTTGATTTGGCTTGTGGCAATTCCAGATGGCAATTGAAATGAAAACAAAACAAACAAACAAAGGTTGTGGAAGAATAGATGGCAGAAAATAGTGTTACTTCATAGAACAGAGTTATATAAAAATTGTGGAAGTTTTAAAGCTGCAGTTCTTCAAGAAAGGCTGAAGAAGTTAAATGACTGCATTTGTACAGAATGTGGCTAGAAGCCATCATATTTCAAGTAATTTAGGTTGTATAATTTCATCCTTAGGGGAATGTCATTTTGATTTAAAGGGAAAATTCTAGAAGAGAAACTTCATCTTTCTTTTTCTCAATGCAAGTGGTGGATACCTTATCACAAAAAAGAGCCTGTTCATAGGGGAATGCCATTGACAGCACTGACGATTCTTTTTTAACCTAAAGTTTCATCTCATTTTAATTGAGGTCATTTTCTAAAACTTTCCATCTGACATCTGCTGTCTATGATGTTTTTTCATACAGATATAACAAACTGCTATGATAGAATGCTAGGTGTTAATCATCATTCTTCCCATTTTTGCTATATTTGATACTGTTGTCTTGTGAGATAGTGGTTTTGGTGCATAAAATGTCATGTTTAAATGTACAGTAATAAGTATTATTATGTAAGTTTTATATTATTTTTAACTGTAGGTTTCCTTATTTGTTGTTGAGGGGTGTGGAAAGGTTGTGGCTAAAACCTTTTTGGTATATATTTCATATAAGATAGCATATATCTAAATGGAAGGTAATTCTTTTTTTCCAGAAAATGGGTAGTACACTTTACAAGCTGTGTTCTTGACAACACATAAACAACAATAAGGAGAAACTCATGTCATAACTGAATTATTTAAATAAAACTTTTGCCCAATTTGGGGGGAATGTGAGATGTACTCAAAGTGTTTAATCCTGTCAAAACTTAGCTCACAAATGCAGACTTTTTTGTATGAGCGAAGCATTTCTTTCAACGCTGATAGCCTATCTGACTATAAGAGGCTGAGTTTCATTTTCCTTCCCTTTATTTTACTGGATTCTCTTCTAAGCTCTTGATCTTTAGAAATATAAGAGCTGGTGACATCTGGGAGTAAGTCAGGTCAGTTCATTTACTTAAGAATCCTGTTTCCTACCTTGTATACCTCCTACTTTAAAGCATTCTGCAGTCTTTGTGTTAATTTGCTTTTGTTGTCCAGACAGTAATACTTTCTAAGAGTCAAGTTTAGTGCTTTCACAGTCCAAATAGGCTATGTATATATAATTTATAAGATACATTAAAATGTCCCTTCACAGATTTACTGAGGTCAATATCAGCATCAGAAATTACTGAGGGCTCATTTGGTGTGATTACTATGTAAGTAGCTAAACAGTAGGAAAAGCAGTTCTCTGTAAATGTTCCAGTTTAATATCCCTGCTCAGAATTGTTTAGGCTACATGAGATAATTGTGGTTATTTTTTTCCGTAATATTTACTGTTGAGAATTTGGCTGAGCAACTGAATGAAGAATACTTTGTTGTTGCAGATGAGCTTTTCTGAATATAAAATTCAGGAAATTCAAGATTGCAGTTCCCACAGCAACCATGGTTTTTTTCTTGGCTTCTATTTAGGGTTTAGAATTACTGGGATAAATACTGTTCCCAGTTCCTCTGACTTTTCCCATGTTGATGTGAGATGAGAACTTGGCTCATGATTTGAGAGTAACTTTTCTGCCTGAATAGTTTCAATTTGTATTTTTTTCTAGACATAGATGTGGGAATAATTATTTCATCTTTTTAATCTTTAAGTTTTTTTTCTTCAAATCTAAACATTTTTCCAGTGTTCAGTATAAATTGCATGGTCCCACAGTGTGCACACATTATCCCTCACTTTATTGCTACTGAGAAAGTCTTGTCATGATATTTTAGATGGAGAATGTGCGAGGAAATTCAGTATCTGAAAAAAAACCCTCCCTTTTGGCAGAATCATATAGACTGATTCAGAAACTTAATTCAGAGGGTGTGGACACATCTATCCTATAATAATTGGTCCTAATAAGCTTTGAGGGTTCTCAGTTACTTACAGTTAGGATACTCATAGAATCATCATAGAATCACCAAGGTTGGAAAGGACCTCCATCATCTAGTCTAACAGTCCACCTGCTACCAATATTTCCCCACTAAATTGTGTTCCTAAACGTTTCTTGAACACCTCCAGGGAGCCACCTCCCTGAGCAGCCCATTCCAGCGTCTGGCCACTCTTTCAGAGAACAGATTTTTCCAAATATCCAACCTGAAATATTCAAATATGTTCACAGGTATTTTTGTTGAATAGTTAAAAATAAAAGCAGCAAAGAGCAAAGCACTTTTTCGTGGTGTCAGCTGTCTTCTGTGATCATCAGGTACACCTCAGACTGTGTTCTGAAGTGGTCACTGTGGTACCTTAATGTGCAGGTTTTAAGTAATGTGTAATGCCTCAATTAGGAGTCAAGCACCAAAGCATCTGAATGTTTACTTCATCTACTTTTATCATTGTGTAGAGTTTTTTTTTTGTTTTTTTTTGTTGTTGTTGTCTGTAACTAAAATGAAGAACTTTGTGGGCTTTTTTAATTTGAATTATGATAGCAAAACATTTTTAGTAGGCTCTGTACTAAAATAGAAGTCGTTTCTAGTTTAAGACAGCCGTTTCAAATATAAAGCTTTTGCAGGAAAGGAAGTTATTTAAAAATGAATACTTCAAAGGAATATTCAACCGTGGCTGTAGCTTTTCTGTTTCTTTCCACAATAACCTAAAATGAGCTCCCTGTTTTATTTCATTTTTTCTTCAGAGATAGGAAAGGACAAAGACACGTACACAGATGATTCAGAACATGGGAATTACGATGTTCGTACAGATCAGTCATTGCTCATTCAAAACAAGCTCACCAGGCAGAAAGCAGAACCTCGAACTAAAACATCTTTGAAGGTAACGAACACAAAGCTTCATTAAATTGTATCAATTGCAACTATATGCTTAAACATTTTCAAAATATAAGTTCTATGGGGTTAGTTAAGCCAAAGTTCAAATAAAGAGGCATTTCATGGAAGGAATTGCAGGAGGTTCCTTACAGAATTAGTGCAGGGAATTCTCTGTAGCAGAAGTCACCCAAAATTATGGCAAATGTTGTAATGGTTTATAATGTCCCATTTGAGAGACTGTAGCCTTCTTGTGAAAAATTGACCATGCGCAGGATTGAGAGCATAAGTCTCCAAGCATGGATTGAAAAAAAAACATCTCACCAGACCAAACTGACAAGTAATCTCAGCTAGTAATCAGTTAATCACAGTACTTATCTCAGTGCATTTCCTTCTAGAGTTCATCTACCATAATGCCAAAGAATTATGATTGATTTTAAGCTTAAAATAGGTTTGTTTTTGTTTTCCCTCTAGATTGGGAGATCTGTGGTTTTCCTCTGAACCATGCATAGTTTATTGTAAGCATAAGACACTTGACTTATTCTCACGAAGTTCTGAGTGATTTATCTCTTCAAGCACTAGAAGATTGTGTATTCTTCAGTACAGTTTTAAATAACGATTCTCAGTTTTTGATATATAAAACTGTCAATAATACTTTGCTGCAAATCTAGAACTGCCTAAATTTCTTTAACATCATTTGTTCTTCATAAAGTGCACTTTTCAGTAGGCCATTATACAGTTCTGACATACATCATGCCCTTTATATTTTGTCATTTTAGCACCGAATGCATGTTTCAATATGAGTCTTCTATCTGATAGCTTGTTTTCTCAGTCCTGCTGTACTGTATTCACTACAGGATTCTCTAAGACATACAGCAAGTCAACATGATCTCTGGGACTGACCATTGGATGCTTTCATGAAAAGCTTTTTTTTTTAAATCATGATAGCTATCTGATAACTTTGAAATAAGTTTATAGATAATGATGTGTATAGACTTGGAAACCTGTAATGGGGAAATGACGCTTCAGCAATGACAGAGGAGGGTTACAGGTTTTTTATTGGAGTTCTGTTTTAACAGAACATTATTTGTTTTTATTATGTACTTGGACAAAGCCTTTTGTGTTAAATGTGAGGTAACAAAAAAATGCAGAACATGGAATTTGCAGGATTTAAGGAATATTATAGGTAATTGATTATTTTTCACAACAATAAGGCAGCTTAAAAAAGTTTAGTCACAGATAACGTCTGTCTAGTAACAGGCTTCTCACAGTAACTGCTCATTCTGCCAAAGCAAGACATTCTTCTGTTTTCATGTAAAATACAAAATGACTCTATTTTCCTGCACACAGGACTAAAATAAAGTTTATAGGCAGCCGGCAAGTTAACTTTCTTTCAGAGTTCAAGAGGCCCCTAATATTTGTATTAAGTTTAAACAAAAATACCATTTTTGTGTCTCAACCTTTGTACATCCTGACCCACTGAAAAAGCCTTTTTTGAGTCTTCTTTAGCCACATCTGACTTCCAGCCTTGACAAGTTTCATTATAGCAATCACTTTGGAAGCTTCCTTTGGCTTTTATACCGTTTTTTGTAAATGAGACATTCTCCTTCTGTTTAGTGTTTGTCTGCCTCCGCAGGAAAAAGGCAGAGGAGATTTATATAAGCCTTACAGTGGAAGAGAAGGTTACTGTCTTGCCTATGGAACAGCGTACAGACCCTTCTGGCAGTTAGTGGAAGTTGTCTAGGGAACATTTAGCTTAGATTGCTAGAACACTAGCAAAAAGGAACTTCAGTTTCTTTTTGGGACTGTTGAAAGTTGCAGTGAAAAGGAGAGAAGACAGCTTTGCAGGAGGTAAGTGCTCTCATATACAAATAAACAGCTGGCATTATTAATAACAAGTCTTCTTAATCAACCAGATCAGAAATACTGCCCCTAATGCAGCCTAAAAAGTTAAAAGTGTATAATTCTTCTCCGCAATGATTCTGATTTAGGCTTGGTTTGGAAGTATTGTTTAGCACCTGAGAGACTCAGGGACAAATGGTGTTTTGCAGCTAATGCTTGATGTCTTGGTGATGAGCAGTAACAAAAGTTCTGGCAGGATGAAAGCCAGTGTACGTTTTTGGGGGGAACTGTCTAGTGATCCACATTGCATACATGATGTGTGCTCGCCATGAATCTGCCTTGCATGATGGCAGTTTTAAAAGCCTTAACAAACATCAGATAATATAGGCAAGAGCACCTTGATTCCAATATTAATCTTGGTAATCATCTACTTTACTCATTTCCTTCATTGTGATATATAACTCTTAATTCTCTGCAGTGTAGCCTGATATTTTAAAATCCACATGAATTTCATATTGACAACCTAAGAGTTGTTCAGACCTATTAAAAAAGTTGTCTTTGTTGTCCATGTTTGCTTTGTTTTCAGCACCAACTGCTACAGAGATTCTTTAGAAAGCATGACTTCCCTCTGCCAAGGGATCTCATGCAGAGGAATGCCAGCAAGTGACAGTTGAACAGAATATGACATAAGTGGTTAGGTGCTAATTGTGAGTGAAACGTAGGAAATGAGAAGGTCCCTGAGTGGAAGATTGATATTTGAAATGTTCTAGTTCCTCTAAGAAAGGAAAGTGAGCTAAACAGTTTTTGTCATTTGAACGGGAAGCTAAAGATGCCCAATGAAGTAGTGAAGCAGTGAATTATTTTGGTACCAGTGACTATAACACGCATAGTGGCAAGATGGGAATATTTGAGAAATTGTACTTGTATTTCTTTCTATTTACTGCATTAGTGTTACTGGCCTTAATCAGATGAATTTTTTCCCTAAGTAGTGTTTTTTGCAGTCTGAAAAGATAAAGAAAGGGGTTCTAGGAAAACTTGCCCATGTTATCACGATGGGCTCATCGGAAGTACAAAGAAGGGCTAGTACAGTGGCCTAGTTTACTGCCTATTGTGTTATCCACCTCTATCCACTATAATACTGCATGTAAAAAATAGCTTTGTGTTGGATAGGATCTGACGCAGGTTCTCTTTCAGACTCTGGAAATGTGTAACTTGTAAAAATTTGAAATAAATCTTAAATAAATGAATGCTTAAAATGTGGAGAATTGTTTCCAATTAGCTGCTGAAAATTCAGTGTGACATGAGTAAAACTCATTGTGTTCAGTGTAAATTACTACTGTGATTACTGAAAGAGCTACCAGTGAAAACCTGAAACACATTGCTTAGGCTTTTAATTGGATTCTGTTGAATTTCGAGCATGTTTCTTCTGCAAAGCAAATAATCCATTTAAAAAAATTTCACATAAGTTGTTTGGAAAAATTGAATAAATCAATTGTATTCCCAGAATTAATATATTTTTCAATCTCATTTTTTTTTTATTTTCCATGCTTCTGCAGGATTTTTCTCGTTCTGTTGCTGTCATGTTTAAGTGCATGATGTTGAGTTACAGTTTCTTAAACTTTATTTGTGCCATCTGTTCTAATCCTGTCAATTTATCTCTAATTTCAGGTACATTATTTCACTCAATCTATCTTGCTCATGTATTCCATGGAAGTCAGGAATGCATGCTCAAAGAGGAGGGTTGGTGATTAAAATTGTTGTAGTGTATAAATCAGAACAAGAAATGGTCATCTGTCAACAATGTACAAGAAGGGAGAACAGCCTGGTAATGCAGTCTAATAACATAAAAGTAAATAAAGTTAAAAAGGAATGATAACAGATAAAACCATTACCTCAGAATAGAGTGACATGGTCAAGTGCAGCACAAGCTAGCGCTGTTTATGCTTTCAGTGCGTGGTTCTCATCTGCTGTGAGGTCTCATTAAAAAACAAAAAAAAGGAAAAGAAGAAAAAGGAATCTTTGAAATTAGTTTGGGAATAGCAGGGAAAGTAGTAAGAAATCTTACCACAGCAAAAGATGCAAGTTTAAAAAAGAAAATAAGAAAGAAAATGTCAGCAATCATGGTCAATATGGTTCCTACTTAGTCTTCCTGTTAAATCTAAAGATCAAATAGAGGTGGTTAAATACTAACAGTGAAAAGTTTTGTTGGAGTCACAGGCTTGATCTGAAACAGAACAAGCATTAACATGGAATCTCAGCTCTGGAAATAAGCCCGTTGCAGTTAGCATTAGTAACATCTATTTCCAAAGAAAACTTAAAGCTGAGAGTTGAGTCATAAGCTCTGAATGTAGACACAAACCACTGAAAAAAACATTATCTTTCAGTGTGAATATTACCACAGATATTTACACAAAGTTCGTGGTAATGATACTAAGGAGAATGAGTAACGAAAATAAGCAGGATGGTTTTCATGAGTCAGCCAGTAATCTCCTTGCCTAATAACATCTTATGAATGCTAGTGAATTGTATTGATAGAAAAGTTTCTCTTATGTGAAATAACCATTCTACTTACTGTGACAACGGGGCAGCTGTTTGTTTATAGGTAATTACATTACCTTAGAAACTCACATATGAGTTCTTGTTCCTCAGATTGTTTCCATGGCTACTTCAGTCTCATACATGATTTGGTAGCCCTGAATTCATCTATTAATATCTCTAAAGCATCTCTTAAAAATTGAAGAGATGAAGAAATACAGAAAACTGTTTTCCTTGCCTTGCATCAAACTACCAGCGTGTTTTTATTGTATGCTACATTCTTCTTCTCTCACTCCTCTATCCCCAGCAGATACTCACTGCAAGAGTACGAAGTCATTTTATATGTTGCAGAATGTTTTACACTGTCCTAATTAGCCTGGAAGACTCCATGCCAATAAACTTTATGGTGACGGTTGTAAAAGTTTGGCGTGTCAGCAGTAGGTCAGTGAACATGTTCACTGGTTAGCTTCCATAAGAAAGCAAATAGCATTCATTTCAAAGTCTATTTCCTTGTCTTTTGTTCTTCTTCAAATGTTTCCTTGTTCTAAGACATTTTCCTAGATCTTTGTATCTCTAAAAATTCTACTGGCAAGGTGGTGCCACCATAGAGGTGATGCTGGGGCGAAGTATTGACTTAATGCATGCCTGCTGTTTGTTATATGCAGAAGGCACTGGTGTGTAGTACTAACAAAATCATGGAGTACATTATTCTCAACTAAGTTGTTACAGGGATGTCTAATTTTTGAAGATACATTTGAAAAATCTATTAACAGTGAGAACAACCATTCATTAGCGAATTTGTTTACTTACATCTAATGTCTTCAAACTTTGCAAGGGTGCTAGACAGAGGCATAAATATTTTGCTGCAGAAATCGGGAGAAGACTGTCTTTAAACTTTATGACTAAGACATACGAAATAGTTTACCGGAGTTGTCTTCCATTCCTACCATGACTCAACATATTACCAGTGAATAATACTGGACAAATTCATCGTGGGCTCTTTAGCTTTGTTACTTCCAGTGGAGATTCTGTCAGTTGCTTTGGCACTCATGGCGCTCTTGTGCACAGCACTTCTGTTTCTGCTCTGTTTGCTGAGACTGTGCATTATCAAGGCATTGTTTAAGTGATCTTGACAGCTGGCATTCTATCTTCATGTAAGTGTTAATATTAAAGAAGGTGGAGTTGTGAACGTGGAAGTAGAATCATGTAAGTTACATCTACCAAAGGCCAGAAGACTCTCACATCTTCTTTAAAGTTACTTCTATTCTTCATGTCTTTATTGAATGCCATACATTGGGTTACCAGAGACACTGAGATTCACTGCTTTCATTTCCAGTAACAGAATCACTTTTTTCTTATTACGTTGTTTCTTTCTCTCACAAATTCCCTGGTGCGGAAAAAAAAAAAAAAAAAAAAAAAAAAAAGAGCAGAGAAAAAGAAAAAAAAGGCAACTCAACAAGCCTTCTTTTAATGTTACTTCATTACTGCTAAGTTGCACTAGACAATCTCCAGAGGTCCCTTCCAACTCCTGTAATTCTGTGATTCTGTTGCACATTTAGTTGTCAGAATTCACATCCAATTCCGTTTTAGGGTGGAAATAAATTTTGTTCCAAACATCATCGCCTTGCAATAAAGAGATCTTGAGGAGAAAGTTTAGTAATTATCAAATGTAAAAGAAGAATTTTGAGACTCAGTCTTGTGTGTCCACCTATAGTTTCAATCACAGATAGTGTTCTGTTGGTATCTTTAATTTCTTTTAAATAATCTTACGAATTTGAATCCAAATTCCACAACCTGCACAGAGATCAGTTGAACTTCATCATCTCTTGTAGGGGAAAAATAAACACATTTTGCTGTGGTGTCTCAATTCTTGTGTGATATATCAGTAAGCATTGAAGTAACTGAATCCTACCTTTGTTGGCTATGGCTGGGAAATGGTGTTCTTGGATGTTCTTATAAATGCGAAACTACCTTAGATTCTTTTCAGAAAGTGAATGATGGTCCTTGAACTCAGAAATTGAAACACAGTCTGTTCACGGAGCTACACGTCAAAGTAAAAGTTGTCTGTCCTTGTATATATCTACTTGTGTCAGAATGTCCTGATCTGGGCTGAGTCCAAGCCACTTTGTGCATGCTGCCAGGTTAGCACTCTCATTGTGTTTTGTTTGGCCGTTACTTCAAATTTCAGGAAAATGTGAAGCAGATCTTAAAGTGTTATTAGTAAAGGTCTGCTTTCCAACTATCTGCTTTGCCCATGAATGTTAATGAAAATCTTATGCATAAAACTAACAAGTTAAGCAATTTTGTCCATGTCAGACTCTATTTACTGAGTGTTGATAGTAAGAATAAATTAAACTATCAGAGAAACACATGTGGAATCTAGTAAATGTGACTTTTCATAGGTTAGACTCACGGTTAAGTACTTGGTTTTGCCTTGATAAAAGTTCTCTTATCACTCTTCGAACTAGAGTTATTAATGGCATGTTTAGACATACATCAATTTGATGATTCCACTATGTTAAAGCTTCAGTCTTGAATTTCTTCGTGAACGGTCAGTTGTTGTCTGTACTATATCACTGTATAAATGAATGCCAAGATAATTTATGATGGCTATTTATTAACCCCTTCGAATCACTAACACAAAAATAGAAAATGCAATAAACTATTTCTAAAAATTAGCCAGATGAGTAGTGATTGAAATTGCAAGCTTAAGAAAGCTCTGCATTGAGGAAAACAATACTTCAATGCAGAGCTTCATTTTTATGTCAAAGGTGAACATTAAAAGGTTCCAATTTAGCTTCAAAATGTTTAATATTAAATATTCTCTCATATTACCGTTATATATGAGGGCTGCTCCGAAAGTAATGCCTCCTGTTTTATTTTGTCGTCTCATGACGTCAGAGGTGGATGTTGATGATATGGCAGTAGAAGTTGAACATTCCTACCAGTGTTGCATTGCACGTTCTTGCCATGCGACAGATGGCAGCAGAGGGGCACTCTGGCAGAATAGCAACATTTAACTTTTAAATGATTAGGCCTGGCAATATTACCTCTCTGAAACGGAGGAATTTTGGCAATCACCTCAGGCAACCTAAGCAGCTGAGAAAGTTTCAGCTGTTGTTGGTACTCTTGGTGAGGCTCTTTTCTCCACAGATTGATTGCATACGAAGTCAATGTTGTCAATGGAATTTTGAAGCATTTTTAGTTATTTCTTACATAACTTTAAAACCAGGAACTCAGCACAAGGATTGTAATTAAAATTTGTCTCCTTCTGACTTATCTGTGAGTTGGTGATGGAAATAACATTACGGTTACAGAAAGCTGGGATGTGTGCTACGTGGATTCAGGATGTTGTTATTAAAAGCACATAAAATTGTTATATTTTGCTTCTGTCGTGTACTAACAGGATTTCCAGCAATCTGCTGCCAATCACCAGTGAATTCAATTTGGCATATTTAGCACTTCACTGGAGATACCTTGGGAATCTGTGGTTTCTAGTGTAGAGCACAACGAGTTTACCACAACTGGGAAGCTGAAAACCTAATAACATGCATTTTTCCAAGAGTTTATTGTGTCAAGGCACAGTTCTCTGAATTAAGCTGTTCAGATGTTGCAAGATGATGCTTTATGAAAGGAGTGTATAAGTTTCTATTCTGCCTTATTTTCTGTTTTTTTTCTTCGAATGAGCTGAATCTCCTAAGAAATGCTGGTTCTTTCATTTAGTCTGTTATTATTGCCCAAAGGTTCTGCCGATTTCTTTACCCTACATGGCTTATTAGGATAGTCCTTCTTAGTTCCTGTACCTTTCCAGCAGCAGGTCTTCAAAGAGAATTTCTCAAACAAAACATAAATAGGTTTCCATACCAGACTCCAAGTGTAGGAAAGGTGATCAGGTGGCTGCTGCTGATATAAACATTGATCAGGCTGATTTTGCACCTGTTTTCCAAGTCAAACAGGAAATATTAATTCTTTGATTGCAATTAATGTTCTCTTTTCTCCGTACACATTATGGAGCCCCTTCAGATCAGCTGAAATCACTGTTAAATTATGTATAATAAATGTGTATAAATATCACCAGTTAAATTATTTCACTGACGTGAAACCAGCAAAGCAAATGTAGCAGTGGCTTCACTATTACACGTTTCAGTCTGTGCATTTGTAAGAATCAGATCCTCTGAAAATGTTCTGAGATGAACAGATGGGAAATTTCTTTCTACTGACAGTGCAGATCATTATTTATTGAACGCTGCCCCTGGAGATTTCTGTTCAGTGGAGATGAACCTGAGGGCATATTTGCACCACTGTTAATCTGCTCTTGCAGTAAAGTTTTTTTCCAGGAGAGAAGAGCAAGGTGAACAATGTCTAGAAAGTCTAGTCCAAAGGAAAGGTAGAGGTGTCCTACTGAAAGGGAAATTTAATTTGCAGAATGTCTGTACAGAAACTGCATGAGCAGAAACTATAAGATATACATCATCTCTCCCCATGGGGGAATTTTGGGCAGGCTTCTCCTGTTGTTTTGCCAACTTCATGGAACATAAAAAGAAGCCAATTCAAGTCAGCTTTTGTGAAAAGCTTATGCTGGAATACTACATTGCTACCCCAAAGCATCATTCTTATCTGCAAGTCATTACAAGAATTACTGAAATTGAGTGGGTTCTGGCAAAGAAGAGTGGTAGAAGTAGATAGAGAAGGTAAGGGGTAGAAGAGGAAATAAGAGATTACTTGTGAGCAGTGAGGGAAATATGTGAACAAGCACTTTTGGGACTAATGCTGCTACCTGCTGAAGAATGTAGGAGCAATTTGAAGGTGACAGAAAAAGGATGCCCGCTTGGTCTTCCTCATTAAAATGAGGTGCAAGACAGTGGGTAGTTAGGCCTGCCAGTGATGCCAGTAAAGAGTATGCCAGAGGATGAGCAACATCCAAACTGTAAAAACACAGGAAGCTATGCAAAAGTAGGAGAATCCATAAACCCTGCTTTACTGTTGAATTTTGTCTTTCAAGGGCAGAATGGTATAGAAACAGGGTTCCTGTGTCATAGATGTCATTTTTTAAAAATTCTTTTTTTACAAGTGGGTCTGTGTATAAGGACTGCACTATTCTAGTCATGATATGAAATGTGATTTGGGTTTCTAGTATACTTTTAAAAACACCTTTCAGTTCCCAGAACAAATGCAAGTTTACACTGCTGCGAGTAAGATTTGAATGTATTATTTTTGGTCAGATATCTAGAAGTAAAAAGCAAACATGAATAAAAGCCTTGTTTTGTTGTGGGTTTGTATTTGTTTGTTTGTCAGTGATAAGATTTAGTGATCCTGTAAACCTGTTGAAGCACAACATGAAAGTCACAGCTCCAGGCAAGTAGGACTATGTTTAGATCTAAAATACCCATTTTCTATTTACATATTCATTATTGAAATATGTAGGCAGGTATGTACCTTGGAGCATATAGTGGGTGCTTTCGTGGGTTGCTTTGAAAAGTTGCATCCAGAAAATAAAGGCAACTGAGGCCATCACAAGCTGCTGGGGAGAAAAAAAACCTAATTGTATTTAAATGGAAGCTTACATTTACATAATATTTCCAAAGATGAGTTGATGCAATTTTGTAGCAATGAATGGTCTGAGAATTGCTCATTGGTTGTTGTTCTGGAAGGAAGAAAACAGAGAAGGAAGAATAATCTTAGAAAACATTTTTTGCAGACTTGAGAAGACCTCAGAAACACTGAATGTGTAGAAAGTTAGCTGTGAGGTGTATGGGAGTATTAAAAAATAAAACACCTTGCACAAACAAACGAGCTGGTATCCAGTGTCTCTGCTGCTGGCATCACACACCAACACATGGTTCCACTTATGAAAGGAGAGAGTAATAGTTGGGTATGACTGAATTTTATTAATGACTGAGCTTTATCTCAAACAGTCCAAATAAGATACAATTCCATGAGAAACAGTCTAGCTGATAAAAAGTAATGCATCATCAACAGACTTCTGATGGTGCGAGTGATGCATTTTCCTTAAAACTCCCATGCATGTTCTGGACAGACTGCTGTGCTGAAATGGTGCTGCAGCCTCCAGAAGACGGCAGCTGTTTCTCAGTTTGCCTTTTCAAATTTCAGACTCTTCATAGGCTGACACCAATTGATATAGTCGCCGTCTATTCTGAATCATGCAAAACACAGGCTGTAAAAATAGCTTGCAGTAGCACAGCGTAAAGCGGGCTTTTCCGTATTGAATCAGAGGATCCATTGCGTTTACAAGTGTGAGGGAAGGAACTAGACGAGACTTAAGCACTTTGCAAAAGGACTTCGGCTGGGGTATCTGAGGAAACGTCCTCATCAGTAGTGTTTCCTTTTTATTTTTTTGAAATTATTTTTCTTCAGGAAAAAAAAAATAGGATTGTTTCATAAAATTTTCCAGGTACCAAACTTGGTTTAATTTCCCTGTCTTTCAGCTTCATTAATTCTGATAGGAAAGTAAGTATTAGAAGTGTTCATATCTATACACACTAGATAGAAATTGTAGGATTTTTTGCACTGCTGATAGAAATGGCTAGATTGTGATTGTTGTAAAGTTATTTTAGTTTGTTCTGTTCTAATTGAGATGAACTCCTGAACAACCAATGCAGAAGAACTGCCTGTTCTTGTGACTTGCTCTTTATATATTCATCCCGTGGATATGTGGACATCTCTGTGCTTCAGGAAGTGCTGTGCTACAGGGAACTTGTGATGGATCCGTTCATCTTTATGAATGCTGTATTTAACAGATTTTAATTTTATCTTCTCCAGACTGATGCCATGGCATCGTCAGGCCTCTTCTTCAAAGATGGCAAGAAACGCATTGATTACATCCTGGTCTACAAAAAGTCGAGTCTACAGGTAGAAAAAAGAAGCACATTTGAGAAGAATTTGAGAGCAGAAGGGCTGATGTTAGAACGAGAGGTGAGTTCTTAGTTGATGTGGTATAAAGCAAACCTTGCAATGCTGTCTTCCTGGACTAAACTTATAACAGATTCCTGATGATTCGTAAGTGTTTCTGGTCAGACTTGTCCCTTTGTTCACTGCTAATATATTAATCATAGAATCATAGAATGGCTTGGGTTGGAATGCATCCCATCAAGCTCCCAAGTTCCTGCAGCAGGCAGGGCTGCCAACCTCCCCATTTAATACCAGCCCAGGCTGCCCAGGGCCCCATCCAAACTGGCCTTGAATACCTCCAGGGATGGGGCATCCACAGCCTCTCTGCGCAGCCTGTTCCAGCACCTCACCACTCATAGTAAAGAACTTTCCCTGATATTTAACCTAATAATAACACTAATTTGACAGTGTGTAATGTGTCTTGCTTATGCACACTTATATGTGTACATACACTCACACGCATCCCCCCGTGTAACATCACTTCTAAATAGATGTAGTGCAGTACACAGGGGATCATCCAATTCCTTACACTTTCAAAACAGAAGAAATTTCTGTAACCCATGTTGTCTCAGAATCACAGAATCACAGAATGGCCAGGGCTGGAAGGGACCTCAAGGATCATGAATCTCCAACCCTCTGCCACATTGCAAGGCTGCCAACCTTCCCATTAAATACCAGCCCAGGCTGCCCAGGGCCGCATCCAACCTGGCCTTGAACACCTCCAGGGATGGACGGGGCATCCACAGCCTCTCTGGGCAGCTGTTCCAGCACCTCACCACTCTCATAGCAAAGAACTTCCCCCTGACATCCAACCTCAATCTCCCCTCCCCTCCCACCTTAATGTATAACCTGTATGTCTTCTTACAGAATGCCTATTTAATCTCCCTATATTTTTAAACGGGTAATGATGACAAGTTAATCCATCCCTAGCTTACATGTCTGTATTGAGTTCTTTGAGCTAGAATAGTTTACAATTTATATGCTACTTGGCAGGCTTCCAAATTTTCTGGAATGCAATTAGAAAAACAAGCAAACAAACAAAAAAAACAGCCTTTTATTCTAGTCATACTTAGTAAAATATCAGAAGTCATGCCAAGTCTCACTGTTAACCCCCTTTTTCTTTGCATGCTGAAACCTTTGAACACTAAGAGCTTTGAATATTAAGGATTTCTTTCTTTACATTACAAAATGATTTTGTCAGCTTTGCTCTGATCTGTAATAGCTTGTTTTCCCAAGAGTCCAAATTAATATCCCTCTAGGTTCCTAATTAGGTTCCTAATAAAGTTGCTAATACTATAGGGATTAATTAATATTTTTATCTAGATGCTCACCATCAGCCTTTCATATCAATATTTATTTTTAAATTGTTCTCTGCATTGTCAGAAAAAAAAAAGTATTTATGTCCTTGTTTGTCTTTTCCATTCCTTTCTGTGCCTTAGTTTTAATGCTGCTCTTTATTGCACTTTGATGGATATTTTTGCCATGAAATTTGAAAAACTACTTCAAAAGGATGTGAAGCTGCTGTGATGAGGATAACAGTACTGAGAATGTTAACATAAAAATAAACAAATTCAGGAAAACAGCCTTGCATTTTAATGTTCTGTGAATTATTGCTAAAAAAGACATGTATTTAGTCTTTCTTAAAGTAAGTTCCTGTAGTTCATGTGTCTTTTACCTTGATTATTTTCTTTAGCTCAGCTTGGTGGAACTGCTTCATGTGTTCTGTGTGAAAGCAGTAATGTTTTAGCTGCTTGCAAGTCCTTGCAATAGCAATAAAGCACGCTGAAGATTTGTAAATAACTGGCCTGAAAGTCTTGTTAAACTTATTTTTAAGTTTTTAAACATTATTTAGAATCTAATAGGAAAATAAAAACCTGATTTTCAGATATCTATTGAAATAGGAACGATCTTCAGCTGGAGTCAATTTAGAAGCACTGACATTTCAGACAAAATGTGTTTGTATAAGATAGTGATTCTAAATATCAAGCTGTTGAAATTGCTTTCCAGTATTATTTTTTCCTTGTCTTTGGAGAACAATGAAATCCTAGAAGCAATATCAAATAACTTTGACATGACCTTATGGCACTGATGGGCAGAATTTTTGAGCACTTAAAATTCATTTTACTCTCTGACTGAATTTTCCTTTATCTTTGCTTACCAAATCTTGTATAATTCAAGTCTTGGGAGACTTTTATCAGACTCAACTCTACCAAAATGTTTGATTACGAAAAACTCAAGCAAATACATTTGGGACAGGAATTTAACACTGAAATACTGATTAAAAAAAATAAATACAGGAACATTTGGTGTTGAAACTCTTGTTTGTACTCATATAAATATGGGATAAAAAACATTTCTGTAAAATATTCCTCATAATTTTATGGGGAAAAAAAATCATACAGGGATCACATTTGAAGTTGATAACTGTCACCATGCTTAATTTTTTCTGGATTTTCTGTTTTGGCAAATTGGGATCTGCAGGTTTGTCTTATGGCTCTAACAGCTGAACACCACTGCACTATTCTCCTTAAATGTGAGACGGATTGAGGGGTCTCAAAAGGACTCATCTGAAATTATTTTGATGCTTTAAGCCTTTCTTTACTTCAGCTAGGTTTATAAGAACTGTCCTACAGGTTCTTTTTGGCAGTTTCTTGTTCACTCCTATGACAGGATTTGAGGTGGGATGGAAGCTGTTCATTTCCTATTGTCTGTCTCAGCACTTGTGACATTTTCAGGGTTTCATGACAAAATTTAACCTTGAATTTAACCTATTTAGAAGTGTGAGTGCCCCATGGGATTGAATTATTAAATTTGTTTATTTTTTACCACTTTTTGCAGCCAGCTGTAACAAACAGTGATATCATGTTTGTTAAAATTCACTGTCCGTGGGAGACGCTGTGCAAATATGCAGAAAGAATGAACATCAGGATGCCTTTCAGGTAAGGTGGAAACTATTTTAATGAACTTGTAATTTATTGCTTAAAATATATTTTAAAAAACCTATAATATTAGTTACTTTAATACTCAGTTTCTTGCCTGTGCTCAACAAATTCCTTGTGCCTTTTTTGCAGTAAATATTATTGGAATAGTGAATATCTCCTGTAATAACACTGAAATGTTAAAAGGTTTAAATGTTTATTTTCAACTCAATTCATGTTCTTCTCGAGAGAGGAAAGCTTTGTTGTGTGCTGTAAACCTGTGTGACTCATGGAAAATTCCCTTGCAGAACTCCTTTTTCACTTAAATTGCCAAATTCTCCATCTTTCGTATCCCATAATGTGGCTCTCTTGCATTGGTCCTAAGCCAGAAACTTAGTCATTGTGAAGCATCTTTAGCTCAAATCTGGTATCAAATACCCAGTTATATTCTGAGTTTCTACATCATCCCATTAAGTGTTCAAAGTCCTTTCCATTAAAAAATATTTTCTATGACAGTCATCTACTGAGTGCTTAAGAATATTATTATAGAGCCATTTGAGCTCCCCTAATTTGAATGATTCTTGTCTACATTTTAAATATACCACTGAATGTTTGCGTATGTGTACACAAATACATAAACAATCTAAATTCCCATTCCAGAAGTACTTCTTTCTTGCTTTCAATACTTGACATCACAGAAGTTGGGTTTTAACGGCGATTTGAATTCTTTGTCATTTTAGCAACTTCATAGATCTGTAGGGATCTTCAGGAAAAAAAAAAACAAAACAGTCAACTTTCAGAAAACTGCTTTATTTGTAAGCTGCTCATAGTTGTGTTTGTATTCAGTGCTTCACCTTGCTAGTTTGCTTTTGAGTCAAATGCTGCTGGTCAGAAAGAAGCCTACTGCTCACCTCCAGCTCTGTGAGTAGTATGCACTTGGTCACCATTCCTTTTTCTCTTCTAGAGGATTTAAAAAAGAATTAAAGTGAGATCACAAGCTAGACCTTGTATGAATATTTCAAATAAGCTAGTCCTTTGATTGCACTTTTAAAATTAAAATTGAACACAATAGTGAATGCAAAGTAGATTCAGATTAGAGCAGAGGTCCATCTTGCTTTGCAAGCAGCCAGTCTGTTCTGTTCAGTACAGGAGCAGAGCAGCATTCCATGATACCTTCTGTATTTCCAGAAGTCTGTGGTTTACTGACATGCCAAGACAGAATTTGTGTTCACCTTTGTTTTTATTAACCTCTGCTAGCCTTTACATGGATGAAAAAGTAGCCACGTGCACTTCCATAACAACAGCCTGCCGTCACACACTGTAGAATTTAGCTTCATGTTCTGCCAAAAGCACTGTCCTTATTTTGTTTTAAGTCTTGAGCTTGCTTATTTAAGTTCAACTTTTCTAAACTCGATGGCACCTATTGTTTCCTGAGCTATTATCCTCATTCAGTGGGCAAGGGAAGCTCAAATCATACCATAATTGCAATGAACTAGTCCTAAGAACAGGTTATTTGACTTTATCAGAATAATCAGCAGCTTCTGTCTGTTTTGGATACATAACCGAAGAAAAGAACTTAACCTTCATGGCAGTGTTTCAATGCAGGGAATGCATCATCCTGTGCAGCACTGCAAAACTTTGGCTTTCGGTTATGGTCCTTACAACGCCAAGTATCAGTATCATAAATGAATAATACATGAAGAATAAGTCTCCTGAATTGGACTCAGACTTCTTGGGTTTATTCTGCTGAATGCAGGAATGTAAACACAATCTACAGAGTTATTATATATGTTAATAAAAATTTCTTTTCCTTAGAAGTAACAATTTTTGCACAACCAAAGGACTAACCAGCATCCTAGAACCCAATTTTAGCATGGCATGATGCCTAAATATGTTGGCAGATTCATAATATGCATAATGTAAGCAATATGAGATGGAATTTTTTTCTAGCATTTCAAAACGCTGCGAGAATCAGTTACCTTCAAATATAATAAATGTAAATGCTTTCAAAACTAATTTCTGTTGGGACAATATTTAAATCATGACTTAATTATTATTGTTATTATTATTTTTAAAGGTATTTTTGTGAACTATGAGTCAGGAGAAACAAAACTGAGATGGTTCTAAACGCACAAAAAAAGCTCGTTTTATCAGTGTTCACAAGTATTTCTTGTGAAACATAAGTTATCCTTGAGTATCGTGAAGTTGTTTCTGGTTCTAACTGGGCTCCATTTGTGCAGAACAGCTAAGAGTGATTTAAGTGGAACGTTGGAAGCTTTGAAAAATGAATCAATAAATCTGAATCTCTGGATTACTAATACTAATCTAAATCTCTGGAGGTCCCTTCCAACCCCTACAATTCTGTGATTCTGTGATTCTGTGATGTCTACAGATGCTGTAATAATTCTTTTTGGTTTCACTTACAACTCTACCTAGCTGTACCAAGTGTCAGGCTGCCAACAGCCTACAGATTGCTGGACAGATGAATTTGTTATTTTGGTGTATCTTAATGAATCTCAAATACTGTACAGATGGGCAGTTGCAAATCTTGTTATCTCTGTTGGTTCTGGTTGAATTTATCATCTGATGGAGATTTACGTACACCTCCAGAGTGGGAATGCCATTTTTATGTGGGTTAGAATGAAGGATGAGGGAGAATATCAACTGAAAATAATGTTAAGCCTTCATGTTAATGTGTCTACATAAGCTTGCTTTCATTCCTCCTAAATAAATGAACCACATACAAGATGGAAGGATTTAGGCAAGTTTTAAGTACTACATATGTAAGATGTTGTGAAATGAATACAAACACAACAGCATTTGAACACTGTCTAATGGTGTCTTATGAATGAATCCCTGATCAGATATTATTAGCTACAATACATAGCTGAAATGTAAGTTTCTCTGAGGAGCAAATTTCAGTCTTGAAAATACTCTGTTTCAGTTTAATTTTAAACTGTTTTTCATCTTTCTGTCTATGAAAATGCATGTTTTGTATTGTCTGGTGTTCTTTTCCTAATGTATGTGTCCTTTTCAACTGTCTTTTGCTTGATTATTTTCAGCTGATTTTTGCTGTTCTTTCAGGAAAAAATGTTATTACACTGACTGGAGGAGCAAAACCATGGGCAGGTTGGTGGGTGATGTGTAGCTTCTAATATTCCAAATAGTCACCCAGCTAAATAAAATCCATTTGCAGTTGTAAATTTATCCAGGAAACTTGGATACATCAGATTATTTCACTGAAAACTCAAAATACGTTAGCTCCAAGTGTTAAAATATTCTGTAACAAGATGCAGTACTTTAAAGTTTTGCCAGTTCTCATTTTAGAAATGCAGATGCGCTTATGCCAGGAAAAAAAGTGACCCTTTTCCTGGCAGCAAAGATTTTATACTGAATCCAGCTCTACAGTTACGTCTTCTCCTACAGAGAGATGTTTCTTTAGCATGTAAGCTACTTTTGAGCGCACGTCTTCAGTCTGAATTCTCTCGTCAGCTATTTCTTTGGAGGTGCAAATGTATCATCTCTCATATGCATTGTGTTGATCAGGACTAAATCAATGACAAGCTTTGAAGGCTGGTTTGAATTTTTATTTGATAGCTGACAGTAATGTTTTTGCTGCAGTAGAAGACCTTTCACTCTCTGAGCTCTCACAGTATCACCAGGATTGGAAAAGTCCTCCCAGATCATCTGGTCTAACAGTCCAACCTTTCAACCTTTGACTCTGCCATTACTGTAAATGGATCTCTTCCCTGAAAGCCATCCAGCCGTAGCATTGGATGCCAACCTCACCTCCAGTTGCTCCTGGCAGTTAGGAGGGAAGTGAGTGAAGCAGGAGGAGCCTGGGCGAGCCAGGGAACCGTAACTGCCCCCTCCTGCTTTAGTCAGGTGTCATGAAGTCTTGTAAATCCTAATTGCCTGTGGAAAATGTATGAAAATGTTTACAGGAGAAATCTCCTGAAGGAGTTTTATGTTCTGGGTTTTCTTGAGATGAATCTTTAAATTACATTCGATTTTGGTTCTCCTGCTGTTACTTTAGATGATGAAGAGTTCTCATTATTTTCCACGAACAATTTGCAGAGTCTCATGGTAACAGTTTGCAAAGTAATCAGTTAGCAAAAATAGGCAATGTACTGCTGAACATCAAAGTAAGACAAAATACATAAACAAGTTAAAATGAAACAGCCTGTAACATAAATTTACAACTGCATTTTTCCTCTTTCCAATCATCCACATGCTTGCTCCATTTTAGTGTGCATTATGAAAAAGTGATGTGCTTCGTAATGCAAAGGCAAAATTAACTGAGCTTACTGCAAAGTTATTTTTTTAAAATCCATCTGGTGAGTCCTAGGTATTAAACAAATTTGTCTTCCTTGTTTAGAAGGACAGATGTCTGAAACGTTGTTGAAGTCATACAGTACCTGTGAACCAAGCAGTAAACAATTTTAATGACAGCTTGAATTTACATTTGAGACAAGTGTTTTTTTACCTGTGATTTAACTGGAATTTGGGGCTCTTTTTTTTAAAATATATTTTCTCTGACATTTTGTACAGTCAGGTGCAGAAAGGAATAATTTGGGGGAAAAAAAGCTAACTTTAAAATTGCTGACACACATCTCATCATTCTCATTGTTGCTGCTGTCATTGTCTTTTACATCTTAAATCTTCTCAGGTTTAACTTCTCTGTAATTTATCAAGCATTTCTGAACATTTCTAAGCTAAGTGGGGCTTACAGGAGGTAGGATGGGGAATGTAGATTTAAATCTTTGTACATCAAAGGTAAAATTTTGAAGCCACTGAGTTTCCATGGTTTAGAATACGGGTAATGCTGTTACATCAGGCCTTACTGTGATATATGCATTTCTCTGAATCTATCAGTGCAGTGTGGTAGATGTGTGTGTGTGCACGTCTGTAAGTCTGTAAAAGATTATTTGGAGCATGCTTAAAGCAGTGAAGGTGAATGTACCACTTACTGATAGAATGTGTTTCTTCTACATGATATCTACATGATATCTCTCTCCCTGTTTACTTATTTGCATAAATTTACGGTCATGTATGTTAAATTGACCTTGTATCTGCCCTATGAGACATCCCAAAGCCAGCTAAGGTACTCAGCAAGACTTGTAGAACCTCTTGGGTTTTTTTTGTCAGAATATGAGAGGCAAACACAGAAGAAATGGCTGGGTACTGACATCAAAACATCCTACATGAGCAGTTGCTCAGTTTTGGTGTCCCATTCCATTATAACTGTGGATTCTGGTCAGAAAATCCAAGTAGTGGTTTCATAAGAAGAAATAATTGCTCCTTTAAGTCAGTGTGGTTAAAGAGTGAATAAGTGACAGAAGATCACTTCTATACACATAACATGTCAATATGGAGGTGCTGTATATCAAGCTGCCTTAACTCCTTGAAACCCCAGTCTCAGTGGATGGCCTCATCATGTTAGATTAGTTCTCAGGGCACCAAATTCACTTACATAGTGCTTCTTTCCACTGGCATCAGCTGAGTAGACATAATCTGCAGGGATTTTTGGACTTAGTTTATTCCAATTCTGTTCAGATCAGAAAGGATGTTAAAACCATTTCCTCTTGTCCTATCACAACAGTGATAGGGGCAATATGAGCATGTTGGCAGAGCTGATTTCTTTAAAATAATCATCAAATACATTATTTTTTTTTTCAGATTTTGGAGAATAAAAACGATCAAGGCTTTTTACATCATTTTACATTACTTTTTACTAGTCTAAAATAATTTCACAGTATAGAATCTGATATCAGATGCATTGTTCTTCCTGATGTATCTGCGTATCTGCATATCTTCCTGTTTAAAAATATATAATAAAAATCAGCGTGTTGAGAACAGGAAAATAAAAGACAATCACATGAAAACTTCTTAGATATACTGCGTGTAACTTTGTGCTGGAGAGCTTCCATTGAAACTATTCAGATAATCATCTTGCACGGTAAGATATTGTTTGAGAAGGGATGCATCTGTGTGGGAATTGTTTTCTGTTTCAGCTTTATGAACTCAGTTCATGTGAGTTCTGTTTCTCATAATGCTTAGTATCAAGTGTTTCCCTCAGGTGCAGAACAATTAAATACCTACCGTGCACCAACACCTTAGTAAACATGTAGCAAGAAGATACTGAGAATTTTAAATGCAAATTTAAAATGATGATGCCACACTTGGTTTAGTTTCCTCTCTGACATGGTGTTAGATAAGGGTAGAGCTTTCACTGCTTTTGTGGATAATAAGGGTCACTTTTCCACAAAAGCATCTTCTCTGCCTGAGCACAACTTCCTGTGTGCTCACTTTAATTAGGAAATGGAGAACTCTGCTTCTGCTTAACACAGGGATTCTGTATTTATCTCTAGCAAAAATCATGCACTTAGCATTACACTTTTTGTGGCTCCCCATATGTCAGGCACACGTTGGCACTGAGTGAGGCCCACATCCCACTGAAAAATATTATGGGGGAAATATTTACCAAAATTCCCCCCTTTTTTTTTTTCTTTTTTTCTTTTTTCCAGTATCTCTCATTTGATTCTGCTGTCATAAGACATCATTCTGTAGTGAGATCTACTCTTTAAATACACACAGTTATTGCAGTCCAATATAAGAAAAATGCAGGCCAACAAGCTGTGTAAAATTAGAGGAATAAGAAGATAAATTTCAGCATTTGCTTGAAAATAAACTATGCTGCAGTGTATTATTCCATCTATGGACACTGTCCTGAGATACTGTTTAGTCAGAATGCCAGTGGAAGAAAGCCTTTTATTTACCTGTATGTGATCTAAACAGAAATAAAAAAATGTTCTGTTTGTGTTACAATGCTGATTTTTAGAGAACTGCAGGTGGTAGAGCTTTTGCTTCATTTGTTATATCGCTATACTGTTTCCTGAGGTAAAGTCAGGAAATTACCTGTTTTCATTGCATTTCTATTATGATGTCACTGAATATTCAATGATGGATATAGAATTAGCCAGTGGATAAGAGCGTGCAAATTTACATTTGTTATTTTCTCAGTTTGCAGAGGAATATGAGAGAGCTGAAAAGTTGGTTGCCCAGAAATCCAATGAAGCTTGATAAGGAGGCCCTACCAGATCTTGAGGAAACAGATTGCTACACAGCACCCTTTAGCCGTGCTCGCATACACCAGTAAGTGTTGGAACTGGAAACACAGCTCCTCAGACCAGAAGGGTTTTCTATTTTCTCTCTCCTCAGCAAGTCCCATAGAGGCAGCCATTAACAGATGGTCACTGGCAAATACCCAGTATCATGTCTGATATTTTCTATGAAATTTACTCTTAAAGCAAAAAATCTGCTGTTACTTGTTATTGGGTGTTGCTATTTGTTATTTGGTTACAGCTAGTACTACAGGCAAAAGGTTGACTAAAAAATGACCGCCACTTTTTTTTTGGTTTAGAAGTTTGTTTTATTTTCCATTACATCACAAAATGCAAATACTTGCTCAAATTTGCTTACCTTGATTAAATGTTTTACTTAGGCAAAACCTGAGAAAGCTGTTGAAACTGGCAACACCTGGAAATGGGCTAAGTACATTGTCAGGGTTTTTGCTGTCAGCTGTGCATTTTAGAAATGCTGTTGTCTGTGAGAGAATAAATATATATACTCCGAAGAAAAACTGTATGTGATCACCATCAACGTGCTCATTTGATCTAGTTTAACTGTGTTAGAAATTTTTTAAGCAACAAAAGAGTAGAAGTGTTGAAATTCTAGCTGTTTATTTTAAAATTATTTTGTGATAATTATTTAGGAGAGGGACGTTCATATGAAGTAAAAATGTAGGTTAGGGTGAATAGGTTTTTTTCTTCTCAGTAAAGAAGCTATGTGCAGGCAGACTGACTTCACCCTAGAAAGGCAGAATAATTGCATTATTATCTCAGGTTTTTTTTTTACTAATTAATTATATTGCAGCGGGTCAGTTGCTCGTTCATGGTGCAGTTTTTCAACATGCTCAGCTGACGTGATGAACTGCAATAGTGTCACCTTTGGCACAGCTGAGAAGGGAAAAGCTCCCACATGTCACATTTCTGGCGTTCAGAATCCTCAGCCATCTGGGAATGGCTATTTGTGATATTTGGCTCTATCTTAGGATTCTCTGAGGGGAGGAAGTTGTGGAGCTGCTCCTCAAGCATCCGGTGCTCGCAGACAATCATTATTTCTCCCGGAATGGCAGTAGTAGTAGTTTTGTACTCAGATCTCTCAGTTATGTCATGAATTTCAGAACGATCACTACTTCTGAAGAGTATTTTTTGTCATTGTTAGGACAGTTTGGAAAAAATGATATTTTCTGTTTTCTCAACAATCTGTGCTAATGACAATTTTTTGGAGCCTGAGAAGGTGCTTTAAGAATGTCAAATTCTGTAACCAACAACTGTAAAGCTACAATAAATCGCTGTAAGAAAAAACACATTGAGCAGCTACGATTCAGCACCTATGTATTGCTTTGAGTGTTAAAAGACATCCGTTATTTCAATAGCTTTACCATAAACAACAAAGACAGCTTCTTCAGCAACTCCACAAGAAGTAGAATTGTGCATCACATGCTACAGAGAACCAAGTATGAGGATGGAAAATCCAAAATGGGTGAGAATGCTATATTTTTTTCCTAGCCTGAAGATATGAAAATCTTATATTTCTGCTTGCTTGAGAAACTATTTAGTGAAGTAAAATTTAATTTTGTCATCCCTTGAAGTCTTTGTTCAACCAGTAATACACTTGAATGTATGTTGCATGCAATTGTTCCATGAAATAACTCAGTGAATATTAGGAATTGCTTCCACCTTAATACTCGTTTCTTAAATTGGAGAGGTTATAATAGCTTCGTGTGATCAAGAGCCATAAGAGAGATAACTTAGACCTCAGAGAACTGACATGAGTCTTCTAGGACTGGCCATAGTACTGCTATGACCCAGCAGTCCCAGACCAGCAGAATTGATCAGAACTACTCTTCAATTATCTGATGTCTCCATGCAGTTCAGAGACAATTGACTTAAAGACTAAATCCAGTTTTTGCCAACACTCTTATTACTCTTATTATCTTATCATATACATTCTGTATTTCAGAAAGTCCAGTTATTCATTTTCTATTAAGAGCAATATATATATATGATCTTCTGTTTGTCTGTAGGAATTAAGAATTTAACATAGATGCACACTTACAAAGATGATAGCAATTACAAAATGTTGTTGCTTGAGTTTCTGGGAGAAAAGCAGCGGTAAGAAAATCATAGAAACTGAGGGATGAAGTCAAATGCTATTGAAGGTGATGGTGACAAGTTTCATCTTGTAATTAGTGTAATTTCTATAAATGGATAGATCAGAAATCTGTCATGAGAATTTACTTCTTAGATCAAGTTGGCTACACAAGTATGTCCTCACAGGCTACTGAGTCTTTTAACAGTTATTATTAAGGTTCTTTATTCCTTATTTTTTATAATGATCTTTGATGGTAGAATAAATATGGTTTTAGAAGGACTCTAGGAATGGATCCAGATCCATTCATCCAGTCATTCAGATCCATGCAGATCTGATCTGACACAAACTCCTTCAGCTGGTTCATATTTAAAAGTAACAGGATATTCTCTCCATGCCTCTCACTGTGTGGTCATCTGTGTGTTCACGCCAGATCATCTGATCACCCATAAAATCTGTATCCTGTGCTCTGATTAATACAAGAGTGTGACCACCTTCTCACACTTGATCTGGCACAGGCACCCAACTGTGAGAGAAAAGTTGCAGCCGCTGACCTTCAGAATGCTGTAGTTTAACACAACCAGAGAGCTTGAGGGATCAAAGGACCCTGGTGGGTCTGCTGATGATTTTCATATTCAGCAGCATCCTGAATACCTAATAGGAATTTGGATTCTCCTTTTTGTAACATGAAGATTCTCAGTGTTTAAAGCTAACTCTGCATTGAAAAAATGTCATTGAAACTACTGCATTTCTTTCTTTTTAGGTATTAATAGATTACTAAACAATGGAACATATGAGGCAGCATTTCCACCACATGAGGTAACCTCATTAATTTTGCATTTGTATTTACATTTTGATTAAAACTTGCACTATTTTGAGATACTTCATGGTTTATAATTTTGTCTTGCAAGTTTTTCTATTTCACTACGTAATGCTGAGTTATTAACAGCTCTTAAATTAACATTGGCTTCATGAGGTTTTTTTCTTTAGCTGCCACCATTCAAAAGCACTCTTTTTTTTTTCCTAATGGGTTGTGCAGTAAATCAAACTTAGGGAAACTGGTTATTTATTTTCTTTTTAGACCTTTTTGCGTAGTCCTGGATAATTGACAGTGCTTGACAGTATCTTCATCAGTAGATTAGAGTCTACTGAAGTCTGCAGAGGTGTGAAATGAATGAAAAACTTTCTTTATGTTTTGAAAGGAAAGAAGCAACCCACACATCTTTGGTCATCATAAATGCCTACCAGTAGCATGGTAATTGCAGCTGTGAGCACTGTGGTTAATTGGTCTGAATGCTGTGACTTTATCTTGTGTTTCAAAGGACCAGTTTATGGTTTAGAAATTGCTGAGGGTGATTTTTTATGTTGCATTAATAATACAGGGAATGCAGTGAAGGAGTGTTTTAGGGAAATAATTGAGTTAACACTTCAGTAGGGCATTACTGTAGGGAAAGGTCAGTCATACTGCCAGAAAAAGCTGTGTAGCTTTCTGTTGCTAACAAATCCATGCTCTCATATCCATTTTGTGACATAACACAGAAATGTATACACAAGCAACGATTTCAGAATCACAGAATCGCAGAATGGCCAGGGTTGGAAGGCACCTCAAGGATCATGAATCTCCAGCACCCCTGCCAAATGCAGGGCCACCAACCTCCCCATTTAATTCTAGACCAGGCTGCCCAGGGCTCCATCCAACCTGGCCTTGAACACCTCCAGGGACAGCGCATTTCAGCTTAATGAAGTCAGATTTTTAAGCCACTCTTACCTTAATTGCAGTTTTACTGGTCCTAGGGATAGCAGTTAAACACTTCACTTTTTTCTTTTTTTTTTTTTTTAATCACAGAAATAAACAAGAGTGAAAATTCGTTCCCAATGGGAACACTATGGGACTTGCTATGGATAAACAGTGCAAAAAGAAGCAGAAAAAAATACTTGAAATGTAGAGGAGTGGATAATGCTTTTTGCATTGCACTCATTCTTTCAGATGACTGTGAAAATAAGCTGATGCTCTGTCCTTAGGGATTTCTAGATGTTGCTAAAACCATTCTGTGCTGGATTTTTCTATGCTTTGCTGATTGTATTGCAAAACACTGTTTTGAAGTCATTCTTAAACCAGATAGCAGATTCCAACAAATAGTGCTATTTCAATTCTGAGCAATTCTCAAGTTATCAAATAAATTATAAAAAACTCAAAATGGCTTGAGTCAATCAGGTTCAAGAGTGTCTCTGCTTTCTTCCCACAATGTGATTTACCTGTGAGTTGTTTGATGAAACATTTATTTTCCATAAGTCTGTACTGCTCAATGAAAGTAAATTCTGGGGGAGGTTCAAAATAATGCCAGTTCTATTGTCTCTACCTTCTCAGCCTTTCCTGCAGTTTCCTATACTTTTTAATAGGAGTTAAATAATATCACTGGAAATATCTAGGACAGAAGGACCTAGCTGACCTACCAAAATTTTTTAGGGAGGGATAAAACAGATGCCATAATGTATTTCATGAGAGTTTTTGAAAAGTTGAAATGAGTAAAAGCATACGAGTAAGCATAGAATAATGAAATTGAAATACTGTTCTTGGAGTAGCATAGAGCTGAGTAGTTCTTGATAGCCTTATAGTAGTGATGTTGTCATTACTTCTTGCAGAAGCTGGCTGTTTGAGAAGGGTATGTAACTGTCTCTCTTGCGAGTTTACATACTAGCAGGTGACATTTCCAGGAGTTGTCCCTAACAAATTGACATCTATTCATTAAAAGTAGTAAAATCTTCATTTAAAATTAGATTCCGATATAGAAGGAATGAATTCATTTCCCGTAATGTCCAGTAACACGTTTTCATTTCTTTGTGGGTTGTTTTTTTTCTTTTCAGGGAAGCCACAAAAGCAGACATCCCATCAAAACACATGGAGCTCAGAATCACAGACATCTCTTATATGAGCGTTGGGCACGGTGGGGAATGTGGTACAAGTACCAACCTCTTGATTTAATCAGGTATTAGTACTTTTAAAAACAGCTTGTTGGTACGGAGAGCCTGGAAACGATGCATAATCTATTCTGCTAAACTGTTAATTCTTCTTACACCTTCTGTAAAATTTATTACTGTCAGGTAAGAATTGGACTCTCTACATTGCTTCCTTTGAGTGGTCACAAATGTGCAAGGCCATTAATTTCAGACAAGACCGAATAGAAGTTTACATATCCAGATGCAGGGTGAAAATTAATTACAACAGGCGATTAGTATTTTAATGTCATAATTTCCCAACTGTAAAGCAGAGAAATATATTTAATTAGAGTGATGTAACAGTGTTGTCTGGATTTCATCTTTTCCTCAACAAGACGTTGGATTCCAATTAAATCACTTTTCCTTTCTGATAGTTTTCACTCCTGATCCAACAGTCATAAATGGTCATTACACAGAGAATTGCTGCACCGAAGGCTGTGGAACTAAGCATGTGCTGACTTCTCATTTTCTGTTCGCTGCTACTTCATCTCTTGCAGCAACTGATATCCAAGCTTTTAAGATTTAAAGCTGAATCTTCAGCTTGTCTTTTCAGTCTCTGCTAATAATTTGAAATATGTCATATTATGTGACTGCTCATCATAAGTGATTTTTATAATAGAATACTTAAGTAATGCAAACCTATACTGTTGCTTTCTGGAAGCTGTGTCTGTAAGTCTGTATGTTGTGTGTGAGTAAACTCTCCTCCATTTAACGGTGTTGAAATGGGGTGCCTCTATTTAGTCATTGGGAGGAACTGAAAATTGCAGAATACTTCAAATACATCCTTATAAAATACATGTTCTAATAAGTCTACAATTAGTGTGACCAGAATTTTGTGCTAGCCTAAAGTAAAGCATTTTTGTAAACTGACAGCAGTATTTACTATAAGCTTGTAATGGTGATTGCTTGTCAGTGTTGCTGTACTAATTGTGAAGACAGTGGTTACTGCAAGTTTTGATTTGAGAAAATATATACATTTCCTTTTCATGTAGGCGATATTTTGGTGAAAAAATTGGACTGTATTTTGCCTGGTTGGGATGGTATACTGGAATGCTGATTCCTGCTGCCCTGGTTGGACTCTTTGTTTTCCTTTATGGACTGTTTACGATGGATTCCAGCCAAGTAAGGTAAAATCCCATTTGAAAACATAAAATAGCCTGTTGAAAATAAAGAACAACCTGGCACAAGTTAGATCATTTTACTTGTAAATGCTTTTCAGATATTGTAATCATAATAATAACCAAATAGAACGCTGGGTTATTCAGTCAAGTGTATCCACTTTGTATATCTGTTTTGCATCAAGGTGAATGCAGAGTGTTTACAGCAAGCACTCTTACCATTGCATCTGCAATGATTTCCATTCCTGCAAGAAATGAAAGAAATGCTGATTCTAATGTCACATGTACTGCTATGGTTATCATTCCAGTCAAAGCTAATGGGTGAAAAATAGTGACACATTCTTTAGTTTTACTTCCATTTTGCCTTTGGCTGTAGGTTAGTACAGTTGTAAATTTCAACTTATGTGTATTTTTTTTCCCTTCCAACTGTTAGTGGTGTCGAATTTGTGGATGTAAGCTGCAGCCATCTGAGGGCGTTACAACCATGTGAAAGGCTCCTCAATTCCATGTTCCCCACGGTTGTGATTTTGCTCTGAGAGTGGCTTATGTCAGTTTAGAAATAATGACAAGACTGTTACACTGGAGTGCTAACTGTATTTTTAGGAACTGTTTCAAGAGGAAGTGACCTTATTACAGGTTATTTTCCGTAATAAACTTATTAATGGTCATACAATTATAGCTGCGGCTCCAACCAGTTTGGATGCTCAGGCAGCGTGCACAGTGGAATCTGATTTCATAGGTGATGTTTCCTGGATGTGGAGGAGTATTTGACAGCTCTGTGTGGAATTGTCTTTGTTTTCTCTTACACAGTGAGTTGTTATGCTCCTCAGTGCTGTAATTAAGGCTTTTCTATTTTACACCAAACTCCAGAGAGACTTTACAACTTCAGACTGTATAATAAATATACATTTATTATAAATGTAATAAAATGCAGTAAGCATACTGGGCAGGAAATGGTGCTATCTTTCTCTGCATTAGGGTTGTTTTGAACAATAAATGTGTGTGAAATGCACCAGATGTGAAAAGCAAATAGAGGATCATCCTGTTCTTGAGCACAAGTATTGGAAGTATTGAACTGGGAGACTTACATTCTTCACCTTTTCAGTGGCACATTTAAAGCAAGCGGGAACTTGTCGTTATCTGTTCACAGGATGTGATACTCCAGGCACTAGAAGAGAAGCTGTAACATTGATACTCCCCAAGAGAAAAACAAAAACAAAAACACAACAGAATTTGTCAGAATTTAAACAAATTAATTGTATACCAAACTTAAAGCTGTGATATGCTTGTGTGGGTGTTGTGTGCTGCTTCTCCCTTGAATACATGTCTCCAGTTTAGCACATTAATAGGAGAAACAGTTGTTTTGCATATAGGACTTTCAGGGTATGATTCTCAGATAGGCAGAGGTAGGCCAGCCTTCATATTTTCCAGTCCGGTTTTTTTCCCTTGGCTGATGTTGAGCAGCTGCACATGAAACATGCAGGTTCGTGGAGGTTGGTTGTTTCAGGTTCCATACTGGGGTGCTTCAGTGTAATGTTGGGCTACACAGAAAGCTAAGACCCACCAGGGGCTCTGGACTCTTTTCTAAAAGCAAAAGTCTGAAATTTAGGTCATGTGTTGTATAGGTTTAAGGGGAGGGTGCAGTTATATATTGATATAGCTAACACTAACTAGTATCCAGTTCAAAATACCAATAGAGTTAATACAGAAGCCTGGTGTTCTGTGCAGTCCCAAAACATTTGTAATCTGGATGTGTTCATTTTAGGCAAGTCATCGCTGGTTTGTGGAGTGTGAATTTGTGCATTCACTTTGACTTATCGTGGCACAGTAGTGCCATCTCTGTGCATTGCTGCAAACAGATTAGTAAGACCAAATCTAGGTATAGGAAACCCAGTTGCAATTAGGAATTTATTACCCCAGATCCAGGATTATTTTTTCACGTGGAACTGAGCATTCATCCTATCAATGTCTGTAATTATCAATCAGTAGATATTAGGAAGTGCTGATTTACAGTATTATGAATTATATGGGGAAAAATAATGGTTTTCATCTGTCTGCAAAACTTGAGCTTGCAAGTGATGCAATTATTTTTGAAGAAGCATGCTTTTCTCAGTAATGCCCATTCACCTCTCAGGATTATGAAGCTGCCTTGAAGGTAGCTATCGTTAACCTCCCCCTAGTGGCTGCAGGCAGAAGAAGAATCACAGAATCACAGAATGGCCAGGGTTGGAAGGGACCTCAAGGATCATGAATCTCCAACCCCCTGCCACACGCAGGGCCACCAGCCTCCATGTTTGATGCTTAACCAGGCTGCCCAGGGCCCCATCCAACGTGGCCTTGAACACCTCCAAGGACGGGGCATCCACAACCTCTCTGGGCAGTCTGCTCCAGTGTCTTCCTCTGCTGAAAGAATAAGTACATTAGCTTTCAAATCGGATTGAATCACACGGTGATTGAGCATGAAGAAAGGTGAAACAATAAAATGAGAAGACAAATCCCCCAATACACTGCAGTATCAGGAACTGTGCTATACTGTTGTAAGCAAGTGTGCATGTTTGCCCCGTGTTTTGAAACCTATTTTTCTCCACGGCGATGCAGTTTTATTGAAAGTGATGTGGAATGGAAGATGTTCTTTTTCTTGTATGAGATTGCAGTCAGGCTTGGTAAAATGTTGCCGCCAGGATTTGGCAGTGTGGTCTCCCAGGGTGCTTTGGCTGTTGTGTCGATCAATACTTCCAGAGCTCAGCTGTTAAATGAATGCAACCAAGTGAGAAATTCTGAGTTTAAAAACAAAAAACTCCACAGTTGTTTCCAGAATATTTGGAGTATTTGGGTTACATTTTAAAGGCTCAGATATGAAGGAAGAAAAAAGCAGAAAGTGAGTGTGTATGTCTGGTTTCATACACTTTTAAATACATTTTGATCCATTTACCCTTCCTGAACTGAACTGGGAAAAGTGTGGTTGTTGTGAGAAGGGTTTAATAGACCTTTACAAGTCTTTTCATTTGAGTTCTTTCTCTTAAGCAAGTTTTGTGGCACGTGCATTGCGCATCTTTATATAAACTAAATCTGATGGCTTTGAAGATTGCTTTGGGCGCCTTTATAGAGATCTTTAATTATCACTGTTATAATTTCGCCAGATATCAACACAGCATGGCTATCCCTGGCAACTCAATTTGATGAAATCCATGTTATGCAAAACAAACCAAGACTGTAACTCAAGGTTTAGGGTGCAAAGTGCCCAGCATTTGTAATGTTGAATTCAAAGTACACTTGCATTTGGCCTTATGTTTGACAACAAACTGCATCACTGTCAAGCCATTCTATCCTACTGTTCAAAAATTATTTCCTTTGCTTGCATGTATGCAAATGGAAATGCAATCAAGAAAATCCTGTTATGTGGCACACTGAAAGTTATGTACTGCTCTGCTGCTCTGAAATGATAGCTGTGCTCATTCTAGCTTTCAGGGCTGCTTGCAACAATTTTTGAAGTCCACGTTATGGTGTAAGGCTTTCGTGAATTAGTGGTTATGATGTGAAGCACAACCTAAGGTCTCAAAATGTCACATCCCGGCAGCTATGGTCTTTTCTTCACCATTATGTCGGATGGGATTTAATAGATGTACTCATTTGGAAATAAACATAATCCTCCATATACTATTAGAAGTGTAAATCCAGGTTTTATGAGAAGTAGTGAAAGCACAATGTTAATTAAATCAGTAATTTCCTGCTATTTGCTTTGTACCATTACTTTCTTAGTATGACATAGGATCATTTCAGGCTTGTCAGCGTTGCTGATGGTGATTGTTAAGGTTCTCTGTTTACTCACCACAGATAAAATTCGCCCTAAAATTCATTTTTGTACTTTTCTTCATTTTGCTTTGCCTTTGTCAAGGCACTTAATTACATAATACTTCTGAATATGAATATATGAGTAGTCCTAATGAAGCCAGTGACTTAATATCCCCAAATCTTAGAACCTCTAAGCAGTAGAATGCAGTTTTTAGATATTTTACCCCCAAATTAGGATACTGTTTTGTTGTTATCCCTAAACATAGGTTCTCCCATACATAATAAAAATGCAAAGATTTGAATTGCTAATGCCAGATTTCCCTCTTAGTGGGTTTTTATGCTGTGACCCAGTGATTGAAGTGTGTGCACAGCCATACTACGGGACTGACCTGAAGTTGATGTCAGCTTGGATAAGTTGATTGAAATCAGTGATGTCCATCTGCTCATGTTTTGTGTCTTCTATTTCATATCATACATGCAGTAATTTGATTGACAGCTAGGAAACAATGTTTTGTTCTTCAATTTGTTGTAGTTCTCTGGGAGAGAACGGGATGTTTACAAGAGCAAGTAGTTTAGCATGATGCCCAAAGATATTATGTCAATGATAGGGCCCACAGTTCTAACGTTTCTGGCCTGAGATAAAGGCCAGAATGCCTTTTTATTTATTTTGAGTCAGCTTTGTGGTTAGGCTGTGTTAACTAATAGAGACCACAAATGATGTAGCTTCAGAAAATCTCGAGGATGCTGAAAGCCTTTTAATAACCTTTATTTTCCTATCTTACACTAAAGCAAAGAGATCTGCGAGGCAAATGAAACCATCATGTGCCCTATGTGTGAACGCAATTGCACACTACAAAAGCTCAATGAAAGCTGCATATATGCCAAGGTAATTATTAGTTTACTGCTATCATGAATGTTTTTGTCTAAAGGCCCACATTCATTCTGCAATGGCAGCCCTTGTTGCAGCAAAGATTTCAGATTGTGTCGTTTATCTATGAGTTTTCAGCCTCTGTACTCTGTGCTTCTAAGAATGGAATAATCTGGGAGGTGCAGAGGTGATTCTAAAATTTGCTTTACTTTCTGAGAATATTTTCTTCCTACCTCATTATTTCTATCAATTGATAAATTCCCCTGAATTAAAAAAAAAATGATAATCTTGGGAGTTTATTCCTACTTTTCTCTATGTTTTGTTGTTCTTTGCTTGCTTGGTAACTAAATTTCTGCTCTTCAAAAGGATTTCTCGAGCATTTCACAGGATTATCTTGTCTATGATGTACTATACTTTGTCAAACTAATGCAAAGAATTAACACAACTAAATATTTTGCTAGTAGAAGCCATCCTTCAAACTTAGCTGATCACAAGTACTTCTGTATACGTGCAGTGCTTTCAGGTGAGCAGTATGCTTTGATGTTTGCTATGTTCATGGCTGGAAGAGCAGCCTTGGCATTTTTCTCCAATTTCTTTAGCCCATAAGACAAGCTTTGCTCAGAAGTCAGGATTTATTTTAGTTATAGAGCTGTGATTGTCTCTGGATCCATGACATCACGAGAACACTAAGCAGTGTAAAAGAGAATCAACTCTTCATTGGATTTCAAAACCTGATTTCAACAGGACTTGAAGTAGGACTCTGAACTTAGAAACTTCATGTGAAGGAGCATTTGATAAACGTTTGACATGAATCAAATGATCAGTATTTGTAAAAATTTGGCTTTTTATTTTTTGTGATACCACATTGAAAAATGAAAAAGTTGTATTTGAACAGCAGCAATAAATACTGCTATAAATGTTATATTTAAGGCTAAACTGTGCTTGGTTTTTACATACTGCTATAACTTTATGGCAAAATAGAACTTTTTTCCTAACTTGAACTACTTTCATAAGTTTTTAAAATGTGCACTGAAGATAAAAGCTTTCTTAATTGAAATGATATTATGCAAAACTTACAACCCATCCCAGAAATCTCTTATTAGATGGCAAGCAACTTATGCAGCAAGTTACTGCAGTTTGACAGGAAATTAATACACATTGCTATTGGGGCATATTTTATTTTAACGACCTCAGTTAATAAAAAGCAGATTTTGTCTTTCAATTATGTTTATATTGCATCTGGCCCGTGAGTCATGCTTTTTAATGTCACATTTTGGTGTCTGCAAAACTTGTGGAAAGTAATATAGGCTCCCAGCTTTTTCTGCCAATGCTTTAGCTCCACTAACTAGCCAACCTCAGATGGAAACACAGAAAACAAATAAACTTTTCCTATTGGGACCTGTCTGTTCTGCATCTCCCCTGTATGGGGCTGATCAGTGTTCTGCATACATGGGTAACGTGTGCTTCAGGTGCAAAGATTGATCTTCAAAGGACAGACAGAAGCTTTTCTTTGGGAAAAAATATGATAACCATCTGGCTACTAGAATGGCAAAAGAAGTTCCATGAGGTTTTATACTACTGTGTAATGCCTTCATTCTCTGTGTTGTCTCCAAAGAAAAGTTCTTTACATCTTCAGTCATCTCTCTCTTGCTAGGAGAGGGCTGGTGTCCATAAGGGCTCATATCCTGCTGATTGTCCTGTGCTGCTTGAGTTGAGCAGCAAAAACCCAAGCACTGCATCTGCATGGCAACGAGTGAATGAAAGTGATCTGTAATGCTGGAAAGTACAATCTTACTTCAAATGAAATATTGCTTTGTACTTTTTGAAGCACCATTAATAACAGAAATAGAAATATTTTATTTAAAAATAAGGCATCAGATCTGAACTCTGGGTAAAGAAAATGGCATTTCCTATTTGCTTTCTATACCTGAAACGGAGCCTGTCCGTGTTTCCCTCTGGTTTTGTTGTTTAGAGAATTTGACTTATTTCTACACCTTCTCACACACAACCAAATAGCTGTATACAAGGGAGGTTCTTCTTGTTACATTTCAGGGAAACCCACTCTTGTTCTGGAATAAGACTTTTGTTACTTATTCTGTTCTTTGGAGCAACTGATTGTATATAAGTATGCTAGCATTAAGTTTATCAAGAAAAGTGAAGTTTACTTCCTCAAGCCTGCTTATGTCCTGGGACCTGCCTCACTTATATGAAAGACTTGGGCTCATATTTCTTTTTATTAAAATTGCTGTCAGGGTTTCTTTCATTAAACATTCCTTTCTTACATTTCCCAAGTTTCCCTTCAGAGGAGTACTTCAGAGAAAGCAAAGTAATGCAGGAAAATCATGTACTTCAAATGCTTTTTCTGTAGTTTCTTGCCAGGCTGGCAGACAAAATACAAAAGCTGCATTTTTCCTTCTTGCTCCTGCACATTTCTTTCATCCCTTCCCTCTTTTTTTTTCATGTCCGTATAAAAATACTCCATTACTGTAAAGATTATAATTTAAGGGAGAGTCATGTAATATCTGACTTGTAATCTGAATTGCTGAATGCCCAAACTGTCATCCTTACCCACTTGATCTCTTTGATTAGCAGAGGTGATCAGCGTGATGGATGGTTGGTTCTTGGGCTGGTTCTGTTCCCAGCACACCTTGCACTGGAGCTCACTGGTAGGGTGTTGATTCGGAGTGGATTTGAAGTGTGTAAAGTCATAGTGATGGTGTGCTGACTGACCCGCATCCTGACTGAGTGTGGTGCTTCTTCCGCTTCAGTTTCTCATCCTAGCATATGCCTTGTTACAAGTTAGTCTGCATTATCTTGTAGCATTCTGTGCTTTTTTTCTTATTTTTCCCTTTCTCCAAATTGTGAATTTGAAGGCTGTACTTTCCTTCCTAATGCTCAGCAGCATCTTAACCACCTTTCATAAGAAGAAACGTAGGTCCGCTATTCCTGGATAATGTACATTGCTGTCAATTGGCAACATGACCTTGATTTAAAGAGCATCATATCATTCATTTCAGCTTCCTAAATACAACTTCTTATTATGGTTGGCCTATAAGAAGCTCTGGATTTTTGTTGTAAAAATTCTAATGTATGCACAAGAAAGATTCCTAGGGTGATCCACAGGCTTGCAAAAACTACTTATGCCTTACTTTCTATTGGTAATCTTTGAACCTTACAGCAGGATACATATTCTGCCCCATAGAGCTTACAAGAAAGAGTGAGGTAAGGGATAAATCATGGAATCGTAGGATCAGTAGTAGAGCATTTATGAAGGGAAATTAAATACATGACTTATATTTACATTTCAGAGTTGATTACTTAGAATTTATTGCGTGTTTCTTGGAGTTGAGGGGTACTGGCCTTTCAACAAGGAGAATTTGCTGAGATGTCTGTATGTAAAGTAATTTTATTTCTCTGCCTGCAGAGAAATTGTGGAATAGCTTGGGAGAAGTAGAGAATGAAATTAAGAGACATTAACTAGTATTCATAGGAAGAACAGTGAAACATCTGAAGTAAATTGGGATTGTGAAAGCCTTAAAATAGAAAATGAGCTAGAATCCAAGGGCAATTCTGGAGGAATTTTCAGCCTGTCTGGTCACAGAGCATCTCCTACTTGTTGTCGGTGATGTAAGCAGTCTGGAGATGCTTGAAGTGATAGGCTAGAAAAACAGCTCAAATTATAGACAAAAATAGGAGGGAACAAACGTTGATAATAGAAGCATGCAAGCAGGACTCCCTCCTGGAATGCTTGGCTTTTAATTTCTGCCATCACTTATGTACTCTGGATTTCTTTGGTGCTGAAGTGAAAGTGGTAATGTTGTTTGTTACTGATGTATTTATTTTCTGTTCAGGTTACACATTTGTTTGATAACGGAGGGACTGTCTTCTTTGCTATTTTCATGGCAATCTGGGGTAAGTAAATTTTAATATTTTGTTTTTTAATTGACCTGCCCCTTTTTGAGGATTACTGGATTAAAAGGTTATAGTTAATAATAAAAATTAAAGAAGGATTAAGTTTCTATTGCATAAACACTTATTTTTTCCTGTTTTCATCCACTTCAATTACTGTGCTAGCAGTGATTGAAAATAATACCTTTTATTGCTAATATAATGACTATCTTTAGTGTCTTAAGTGCCCTTAAGCCTGAGTTTTATATCATGCAGGCAAACGTGGGGTAATTTCATAGAGTCACAGAACTCTTACAGTTGGAAAAGACCTTTAAAGGTCATTTAGTCCAACTGCCCTGTAATGAACAGAGCTACAGCTAGATCAGGTGCTCAGAGCCTGTGTAGAGAATTCTTACAGAGTGAATGAGAATGCTTTGCAGAGCTAATTAGAGGATAATAAAGATTTGATGATAGATGTTTACAGCAATTTAACTATTTATATTCAAATTCACAGTTGAAATAACACATTCATTCCAACATCACGTGCTATGTCATGGGGAGTGGAGCAGGGTGCTAACCAAGGGGCTGTGTTGAAGGGCTAACCGAGGAATTACCAGTAACACTTTTCTCTTTGAGAAGGTCAATATAATACTGCCACACAAAACAGATGTGACGGTTCCAGCATGAAACATTTAATGGAATTAGTTGTCACTGAAGCTTATAGTATTTTGCTGCTGGAAAGTAAAAAAGACTGGTATTAGGAACAGGAGATAATTAATTTCACCAGTGTAAACATGTGTCTGTGTAAACCCTGAGATAATAGCATCAGGTCACATACATACACATGTCAGAAATGGAGCCAGCTATTACAATTCTAAATATTCAAATGACACAACATATCTATATTTACATAAAATATAAGATAATTTCATAAGACAATAATGTAATAATATTATATATATAATATAATGTAATATGTATAATGTATATAGCATAATGTAATAATAATAATGTAAGATAATATCATAAGATAATGATCATTCTGTTTACAGTCAAGGGTGAACATGTGACAAATTTCAGAAGCTGGCCTGGTAAAAGCTGAAAAACAATGTACAAACCTGAAAGATGTACCAGAATAGCACAAACCTTATGCACATGCACGCAGAAGTCATGACTAGATTAAAAATGAGCACAATTGATGGGTATCCTTGGGTTCCCTTCCAACCCAAGCCATACTTGATACTTCTTCATTGGCTCCTACTCTTCCTGTTATAGCCTTGCAATTACTAATAATTAATTGCGTAAACTGCTAAAATACACAGTTGCTACTATGGTTCTGTACTGATGGAGAGAGCAGTGGTTCAGACGAGGCCAGGAGAAAGGGACACATAAGATGTGCTGGTAAAGCTAAAAGCTGAGCATTGCATTTTTTTGTATTCTCAAGCAAGTGAATGTGTCTTCATTTTTTCAGTCTGAAAACACTCTGGAAACACTGTCAGGTTCTGTCTGAAATGGGAGTCATGCAGATTTCATTACTGATCCCTACAGGAATGGCATCAATGCTTGTTAGCCATTCAATTCTATACTCTTTCAACTACTTTGAAATAGATATGTGCCCTGTTCTTCTTCTGTGTGACATCCACTGTTTCTCTTTGTCATGTGTGCATGCTTATGATTTATTCACACATTGCAACATTTACAGTGAGTTAGTGAGATTGTTCCACCAGTGTGATTGCAGTCTCCACAATAAATTAGGCATTCTAACATTGTAGTATCAAGCATGTATTCATGTGAGTAGCTATTTTCTGCACACTCCATTCTATTTGTTTTGTCTTTTGTTACGTTTCTACCTCCACAGCTCTGCCTTTTTCATTTTCTTTCTTTCTAAATATGCCATATTTTTACTCATTAGCTGGACACAGCACATGCTTTTTGAGATATGTATACGTATGGCAGTGCTAATTCTTTCACATTGAGACAATTATTTCCTCTGTCTAACCTTTACAAAACGTGTTGCATAATTTCTGCGGATCTCTCCTGTAATGCAAGTAACTAATCAGTTTGACAGATGAATAAAGGCTTGTCCTTTGTTTTTTCCTTTAATTGTCATCACAGTCAAAGGATGAATTTAGTTCAAGTTACTCGGTAGTACCATTCTCCCCAGCAAACTTCAACCTCTGGGCAATCCATGTGAAACTAATTCTTTTTGTGTTTCTCTGTGAAAGATAGGGTAGGAAAAATAACGTCCTGAGTCATTAATCAGATAGAAATAATATTTGGATGGAATAGTTTCACCTCAAGGCCATGAAAGTGCAGGGGAAGAAGGTTGTACTGATGCTAACATAATATTGCAATCCTCATCAGAGATTGTGCTGTTACAATGTCTGCGTTCTCGCCCAAAGTTACACAAGGAGGAATTTTACCTGTGTGTTATTTCTCTATATTATTCCTCCGAAAGCAAGTCTAAAACTCTCCCATGACAACTATAAATTGGTCATCTCATTTCAAAGCAGAAGCGTGCCGTTCTGGTCCTGGGCCCTGCCCCTTGTGTGTCAGTGCATCTTGTGACAACAGTGGGAACGTAATCCAAAGCAAGCTTTACAGTCCAGGGAGGGATGATGTCATGCCATTCATACAGATGCACGCATGTGGGTACCCTGCTTTGTCTGCCGTGCTACATATGCCATCAGGAGCAGTCCCAAAACTTGTTTCATATGGTCCAAGCGAGTTACCTAAGTGGAGAACTGTAACGGTCATTATGATTGTAGTTAATGTATTGCTTGAAAATTTTTATCTCCATCACAGTTAAGTTCAACAGTGTGTCACAGCTAAATATTTTTATACGTGGGGGCCACGGGGAGTAAAGGCAAAAGCCACAATTCAACATAGGAGGATCACACGTCCTCCCAGGAGCATCCATTCAGCACATTTATGGATGGTCCATTTCCAAAGCTACTTCCTCATCTGGCTTTCTGGCAGCTTTCAACTGTTAGATTTTTAAGCCAGAAAGGACATATTGCTACAGTTTTGTTTTGATTTGATTGTGTGTGAGAAAAAACTGTGTCTAGATTCTTGGTGTTTAAACATTTGAAAATAGGTCTGGGAACATAGCAGGAATGTTTGGAGACTGCCCGGTCACACTTGAGTACAGATTTATACATACTGATAGAAAAGATACCAGATATGATATTCCTTGATATTTTGATATTTAAAAAACAAGTTTGTGAGTAATGATGGGAAAGGAGGACAGAGGCGTGGAGTTGAGGGGAGAATTGATGAAGCTATAATGAAAAATAAGGGAGAGTACAGTCAGAGAAAAATTAGTTTGACTGGACTGGATGTTGTAATTCCTAATAATTCAGTAAGCCCAGATGATTTAAATGACTCCATACAGAAATAAAAGATGACCTTAGGCAAAGCACTTGTGCTGTTTCTTACCTGGACCACTTGTTGTATTACATAGAAAACGTCCCATCAGACAAAATAATATAAATCCCAGAACTACTACACTGATACCAATTATTACTCCTCTTTCATTGGTTTTGCCTAGGAGAGAAAAAAAAAAAAAGGAAGAAAGAGATTTAAATGGCAATAATCTGTATAATCAGGTACTTTGCCTTCTCTTTATAGCAGTCGAGGTTCTTGTGGAGTAAGATCACTGAGCATTTGAAACACTTTTCAGACCATGACAAAACCTTGATTTTCAAGGCAGTGAAAAGGCGAAGGAAAAAAGAAAAGGCCAAGTGAGTTTTAAAGTAAATTTAAAAAAATAATAATTTAATTACAGAATCAAATACTGTCCTTTAGTTTAAAGAAATAAGCGAGCAACAGTCACTCTCTGAGTGCATTTATTTGTGAGTATGTTAAACCAGCAGTTAAAATTGCAGCCTCTTAATTTCAAGTGGCTAGGTTCTAAAATACTAGTTTGAAAGGCTAAAAGTCCAGAAATGATTTTTGCACCTGTATGGTTAGCAGAAAAACTGCATTTCTCCTCAGATTTCATGAAAATTTTCTTTAAGGTATTTTCTTTCTGTTGGAATTGAACTGACTCTCCCACCTCTTTACTTTTCAGTCACATTATTTAAAAATAGCGTATGTTGTAATTATTAGAACTGTGATGGGAAATGTGAATTCTTGATGCTCCATCAGCTCTTAGTACAGACTGTACTGCGCTGAATATGATGGAGTAGCCTTTCAGTCCTCTGTGAAGAGCTTGAAAGCTAATTGATGGCAAAAATTAGTGTAACTAGTAATCTTTTCTTTGCCTAAAGGCCCAATTTGGAACCGTAGGATAGAGACGTGCCATGAATGCTCCATTGTTTTCCCAAGCATACTCAACTCGATAATACACACAAAATGAGTAATTCCTTTGGAAGCATTTAAAAGAAACCACCTTTAGTCATAAGTTTCTGAACTTAGATAAGCTGATGTGCCACGCGTTTAAAATGTTATTTCTGTACTTAGGCTTTGTTGATCCTCACTACCACCCTTTGTATTGTATTATTATTTGTTTTTCCATCTTTCACTAGTTCTCCGCACTGAGGAGTGCTAGAAATGAGGAAACTGGATGCTGCTGGATTGTATGTGATTCTTGAAATAGTAGAAGTGCAATAAGAGTCAGCCAGTCTATAGATGAAGCGTGAGATAACTGATAAGACTTATGCCAGCGTTTTGCTTTAGGTGAGTTTTAGTCTATTCTAGGCCACCTATTAATTCATCCATCATTATGTAGCATCCTGCTCAGTGTTTGTTTTCTAGAAAAAGGTTTGATTTCAGCATTAGAAGTTTATTGTAGAATCATAGAATGACTTGGGTTGGAAGGGACCTCGAAGATCATCTATTTCCAACCCCGCTAATTAATCCACTTTAGTTGGACTTCAGCTAAGTACTTACCTTTATTGGTATCTTCTTCCTTACACGGTACAGGAGAAGTGTTGGTAGAACTATGCTTCAGGTCTTCTGTCTGCTGAATGATGTTGAGGTTTGATGTAGGACCATCCTGCGTCGTTGTGGGGGATGTCAGAGCAGTGCATGCAGGGAGCGAGGAGGGCATGGTGGAAGGGCCATCACTGGGGAGTGCTGCTGTCACATGGGTGCTCCCTGTCACTGCAGAGCTTCTCGGTGTCGCTGTGAATGGCACACCAGCAGAAACAGAAGCAGCATCTTTGGTTGCTGTAGACAAGTCACCCAGTGTTTTAAGTGTTGCTGAGGATATCAAGATTCTTTTCAGCTTTGGGGCAGAGCTGCTTTTTCCATCTTTTGATGCCATAATGAATGTTGAAGGTAATGTGCCATCACTGGATCTCACAGGTGTGCTGACTGACTGTCTGCTCATCTCTCTTCTGTCTGTTACATTCTTATTGGCACTGGCAGTTGTTGCAGCTTGACTTACAGCAGAGGGAATTAAGGCAAGTAGAAAAAGGAACATGATTCTGCTGGATGGTTGAATGGTATTGTGTTCAAAAAATGTTTTGCTATATGGAGAATGTGCAAGAAATGATTTTATTTTGCAAAACAAAACTAATCAGTTAAGATCCAAATAAGCTTCTTTAGAACAAGTGTTGGACTGTAGAACTCGCAGTAGTTGACATGTTGATGCTGAAAGCTTTATAGCAAGTGTTAATGACTTTAACAGTGAGTCAATAACTGCAAAAAAAAAAAAAAAAGGTTTCATGTTTCTATAAACAAGCTTCATACTAAGAGTGGAATAATCCCAAACCACTTTATATAAAGCTTTTATGATGCATAGTTGGATTGTGCATTTGAGGCCATGTTTACAGGCAAGGGTGGCTGTACTAAGAGTGTTCTAAAGAGTTATGCTCCATTGTGAAGACTTGTTATTGTTGCAGGTAGCCCTAAAAATGGACCCATAAGGTTTTATGACTCTGAGCATGGCGAGTCGTATGAATGCTGCCCGCAGCAAATTGAAATCTCATTCAGCCCAGGGATTATGGATGGTGCTGAATAGGTGAAACGGAAACTTCTAATACAGAGCTGGAAGCTTCATATTAAGCATTAATTTTTCAAACGCTGTGTGAAGAACAGTCATCTTGAAATACCTTGGTCATAGCAGATCCACAGTTCAGTATATCAGAGCAATGGGAGAGTTGCTGGTTTTGGGGCAGTAGTGGTTTTTTTTTTCCCCAGGTTATATTCACTGGTATTTTAAGTATTTAAAACATGTATTTTTACATAATTGGAAAGAAACGTGATTGTGATATGCATTTTGTGAATACAGCTGAGCCTGTGGTAGGTGTAGTGTCTGCAAAACTGCTGCATCTATTCAGAAAAACATTTGAATTTCTTATGGAAACATAAAATCTTCAGGACTATAAATTTAAAGGATCTTTCTTTGCATGTCATTCAACTGAACCTTGCACTTTTTACTTCCCTTATTATTGTGGCTAGAAAATGCTTTAATTTGTCTAATAAATTACATAGCTTACACAGTTGACACAATAAATTTCTTAATTATTTGCTTCTAGATGTCTGGAGTAACATGTTCAGATTTGCAGAGGTTTCATATGTGCACTCGGCTTTTTAAGCTTTATCAAACCCTTCTATTTAAAAATCGATGGAACAAGCATAAAGCAAAGCCTAGAGTTTATCATCTCCTGATATTCAGAAAGAAGCAGTAGCAAATGGTGGTTCCAGAAATGTACTGGATGTTTTGTACAAGTGGCTGTTTGCTCTGAAGTTCAGATTGCCTTCCAAGGATTAGACGCTCCTGAATTTAATGAGCAGTGAATATTGCATTTTCAAACTTAATTTAGCTATTAAACTGAGAAAATAGTTTATAAGCTTTTAGTAAATTTGAAAAACAGTATGAACGTTGCATAGTATAAATGCACTAGCATTGCTTTCTAAATGTGTGTTGTCGTTACAACTAAACAGCACAGACTGTAACAGGGCAGCAGTACCTGTCATCTCAGAAATTTGGTTTAAGTTGGCACCCAGCATTTAAAAGGGACTCTGCACTGACTCAGAGGTATGCTCCATATAGAATTTGGCTGCAATAATACCTCGTAGCTTCCCAAATGCTATAGAATAGAGCAGTTATTAATTAGATTCACTATTAATAAGCTTTAAAAATACCCCTCAGACTTACCTTGGAGCTCTACAAACCATTCAAGTGTTGGAATGGTGCTGTGACACAGAGTGCAGTCAGCCAGAGTGCAGTCACCAAAGTGCATGAGCCATGTATGTGACAGTGTCACACTTGCAAGGAATGCACAGTGCAGGTGAACTGAGGTGGGGCATTGCTGAGCAACTCCCCTGTTGTTGTGATTGAGTTCTGTCATTACAGGGTTCCAGAAATTGCAGTGTTTATGGTAGGCAGTCCTTATTGCTTCATCCTTTGAAAGTCTTTGAACCCTTTGTGAAGGGTGGCTGGTTCTATAAGCTGTAGAAACTATTGTTCCGTGTGCAGTACAGCTGTTGATTTAACAAAAGCTGGCTTTCTGTTAGCACAGGGTTTCCAGTTCTGTGCTTTGTGAGGTGAAACCTGGAAAAAAAGAAACCACTCCTTACAATATAAAACAAAAAAAAAAGGTTATGCTAAAAAAAGCGTGCTGTTGAATATTATATAAAACAAGGACTAATGTGATGATCTAGCCAACCCGTGATTTTTTTACTGTTTTGTTCTCTGTGTGTATTTATTCTAGACTGGTATGGTATGTGGGGAGGAGTGACTCAGAAGTGTTTGAGTGGGAATGCCGTGGCTCTGTTACCTGCATCCACTTCAGATATTTCAAGAATCAAATGCAAATGCTGTTTCATAACTTGTCATCAAGAGAAATGTTGAGTATATGGTATATAAAGAAGATATTCTTATGGGACAACTAGAGGCGTTGCCATGATATGCTGCAGGGAACAAGCAGAAGGATTCCTGTGAATGGTTCTATCCTTTTTATTGCTCCTTTTGGTGTTTGAGGCGGTGGTCCATAAAAGGAAGGAGGACAGAGCCTGATATTGTGGGTTTGGTTTTCTTAGAATCCTGGCATTCTCGTAAAGGAGATTTTCTGCAGTGTGTATCAGCAGACATCCATCTCACATTTATTGCTGTGTCTGGGTGGGCACACATCTAACAGATTGCTCAGGAGATCTGAAAACAAACACCACTAATTTGTGACCAAATTTGTATCAGATGCAGCATTAACTAAGTGACAAGGAGTTACTATACTAACTTTAACACTGTGCTTTTCACTAACACGTGTTATGGTTCTGATACTGAAGTGTATAAATATAAATAGTTCCATGCTATATGAAAATAGCAAGACCTTAAAAAGGCTGCAGTTCTGTTCCAGAGTAATTGTTGCAATTGTGTGAAAGTCAGCGCTGCCCTCAACTTCAGCACTGGTCTTGTTAGGGGTCACTCATTTGTTAACAGTTCAATTCACCTGCTATTGAAAGCAAAATCTGTTTGCCTGGGTGATGTAAAGCCTAATGAGAAGGTGCTCTGTGTCTCAGTTCTTGGCTCAGTGTCATACACTTGCATTGCAGTGCCAGGATGCTGGCCCTCTGTTCCTGGAAGGCAAAGTCTCCAGCAGTGAGCACAAGTGTTAGCAGATGCAGAGCTGTGGCCATATGGAGACAAGGTGTCTGAGTACTCCAGGCAAGGAAGAAAAACATGTTGTTCACCTGTAACCTGTGTGCATTAAGCAGCAGTTTCAGTTCTGAAGAGTGTGTTGTAGTAGTCAGTGCTGTAATGAGGTTGTAGGACTGCTTTTATTGCATAGCATTCCTGCAAGGGAGTCCTAATGAATAAAAAAGTAATGGAGTTTTTAGAAGGTTCTAGCTGCTGCCAAGCTCTTCAGAGAGGCAGTGGAGAAGGTCCCCTAACTCCTGACAGAAATACCTCTTTGCAGTGACCTTTTAGGGAAATGAGCACACCACTCATGTTGATGCAGTGCCTCTTTGCACCAACAGCGTTTGGAAGTGGTGTGTTCACAAAGCACTCTTGGGTTTTCTGGGCGTTGTTCTATTTCTCTACTGTCTGATTTCCATTCATAGTGTTCAACAGCAGCCATTTTTCTTTTGCTCTTTTTGGCAATGAAAAGCTTCTTCTGTCCCTCTTTCCTGTCCCTCTTAAGCATCAAACATTGTCCTCTGTGGAAAGCAAGTACCTCAGGGCTCCAGTTCAGTACGAGCAGCATCCATCAGCGTAAGGAAAGTAAACATAGGGTAATCTGTGAGAGAGAATCTCATGAACAGAAGGGTTAGGCGGAAAAGTCTGCCCTATCAAAGCCATGTTAGATCATGAGCATTCCTGATGTTTAGATTAGTCATCTACTGTATGCCTTGTTTTTCTACAGAAGTGACTGAGAAAAGTCAAGGTTTAGCGTTTTCAGAGGGGAGATCAGGGTAAGAGATGAGTCAGGGAGAAGTGCCTAGCAACTGGGAGCTGGAAGGGCTCAATGGCAAGGAGAGCAGGAAAGTAAAGGCAAACCAGGAAGGATGCAGGCTTTCCACAGAAATGGCCAGTTGCTTGGTTTCCATTTCACTGACTTGGGAATTTATGTCAGTGGGACTTAAAATTCATTATTTTACTTGTCGTAAATGGGCTTCTTCTTTAACTTCTATGCCTTTGAATGTAACTAAATGAGCAACTTGATTTGTGCCATTGCAAACTGTCAGTAGTTTACAGGTTGGTTCGTGACTGTTTCCATGACCAGCGGGGTGAGGGGACCCACACACCCATGCTCCAGGAAAGGGAAAAAGGGAAAAAAGAGTAGAGATGGGCCTTAAAGCAAAACAGTGGCAACGATCTGAGGAGAAACAAATTGATTTACTAAATAAGATATGGGAATCCAAGATAACACAGTATAATACAATATGATACAATACAATTGGAATTGGAGATAATAAATGAAAGTGTTCAAAAGCCAAAGGCCTCTCTCTAATGCTGTGATGAGATGGCACCCGTAGCAGAGATGTATGTCACTACATTTAGAGGAGTAGTAAAAAAGAAGGAATGTAGAACCATAGGTAGTAGGCTGCCTAAAAGGAAGCAAATTTTCTCATTCCGTGTTTAAGATCACTGTTTTCTGGGGAAAAGTTGGGCAAAGCCTCATTCTGTAAGGCTCTCATCCAAACCAGGTGTTTGCCCTTTATAGCTCTTGTTCTGTGGAGTAGAATGGGCAACCTCCATGGCAAACTGCAGTGTTTGGAAAACTTAGTTATTCATTGGTTGTAATTATTTTAGTAGGACCTACCACAAACATAAAATTAGGTGAAGGCTATGATTATGATCTTGCACACAGATAAAAATAATTATTTAAAGAAATATCTTAGTAGTGAAGATAATCCAGTAGGAACTGGTGTAACTGAGTAAAGTATCGCTGGGCCTTGTTCAAATGGGATTAGAATCTTGTTCTGCCTTTACGGATACCATTGTGTCTATATGCTTTTTTTCTTCAGAGAAAAAAACATGTAATATATTTGAACCGTATAATATATTAAACCATATTATATATATATATATATATATAATATATTTGAACAAAAATTCAAAGCAAATTAATTTAGAAGGGGTGATGGTGTTTGATATTAACAGGTACCTGTTTGTACAGATACGGCAGAAAGCACAATAAAAAGTTTTAGATGAATGTCATAAAACAGAGCTCCCGTTTTGACTGTATTTATCATGAATTTATTTACAGTTTTCACGTTCCATGGACTGTCGGGCAGAAAATGTCTAAGGAAAGTTACCATGTTTCAATATGTTGATTTTCCTGAGTTCTGCATGGTGTTCTTTCTTTCTTTTGCCATAACTAAATGTAGTTGATGATTTCCACAGCTACAGTCTTTCTAGAATTTTGGAAAAGGCGGAGAGCTGTATTAACCTACGACTGGGACCTCATAGATTGGGAAGATGAAGAGGTAAGATGAAGCAGAATTAAATCTTTAAATGTTGCAGTCAGCCCTATTCAAGTGTAGATGGGAAAACATAATGCCAGCCATCTGAATTTGCCATTCACATTGTGTTTGCGGTTCTTACACTAGTTGTGGAACAAATCCCAATGTCTTTCTACATTCATTGAAAGCACCCTTTGAAAAATTTAGTGGATTTTTTTTTTTTTTTTTTCCAGTTTACAAAGGGTTCTGTAATAGAAATAAAACGCACAAGCTGTAACAGCCTTAGTAAAGTAATGGATCTTTTCAAAGAGAGTGCAAGTTTAAGCGTTGGTCCACTCTTGGCAAGCCAAGCCAGTTCAGGGCTTCAAGTTTTGGGGAGTGATTGCTGCCTATAATTGACAGTAAAATATATTATATAATATATTCAATATATACTGGGAAAGAGTGGAAGTATATTGATGTTTTTCCTTTCTACAAGACGTGTTTGTAAAGAGCGTCATAATGGGGCTCTGGATGAGCAGACAGCTCGATTTAGCCACCCAGCTAGGCAAAGATGCCATTACTAGCAGTGAACAAAAACTAAAACTCCAGAGAGTGAAATAATATACATACAGAGGAGCAAGAGCTACCACCAGTGCCAGCACAAATCCCTACAAGATTTTAATTCTACGGTCCTGTAAAGTTCTAATCCTTGAAAGTTCTTAATCCTGTCTAGAAACAGAAGGAGTGCAAGCAAAGGGTCAAAGACTGGATTTTAAATCCTTCTGAGAGCAATAACTCACTCTCTGACATTCTGCTATCAGCTTCAGCAATGATCAAGTGATTTTATTACTTTACTCCATAAATCATAGTGACTATAGCTCTAATGTAACCTAACTATACTGTTTATTCACACGCAGTGTAATTCAATAGAGACTTTATCATGATGTGCTTTATAGCTTTCCATAGACTTGTAGATACAAACTAGTAGCTTTTAATAAGTGCTTTCATATCAGAAAAAGCACCATCATGACTGGCATTAATTTATAGTGTTCTTATCAATTTCTGTAGAGAAACTGGTGTTTAAACAGCATTGTGTCCTTTCCATACCCTCACAGACTGGGGAAGGCTCAAAACTTCTCTCTTCTTCATTGATCTCTGGCACCTTTTCAAAGGATTTTCAAAAGAGAAAAAATTGCTTGAAGTGGAACATTATTAAAAAAAAAAAAAGTTTTATGTCAGGAATTTTTTTTATATCACATTCTGCCTGATTTTTTTGATAGTTCAATGAAATAGTACACCAACTGAGATCTCTCCTCTTATTCCAGGAAGAACTGCGTCCCCAGTTTGAAGCTAAATATTCTCAAGTTGAAAGAGTAAATCCCATCACAGGAAAACCTGAACCTTTTCAGCCTTTTCCTGACAAGCTCAGTCGACTGATGGTGTCTGTCTCAGGAATATTCTTCATGGTGAGGTTTAATAATAGTGGAATTAGAGCCTTTAGTCTTATCCAGATGTAGATACTGAACTAAGTCATTAACGAGTTCGTTATCTATGTACATAATGTAGGCTATGCTGCATACACAATGACTTACATAATGTAGGTAAAACAATCAGTTCGATATTATTGCTTGTTTAGGGATCTCTTTGTTTTAAAAGATGTGATACTGTTGCCTTGTAGAAGTACAAGAAGGAAATATTTTAATTCAGCCATTTAATATTTTGATTCTCTCAAAATTTGCTCCCAAGACAGATGGGCCTCTTTAAAATTCCTGCTAATTTATTGATGCAGTGGAAAATATTCCCAGTATGGTTTTCCTTGTTCTAATTTCTCTACTCATAAACCTGTAGATTTCACTCGTCCTCACTGCAGTTTTTGCAGTCGTGGTGTATCGTCTGGTAGCCATGGAACAGTTTGCTTCCTTCAAGTGGTATTTCATCAAGAAGTATTGGCAGTTTGCAACATCTGGCACTGGAGTCTGCATCAATTTTATGATCATCATGTCGCTCAATGTTGTAAGTCTTCACCTGATGGGGAGATTTATTTAAAAGAGCAATTTATACAAGGTTACTCAGTTTACTGGGTATCAGATATGTATGCTAGTATTTCAGGGATTTTTTTCCTCTTTTAATATTGTGTTTATCAATGTTTTCCTCTACTGCCTATTTTATTTGTCACTAGACATCTTAGATTGTGTCACCAGTCACTGTAGTACAGAGTACTGCTTTTGACATTTGCCTTTTAATTTTTCATGTACCTTTTACAAAAAACCAGTTCAGTTCTCCAAATACAACTACATGGTTTTCTTGAAACAAAATTTCATTTTCCTTTTCTGTTTTGTGGTTGTTGCTTTATTTTATTTTATTTTTTTAATTGATGACTTCAATCAATGAATTGATTCTTAATTAAAATGCAACTTTGATACCATTGTTGCTCAGACCTGGAAGGACTGTGATTTACAGTTCATGTCTGAGTTTTCCCTTTCAAATAATAGCACAGGTTTCATCATTTGCTGTGGTAGCATGATGTATGTTGGCATAAACTCTATAGATGCAATAGCATGCATCATTTTTCTTTTCCTCTTCAGACGTGAATAGGTAAGAAGGAGCAATAAGTCAGCAAACAGTGTCTTTTATTTCTTTTAAGGACACTGTGGACTTATTGCAATAAGAATGCAGTCTTTAACATAGAGCTGTTGTGTATTTATTTCTGTTACTGCGTATTATGAATGAGTCAGTTCAAGTTAAAAAGCACACCAAAATTATGGACAAAGCTATGGATATTGTCCTGTGTTCTCTGCCCTTATCACTTGGTGCTGCAGGGCAACAAAACACTGATGCCTTTGATGTTTTCTTGATTATGCATTAGACATCATAACAGACAAGATATACTGTACCTACATCATATGTTCTTTCTGTTTTAGGTGTATGAAAAGGTTGCCTATCTCCTGACAGACTTAGGTATGTATGTCTTTACTGATGTGGTCCTTGCTACTGATGACATGTACGTTCCTATTTCCATAAAACAGGTGCATACACAGTAAGATGCTGGCATTTCCCTAAGTGAATTAGCATTATCAGCAAAAGAAATGTTATATGATTTCATTAAAGAAATAATACAAAAGAAAGAACCTTATTATGGAATCACAGAATGGCTTGGGTTGGAGAGGACCCCAAGAATCACCAAGTTCCAACACCACTGCCACCAACCTTCAGATTATAGTTCTACTTTTCCATGTTCCTGTAGTATAGAAGGAAAACGTTAGAACAAAAGTCAAAACATATTCTTTCTTAAAATGCAAAAGCATATATTTTTTCAATTCTTCCCAAATGCTGTTGTTTGCATGTTTGATTTATTTATTATTATTATTTATTTAATTGGAACTTTGTTGTGGAAAAATTGGTTAAGATCACATTTTCTAAGATAAAAACGTTATGTCAAATTTTAAAGCAGCTCTAATTCCTGTGCATTACAAAGTTATGCTAAAGCTCCTCTTTGTTATTCAGTCAAGCAGGTGGAGCTTTTTAATTCTTAGAAAGCAAATTCTAACAGCAGTTAGGACCTTCTATGTGAACGTGTTATCGTTCAGTATTTCTTGTTACATGCTGTCTTTTCAGCCCCTGTGAAAATACGCATTTGATCTTGACAGCAAACTCACTGCTTAAATTTAACAGCTCCCCCCTGTGGTTAAAATATTGAAGAGCATCAATTATATAACAAGCTCATAATTTCATCAGATTGTATGTAACAATCTGATTGTACGTAGGCAAGTTAGAAAGAATCAAAATGCATAATCAACTTATTCAAGTTAACAAAACACCTGAAAGTATTGTTTTTTTTTTTTTTTTCAGACCTTGCTTTTTTATCTGCTTACCTGAACTTTTAAAATGTATTAAATTATTAAAGACAAAGGGAATGGGAAAGAAAGTCATAATTTTGTTTTTATATATGACCTGATTTTTTTTTTTCAGAGTATGTTAAAAAATTAATTTAATTCCATTTCAAGAAAGCTTTCTTGAATTAAGTATGATGGAACATCAGGTGCATGAGAGAAGTAGCTCTTCCTAAAATTTTCCGCTTCTAAGAGCAAGAAGTCATCCTAACTTTTGAGAACCAACAGCATCCACTCAAAGCTAGTGCACCCTAAATTTATATACTGATTTACTTCAAAGTAGACTGTGTCTTTATAGGTCAGCCATATAGAACAGATTACAACTTAAAAATCAATGCTGTTTAGATTTCTGAATCTTCATGTACTTTGAAATGTTAGTGAACACTATGTTACAAATTTGGTACATTGATCAAAGAAACAAAATTTTTATAAAGAAAAGTAATTTTCATCATTTTCACCTATTTCTAATTCAGAAGTCAATCATTCTGCAAATGATAAGGAAAAAAATCCGAATCGATGTAGACCCACATAGAATACTTGTAATCCTAATATACATTTCTGCATTTCCTTCCAAAGAAAGCACAGAAGGAACTCCCTTGTTTTCTCATTGCGTTATGAATTGTCTGACTCTTCAGAAGTGTTATGACGGAGGAAGTGGGAAGGATGGAATAGTGGTCTTACAGAAGTGTTTAGAGAGTGAGGTGTTTGAGTGAGAAACCAACTGACTGTTGGTTGTCTCTTCTCCCCTGCTTTCCTTGGGAGCACTGTGGCTTGAAACCATCTCTAGTTTTTCAGTTGATCTCTGGGGGGTTGACGTAACTTCGTTTTTGTTCATATAATGTGCACTGTGTCTTTCATAGAGCATCCAAGGACAGAGTCTGAATGGGAAAACAGCTTTGCCTTGAAAATGTTCCTCTTCCAGTTCGTCAACCTTAACAGTTCTATTTTTTACATTGCCTTTTTTCTTGGCAGGTAAGTTATCTTTCCTAACTCACAAAGAACCCATAATCCTTGGTAACTGTAGAGCTTCCAGGAAAATACATTGACAGTTTGAACCGTAAGTGCAACAGTTTGAGGATAACTAATAGCACAACATGTGTGTTTGTAACTGTGTGCAAGGGTTTGACTCCTGAAATCTCAGAAACTAGACAGGCTACTTTTTAAGTGGGTCTGTGTACTTACCAAAACAAGAATTCACGACTTTTGAAAATGCAGACACGTTCTCTATGTACATCTGTATTCAGCCTTGCACTGATACACTTTATTTTTTTTCCTCACTTATTCCCCTTGGGTTGTATTTCCCAGGGCACATTTCTATAAATTTATAATGCAATTTAATTTCAAGATTGTTTGAAAGAAAAAAAAAGTGAAATTGTTGGTAATGCCTGAATGGCATGTCCAGCAATGCCTTTCTCATACAGTTTCTAAACCTCTTTGTGTCTTGCTATGTCTTGTGTCTGGTGGAATCAGGAATGTTTTTTTTTTTCCTTTCTCATCTGTAATTTTCATTGAGGTCACCAAGAATTTTGATTTATTTCATTACACAAGAATCTGTTAGATCTCTTTGGAGAGTTTTGTTGTAATGGGCCTGAAAGCTCTTTCATGCTTCTTTGTCTGTGGGTGCCATCCAGTGCACGTTTCACTCAGGCAAGCAAATCTCTGTACTACGGTAAACTCCTACATATTGCAACAGCTTATCTTCTTAAACACAGATTAGAGAGTTTGAGTATCTAACATCTAAAACCTCTGTAGCTAGGATTTTTGTCCTGGTCATAATAGAAGCTTAGGATTTCTTGCAAAATGATGGTCTCTTTCCTTGTTTGCATTCTGAAACCCCCATATCCTACAGATACCAGATTTAAGCCTGTGTGATTTAGTGTTTATATTTCATGAGTTTGCTCAGTGGATGTTGTGAAATAATTACTGCTACAGCACGGTCTTGGAATGTCCACTAAGCAGAAATCTTGTTTTCCAGATTTGCAGGCCGCCCGGGAAAGTACAACAAGCTTTTCAACAGATGGAGATTGGAAGAAGTAAGCAATCCTGTTCTACGTTCCTGAGAAATTCCCATGAGTAAAAGGGAAACAACTGTAGGACATGAATTACATCCAGTTTGAAAGATCTACTATTCCATCTAAGTGCAGTGAAGAACAAACTCTTACTTATAACGAAGGCTAGGAAAGAGGAAATAGTAGTATCAGAGATTCCACTAATTAGTCTGTGTCAAGATCTGGGTTGTAACAAACAGAATGTTACTCTGTTATTTTGAAATGAATGCAAATGTATTGGTCTAAATGATATGATCTCTGTTGTTTAACATATACCTAGCCCACGTTCTCTTAGCCACATAATGCACTCCAGTTCTCCAAAAAATAACACGTCCCAAGGTTGTTCCATTAAACTATGTATTAATGCTTCTGTTATTATACTTCCTTAATATTCTGGAGGATAGTGTTATTTACCTTATGTATTTCAGTATTTTCCATTGACCTTGTGAACAAACAATTCTCTGATTCAGCTACTGATCTTCTGTTTCATTTCAGTGTCATCCAAGTGGCTGCTTGATAGATCTGTGTTTGCAGATGGGTGTTATTATGGTTTTGAAACAAATGTGGAACAACTTTATGGAGCTAGGCTATCCGTAAGTACTGCTGTTAGTATTTGTTTTACAGATAGCCGTTGCAAATTAGTGTTAATTGAGCAACAGGGGAAAATATTTTTCATACAAGCGGAGAGTAATATACCACCTTTAGCTGATATTTTTTCTATGATCATCACTAATTGATGAAGCTTGTGGGCAGCTGCATTGCTGATCTCTAAATGTGTATTTTCAGAAGAAGGTAAAGTGAGATTCTTCAGCAAGTTCACATTGGCATGTTTTGCATTATCCCTCAAAATAGCATTAGTATTAATTTTTAGCCCTCCCTGAAGAGTGACAGGGAATTATTACTACTGTTTACATAGTTTTGTGATCATATTTTGCAAAAATACCTATTTCAAGAACATGACATGCTTGGAGAATGTTTGCTTTTTCCATCTCACCACTGCAAATTCACACCCAAGGGAAGCAGTAGCCATGCCCTGAAGTTTCCCAAGGTCCATTAACCAGCCAAATTGTTTATTTTGAGTTTAAGAGTGTGATGGGTCCAAGAGTCTTACAGTTCTTCTGAAGCTGAAAGAACTTGTTTTCAGTAAGAGGTTGCTCATCAGAGATTAGTTTAATCAGTCTTAACCTTGATAATGTCAGAAAAGTTTACACTCACAGCATGCAGTCAGTCTGCAATTCAGCCACTGCATTGCTGGGAGAAGCAAATTTCTGAAAAGCAGCAGCCTTGAAGTATCAGGCTTCCTGCCTTCACAAGCCAGCACTGCTTTAACTCTGAGTGGAATTTCTTTTAGAACGTGCATGCTCCTTTACGGAAAGCAGTGTTTTGTTTTGACAAAGCTGTGGTTTGTAATTGTGGCCTTCCAGTAGGAAGAGCTAAGCACTAAGTTAGTTGGAGAGAAAAAATAGCAGCCTGTTGATAAAAACACTTAGAGAAGTTATTTCCCATCTTTGGTTCTTTCTTTCAGTAATATCTAGAAATAAATGATAGACTTTAATTGCCACTTATGTCTGTACTAGGTAATATTTTTTCCTTTTATAGCACTTTCATGCGTGAGGCTATTACTTCAGATGTACAGCTACTTTGTGAAAGGACCTTTGCAAACCTTCATAGAAAATAAATATTTACAGCTCAAGGAGCATTTTTTTAGACGTGACTTGCTCAAAGAGGAAAATATTCCATAGGGCATCTGATTCTTTAAGTTTGTTCCAAAAAATAGTAGGCGTTTTCTGCTATTCAGTATATCCTAACGCTCCTAGTAAGCTCTACTTATTTGACTTGTCTCTTAGAGGATTAAAAATACAGCATTCTTTGCTTAATGCTTTCAGTGTGCATGATTTTTTTTCCTGTTATTTTTGAGTTAGTGATGCAGGTAAATCCTTAAAATAAAAAACTAAAAAGTCAATGCAAGCCCATTCCATTTTCTGTAAGGTTTATTACAATACCTGACGTGCTGTGTTGAATACATAATTAAAACTATAATGTTAAGTTTAAAACTTCTTAAATTTCTTGGAAATCTCTTTAACAATATTGTAAATATTTCCATGTAACACCTCAGAAAACACTCCGATGCCATTCAAAACAACAACTAGAATTGTAAACTACAGCAAGGGACAGACAAGAACACTTCATTTGTCTAATACAGGTTATTACAGAATTGGTGGTCACGACGCAAAATGAAAAGAAGAGGACAATCAATGGAGCATAAAATTTCTCTACCTCAGTGGGAGAAAGATTGGAATCTGCAGCCGATGAACCTCCATGGTTTAATGGATGAATACTTGGAGATGGGTAAGCAGATTTATAGAGATGTCAGCTTATTTTTAAAAAATAAACTGCTTTAAAATATGCTTTTGCATGTCTAATTTCTAATCACAGAAATGCTTATCTAGTGTTACAGTTTGGCTTTACCACCATCTTTGTTGCTGCCTTTCCACTGGCACCTCTCCTGGCATTGCTGAACAATATCATAGAAATAAGGCTAGATGCATATAAGTTTGTGACTCAGTGGCGAAGACCGATGCCTGCAAGAGCAACAGATATAGGTGAGAGAAACTGATATCTATCGCTGTAAGGTGTGATCCCTCTGTCATCTTCTTTGATGGAACTTGCCCTTTGCAATATTTCAATATGTCAAAAGTGAAATTGATGGGTAGCCTGCAGATATCAGGGATGTCTTCTCAGCAGCCTAGGCTATACTGTAATAATTTTTTCAGGTGGAGCCTGTAGTGGTGGGAGTGTGAGGACGTGACTTCATCTTGGCTAGCTTTTCTGAGTCAGTAAATCTTTCTCAAGAGGAAAGAAAAAGACTGTGACTAGTAATGACTTTAATATCATTAGTATGACTTTTTGTGATAGTTAAAAACCACTGACTTCATCATTTCTTTTGTTTCTAGGTATCTGGTATGGGATTCTTGAAGGAATTGGAGTACTGGCTGTCATCACCAATGCCTTTGTTATTGCCATCACTTCTGATTACATTCCACGTTTTGTCTATGCATATAAATATGGTCCCTGTACAGATCAAGGATACAGACAAGAAAAGTAATGAAGATTTTTTAAAATTTATTTATACATGCTTATTTCAGGGGAAGTAAACTCTTCCTACTGTCTGTCTGTGTCAACGTATTTGAGCGGTAACATTTTATCTTTTACATCTGTGCAAACCTTGTCAGGTGTTTCACACGAAACAGCCATTCCATCATTACTTCCCTTCTAAACGCATATGAGAAATGCAAAAAAATGTGGAAGTTGTAGGCTCTTCCTAGTTGAGTTGTTCCTCTTTTCTGTGAAGATTTTGGTCTTTGTTGTCCCACTAGGAGAGGGAACTAAGCCATTTTCCTGCTTATCTCTTTGCTATTACTGCAGCCGTGATGGTGCATCTCACAAGCTAAATTTAACTTCTTCATTTCCCAAGATGAAGGAGCACAGAGAAAGCATCATGACAAAAAAAACAAACAAACAAAAAAAACAATAAAACAGCAAGGCAGTTCAGAGATGTTCACAAACTGGTCACGCAGTGAATTGCCTTCACCTGTGCTCCCAGGGCTGACTCAGTGCTTGTCTCAGGTGATCAGTCAGAGGTTCAGGCTGTGATTCAACAGTTCCCATACAACAAGGAATCCTTTTTGTCTCTCTAGCCATCTTTCTTAGTTCAGTGGGTTTGAAAGGCAACAGTGAAGTAGGAAATTAGTTTGCTTTGCAACTGCTGATAGATGATCCAGGAGGAAAAAAAATAGAAATAAAAAGAGCAATTTGCTCAAAATATATTTATAAATCATGTTTATTATCTTAGAAGCATAAGTTACTTCATTCTTTCCAATAACACTTTGCTTCTCTGCTTAGTATTTTACCTTGCTTTTGTCCTAATAAACAAACAGAACATTATCCTCACAACATGTGATAGCACACAGCTTTATACTTTATATCCACTTTAGGAAGAGTTCTGACCCCACGTCTTTGCTTTCCAGATGTCTAAAAGGATATGTCAATAGCAGCTTATCAGTGTTTGATCTGAGTGAACTTGGAATGGGATATTCAGGATACTGCCGGTACGTTTTGATGTTCCCTCTGCTTGTGATATATGGACATCAAATAGGCATTAAAAGGAAAGTCAGTGATTAAGTTAATGGCAGAGTAGTTTCACTTTTGAAAAGTAAAAGTATCTGAGTTCAACTTTGTTCAACGTGGAAATCTCAGATGTGAAAAGTGTGTTGTAGGATGCAATACTAAGCCAATGGAAACCCATGTTATATTCTTAGTTTCTTTGGGATTACTGTAAGCCACGTGTTACTGGCCTCTGTGAACTATTTCTTGTGGGTGGTTCTCCAGCTGTAAATATGGCAGAAAATTCTCATTTCATTTTTGCTCAGCATTCTGAGGTCTATTATTTAAAATATGCAATTAAATGTTTGTTGTGGCTTTAATCCAGCCCAGATTTCCAAATGTTATGCAAGATAAATAGGAGAAATTGAGCACAAAACTTAAACCCGACTTTGCATTAAGTGCACCGTTTCTTGTTTTGGCTTTAGTTTTATAGTGAAAATTACCTTAGACCAAGTTATACAATCCTGTTACCTTTATGCAGGCCTTGTCATCAGAATCTCAACTTCTTATAAGCAAGGATGAGAACCAATTTAGAGTCAACACACTTGAATGTAATACTCCAAGATGCTAGCTGTGTAACAACAAAAGAAAATGTTTGTTCTGTCTTTTTGAAAGCAAAACATTACCATCTTAAAAGCATCTATATTTAATATTTATATTGTGGGCTACGATTTTTCATTGAATTCCTCTTGAAATATGCTTTCAGGTCAAATTCTCTCCTTTTAACCAGCTCTGGGATAAGTTTGAGAGCTTTTCACCATGTCGAGTTTTTTGAGCATGGACTAATTTACAGTTTATTTTTGCTTTACAGCTACAGAGATTACAGAGCCCCTCCCTGGAGTTCAACTCCCTATGAATTCACTTTGCAGTTCTGGCACGTTCTGGCAGCACGACTGGCCTTCATTATTGTTTTTGAGGTTAGTTATGGAATGCAGCAATTCTCTTCTACCTTTTTAGAGTTGAAGTGATTTTTTTTTATAATAGTCTCTTAATAGAGTGTCATTGTCATTAGATGTTTATTCAATATAGTACTCGAGAGAAAAAAAAAACACTCCCCTCAAAATGTTTTCAATCAGCTACTTCCAACAGAACTGATAGGACAAGCACAGCTTCTGGAGTCCCCCCCGAAATCGTATTTTTTTAGCAATCATCTTATAAATCTTGATGGTTCGCAACTAAACATTATTAGAAGTTGTCCGTAGTGTGCGTCAGGAAAAATACGCATGGTGGCATCCTGATACAACACTGGAAATGAGTACTAACTTTGACTAAGGTACTGTCTGGGGAACTGGTTGCTTACTTTGATAACCAGCTCTTAACAAAGACTAATGGCAGATCCTGCAGTTGTGTATGAATTCTGGTCACTAGCTGTATCTTTAGTTTCATTTTTCATAAGACTTCAGCATTTCTGATAGATGGTTCATTTATACCCATATATATGTGCACATACGTAGATCACTTCAGAAGCAATGCCTTCTATTTATTTCCATGGAAATGTCAGCAGGTGCAGTGAGCACAATAACACTAATTGATAGAGCAAATCCATAGCTACGAAATACTCTTTTTCAATATGGTCACCGCCATTAGAGATGCATTATCACCAGCGATGAACAAGAGCTTTTATGCCATGCTCATCAAATGTGCACCAGTGGAGGTGACCACTATTGCTGTCATCACTGCTGAAACACACCGCACACCACCTCACTGTGCTCACCCCCGCTGTTTGGTCTCCATAAACATTCAGCAAGCATCTTGTGGATGTCAGTGGTTGCTATTTTTTCCACATGGAGGAACTCAGTTGCACACCTTTGCTTCATACTTCCACGTCAGACACCAATTCTGTCAGACAGCCCCTCTGCTGCTATCTACCATACGGCAGCAAAATGTAACCAGGTATTGATGGGAAAGTTCAACCTCCACTGCCATGCCAATGACATCCACCTCTGATGCTGTGGGCCAGCGTAACTACATAGAAGCCATTATTATCAGAGCAGGCCTTGTATATCTAAATAGAGATTAAAAAAGAAGGATCATTTTTCAGTCACAAGTCACATCGCAGTTCCAAATTTGCCATTCACTTTGAGGCCCCAGCGTTTGATCCTAGGAATGAGTATTTATGCGTGTGTGAAGCCATTGTTTTTGTTCTTCTTTTCAGCACCTCGTTTTCGGAATAAAGTCTTTCATTGCTTACCTGATTCCAGACATGCCCAAAGACTTGTGTGACAGAATGAGGAGAGAGAAGTACTTAGTCCAGGAAATGATGTACGAGGCTGAACTAGAGCATTTGCAGAGAGAAAGAAAGAAGAACGGGAAACAGTATCACCATGAATGGCCTTAGTCAATACCATGCTGCAACAAAAACGCTGTTTGGAAACTGAAGAGTGCGATTTCGAAACGAAGTCAGTCTTGCATCAGTGTGTGCGATTCGAAGTGTATATATATGTTCTTATTGGGCTGTGCAGTTGCAGGCTTTGGCAGGAAGTGGAAAACAGGTGCTTCCGATGAAGAACATGAAGAGCCTTATTGTGACTGGTCTGTGAGGTGAGCGCCCAGAACTGGCACTCAGGAATGGGCAGCAGATTAAAAATTTGGACACTGATTTTAAAATGGCAATGAGCTTTTATGCTGTTCGTGAAGATGCTAGCAGCATAACGAAAATAAAAAATTACCTATAAACTTGTACGGTGAGGGCATGACTAAAAAGAAATCACATGATATCCACTACAGCTTCTGATTGCTCAGCCGCATCTGTAATGCCTCTGAAGAAAAAAACGATTGTTGCCTTTGTGGCCATAACTTGATATAAATGATCTTTCAGGCTTATTGTTTTGTCAGGTTTGTCCTCGTCTCTTGTTGAGATTGTGGATGTGGTCCTACCCTAAAAAGTGGGTATATGGCTGCTTATTATATACTATGCAGTTTAAGATTTGCACATCATTGTCATTAATCTATCCTTCCAGTCAAAAACCAAAAATTCTAAATTCAAAGAGAAAACAGCAGCACTAAAACACACTGCATTGCCCACATTGCAGCTGTAGTTGAAAATGACATGGCTATGAGTTGTCTTTCCACTTTTTTTGTGCAGAAAGGCCACCTTCACATGGATGAAAGAATTGTCATTTCCATGCTCTGCTGCATGCAGATGTCTGTGTTACTGTTCTCTTTGACCTGTCTGAGCAATTATTCCGTGACTTCACAGAATGCTAACTTGAAATATTCTAATACAGTGCAAATTACTTCATTCTGAATATACAATTAACTATTTATAATATGCAAGCTTATGCAGATATGTATCAGACATACAGTATAGCATTTTGACTTGCTTGTTCAGGGAAGGAGAATCTGAGCACCTTATAACAATGCTCTTCTTATTGTAACAGTAAATGTTCCAGTAATGTGCACTTCTTTAATGGGGCTAAATAAGTCGGAGTATGGGAATTAGATACAGCCTGATGTGTATACAGATTGTCTATAAAAGCACACACACACAGTGGTTACTTTTAGATTTTCTATTATCAATTGTACGCCTTCTTACAGTCTGGGGAGCTCATTGTATAAAAAATAGACACTCATGTAAAGAACCAAATTTCAGGTTTTTTTGTGAATACAGTGTAAGGTAGTGCTGCTTACGGTTGTTGTCACATTTTGTTGACGGAGTTGCTATTAACATTTCATAATGTGTGAGAAGATAAGCACTTCATTTGAAAAATCTAAACAAGCGAGCAGAGTTCACTTGCAGTGTAGAGAGTGGGGAAACAAGAGTCGCAGTCATCCTGTTCGTCTTGTACAGTTTTAAGCAATGCTTAAATATTGAATGAGAAGAAAAAAAAACAAAGGAAAAAAAAAAACAACAGAACCACCAAATTATACTGACATTATACATTTGTGTTATTTTAGAGATAAAGCTGCAGCGAAATCACTGCTGTCAGATACAAAAAGACCTGAAATTTTACTTGATAAATGCCATGTTGAATCAGTAAGTGTCATTCCAGTATTTACTTACATATGTTAGAACAATCATTTTATTATTATTACTATTATTATTACACTGTATAAAATGAATTTTAAGAGCCCATCAAATAGATGAGTAGAATCCATTGTATCCAGTGAACTTTAGCATCATCGTTTAATTTCTGTACTCATTTCACTATATTCGTCTTGGTTAATTCCAGCTTAATGTGACCTGGCAAGGCAACTATAGAAGTATCTACAGTATTGCACAAAGGGGGAAGGAAATTGAAAGGTGTGGCTTAATCAGATGTATTAGCAGTTAGTTCTTTGATAATGGGCTGTCGGAACTCAGCTTTCCGTATTTTGGAAAGGCTGGTAATTATATTTTGGGTAGTTCCTCAGGAGTCCTTATCAGAAATATCAGCACTCTCCTGAGTACTTACAGCTTCACACTATTTAATTTAATTTATTCTCTCCCTGTTTCATACTGTGGAATATCAAGCACCACTTGACAGCATTAACCATGTGTCACAGGTTCTGTTTCTGTGCCACGTAGCGATAATACTTCAGTTCTTCAGAAGGTCACAGTTCAGCTCCCTTTTTCAAGTTTTCCCTAACAGCAAAATGCCTTGGCTGGCCCAAGGTGAGAAGATTTCGAAGAGAAATCAGCAACAGTCAGAACTGGTGATTATTTTGTGCTTTCTCGTTTCTGCTGTGGATATTGGCACAAGTCAAAACAGGCAAATTCCAACTGAACTTAAAAGTGCATTTGAAAGAAAACCTCTTTTGTATTTGAGTATGATTTGGGATTTAAATATTTATAATCTTAATATTTCAGCGCTGGTGTATAAAAGTAGACTGAAGGAAAGTATGTAGATCTGACTTTGCAGTTTATGCACTGGAAAAAAGCACAAGAAATTTTGGAGAAACACTGTGTGTTCCTTTATGTCTGAAGGACATGAACAAAGCGTAAAGGTTTTGCCACTAATAGCCATTTGCTTAAGCTGAGAACTTTTTGCTAGACTTTGTTTAGTATGCTGTTTGCATTGACTGCACGTTCTTTTACAGAAGTACAAGGCACACACTGTCCTCAGGAATACTGTATTTTATGAATGCTGAATGATCTTTTCATATTCTAGGTATTGTCTTTCCAAACGAATGACCAGTACGAATAGACCATGCATGCAAGCTGCGTTTGTGAAACCTGACAAAGCTTTAGAACTTAAATTTGTGCAAAAACGCTTTAGGTCATTGCTGATCTAATCTATGACAATTTTGCTCTATGCATGCGCCCTTACAGAGACTGCACGAGCAACTAGATATTCTTAAATACAAACGATTAGTCCAAAATGTCTTAATTATTGCTAACCAAATTCAGCGTCTTGATGTAGACGAAAGAAATTTCCATTTCAGAAATTGAAAAGTTGACACACATTATACATATTTCTAGTTACTTTTAACTCCAAATTTGTGCCCACTGTGTGAGATCTGAATTCTGGTGAGTGAAAAAAGGGGGGGAGGGGGTAGAGAAGGGGGGGAAGCATGGAAATGAAATGGATCCGAAGAATTCTGTTTCATTAGCCTTCCTAATGAGAAGTTCCCTCGTGGAGCTCAGCACCTCTGTCTATAGAAGGAGATGCATTGAGTGCTCAGTATTTACAGCTGAATGCCATCAGGGTTGCCTGCAGATTGAGCAAAAGCTCTCTATTTGTTATGCTGTAATTTAATTTCTTACATTGGTGATTCGGCATCCTGATGGAGTCTTTTGAGACAAGGCAGGTCACGTGATTTTCTTCCCAACCTCCTTTTTATTGAAACATTTATGGAGAAAATTTAGATGAATACTTAAGTTAATATTGATGATGATGATGAGGCTTAAATTCCCATAATAATGTTGGATGACAAATGGTTTGAGTTTTTTTTCACATATTTCTTCAGAAGTATACATCTTCATTCCTACAAAGCAGATGCATGCCTCTTACTGTGCCCTTTTCTGATAGCAGTTTGACTTATATCATGTTTTCAGGATTGCTTAGGTTCTATTTTATTCCAAAGAACACTAAAAAAAAAAATGTTTGGAGGATCTAGTGAAGTTAGGTGAATAAATACATACCTTAATGTGTAAATTCATTAATTTCCTGAGGTCTTCTTCATGAAGGAAAGTATCTTGGGGAACAAAGCTTTAGAGTGAGTGTTAATACAGGGAAAGGCATAAACTCGTGATATTTTTTTCTTACTGTATCATTAGGATGATCTGTGTGCATCTGTGGTTTCCTTATTTTGGCCTCTTCTGCAAACTCCAAATGCGAGTGCTTCCAGAGAGAATGATTGGAGCCATGCAGTTCAGTGAATTCCCTGCATGGTATCATGTGGGATTTATTCATCTTGGAGCTGTGTCACCAATTTTCAGGGGCAAATTCGTATGCCTGTGTTCAGAAGCATGAAATCACTTCGATTAACTGAAAATGATCCTTGTCTATAAAAAGAAAAAAAAAATAGCTCTCCTTAGATAGCTTACATGTAAGACCAATTCTCATTAGTACTGTCATAAACTAGATTTTTGTAAGTACACCGAGTAATGTATTCTTGTAAACAGTTGTATACGAAGTTGTATACAGTTGTATACGAAGGCAGTGAAGTTAATGGAAATCAATCCCATTTTCCATTTGGCATTACGTAGGAGAAAAAAGACAGATCCAAAAGCAATTATCAGTGTATGTGTGATCACTTAAAATTGCATAGTATTTCCAGATGCATTTTATTTTTCACAATCCTCGTAAGCTACTGATGTTGATTTTGGGGGGTTAAAGCTTGAAGCAGATCTATAACCAGCCATTCGTAACAATGTGTATTTTATGTTACAGCTGACACTAGAATTCAGAGATCCACATTTAGGCAGATTTCGGAGAGAGATGAAGTAAGTTATTTTGTCAGTTCTAATGCACAGTTTGACTGAAGCGTAACCAGTAACCGTTTTTCCAAGCATTTAAGTGAGTTGCAAACCTGAATTCCTGTGGCAGGAAAGGCAGTGGCTTTCAAAGACCTCTTTACCTTTCTGTGTTCAAGCTCATGCTCATTAAAGCCCACCTCCTGCTGCAGTAAAATGGAATAAACCAGCATTTCGAGGCTGGAGATGAGCAGAGAAGGCAAAGCTCATACGTTCCTTTTAGCAAGTATAGCTGCAGAGTCCCTTATCGAGTCTCCAAAATAAAGGGTTGAAACTGGAGCACGGTGAGAACCCATGCGATCCTTTTCCTTTTCTCCTCTGGTTCATTCTTTACTTATCCATAGTGTTTTATTAAGTGATTCCTTTTTGCTGATGGTCCAATTTCAAGAGCAGTTGCCTGACCTAAAGTACTTAAAGCACTAAAAGAAGCCAAACAGAAGTGTTCCCAAACCAGTCTGTCCAGTGCTTGTTGCCAGCTGGTATGCTTGCGACAGAGTGGTGGGAGGAAGCACACCGTGAGTCTGGTCTGCTGTGACATCTGTCACTGTCCCAAGGACTACCTTTTGCGCTCCTGTCCCTCCCTACACACACACATGTCCTGAAGGTCCTACCCAATCTTGGCATTTTGAAATTTGTATGAATAGGCTCACATCGACAGTTTTTCTCCAATTCTGACATTACAGCTGCGTTCACTATACATTGACACTGACGTCATTTTGACATGGTCGTGATAGCACAATGTTACCACAACAGCACAAATTTATAACAGCACAACAAAGAACCATAGAGAAATCCCTTTGCTCTTCCATGTTATGCAGGAACTTTCTTAGTTCAGGACTGGGATTTTGACTTGAAAAGTTAATGGAATATCCCCTCCTCACTCGCACTGGAAATTACCTTTTGTTAGTTCCTTTGGCTCATTCTAACTTCTTGCCATAAGCTCTGTAACACTAGATGTTCCCTGCAGTGTGCTCCTTACTTGCCATGAACTAGTTGTTGGGATGCTACTAGATGAGAAATGAGGATTAAACCCAATGCAGCCTAAAGCTAGTGAGATTTTAAGCACTGAGAAGTTGAGAATTTTTCAGTTAAAAATTTCAAAAAATTCAAATCACCTTTTTATTTAATGTTCTAATGTTTAGAAGGCTCGGAATTTTGTATTGAAAAAAAAATCTACAAAACTGTTGATTCTAATTTTTACCTAGAGTAGTATCGCTGAAATTTCAGTTGTTTGAAATAATCTCATGTAAAATCTACATAATGTTGTTCAGCCATTTTTACTTCAATAGTCCTGGCTAACTTGCAATATCATGATCATAAGAGATTTCTTATAATGTGTATATACTTGAAATTTATGTAGTATTTAAATACAACTTGGTTTCTAATTAAGAAATGAGAGTACAGTTTCAACTATTTTTTCTATTCATAATTCCAAACTTTGTAAGTAACATTTAAAATAGGGTTACCACCAAGTGTTTCAGAGAAATTAACTTTTATGTACTGCAAGCTAGAAGTTCCTCTGGCCTGTCAGCTTTCACTTTCTTTTGGGTTTAAGGTTACTCTTACAAGCCGGTGTTTACCCCAGAACTAAAAGAATTCACTGAGGAAAAGTTGTTGATATGATTAACTATTGTAAGACACTTTTGGCATAAATTTGTCTTTCAGATGCTGTTTACTTTATCAAGGTTTACATGTACAAATGCGATGACTTACTGTATCATACACATTTGAATATTGCATTTTTCAATAATAAACTTGGATATCTTTGAAGGAATCTCTCGGTGTCGTAATTCCAGATACTCAAAGTTATGAAAAATACACTGGTGAGTATTCATGTGCCTGCAAACCATAGTATGTGAGGAAGTAAAGGATGGGTTAAACTTGTCTCAGGCAGTTGAACATTTAATACTTACTGTGGTCTCAGGGCATATATAGACTCATTCACTCATGATCCAGTGCTCTCACTAATTATTAATTTCTTACATTTAAGCTCCTGTTTTAAATTGACAGTTTTCTAGTTTCTTAATCTCACTTTTTTTTTCCGCTCTCATGCACAGGCTAGCTCTTCTCCAGAAAGATGAGTGGCTTGGGACTTAAAGCAAGCAAGAAGATTAGACAGCTTTAATCAACACTGAATATTTAACCAGAATGGTAATTTTTTTCTGATTTCCAATTTAGCCTTAAGTCTTGGTAGAATACTCATTAATGAACCGATTAACAGTTTTAACCATCTTACATAAGGCCGTGTGTTGGGCTTGGGTAGAACCCTTTGGAACATCTGACACCAAATAACATGGGCTCAGTGGACAGCTGTAGTTGAAACAAACCCGGTGCAGAAATATACTTCAGAAGATAGTAAGTCAGTAGCAAATATAATTGTAAACTGTTCTTAAGGGTGTGAAGAGAACCACAAACTGGACAGCCTCTGGCATGTAGAATGTAAGAATACTGCAGTGAGTGGATACTTCAAGAAATATTGAATAGTTTTCACAGTCAGTTGTCTCTTTTTAAGATATCATCCCATTACTGGTAGAGAAGTTTTGGGGTTTTCTCATTCACCATCTATCTATGTAGTTTGATGCTGGTGTTTTGGTCCAATTTCACTCCTGAATTGTTGACTGGTTATGTTGAGAGCCAAAATGAAATACAAATGCCTGTGTTTTCTAAGTTTCCATTCCTGCCTTGCTAACCGTATCAAGGTTGGATGCACAAACAAGAAAGCTGTCACATGAGACGATAGGCCAGCTAGATTTAGCTGTAAGCTTTTACGAGATTATAAAAGTGGTGTAAAAGGGATTAACGCAAATATTGACTTAACTCTCAGTCTGTTGACAAAGTGTCTCCCACAGGCAAGACCATGTCACTTACAGACTGTTATTTTGTCTTCTAATTGAGTAATCAGGGACTGTTCCCAGAGGTTGGGCATGAACACAGATGGGGGAAGTAACTTGGAGGTCCACTTTGACCTAAATCTACATCATAAAGACAGGGTCACTGATTAGCAGAAGCAAGATCTGGGACAAAGTGCTGGCTGGATCCATAATATTTTCAATCAGTCCGTTTCATTTAATTCAAAAACTACATCCAAGAGTTTATCGTGGGGAGAGGTGATCTGTTGAGTCTGACTAACAGGCAGGATATAGAGGGAAATGCATTTCACTGTTACAGAGCCCTTAGCACATTTGGGTAAATTCTTCCAAAACATTCTAGCATGGAAATTATTTCACCTCATGATGTGCTTTATTCAAAATTCTCATGGATTTTCAATTAGGAGGCATTATAAAATGGCACTTTATTTATTGCTTACAGCTAGTAAATGGATTTTGCAGCTTAAAAACAAAAACAAACAAAAAGATATACAAACATTCAACCAAACAAAAAGGCTGAAGATAATCTTTTCAAGCTAAAAGGATGTCTTTCAAAGACTAATTATGGATAAAGAACTATCCTGAATTTTTGTAAAATTTGTTACCCTCTCCTATTGCTTGGAATAAGACATTACAAAGACTTCTTATTTCCACAGAGGAAGCAAGCACAACAAACTCAGTCAATAGAAGACCAGTCTGGTCTATACAGTGTTTCTGTGCAGAGGCTTTCTGTGATGCCTAAGAATGGGCACAGACCTCCTCCTCTCCCTTCTGTCTCCCTTGGCCTCCTTCTGTCTGCAGTGGAGAGAGCATGACCTCCGTCAGAGGGCAGTTCACAGTCTCACCTTAGTGAGAGACCCCGGAAGCTTATCTGAAGTCTTGTTTTATCTCAAGTTCACCTTTGCACTTTACCATTCAATGACTAGTTACTGAACAGAGAATGATGTATAGACGTATTGCAGCTACTTCCTAGTAGTTTCCATGACAAGATTCATGAAACATTTCTTCTGAAATAGCAGAGCTTCCACAAAGAACATTGTGTTACAATTTCCCAGTTCTGTCATGAAATTCATAAAGAAAAATCCTGCCTTTATTGCTATAGAGAGCAGTTCTTTCTTGGTCATCTAGAAGGTGGTAAATGTGATACAAAGAGCTCTTCATTTCTGAAGATGGAGTAAAGTTTGATTAAACATCCCATTCCTCAGCTTCTAGAGACGAGATTCTTTGCTCATATTTGTATAGGATTTTTCCTCAGGATTGTAACCAGGCAACTGGCTTGTGTTTTCTTTGCTGACATTGTTCTTGAGGGTGTCTTCTGTTCCAGCTGTATCTGCAATAACTTCGGGCAGATTTTTTTCAAAATCTTCCTGAAAAATAGAAAGAAAATGCCCCAGTAGTTTCAAAGGGCACACACTGCTTTTGTAATTGCTTAAAGAGTGAAATTTTGACACACTGTCCTACAAATCTGAGGAATTGCTTCGCTACAGCAATGACTGCCAGACTTACAAAAATGCTCTGTTTAGTGTGTCACCGCTCCACAGACAGTCATTGATTTTCTCATTCCTGCATGGAAAGTCTTTAATAAAAGCAGCAACAACAACTTCTCACAACTCCTCTGTTGATGCACAAGTCTTTAATTATGTTCTTTGTGAGTCTCTAATTACTAAAATTCGGTGTTTCACAAGCATATTCTTTTTACGTTTTAGTGGATTTTCTTTTTTGTCCAGCCTACTCTTGCCTCAGGGGTTTCATGCTGCAACTACTTCATTAATCTCACTGTTCTGTATTTTTAGCACATGCAAGGGACAGTTGTTTCTTTTCACTGCCTTTATTAATGTGGGCATCATTTTTCTTCAGAAAGTCCCTGCTAAACACCTAAAGCCAAGTCAGACAGCTGGAGTAAATCTAGAGCCACAGGTGCTGCCCGAATTGAACCATCAGGGGGGAGTGGCTTTAAACTGAGACTCGGGAGGTTTAGGTCAGATATTTGGAAGAAGTTTTTCACACGGAGGGTGGTGACACAGTGGAGCAGGTTGTCTAAGGAGGCTGTGGATGCCCCCGTTGCTGGAGACATTCAAGGTAAGGCTGGATGTGGCTCTGGGCAGCCTGGTCTGCTGGTTGGAGACCCTGCACATAGCAGGAGGGTTGAAACTAGATGAGCACTGTGGTCCTTTTCAACCCAGGCCATTCTATGATCGCATGAAGAGTGAAACCTCTGTGGCAAGTTAGGGGGGGAGGGATAGCTTCTGCCTTATCGCTGAGAACCTTGCAGGCTAAAGTTTATTTTAACATGTAAAGGTGCTTGCCGACTCTAAAGCAGCTGAAAACATGCAATTAGCTTTATCTCACCCCTCTCAATCCTGCAGACTTTGCTAAGAAGGAGCAGTGCCTCTGCAAGCTATTAAGAAAATGGGATCTCATGTTTAACAAAAGGCGAGGCCTCGGGACACCTGTGGAGGGGTCTTTTGTTCTGCTGCAGCTGTGAGCAATCGCCGCTCAGCGCAGATCCGCCATCTTTGGAGTCTGGGAGGGCAACAGAAGGGCTCCACAGACACCAGTGCCTGGCAGCAGATGAGCAAACTGCATGCTGGCTGTGAAGGGCCTGACTGCCTAGAGGGAGGTCTGAGACAGGCTGCAGGGGGAAATGGGTAACCTATTGCTGGTTGGGACACCCTGGCATAACCGTGTTAGCAGGTTGTGGCTGGATCCTACTCACATCCTGGCTGCCGTGCCGCACACCACACCACATCAGTGTCTTGAGCCTGTCCGACCAGAAGCAAAACAAGTTGCAGACTGGCTTAATTAGCACTGGGCGGATGTCCTTTCCTTTGGTAGGCCCTGGAAGGAGGGGAGAGCGGTCAGCAGTAGGTATGGCTGTGGAAAGATGGCTGTGAGATGTGAGACCCCAACCCATGCTCCCCTCAGCCCGGGCCTTGTGAGCAGCTCTTCAGCAGCTGAGCTGCTCGAGCATAAAGCTGCTTTGTTCTTACTGAACACCAACCTGTTACAAAGCTGATGAGCAGCCCTGAGATGATGCAGCCCAGGCAGCCGATGGTACTGAAGTAGAGGTAGGACAGGGAGTACCAGGTGTCTGCCAGCAGAGGCCTGAGGAGATGTGACACGAGAGACAGAAAGCAGCTCATGATGGCTGCTGCCAACGGGGATGCCTGAGCTAGACTGAAGTCACAGCGGTAGGGAAATACCTGTTGGCAGCCATGATGGGAGCTGCTGTGGTCGGCAGGGCAGTGCTGTTTGCCAGCGTGCAGTTGAGAGTCGACAGCTCCAAGGGAATGGTCTTTACGGGCTGTGCAGGATAGATGAAGGAGCCAATGCCAACCCAGGCAGCCAAGGTGATTCCAGTGAGGAAGCCACCGATTGCACCCTGGTCAGGGAGAGCAAGATACGCTCAGAGGTGGTGTGGGGGAAGCACATTTCTGCTAACGTTATGGTCAGCTGGGTTCTTTCTTGGCTGAGGTGAAGCACTGTTCTCTAACAAGAGCTGCAGCCAGTTTGAAACTGAAATCACAGAATTAAAAGTTATACTGCTGAACAAAGGCGATGGGGCAGAGTGAGGTAAGCTTGGGTTACGCTTTACCCAAGTCAGCAAAGTTGAGCAATTGAGCTTGTTTTGTGCTCCCTAGAGTGGGTATGAATTGAGGAGATGGCAAGGGAAGCATGTTATGTTAATGTTTTATCCTTTTTTGAAAGACAAGAAATTGAAATCTAAAAGAGAAACAAATTAAAAACTTCCAATATTGATCTAATCACTAATTATCCCACAGTTGGGTAGAGATAAATTCAGACCAAAAAAAAAGGCTTTCTGAACAGTTCTTGGGCTCTGCCACCTCTGACAGCCAGTTTGGACCCTAAAACAATTTGAAGGTGGGGTTTTAACTGAACAACTCCAAGAGGTTGTCTCTTTTATAATAAGGATCTTTTGTTTCTTACCTTCCAGTTAACACAAGGAAAGATTATTCCCAGAGTAAATAATCCCAGCATGGGCCCTCCAAATATTCCATGAATGGAGAGGGCAGCCTGTGGATGCAGAGAAGAGATGTGAGCCAACACAGCGACTAGGGGAGCCTGAGCAATTCTGATTCTGGTCTGACTTTCAGTAGTGGAGAAAGGACAAACAGTAATTTCAGTGCACAGTGAAAGGAGTGAAAGGACTGCAATCAGTGTCACTTCCCAGCAGTAAGTAGTGAAAGCGATTTCTTTTTTATGATTTTTTTTTTTTTTTTTGACTGAGTTCTCTTAGCACATGAGGAATTAATATGAGATGGTCCTCAGGAGTTGTTCAGGTTGACTAACAGTCCCCCAGTGTTATTGGTTCAGTTCATTGCATTTCAGTCTATCCATGTTTGGATCATTGCCTTTTTGAAGTGCTAGATACCTGCACAACTCCTCCCATCAGTGATGCTGCTCCAGCCATGGATGTGCACAAAACACCATATAATATACCTGGAAAAAATCAGATTGTTAGTGCCAGCTAATAAATAAGACAAACAGTTTCTAATTGAGCTAGTGTCAGAAAGGACCAGCTTGAAGGAATTTGCAGTTTGGGTTTTGATGCGTGAAGCACTCAGTGCTTTTTTGTGTGAAGTCTTTGGGGTTTTTTTGTTCTTATGAAGTTGAATTTAGCACTGATATTAATTTAAAAGTCTCAAGTGCTTCAGTTCCTGTTGTCTTTGAATAATGTTTTTTAAGTGATCTCATGAATGAAATGAACAATGATGCAAACAAAGGCTTTCTTCATTTAATGCTAGTTTTAACCTTGTGGCGGGCAACTCTGTCATAGCATTCATCAACAAAACTTATCTAATGAGCTAGCACACCTTGGTTATTGGATGTAAAACATGGTCTGTCTTGGGCGTGAGTAGAAAGGCTAGGTAGTAAGTGGCAAAGCTGGAACTGAAAATGTTGCAGGTGATGACAGAGACAGAGGGAAGGGCTGGTTTTGATCTTAATAAATGTCAATGAAGGGTTATGATAATATTAAAATACTTGTAGAAGAGTTAAGGCAATACTGCAGTACTTGTAAAACGTATCATACAAATGCAAACCGCTTTGGACTTGGTTTTGACAAGTTGTCCTGGTTTTGTTTGCTACATCTTTATTGTCTGCTGAAAAACTGAACAAAACAACAACTTTTTTTTTTATTATGATTCTCTAAGTTTAAGCAGAAATGTCATATTGTGCTGCTGTAAAGCAATAATATTTAGTAATATTACTGTAAACCAATGTAGCAATAACTACATTGATACATTTCAGTTTCCAAAGCAGTTTCCAAAGTATTCCCAGTACCTTCAAAACAGAAGAATGCATGCACCTTCTCAAAAAGCTTTTGGGTGGTTGTTTTTGCTGCCAGCGTTGATTTGTTTCTGTACCATATATCGAGTGCACTTAAGTGTACTGAAGATGGTCATCCTTTAAAAGCAGTTATGCTGCTGGGGGGGTTTTGGAAGCAGAAGTGCATATTTGAAGCAGTGCCTGAAGCAGCTGTTGCCCTTCACGCACACAACTGCTCTCAGACTGAATTTGGAATACAGTTTCATTGTGTCCTACTTGAAATAATATGCAGATTTCTGCAAGTATTATAGCAATTGTACTTGGAGGACAAGAGCACAATTCTATAGATACTGTATATGCTTAATGGTGAAATTAGTTAGTAGAAGTGAGCTAATTCAGCTTAATTCTAGTTAGCTGAGGCGCTAAGTTAAAAGCTTCGTCTCTGTTGGCTTATTCTAAGGTTAAGAGAGGAGTCAGGAGGAGGTCATCTTTTGTGGGGATGCAGCAGCTCTGTAGAGTAGTAGTTCTGTAGAGAACTGCCTCTGAAGTCTACCTTTCTCTATAGAGCAAGTATTGCCTAAGGCAGTGAAGTTCCTTTCCAGAGTGTATAAAATCCTGCCCTATTCTTTCTTGTACTAATAGTGGCTGAGAGGGGCAGACAACTTTGCCTTTAAACAAATGGATTCTACTTTGGCTACTTACACAAGCCTTTGCTAATCCACGTGCTCGTTTTCTCAGACAGGCCTGGGAAACATTTCCTGACCAAGTCTTCAAAGGTAACAGTTGCTAAAGCATTGATGCTAGCTGCCACCGTGCTGTGGAAGAGGAAAAAAAGAATACTGAGTAAATACAAAGCAAACTAAGCTGAAAGTAAGCTGTTTTTATAGAGAAATGCTGCCTATTGTTCATTGTTAAATACTGTTCAAGAACTGTGAATTTCATAATACATTAGGAATGCAAAGAGTGTCACTGTGGATATGGGAATTTAAGTAGCAAGGGGGATAATTTTCTTATGATAGCAAGGGTTAAATAATAACATTTTAGGTTTGGCATAGGTTTCTGCAGAGACTAATTCACTCCTAAACTGTAAGCAGTTCTCTTGAATCTGACTATGTATACTGCAGATGCTGGTGAGGGTTCTGTCCTTCCTGTGATTGCTTGGGATCCTGCTTCATGCAATGAGATGGAAACTCATCCCAACTGACTATTCTGTTTACTCAACTACAGAGATCTTAAAACTTAGTGATTATGTTATATCCTAAATAATAGTTGTTCTCATCTACTGGAGGGGAAAATCCATAGATTTGCAGTCTAATGTTATGTGTTCCCTCATAAGTGAAAAACATAAAATGGAAATGGTTTTTGATTCTTGTAACTAGATGAGTTTGTCTCTGTGGCCTTGTTGTGACAGCACGCAGGAAATGTAGCTTCAATTGCATTATTTGCACTGGTTGGCATTCAGTGCCCTTTGTTGTGTAACTCTCTGGCTAGGAGCAGGCAGTTGGTTATATGCATGTTTTTTTTTTCCTGTTTTGGTAACTCTCTTCCTGTAATATTTTCAACACATGAAGTATTTTGAAACAGAATATCAGAGTTTGACTCTATGGCATTCATGCATGTCGCTGCGAATTTGAATCTTCTCTCTAATGTCCCATGAAGTATTGATGCTTGGCCTGTGGAAAGTACAAACTGCAATCGCATGCAGATCCCTGAGTGACTCAAACTTCTCCAGGTAGACATCTCTCTTCCTATGCTAACTGTAAAGACAGGCTTGGTAGAAAACTCTCCGTTCCTACCTATGATATGATATGGCAGTCAGGTAAAATAAACGCGCCTTCAATGTGAAGAGCTACGAAGTTATTTCAGCTAGCTGGTCACTCGTGTTTCTACAAAGATAAGGATGTAATTTTACCAATACATTATTTTCATTCTATAACTTATTGAAGATGAAAAGATATTGGAGGCATGGAACTAGATTTTAGTTCCAAAACTTGGCAAAGTACTATTGCTTTTTCTAGAATGTGCTAAGGAAAAAAAGCTGTGTATTCATTAGGATTTCTTGTTTTAAGCCTTGTTCTGGGCCCTCAAGAAATCAGTGGCATGCAGTTAAAATGTTATTTCAGATTCACAGACCTTAATGTTCCGCTGAACGCACAGGCAACAAATAGTCCTGGGATTCCTGGCATCGAAGAAAAAATGTCCATAACAAAATATGGCATGAGCTGGGGTAGAAGACAAAGGAGGAAAAACACAAGAAATGAGTTAGGATTTTCCTGAGTAAGAGAGAAGTACCTGCTTTTGGTCACACTGCTGAGCTTTTATTTTCCAGCCAACAAGGCATATTAGATTTTGAGAAAAGCAGATTTCGTTTAGCAAAACAGCAATCAGATTTGTACTGCAGGAGTGTAAAAATAGGTGTATGCCAGCCTGATTCAGCAGTCACCTCATTGCCTGCAGAGCTGCAAGGATAAAGCATCCCACAGGACTTAAATGGACTTTATTCATGCAATGTCTCGGCCCAATGCACCTCTAAGCTGTAATAATCTGCATCTGTACCTGATCAGGAGCTGAAATGAAGTCAGCAGTCCAAGGATCACAATTCTTGTAATGAGCGTACATCACCAAACCAGAGAATACTGCACACACCAGGATTATCCAAAGTCCCAGTAAATTCAGGTAAAGTGCCCTGTAGCAAAAGGGGAAATTCTGATTAACACAAGATAATTTGTAATAGTTTTTCGTTTTGAGAGATTCTTTGACCAAACCTAGCTGCATAATCTCTTAAACATCTCCCCATCCTCAGAATATGTCACACGCATTCAAAAATAATAACAGTGAAAAATACAGCCTTCTTATGCTATAGGGCAAGGATAAAGGTTACACTTTGTACAGCTGAAGGAAATGATGTAAAACCAGTAACTGCTATGTGCAGAATAGACTGCAAGAAGAGCTGGTGGGGTCCTTCCTCTTGCCTACAAGGGCAGGGTTTTGTTCGTCAGGAGTTACTGCTGTTCTCCACTCAAGGAGATGTAATGCTTTGCCTAAGTATTAGTTTGCAACCACGACAGAATCCATGCATTGCTGCCGTGCAGAGTTGTGGTTTCATGTCAGTAAAATAGACGTGGGTGGCAGCACCCACTGGGAAGGTTGTGTGTGATTCAGTAATCCTTCAGTCCCAGTGAGCTGCCAGATTTTATACAGCCTACATCACCTCCCACAAGTTCTCTGGCTAAGGCAGAGCTATGCTGCTGGCACTCAGAGGTCTTTCTAGACATTTTACTAGTGATATTCTTGTTGTCATGACTTCCAAACGAAGTTCGGAAACTAAAATTTGAAACTAAATTTGAATAAAGGAAATTCCTATAATCTATCATAGCCTTAAGAAAAATGAGTGTGATTGCAGCCAGCAAAAAAAAAAAAAAAAAAAAAAAAAAAAAATTTTGGAGAAGAGAAGAAAAATCTTATTTCTTTCTTTTGCTAACTGTGCAAGCAGTTAGTATTAGAAGAAGTTGGGTTGTTCACTAGAATGTGTATATCTAACTATGCACACACTCATGCTGAACTTCAGGAAGTTAGCAGTCTGGAGACCTGTGTCTATATTGTAAAGTTTCATAATTGATTCTACAATTGTCCTATTTTGTTAATGTTTTATAATTTTAATAAATATTTGTGATCACATATCATTTAGATGATGCCCTGTACTATAGTGTACTCCATTAATGGAATAACAACTTTCAGTGAAATATATCATATACCAAATTCCAGAAAAAACGTTTTTTTTGTAGAAAGCTGGAGATAGTACTGCTTCTGTGCAGGCATCTTATCCAGACTGCTTTTGAAGATTGATTTGGCAACCTGACTGCAGATTAACAAGCTGTGCAAGAGTTAGCTAGCCAAGGGGAAATGGTTTTAAGCTGAGGGAGGGAAGATGTAGATTGGATGTCAGGAGGAAATTCTTTACAGAGAGAGTGGTGAGGTGCTGGAACAGCTGCCCAGAGAGGTTGTTGATGTCCCATCCTTGGTGGTGTTCAAGGCCAGGTTGGAAGAGGCCCTGGGCAGCCTGGTCTGGTATTAAATGTGGAGGTATTAAATGTGGTCTGGTATTAAATGTGGAGGTTGGTGGCCCTGCATGTGGCAGGGGGTTGGAGATTCATGATCCTTGAGGTCCCTTCCAACCCTGGCCATTCTGTGATTCTGTGTGTTTTTCTTTCTTCAAATATTTAGGTCCCTTGGGGCCAGAGGGAATCAGACTGTCAGGACAAAATTGGTTAACAGCCACCCAATAACATCCCAATATTTATTTAATGCAACTGACAAACTGTTGGCATAATTCCATGTCAGTATATTGCATTGCTAGAATAGGCTAAGGACAGGTAACTTACATCTTTGCATGCTTCTCTGTTTTGCAAGAAATGCATCTCTGTATTGTGGACTGATTAACTCCATAGAGTCCTAGCCACGTAAATGTTCCCCCAATAACAATTGTCCAAAAGGTGTGTCGTCTTAAAGGATCCACATCAAAGCTACGAAAGAGGAAGATAAGCAGTTCAGTTCCCTTTTTAAAACACAGTTTCATTTAAGAGTAGGTTGGTGAATTTTCAAGAATATATTCAGTTCTATCCTCTGAATCAAAATGCCTCGTTGACATGTTTTGGCTTAGGTTTGGGGTTATTTGTTTTAACTTTACATGGGAACGCTTCTGTCAAGTCAGGATAAACATAAGTCATGTAGAAAAATAAGTGGAAATAAATCACATGGTTTGTGCCCAAATTTCAGATCTGTCATGTTATACCAACTGACTCAAAGCCATCTTGCTTGAAACCCAATTCTTAGCAAGGAACAAACCCACACAGTAAATATTAAAAATTCTCAAAGCTCTTACTTACATCATTTTGGGGTATTATTTCTTTTTCAAGGTATTGCTTCAGCTGCAGTGCTATCTTTTTTTTCTTTTCTTTTTTTTTTTTTTTTTTTTTTTTTTTTTTGTAACAGTGAAATGTCATAACTCAGCAACTCTAACCACTGCAAGTACGCCTTTCCATCTTACATCTGGCTCTTCTGCAGTTCTGCTAATCTTAATATGGATGACAGATAATATTTGATCTTGCTGCTAGTTACTGCCAGTGACTTGGCTTGATCGTTGAATTCTAGTCAACGCCACAAATAACTAAAGATCATCAGTTTGCTATCCTGGTGCTTCGTTTCCTCATTGCTAACTGCTGTGGTGAGTGTACTTAAAATGAAGTGCTTGTTCTATGAACTGAAAGTGAAAGATATGTGCAATTTGAAGGAAAATTGAGTACATCTGCAGTTAAACAAAGAAAAAATGGCAAAGAATATTAGGAATTGGTTTCTTCAAAGCAGGAAATGGAAGGCAGAGTACTTCTCTCCTTGGAGGTCGACTGCAAAGAAATAAAGACCAGGCTTCTCTAAGGTAGTTCTCTGGCAGTATCTCATTGTACTATGGTAGTGTATTTTGGGCTTAGTCTGAGGATGGTTTCTAAATGCTAAGTGTAGAAGAAGCAAAGGTTTGTGCCATTAATTTCTTACTCAAATATGTTCAGTCGTGATCCTTCATAGGCATCTTCCCAGATCCTGGTTGACCCACCATTCAGAATAGTTCCTCGAATCAAAACAGTCATGAAGCCAAGCACCATGATCACCATTTGAAATGCATCTGCCCAGACAACAGCTTTTAATCCTCCCTAAAACAAACAAATTGAATGACAAGAAAGACAATGAAAGCTCACAAAGACAACAGGAGGTGGAAGTAGCACTTATTTTAAGATCGTATTTTATGGCTGTATGTATAGCATCCAGCAGATCAGGTCTTTTCTCGAATCTCCTTTATATCCACACTTTCAAATATTGTGATCTTGCAGACAAGCTCAATGGCTCGTCCACAGCCATATGAGAAGATCTGATGTCAAGTTACATGTTTTTTTTTTTCCTACTTTCTTAATATTCATCTAAAGAATATCTCTCTGTTGTTGAACAGTTTTAGAGATTACAACATGGCCTACGTTTGTACTTCCCATAGCACACTGTATATTTCTCAAAGTGATCCCCAATTATACTGACATCGCTAACAGTGCAGAATGGCCCTCGGAAAGTTTGCAACTGAGCTTTCTTCCATAGCTACTTTCATATTTCATCAAATCAATGCCAGAGCAGCATAAGTAGTGTTTCCAGCAGGGGCTGAAACAGTGAAAAAATAAGTGATAATTAGGTAATGATAATGAATGCTAGAGGTGTTCTAAGCTGAAGTGCTCTCCGCTTCCACTGCAGTGTTCATCTTTGTTATTGTCTGAAGGCTCACGTTGCTTCCACCCAGAAGCAAAGCACTCTCTATGATCTGTGAGCCAGTTTTCCTGGATTTTCTCACTCAGCATTGATCTGCAGTTATGTCAGAGGCGTGTTTTTCATTACAGTGTTTTTCTGTCTATAAGAAGATAAGGGGAATCTTCTCAAATGATTTAGTATGGCAATGAAAGGTTATAGTCCCCTTATCTGATCTCTGCTTCAGGCTGACTTAAACCTTCAAATAGAGTATTTGAGAATTGAGAATTTTTTCCCTCTGAATTGACTAAAGGCTCTGAAAGAAATTTATCTCTTATGTTCTACTACTTTAAACACTCGGGCTGTGTTTAGATATTTCACTTCTGTTGCAGCTTGTGTAAAAAGGGTGGGTGAATTTAAAAAAAAAATAAAAAAATAAAAAAAATCTGCGTTTAAGTTGTTCAGTCAATGCCTGTTACATACCATAGTGCAATAGAAAGTGCAGACAATTCCTGTTGCAACTACAGAGCCCCAGAGATCAAACCCAGTGACTGTGGAAACAAAGAAAACCAGATAGTTAGCGAAGTGGGGGTAGGTTTTCCGGATGGTAAGAGAAAAGCTGTGATCCTTTAGCCCTGGAAAGAAGGACGTAGTTACTGATTTTAACATTTTCTGTTTGCTTGGAGCTTTGCCAGATTGTTCAGGTTTCTTAATACTACTTCACTGTTTTTTCCAGTTTGGGTTTCACTGTTTTCAGGTACAGAAGTAATAGTTAAAAATAATTACACGTAGGAAACACTTTGTTTTATAAGCAATGCTTCCTTTTCTTCTCAGTCTATAACTTTATTTTAAAATCTCTCTCAGCATGCACTGTTTGCAAGGGCAAATCAATTTGTAAAGGTTTTCATAGTAGCAAGGTTAATATGGCCTGCTAATGAACACTAACTTCTGCTCATAGCTGTCTATTTACAGAGCTGTGAAAAGTGGATTTTCCACTTTTCCAAACCAGATTCAGCTTGACTGATGAACAGTGCAAGGAACGTCCCAGTCCCTGCCTTAATTAAGTCAGATCTGCCAAGGATTAGGACCTAGTGATTCTCTCTGCTCTGCAGTAGTACGTTTGCTAATCCCATCCATCGTGATGGATGTTGTTTGTCTGTTAAGATCAGTTAAGGCAGTGTGTGAAAAGTAGCGCTGCATCCAGCTACACGGAACGGGCTTATCTCTGTTGGAACCTGCATGGGTGTTCAGGTTTTGACATGGTGTTAAAAATTAAGTAGGATCATGAAAATTAACCCTTAATATGAGGAGCTTGACTTTCATCTTGCCTGAAAAATGGCACCCTTGCCAGAAAATAAATCCCTCAGCACCTACACAGACTTACCTTGGTGTCATCCCTAAATAAATCTGGTTTCAGTTGCTTTAATGGTTGGAAAGATGCATTACTATTCTGCATTTCATTGGACAGCTGTGCCACTGCAAACACTTTGGGAAAGAAGAATATCAGCTTTGTGCTTACGATAGTAACAGTGATAGTGGTGCTCAGGAGGCAGGGAGGGGAGGAACCAAAGTACGGAATACAGTCTTGGATCATCAACTTGTACTGTGGACTTTGTCAGGATGTTGAGAAATTGCTCATCACTAACTTCTTTGGGTTTTTACTGAGTGCAAAACAACAGAACAGCAAACCCTAAACTGCTGATTTACTGGTGTGAGAGGGACCTGGGAAAGGAGAAATAGCAAGCCTTCTAGGTGCACACAAAAACCTTGCTGTAGAACTTGTAAGAATTTGCTTTTCAGAGGACTTGTTTAGCTGTTTGCCTTGCTTGAATTATTCTTGTCTTGTGGTGTGGTTATGTGGAGTAGCCGTAAGGGCAGGGAAACTCACCTTGGTTGAGAGCCAGTGATGGAGCATAAACCACTATTCCTGTGTAAAGAATCTGGAAGAGAAAATGTTCATGGAAAAAAAAAGACATGTACATGACTTCTCAGTAATAATGCTTCCTTTCAGAATGGAGCTTATGGCAGAATATCAGAACTAGAAGTTTCTTTAGATGAACTTGTATTGCCTTCTGCTTCAGTCTGCAAAATGGAAAGTTGTTTTTTTTTTATGGTCCTTTCATCAGGAAGGAATTATCTCTCTAGATATTTTGTACTTTCTTTCATTGTTAAGATAACTGGATGTCAAAAATACCCTCATCAAGTAGAAAGACGAGGTCCAAGTAAAACACAGTGATGCAGAAATGACTTGTATCAGATCTTGGAAATTACACTTCCCTTTGTCCTTTCAATTGCTTTTCAAGCTAACATGATGCCCTTCATGAGGGTGTTCTGACAGTGAGGAACAAACAAAGCCTGAAAGCAAATGAACATTGCTGTCTACTGTTATAGGCTCTAGAATTAATAAAAATGGATTTCAAGTAGAAATAAATGTCTTGCAATATCCCAAAAGCTTTCATCAAATACCTAACTAGTGTTCTGAGAAAGTTGGTGCCCTCTTAAATCAAAGAGCAAAAAAGCTATGTGATGTCTACCTAGAACAGTGCTTTGGGAAGCTTCTAAAATGTAAGTAAAGCCAGTAAAGCTCAGTGTCTCTGTTCAAGATCCAGGAACGCTGTTTTGTTTATCTATACATGCAGGGCTGTGGACTGACTAGGCTGTGTTTTGTAGTAATGCAGAGCAGAATATAGTTGTGGAGTTTCTCAACTCTAAGCAGTGATTTCTGCCCTGTTGTTGCAAGCAACTCTTCTGGGGCTGGAGCTTGCTGGCCTTGCTGCTACTGCTGCCTGAGAGGGCCAACTGGGCAAGCATTGCTAAGGAGAAACTGGGAAGAAACTTCACTTCAGGTCATCCCCACTGATGCCACCATGAGGCTAGAACAATCTGCGCATCTCCCAGGATGTGCTGTATGCAGTAGCTTAACAGTGGGATAGCCTTTCCCGAGTGTCAGAAGTGGGTAAATAAATAAGCAACAAATGCTCCAAGCACTACTCATCTAGTTTCTCAAGAAAGATGTAATTTCTTCTCTTTGAAAGAATCATAGAATCGTTAAGGTTGGAAAAGACCACTAAGACTGTGTAGTCCAACCACCTACATCTCCATATCGTGCTCACTAAACCAAGCATGTCGGTACCACATCTCCACAGTTCTTGAACACCTCCAGGGATAGTGATTCCACCACCTCCTGGGCAACCTGTTCCAATTCTCACCACTCTTTCTGAGAAGTCTCTCCTAATATCCGACCTGAACCTCCCCTGATGAAACTTGACGCCGTTCCCTCTTGTCTTATTGCTATTACCTGGGAGAAGAGGCTGACACCCACCTCAATACAACCTCCCTTCAAATAGTTGTAGAGAGTGATGGAGTCACCCCTGAGCCTCCTCCTGAGCAGTCCCGGTTCCCTCAGGCCCTGACTTAACTAACTGACATAAGACTTTCATTCCATACCCTTCACAAATCCATTACTGGATTCCCTGGACATAATCCAGGGCCTCAATGGCTTTCTTACAGTTAGGGACCCAAGACTGAACATGGTATTCAAGGTACAAATTTAACACAACATCCAAGTGTCAAAGGCAACGTGAATGCATTTTTTCATCATAGGAAGAAACTAGAAAGTAGGAACGCAGCTGTTCTATCTTTTTAACATTCGCATTCCAACCTAATTAAAGAATTTTGTTGTAAGGAGAAAAAAAAGTTCAGTCTGACACTTTATTCAAAATAAATACATAGACTGAAATGATCACAAAGAAAGAGGCAGTATCTTCTTACCGTCTGCAGGATGTAGATCAGTGTTGCAGCAAGACGGACATTCTTGTTAAATCTTAACTCCAAATACTAGGAAAGAGGAATTTCAGTAAATTGCACGCGTAGCATCTGTGACACAGCTATTAACCTTTTGTTCTCCCCAAGTAGCAGCTTGCTGTGCAAGTAAAACAACTGGCAACTGACACTAATGTTGTGAGTAATGAACAGGAGAGCATAATTACTGCTACACGTAGAGATAATTGTATTTAAGAAATCTTCTCAGCAGAACGTAGTTGAAACTATATGTTGGGTCACAGCATGCAATATTTGTTTTGTGTTGGGAATATAATCAGAAGAGCCCACAGGCTATGAGGAAAAGAAACAAGGTCATCTCCTGTTATAACAGGACAAAAGCAGTAGAGGAGCAGATAGACAAGCAGCAATCTAAAGGCTTTCACAGCCCCTCAGCTAAGCTGGCTTTCTCATTTGCCTTGTTCGAAGCTGAATCTGCACATGGTCAGTGGGTAGAGGCAAGTCAGGTTGGAATCGTAGAATTGGTGGAGTTGGAAGGAACCCTTAAAGGCCACCTAGTCCAACTCCTCTGCCGTGAACAGGAACACCTCCAGCTCCATCAGGATTGCGCAGAGCCCTCTCCAGCCTGACCTTGGATGTCTCCAGGGATGTGGCATCTACCACCTCCCTGGGCAACCTTGTTCCCTCAAGTTACTAACAGCTCCTTGATCCATCCAATACTACTACCCATATTCCACGAATTATGACAGATCTCCTACCCAAGTTCTTACAGATTTCCCCAAAAACACAGGTCTTAAGCCCAAGTCACTACCTAAAATCTCCCTTCATTGCTAATCCCAGAGTAGCTGGGGGAGGACTGGATCTCCCCGGGGCCACTGGCTGTGTGTTCACCCCAGCAGACATCAGGCTCCATACAGGTCCATTGTCTTTGCCAGTCTCTAGGCAGTTTTTCAGAAGCAAACTCTTACTAATTTTGTTAACATTAACTTCTTGCCTCTTGCATAATAAGTCCCACAGATTGCTGTGCAAATAAGTAGCTAATTTATGTTATTTAACTTGTTTCTAAAAATAATTCATGAACTCAGCAGAGTCATCTTTCCAGCACGCTTGGAAGGGCTGTGTCTACGATGACACCTCCAGTGGTTCAGATAAGAAACTCCTTCTCTGATCTTGCATTAAAACCAGCTAGAAAATGTAGTTAGTCCCAGTGGTGGGAATAGTTAGCCACTGTTATTTTTTTCTTGCTTTTGACTGAAACTTTTCCAAACAGCCAGGCAAAGCTCTCTGACTGAAGCCTCTCCTTGGGTTTCAGCGTAGACAACATGAGCAGCCTTTCCATTATCAGAAAGCTCCTTGGGAAGTCACCCGGCTTTGCTCACCCAATCTTTGCTCAACCAAAACTTTCCACAAGTTGGTGCAACAAAATCTGCAGCGGTTGATTAAATACTAGATGGCTATCCCAAATGTTGGAAAGCTCACCAGAATGAAACAGTTCAAAAGTATTTAGGATACTTTTCAAATACTTTCTAGCTGTGATGGTTTTGTGCTGGTGTGTAAACTCCTTATGCTGTCTGTGCTATTTATCCTTAACAAGACCTCTGGCTTTTAATTTGTGCCTCTACTTTATGCAATATACATAAGTGACTACTTTGTATAACAGAACCCGATTTCAAAAATAATTCCTGCATAAATACATTTGTTCTGTAAAATATTACAGAAAGTCTTCAGTATGCAGGCATTTCTCCAGAAATATCCATATACATCATGCAGTCTTATAATGAAATAATGCGCTGTTTAAAAAAATTTTTACTTACCTCGTAAGTGCTTGTAATGTCAGATCTGTAAAATACAGGTAGAAAAATCTCAGAAGTTAAAATGATGACAAATGTGTATGAAAGGAAGAACAGAACAAAGGATGCTCCGTAGCGATAAACTTCGGAGGGTGTCCCCAGAACTGTCACTGCTGACATGAAGCTGGACGTGAGGGAGAAGGCTATTGGTCCACATGACATCTGCTTACCACCCACCAAAAACTCCTGTGAAGTTTTCTTTTTTCTCTCCTTAATTGCAAAAAAGACTCCAATGCTAGCGCATACCAAAAATAGTCCTGCAAAAACAACATAGTCCCAAATGACAAATTTTTTAATTTCTGGAGCTACGAAGTTTGACATAGCACCAGCTGGGTTATTCTCTGGTAGAGAATTCTGATTTACTATAGTTGCTTTGAACAGATCAGAGCAGCAAAGGTGTAAATTGTCTATAGCTTATCAATGAGAAATTAACAGGAAGACCGTTTGGTTGAGATGGCTCTTTTTATCCAGGCCACCTCTGAGGAGGAAAAAAAACCAAACAGAACAACCAACTAGCTCACGATAAGGAAGGAGGGTGTTGCATGCTCTTAGACCCTAGTGATACTGATGTTTCTGCCAGGCAGACTGGACGGGGGCCGTAGCTGTGAAGCCTGCCCTACACTCCCTTTTTATCTGGGAGGTTTTAATTTGAGGTTAAATATTAGCCGGACAGATTGACTTGATCTGACTCTTTTCTAACCTATCAGCATTTTTAAATAATAAAATGAGAGCAATAAAAAAAATAAATAAAGGAGAGAGAAATGAAGGAAAGCACGATGTGTGAACCTATGACCTACCAGTGCATTTGTTTTCAAAGCAACCATTTCTTCGTATGGTTAAAATCTAAACTTTAATATCAATGATAGGGTTCACAATTGTCCTTTGACATTTTAAGTGTGCGCCTTGATAGACGCTGTGCCGCAAAGAGTTGAAAGCTTTAATGATTAAAAGTAACTGTAATGCTTTACCCTGAACTCATAGCCTGCTCTTACTGGGTACCCTCACGTTGGAAAAGAAATAGTGTTATGTGATGTTTTAGGATGAATTTCAGATGGCACTGATGTTTGCTGTCAGTTACTAACTGTAGTTTTAATTATAGCTTCTATGAGTTTCTGTGAAAGGTGGCTTAGTGGGCACAGCAGTAATGGGCTGACAGTGGAATACCTGATACCAGTGATCTTTTGCAACTTTAATGGTTCTGCGATTCTATGGTTTATTGCATTTTTCAATGCACAACTTGGTCAGACATGCAAGGCCAAAGAAAAGAAAATAAAACAACAGCTTCAGTTTTCTAAACTACATTGATAGAATAGTTTATGGAATTCACTTAATTACGTTTTCCTTGCAGTTTTCTGCTGGTTGGTTTTAAACAAGTAGATATTCATTCAACCTCAGTCTATGTATGTCATAAGTATGACAATATCTTTTGCAAAGCAAAACAAGGACTTATCATACCAAAGAATAAACTTGTATGCAGAGGTGGTGTGCATGAAGTGCAGAGAGTTCCTTTTGGAGCTCATCACAAGAGATGCAGTAATGGGAGGTAGGTTATAATGACAAAAGTCCTTCTCTTAAGCCTTGCCTTGGGTGGAGGTGGATGCACTTCAACTATAGCTGCAAGACAATTAGTCCCCATAAAGGGCATATTTGTGAGGTCTCATCCAGCTGGGTTATCAAATAATGCCCCGTTTGTTGCCGCCACAATCATTTTTTGCACTGGAAGCTGCACTTAGTGCAGTGGAGGGACTGGATGGGAGAGCAATAAATGGATAACAGCGAGTCGGTGGAGGTACTGCTCTGCAAACTCAACCCACCACCTTACAGTGATTTCTTTATCTAAGTGTACCCTCATCATTAGTTAATATTTCCCTTTTGTACCGAACATGTCTTAAGGTGTGTCCACTTTCAAAAAAGCAGTAACTTTCACTTGCCAGACATTCCTCTGGCTTTTTTTTTTTCTTTTCTTTTTCCTTCCTCTGCTTATGACTGTAACAACACGAACGGTTTCTGCAGATTTGAGGCTTTGATTCGTACCTACAGTCTGTCTCTGGCCGTGCCATGGCAGTAGCAAGGTTCTGGGATCAAACATCAACCCGGCCTGGCAGGAGCTTGATGAAATGGGTGCAGGCATGCAGGGCTACGTGGGCAGAGTACATGCGTGCCTCCTCCTGTAACCACAGCTCAGCGCTGGTCAGTGGTGACAACACAATGAGTTCACAAAAAGTTGCAAAGAAGTGAATTTGTGGGCAGTCCCTCTCACACTTGTGCCACTAAATTGCATCCCATGTAGTAAGACTGCAGGGGTCTGATGGTGCTGAGACGGTGAGTAATTGTTGAGGAGCTTGGGATTGAAATAAACAATGAGATTTAGAGAAGTTCTCGTGGTCAGATTTGTGTGCAAGTCACTTATCAGAGTAAATGTAAGTGGAAGATCACTGTTACATTCATTCTAGGAAAACAATACTATTACTGGTTTGAACATGTTTTTAAGATGGTCTGTTTGCCATCAATAAATGCTGCTAATGAGTGAACTGGGTCTGTTCAGCCTTGAGAAAAGAAGACTGAGAGGGGACCTGATCCGGGTCTATAAATATCTAAGGTGTGGGGGGCAGCATGGCGAGGCCAGACTCTTTGCAGTGGTGAGTGGAGACAGGACAAGGGGAAACGGCTGGAAACTGCAGCATAGGAAGTTCTGCACCAATGTGCGCAAGAACTTCTGTACAGTGAGGTGACGGAGCACTGGAACAGGCTGCCCAGGGAGGTGGTGGAGTCTCCTGCTCTGGAGATGTTCAAGACCTGCCTGGATGCTGACCTGTGCGACCTGGTGTAGGGAACCTGCTTTGGCAGGGGGTTGGACTCGATGAGCTCTGGAGGTCCCTTCCATCCCCTGCAATTCTGTGATTCTGTGATTAATTAGCAGTTGAGTCAGCTGTGCTGTAACCCACTGGCAAATAAAGATGCCAGGATGGTCTCAGTGCACAGTAATGTTAGTTTCATTGCAGGAAGCTTTTTCAAATAGCAATATTCCTATTGATGTAAATACATAAATGCAAGCCCAGAGATCTTTTTTGTTCGGTAATTTTTAATGATCTTTCTTGAAGAAAAGTATTTTGGAGTGAGTTTTACATGAAGCAGAAAAAAGTCAGTGGACAATAAACTGGAATTCAAGTCAGAAATTTCCATGTCGATATTTATGGTTCTGTAGCTCTCCAATACATTGTCATTGTACCTTTAGGATATCGTACAGAATAACTATCTTAGCTAAATCCCACATTAAATACTGAGAGCTTAGAAATGCTGCTTCTAAAGGAGAGGTCATTTGAAAGTAATACAAAAATGCCCATTATTCTTCTGATGATATTCTTTACATCAGAATAATTGAAAGTATTTCCTGGAAAAATAATAATATGTAAAATAAATAAATAAATAACTCCAGTTTTGTATTTTGACAGTGGAAATTCTTGTTAAATCAAAGATTTATTTAATCAGGACAACCCAAGGAAGAAACTTGGTGTCTTGAATCTTCAGTAGGCTTCCCATTTTCTGACTGTGAATCAAGGACTGAACACGAAATCCAACTCAAGTGTTTGGATTTTGCTCTCAAGGCTGTTCGCGGCTGAATAATCACCTGGGGCTGAATTACAGGTGTTGTGAGAGGGAAGATGGTTGTTTAGCAGTGCAGCTCTCACAGGTGCCAAAGCCTGCTACTGTTCAGGTTAATGGAATGAGGCCATAAGGGCATGAAATGCTTGTGTGGTTGAGGCAGTGACTGTCTTCGTAGCCAACGCTACCTCAGCACCCTTTCTGTGGGTAAAGGTATGAGGAGAATTAGACTGATATCATCTAAGTATCTGCTTGATTCTATTGTCTGGATTGGTAATATTTCATTACTATTACTATTATTTTTAATTTATTATATTCTAGTATTGCATTTGAACTGAGCCTCGATTATTTATTCCCAATTATTTTGATTAAAAGCTTTGCTTTTGAGACCCTAAAGCTTGATTAAAGTTCTGTTATCAATTCAGTAACTGTAGTGTATCACGATAGCTCATATTTGGATAATCATAATAATTTGATTTCCTTATTTTCCAGTAAATTAAGTTTCAGAGCTGTAATTTACTAAGTCTTTTACTTTCAATCCATGTTAGCCTATGATGGCAGTTAGATATTTCTATATCTGAGACCTCTGCCAAGTTTTAGTGCCCACATGCCATCCACGTGGGGTGACATCCCATTGCATAACCACTGTGAATATTTGGTGAGTGTAAATCACTCACTTAGGGCCATATTTGGCCACACCCAATGGATAAGTAGTGTTTCATACATGGTTAGCACTTAAACTTTCTCACTGTGGATTCTTTGGAACAGACTCTTAGATAGCAGATGGAGATTACTTGCAATAACTGCTTTTTTATGGTCTTCAGTATTGCTTGCTAATTAAGTTTGCTGGTGACAGGACTTCAAAGCTTCAGAGAAAGGATGTCCAAAGGAGAAAATATATGATACATGAAATCACTGGGAGTGCATAAAGTGAGCAGTTATCAAAGAATACTATTTCACAATTATATTTTAAGTTGGTAGCATCCTTTCCCCTAGGTTGTGATGTTTCGCAGGCAACAGCATATGAGAACATTTTCTATCAGTTATTTGTTTGGAATTGAACCCTATCTCAAGATGCGTACCTTACCTGCTTATGCTTATTTCAGTGGGATCCTTTATGTACTTTAGATGCATATTTTGACATCTATTTTGTAGTGGAATAAATAGGTTTTATCTGTCTTCTTTATTCAGTAAATGTTATATAGGACTGTGATTCATGAGTGTTTTTGTAGTGGACTTTCTGTTTCCTAAATTCTAGTTCTATTCCTTTTCAGTCTGAAACAGGGAGAAAATGACTTAATTGTAAATAGATCTTAATTTAATTGAGAAATTATCACGTTATTGCTTACATACATTCTTCAAATAACTGTTAAGTCCTATTTCTGGACTTGCAGGAGATTTTTCTAGTAAATAGTTCCACTTCGTGGAATGAATTGCAGGGGACGAGGAAGCTTTGCTTAGTGGAATTGCATATATGCAACCGTATATAGTTGAAGTGAAATAAAGTCCTAAATCTAAAGCTGGTAATATTCTTATGCATCAACCTTCAGTTTCCCTCTAGATTACATTTCCTAAATGAGTTTAACTCATTTATAACTAGTATATCAGATATTGTCTTTGTGTACACTCAAGAACTGAGGGTTTGACTTATCAGGAGGGTTTTTTTCACAAAAGGCAGCTCACAGTATTTCTTTTAAGATGAACCTTACTCTCAGGTGAAGTAAAATCTCCTTTTCAACATGGAAGAATGGAAGAAAAGTAACAACTATAATTAGAAGGAAAAAAAAAACAACACAGAAGCATACTAAATAATAATTTAAAAAAAATGGAATAGCCTTTCTGCAAAGCAGTATCTACATAAATGGATGCAAGTATGAATGGAGGAATTTACCAGCCCATTGCAAAATCTCTAGCATATAATACCATTTAATCCCAAAATTTTCTTTCGTTTTGCCCAAAGGCTTTTCTAACAAAATATCCATTTTTGTTCTATGGAAACGTACTTGCTGAAGGCATCAGTTGGATAGCCTTTACAAGTGCAAAGAGATGTTCTGTACAAAGTGTTTCCATGACGCAGAATCACAGAACGGCCTGGGTTGGAAGGGACCTCAAGGGTCATGAGTCTCTAACCCTCCCGCAACAGGCAGGACCACCAACCTCCCCATCTCATAGCAGCCCAGGCTGCCCAGGGCCCCATCCAACCTGGCCTTGAACACCTCCAGGGACGGGGCATCCACAACCTCTCTGGGCTGCCTGTTCCAGCACCTCACCACTCTTGATAAAGAATTTCCCCCTGATATCCCACCTAAATCTTCCCTCCCTCAACTTAAACCGTTTCCCCTTGTCCTGCTATTAACTACCCTTTCAAAGAGTTGATTCCCCTCCTGTTTGTAGGCTCCCTTTAGGTACTGAAAGGCTGCAATGAGATCACCCTGCAGCCTTCCCTTCTCCAGGCTGAACAAGCCCAGCTCCCTCAGCCTGTCTTCATAGGGGAGGTGCTCCAGTCCCCTGATCATCTTTGTGGCTCTCCTCTGGACCCCCTCCAACAGCTCCCTGTCTTTCTTGTACTGGGGGCTCCAGGCCTGGGCACAGTACTCCAGATGAGGCCTCACAAGAGCAGAGTAGAGGGGAACGATCACCTCCCTGTCCCTGCTGGCCACCCCTCTTCTGATGGAGCCCAGGATACCATTTGCTTTCCGAGCTGCAAGAGCAGCCTGCAGGTTCATACCTGGTGGTATTCCAGTTATGGGAATCATCCCACCATGTTCCGTGATAGCAACAAGGTCATAACTTTCCAAGTGCATCATGGTTTCCAATTCATCCTGCTTATTTCCCAGGCTGCGGGCATCGGTATAAAAGCACTTCAGCTGGGCTTTCTGTCTCACCGCCTTTATAGAGGGTCTAGGATCCCCTAGAACAGCAGCATGCCCCTGCCCTAGTCCATCCCTTTGTGCTCCACCCTTTTCACCTGTTTGGTATGAGTCCTTGAAGTACCCGCTCAATCCCAGTGGCACTTATTTTGTCCCATTCCCTCTCATACCTAGTTTAAAGACCCAACTGGTTCAGTTGGTGTATTGAAGTGACTTTCCCTTTGTAATAGAGAATTTGCTTATATCCCAAAGATCAAAGATAGTAAAAATTGAGAAACTGAAATATAAGCTGAAAAATTCAGCCAAATATCTGAAGAGGGTACAGTAAGGTTTTTGAGATTTCTCTTTCTCAAGTGAAAATACATTAAATACTGAATACGACAAACTGATATTACCTGTTTTGTATCTTTTTAGCCTGAATGAAATGCACAATGCACTTCATAATCAAGCCAGATAGTATCTAGAAGATGTCACCCACCCTGTACACAAGCAGGTGCGTGCGCACAGGGTACTGCACCAGAATTTACAGTATACTTCTGTTCTTAGGAATCTTCTGGTATGATTTTTCTGTCAATGGCAGCTCCAGGTTTCTGCTTTTAGACAAAAAAAAAAAAATACTGGCAGCTATACTTGCATATCACACTGTTCTGAAAGTAACAACTGTTGCTTTTAAAGAAGTACCTTTTTCTTGATATGAGAGCTTACCTGTTGGAGTAGATACCAGTTTCAGATGACAGTCACCCCTTTCTGAGTCCAGACTAGCACTGTATCATCTGACGCTTGCTCATCAGACCATGAATATCCTTAGAGCCTTCAGCTGAGTTGCTCAGCTGTAACAGGTCCAAATGCTGACCCCTGATCAGTGACAGATCATTGGTACTGACAAGAGGTGAAAGTGAGGTTTACATTTCCTAAATGACTTAAGAAATTTGCGGTTTCTGCACTTAATCTGGGTCTTGAGTCTGGGATTTGTTAATTATTGCAAATGAGTGATTCTGGAAGATAATACAAACTCAGACTTAACAGTGGACATTGACTTGCTGGCGCTACTCTGAATGTCTAGCTCCACAGCACATCTAATTTAAATTCCAAAACAAACATATTCTCATGGATGTAGAACCAACAGCCTCTCTTGATTATTATTGCAAAAATTAATATTGCATCTTTTTTCTCTAAGCACTCTTTTTCCAACACTTAGTTCAGAAATTTCTTCTATTTTTGTCTATTCTGTTTTCACTAAAAAGCCTTTAAAGTATGTCTGCCCTGTAAACAACTGTGCATTCCTGAAGTATTTGAAAATATTTCTACCTCCTGATAGTTTAGATAATGAAATAAAGTGTGTGAATAAACCGATTGTTTTGCTATACAGTAGGCAAGTGTTTTACTGAACCCTGACCCAATTATTTTTTTGCTTTCTTAACATGTTTCAATATAGAGGTGTGGAAAAATCACAAGTAGTCACTGGAAAATTTAAATCAGACATTGAAGAAGATGGCTGAAAAAGGATGAGTATATAGTTTGCTAAGGGAACACAAATTCCTGGAGCACAAAATGTGTTCAAAATCAAAGATGAATCACTCAGAAGTCACTGTTAAACTTGCAGATTGCTATCTTTCCTTTATGGTGAACTTTGGCTTTTCTTAAGAGGCTCCCCTTTAAGAATTACTTTTCCTCTGAAAACCAAGCTTATTTATCTATACAAAGATCATTATAACCCAGCAGTGTGGGGAACTGGAGGCACTGCATATCATTTCAAAATAGGTTATTCCTTGGGGACATGACATCCTCCCCTTGGGATCACTCTTCCCCAGTATTGCTGGGTTGTATGAGTCTTTGAAGAGTGGGCCACCCTGCAGCACAGCCACATCTTGGCAATGCCTTGTCTGTCATCTGCTGTGACCCCAGCTGTTCCTTTGGCATGTTAGGTTGACTTTAAGTCTACGATATATTCTGATCTGTGGTATCTGTGTAGGCAGTGCTGAGCTGTGATTAGAACAACAGGTGTTTTCATCATGTGGAAGTAGGTTCATGATGCAAGCTGGGTTGTGTGATAGATGAAATTCTAGTTGTGCTTTTCATCTCTTTCCCTGCCCCCAAATCTGCTAGTTTCTTTTTTTATAGAGGGAGAAATAGTGTATAGGAAATTTTGCTGCACTGATACGTTTTCCAGGAATCATAGGATCATTACGGTTGGAAAAGATCTCTAAGATCCCCAAGTCCAACTCCAACCCATCCCCACCTTGACCACTAACCGTGTCCTTCAGCGCTGTATCTACTTCCTTCTTGAACACTTCGGGGATGAGGACTCCACCTCTGTCAGAGAATGACAAATGTAGTGTAGAAGATTGTTTTTATCTAAGTGTCTGTTCAAATTAAATTACCAGGTGTTGCAGCCACACCTATAGGCTGCAGTAGCTCCAGCAGCAGGTCCAAGCTGCATGTAGCTGCTGAGAGGATCAGTGTTGTCCTGACTGCAAGCCCAACATGTCAGGAAGACCACGGGGCTCCTGGTGGCTGGCAGGCACTGACATTGAGGAGTGAACACTGTCCTTCAAATCATTTCTGTGTTGTAACTGGATGCTGTGGTAAATAGCCCTCATAGGTGGAACTGGGGGATGTCCCTTCATGGTTTAGAGCACTCCCCAGTTATCACATTGGGATGTTTTACCTGTGACATATTCTGTTCTTGCTCTGTTTTGGTGTTCAGCCACTGCTGCAAGCCCTAACATTTCAGAAGAAGTTTCTAATCAGGTTTAGAGGTGGTTTGTTCCCAATTTTGCCAACAGAAGTGTACATGTGAGAGAGAGGGGAAACAGGGACATGGGGATGAGCATGGCAGGGAGAAGGAAGGGGAGGAGATGGACCAAGGGAAGGCACAGCAAAAGAGAGCTGGGGAAATTCACACTGCATTGACTATTTCTGATTCTTGCAGTGCTTGTCAGCAAAGATCAGAATATTAACAAAATGAGGGATGATATTTCTGTTTGGCTTGCAAATAGAACTGACTTGTACAATGAAGCCTGGAAGCTGCTTTTCTGTTACACTCACTGTTCAAGTTTTACTGCCTAGTAGCAGCAGGATGAGCCAGCTTGAACCCAGCATATCTCTTCAAACAGGCTGAAATAAATAGCAGTGTTATATTGTAGCTTATTTTTAAAATGAAGATAACGTGCAGCAAAAGTAAAACAATCTGTGTACTGAATTACCTACCTCATCAAAAAGCACCTAGGAAGTATGCAGCCATTGGGAAGGAAGGAGGGAGCAGAGGTCCTGCTGCTGGTGGTTTGAGGATAAGGAGGCACAGAATGCACTATAAAGGTATAAAAAAATTAAGTGTGCTTCACCGTCTCGGAGCTGTTAAAAGCCTCAGAAGCTCAAGTAATCTACTTTGCTCTTCAACTGTTAATAAGCAGTAAGAATATTGCTTAAGCTCTTCAAGAAGCATTTAGAAAAAGTTTCACAGCAAAAAGTCATACAAAGATAGTGTGTATTTGAGGGCCAGCGTTAATGGAAGCCTCCACTCTGAAGGGCTCTACTTAGCATGCAGATCACAATCCTTCACTTACCCCAGGTTATCATACCAAAGGAGAAAGGGAAAATCAGTCCTCAGGGAGTGAAATGGCTTAGCTCTAAAAGGGCCCAGCATCTTTCTTTGGATTAGAGGTTTCGTACACTCCAAAGAAATCATGCTGTGAAAAATCTTTTCCCCTGAATCTCTCATGAAAACTGAAACCAAAGTGAGAGCTTTTCAGCAAGACTAGATCAATCACTCATCTTTTATGCATTTTCACTTATTTACTTCCTCTACGTGCGTTCACTTTTCTTTCTAAATATACTTCTAAGGAATCTCTTCATCATGTGTTGCCTGCATAATTTCACTCATTATGTACTCACATCCTTATCTGGATATAGATTACTTGCAGACTAACATTACCACTTTTGTTGTTGTTTTTTTTTTTTTGGCAAAGAGAATAGCTGCCATTGATATGCAGGATTGCTTGGATATTGTGTATCATTTTCCATTCTTTCATTTTTAGAGTTACAGTTAAAATAGTCCAGCAAAAATGGTTAAATGAAAATAGGCCTGCGTGCAACTGAGAAGTTGATTTCTCTTCAAAGGAGTGGGTAGAAGAGCTGGACTGACCTGGTGTGTCCTGTAACACACATGGGCCTGGGACACATTGCTGCAGGTCACAGACCAATGGACATTCTCTTCTGTCCTTCGTCTGAAGCCCTGATGTCCTAATAACTTTTCTAAAACTTCTGTAGTAATTTCAGTTGAGCAATATGAGCTCTCGTATGCCCCTTTATTTGGGCTATCCTGAAGGCTCTAGCAAACTTCTTCCATTCTCCCCTGAAAGGCCAAAAGGCAAAGAGAGAGAAAAATACTTCTGGAAAGTATGAAAACTAATATGACATGAAGTGAGCACTAGGAATCAAAGAAAATATGGCTTAATGGAAAGCAGACTTGTCCCCTGGCAGCAGCAGGTAGTGCCTGGGCTCATGTCTTGCCCTGTTTGCCTGCCTTTGAGCGAGCTGAGCATGTTCTCAGTTCCTCAAGCCAGGCTGCATGTGTGCTGCGCTGTCGCGGCCATCGCTTTGAAATCAGGAAGAGGGACGTCATAACAGCATGAAGAGCTGTAAAAGGGACTCTGGAATTTGCTTATGTGAACAATTACTCCTACAGCTGTTTGTTCTTCTCAATAAAGTGCTTGGCTTTTTATGTGCTATCGACTGCAGGACAGCAGAAGCGCTTTAGCTTGTTTTGGGGAAGAGAAAATGTGACTTAGGAATAACTTTGGAGAGGCCAAGACATTCAAGGTCAGGCTGAATGGGGCTGTGAGCAACGTGATGGAGCCGTAGGTATCTCCGTTCATTGCAGGGGAGTTGGACTAGATGACCTCTAAGGATCCCTTCCAATTCCAACAATTCCATGATTCTAAGAAGATTCAGTGTGAGCTTTTTCAATTGATTTTATTTCTTTGGGATTCTTTTTTTTTCTCCTTATGTATCAAAATGCTTTGAGACAGTTCTCAGTGTAAGCTGCAAGGATTGAACACAATTCTCATTCTGCCTGGGTTTTTTCAGCTGAGAATTTGATTCTGAGTGCACACGTTGAATGATTTTGGAAATCTAACCCTTGAAGCTAACTTGAGATCGGAAAAAAATTACAGTGGTAGCATGTGGGCCAGTAACAGTACTGGGTCAGGCACCCAGGTTAAGACCACTGGAAACAAACTTAGGTTCAGGGCTGAATTCTGGAGCTGCAGAATTAGAAGTCAAATAAATCTTGCTTGTCTTCTGCAGGCTTGAGAAGTGCTAAATTGCCTTGCTCCTATTTTATATTCCTTTCGTACTTGCGGCAAACTAACCAAAAAAATTCAGTAAGACATTTACTGTCAGCAGTCTGCAGACATCACTGCAGAAGAATTTTAGATGTGAGGTTGACAGGAATGGGTTTCCAGGCTTCTGTTTGGTTTTTTAAACTTGCAGCTGGTCTCGCTGTTCCTCCCTTCTGTATGTACTGCTCCCAGCAGTATGCAGAACTTCTGGATAATCCATTTACTACTATTGTTTGGGTTTTTCCCTGCTCACTTCGAAGTCTCTTGGTCTCAGTGTGGTGTTTTTGTTTTACTTGTTGTTTTATTTTGGATGTTGCACAGTAACATCTGTGAAACAGCCACTCTGTATTGCTTCCCATTTGGAGGAATGTAGGAAAAAAAGCAAAACAGAGATTGCTCTCTCACTGGTTTTATTTTTCAAATTGTGTTTGTCTGTGGGTGAAGACTTGGAAACAGGATTTGCGATCTAATGCTCACTCCCACTGACAGGCTGCACAGCTCTGGGTTAGGAATTCAGTCTTTTATGCCCCTTTTCCACATGGTGGGGGAGGGAGGGAAGACCGGATGCTTAACTTCAGATGTCTGATTGGAGCTGCAGGAGAAGTCAGCCTACTGTATGGAAGCTGCTTAACGCGGGGTCCCTTCCAACTCTAATGATTCTGTGACTCTGTGAATTGGCCTTCTGACAGCCAAAGTTTGTTTTTCATCCATTGGTTCTGCATAGGGAAACACTCTTCCGAACGAACGCAGATCACAGTCATAATGCAGAAGTGTCTACGTTGCTCTACCCTTGCTCTTTTCCTCAGCTCTATCTGTAGATTTTGACGGGTATTTGGGACTAGGACCTAAGTACTCTTTCAGGCTATTTATCTTTGATTTATAACTGCGGAACAAGGTGTAAAACACTTTGTTCTCAAAACACTATCTAATCGGGTAATTGAATTATACTAATGTAGATGAGCACTCGGAGTGGTGCAGTTCTACCGCTGTGTGCATTAAACGTTTCTGAAGTCTTTTGCGGTGACTGGTTCATTATCACTTTTTTCCAGGCTTGGTGACAAGGCACAGTTCCGTAACACAGAAAGAGCTGATAAGTGACGTCTCCAGAGGAGAAACCAGATAGGAATAATCAGGGAAAGATACTATAGAAATTGGGATATAGCTATGTAGAAAGCTTGGGTTAATATAACATAGGTTTAAAACAAGTGGCAATGAGTTGTTCTTTTCCCATTGGGACTATGAATTTTGCACAACTGGCTTTACTCTGCTTTGTTGATCCAAAAGAGGTATAGGCATCTTGCTTACACTGAGTTGCAAGAGTCACAGGAAGATTTGGACTTTTATGTTTGCATCATCGGCTTGTGTAATTTAGAACAAAGGACATTAGGACTGTACATAATAACAAGTACAACTGAAGTAAAAACATATTTATCAAAACCATTTAACTGTTAGTATTCCACTTACAATTGCTTCTGAGCTGTTGTGGGTAAGGCTCAGAAATAACATGTGAAAAGACACTGTGCTGCCAAGCAGCATCTTCGAAAGGCACACTGTGCTTTGTGCGTCAATCCGTATTTTTGACATATGAGGATGGTCTGATTTTGAAGGTGAACATCCTATGTTAGCAGTGATTTGCTGGCATGAGAAAAGACAGTTTTAATGTCTCGATGTGATGAATGAGTCTTGACATACACAAGCGCATGGTTAGGCTTCCTTCCTCATTTGTGCTTAATTTACATCAATGTTGACAGAATTTAGACGTTTAACTATTGGAAAATGAATTCCAAATGCTTCACCTTTTGCAACTTGCGATTTTTTTTCCCAGTGTCACATTTCTCCTGAGCACTGTTTGATTTTTGTTTTGTTTTACCCAAAGATTGTATCAACTTTCAACTGCAGTTAAACCCTAGGGAAAAATATGCATTATCTGTCTGTCATCTTTGTGCCTATGGGCTATTGACTGTTGTCCATCAGTATGAGATAAAGTTCAAAAGGAATATCAGAGACACTAGAAAGGCTCCTGCGTGTGTGGATGTTAAGTGAGCAGTTGGTACACGAGGGCTGTTCCAAAAGTAATGCCTTCTATTTTGTTAAGTTGGCCCACAACATCAGAGATGGGTGTTGGTGGTATGGCAGTAGGGGATGAGCCTTCCCACCAGTATTTCATTACATTTTGTTATCGTGTGACAGATGGCAGCCGAGGGACAAAGTGGCATCTGACATGGAGGTGTGTGTGAACCAAAGGTGTGTCATTCAATCCCTCCATGTGGAAAAAATTGCACCCATTGTCATCCATCAATGCTTGCTCTATGGAGACCAAACAGTGGATCCGAACGCAGTGAGGTGGTGTGTGGTGCATTTCAGCAGTGGTGACAGTGAGTCACCTCTGCTGGTGCAGATTTTTGCAAGCGTGGCATGCAGCCTCTTGTTCATCTGTGGCAAAAATGCATAGCTAATGGTGTTGACTACGTTGAGAAACAGTGTTTTGTAGCTGAGAATTTGCTCTATCAGTGTTGTTGAGCTCTTTGTATCACTTGTCTCCGTAGAAGCAAATAGGAAGCTTTATTTTCATAGTGATTTATGTACGTAGCTGGTACATGTTGGTGTAACTGTACCATGTCAATGTACCAAAGATGACCAGGCTGAACACCAGAAGCCTCTTTGTTTGGTGTTCTTTTATACTATAAAGGGAAGTTCCAACGGTATTTCCAGTTGTTGACAGTAGAGAGAATCTCTTCAGCTCGTAATTTACTGTTTAATACCTACTGACTCTTTATTTCTCTTCTGTGTAGCACTTCAGAGATGCTCTCCTTCTAAATCAGTCTTGGGATGGACAGAACTTCTCTTTTCAAAACTGGAGATGTCTGTTACTTAAGTAGAAAAATTTGAGTTAGGAAAAAATGCATATTTTAATTTTATACATTAAAGTGAACAATAATCTCTTGCACAGCTTACGTGTTCTTCTATGCAGTCAACTGAAGTGAAGCATTTTGGTTATGGTGTGAATTTATCAGGAGGCGAGGGTGACTCTTGCCCTGATCCTCAAACTGAGCACATGCAGTCCCTGCTATTTTCAAATACTTCAAGCTTTAGACAGCCTTGAAAAATGTACAACCAGCTGCAAAAAGTGTTATGTGATAGGACTTTCAGAGTCATAGGGTGGGTGTTATACATAAGGAAGTGGAGATGAAGGATCATTTTATCTCAGTGAAATGCAAACCCTTATGGAAGGTGATAAGAATTGTGAAATGGCGGGGTAAAAATCATTGCCTTAAATTAATGGGGCTTCGCTCCCAGTTCTTGTGTTGGTGAAACACAAAGTTAATACCCATAGCTGCTTGGCACACTCTATTTTAAGTAAAATTACTTTCAAGGTGTAATATTTTATCAGCAATATTTTGACAGGGATGCAACCCCAAAATATCAATTTCTTATCTTATCTGACTACCACACAAGTGAGGAGAAAAGGAGAAAAACGGCCTCTGTTAGGGAGGAGTTTTCATTTAACAATAGACTGAATGTAGCTAGCTGAGCTGCTGAGAGGGCTGATCTGGACAGAGTGTTCATTCTGCTGCAGGAGCCCTAAATCAAGGTCAGCTCTCAGCTGCAAGGATAATAATGTGTTTATTTTTATAAAAATATAAACTTTACATATACTTATTAACAGTGATTTAGTGACTAAAATGATTGGCCATGTTCATGTTTCATTCTCTGAAAGAATAGAGTCTGGGTTTGAACTCTGAGAGCAGGACATAATTTAATCCAACAGCAATAACCAAAACCAAATGGCTCTGAGGTCACAAATGACATAACGAGTATATATCAGTACCTGTGATATTAGGAACATTATGTCCTAAGCCCTGATCTATCAGGGATATTCTTGCTGCACTGAGATAAGAGATAGTGTACCAAGCTTCTGATAACATAAAAAGGGCAGAGGTCAGTGTAGCTGTACAGGTAGATGCCAGTTGGCTGTCTGCCTCTCTATCAATATCGAATTAGTTCCCTGATAGGTCAGGGGCTGAACTTGTCCACGTTTTGTTCAGATGGTCTCTAAAATAATAATGAAATAGAATATGCTAAACTCCAAACTATGTCAAGCTGTGGTATCTGTTTCTCTATTCTTTGAAATAATTCAAAGTATGGACACATCTCATAAAAACTTCTCAGCAGCTTCCTACATGTTACGCAGAATCAATCAGTATTAAGAAAAAAACCCTTTCCTTATTTTTTTTTAAGATTCACAAGCTACTCAACACTAACTATAATTTTATGTCTGTCTGGCCCAACAATCAAACGCAATGTTTGCTGTCTGGCTTCTCATCTCCCTAACCCATTTTTCACATGGTGAATATTGTGGTAGGAACAATGCTGTGCAAAGGAAATGGTAGGTTTATCAAGTCGTTGCCTGGAGTTGTTTGAGTGTTAACATTTAGTACATAAAAGCAAAAAATAATTTAGATTTTGGTAAGCTTTAATTAGAATTTTGTCTAAGAACCAATTGTGGGAACCTGTCCTAAATATTCATAGAATCATTAAGGTTGGAAATACCACTAAGATCATCCAATCCGACCATCAGCCCATGCCTGTGACCACTCTGGACCACGATCCTCAGTGCAACATCTACTCTTTTCTTAAACACCCCCAGAAACAGTGACTCCATCACTGCCTTGGGGATCGGTGAGGATTCCTGTACCCTGGGGATTGGTGAGGATTCCTATACCTCACCATTCCTTTCTATGAAATATTAATCCAACCTGAACCTCTCCTGGTGCGACTTGAGGCCATTCCCTTTCACTGTATTGCTGTCACCTGGGAGAAGAGGCCAGCTCCTACCTTGTCCCAGCCTCCTTTCAGGTAATTGTAGAGAGTGATAAGATCTCCTTTGAGTCTTCTCTTTTCAAGACTTAACAATCCCAGTTCTCTGATCCTCCCCATAATATTATGAAATATTCTGAAAACAATTGCTCTTTAATTCAGCATGCTGATGTGCAGAGTGCCTTATTCAATGCCACAATGAATGTTAGGATCCATCATTTCGATACATAGACAATGGTCATTTAATTTATTGCATAAGTTTCTATACCTAAGAAAGTAGAAATGGAAGATTCAGTTTCATTTTTACCAAAAAATTTCCGAAAAAAAACATTGGCAATCCCAACAGAAGCAAATTGACACTGGTGTCTACCACACTCTGAAGATGATTTGTGTGTGATACAAATTTGTAATAATGCTTGTTTCTCATTCTCAAACATATCACACCAGCTATTTGTTAATTCTTTGAATATTTTGTAAGCTACGTCAATGTGTTTTACTTCCATGGTGTATGAAACTTGTGGTTTCAAATCTCTATGTATGAATTCATGCATCCAAATAGTATGGAAGTATTTGTGACATTGCTTCTATCCTGTTACTCCTTCATTGCGTATTCTGTTTCTCCTACCTGTCTCCATTCCTTTTTTATTTCTGGCTCATTATTTCTCATAAAGTCAAAGCTTCCTACCTGATTATAGTTGTGCAGGAGCTGAGAGGATAAATGCCAAAAGGGCCACAGAACTAAGGGTAATTCATGCTTTTAAGACTGCAAAGTAGAGTTGATGAGTTCAAAATTGCTTATCAAGATAACATTGCTGGAGAAGTTCTGTCAGTCAGTGCTTTGGGTACGTTAGAGCCGTTTTCTTCCCACTAGCTCTAGCATCTGCCACAGCCATCTTATTATTTGCTTCTGTTCATTCAGCATATTCTAAGAAAACTTGTAAATCCCACTGAAATTGGTTGGGATGTAGGGTTTAGATGTTTTTTTCATCCGGAAGGTTAGTAACTCTTAGGGCAACACTGCTATAAAGGTAACAGTTATGACCTACACTCTATGGAACAACTGTGCAGGGATCATTTTTAACTGCTGTTATTTCTTTAGAATAATAAAGATAGGATTGTCTGGGTCATAATCAGAGCTGGAGGGGCTGTTACGTGGATAGAGGCTGATGGTTTGCGATAGAAACATGAAGGCAAGATGTGTGAGATGGAGGAGCAAAATGGAAGTGCTTCATTATGCACAGTGTAAATACAGAGCATTTAGTTGTGGGCATGCACCATGTTGTTGCTGTTGTTGAAGGTGGTTGATATGTTCTGCAATCTCATTGCCTTTTCAGAGCAAGGCGTAGGAAGCAGTCTGAGAGAGATTTTGTTGTGCTGATGGATTGCTTGAGTAAACAGGCAGGCTGTTGATGTGCCGGGTAGATATACAAAGAGACATGGATAGCAGTTATCAGCCAAAAAGCAGTAATAGACATATATGGTCAGCTAATCGGGACTGTGGGGTTTGCGTTGATTGGTTTGCTCCTTTCAGGATGGAGAATGGTGTTAATTTGTTCTTGTTAATCCCTTGCCTGGTGCTTTCAGATCTCTTTCAAAGAGATTTCTGTTGCATCTTCAGAATGCTTTTGAAGTGGAAAACAGTGAGTTCTGAAAATTCAAGTTGAACACAATGTCAGTATTTTAGGTACATTTGTCCCACTCTCAGCTATATAGGAAAGAGCCCTCAGTTCATCATGTTATTTACCAATCAAAAAAAAAAAAAAAAAGCACTTTTTTTTCCAATACACTGCTATGTTTACCTGGAGGAGTCTGGGAAGACCGCTCTATTTACCATTAGCAATAGCAAAAGTAATTCCTCACATGATGTTCTTACCTTTGATGTGTACAAGGGAAATTTCCAAATATCATCTTTTCCTCAGAATATCTTTTATCCTGGAGGACATCTATGACTCTGCGGTCGTAGTGTTTTGAGGTTCTGATAAAAATGAATGCTGAAGTTTGCTATTCGTCATGTCTGTCACGGGTTCATCGTTCAGATGTCAAACTTGGAGACTGCTTATTGAGATGGCTTCATCATCTTTGTCATTGGGTTGTTAGAGTTAGTGTAGTACAGTTCAGTTGTCATTGGACTTGAAGGTCTTTTCCAACCTGAGCAATTCTATGATTCTATAGTTATTATCAACATGTTACTAAAAGAAATAGAAATTCTCTCTTCTTTAGATATACAGTATAGAAAATGTCTTCCTAGTCTAATTGTTTTATAATAGTTGTCTTTCTCAAATGTCAATCCTAGTTATAAAAGTTCTGGTTTGGGGACTGCTTGCCTTGTCCAAATTTAATCTTTGTTTTACTATAATTTAATGTGCAACATAAAGTACTGCAAATGTTAGCTTCCAAATTGTAACAAAGAGTGCATTGTTCTGCAGCTTCCAAACTGCGCACAGAAATTGCTCTATTTTGCAAAACTTTATATCAAGAATTGCTGTTGTCTGATCCAACTCAAACAAAATGTATTCACTCACAGGAAATTTGACTGGGTCATAGCTGTTCAGGATGGCCTTGTTGTTTGCATGTATTTTGTTAATTATAATATTTGAAGTGTGTCACTTACAACTGTACCAAGAAATGCACAAATCCTGATGAATGTTGTGTGTAGCTGTTCCTCAGCAATTCAAGTTTCTGCATCAGAAGCAAAGAATCTCACAAACACATGGGAAATCTTACGAAACCCAGCAGTGGGCTGATACCTTGCCTTATGCTCCCAGAAATTGTGCCACAGAAAATTGGGAAGAAAATGCTCAGCCCCTTGTAGCATCATGCCATAAAATGCAGAAGTTATTCCTTGTGCCCTGGAAGCGTTTATATTCTTCAGGTGCGGTGACATACAGACCATTTTCACTCCTGTGTTCTAAGAGCTCCCTGGGCAGACAAACTAAGGAAGCAGGAAAAGACACGATGCTGAAAAATTGTCTGCTTTTTACAGTTCTCTGTCTGGAAAATAAATAAGGTTCAAAGACAACTGTAAATCAAGAACACTTTGGACTTTTAAAAATAACATTGATGTTAATTTAGTTAAGAAAGGAGATTACATAAATGATCTTTGTTCTGTTTTTTTTTCACTGCAGTCTACTAAGTGAAATTTTTCAACTCCCATCCCACTGCTCCCAGCCTGGGAAATAAAAATCAAAAGAAATGAGAAATGAAAAATGACCACAGAGATGGGAGATCTGAGTTTAGGGATAGTGTAACCTGTTTCTCCAATTTCCTGAAGCCCTTGTGGATGTGTGCTGATGCAGGTACGCCTGTGAGCCTTAATTTTTGAAGCAGATCTTTTTTTCACTTCTCTAGCCACTTGTGTTATTGTTCTCAATCTGTCAGAGTCCTGTGGCTAAGAACTAGAAATATCATTTGTTTCTGCACACCAGAATCTCCTGCTGCAGTAGGCAAGTAAATCCTATTAAAGTTGATGGAGATTTATTGTTGTCTCACTGGGGGGAAATTTGGGCTCCTACTTGCTACGTGTGTCTGAACACTGAAAGGTGGACTGTGGGGATTCTTGTAGTTTCCTTTAGTAAAAATGGTAAACTTCATTTTAGTAGTCCAGTAGTCCAAATTCTTATTTGTTGAGCACATCCCCTCATACACTGGCAGTCACATGAAGGCAGCTGAGGTAAAGTCTTCTTTTAAAGGAGATGGTAGAACAAATTGCATTGTGTCCTCAAGAGGGATTGAAAAACATGCAGACTGCATATTTTGCAATGCAGATTCATTAAATAATTCTTTTAGATTGGAAGTAGCGCTCTCCAGAGAGAAAAAAAGAAGAAAGAAAGAAAAAAAGCAATAAATTGTTTATATTGTTGACAGTTGGACTGGATGATCTTAGAGGTCTTTTCCATTCTTGGTGATTCTATGATTCTATACAGAAGGTTCGTAACAGTAATAAAACTGATGTGGTCAGAAAAGAGATAACTCATACCATAGATCATTCTTATAGTTGTATCTCTTGGGTCATTTATCTTGTCCAAGATCTACTAAATCTAAAATAATAAATTGAAATATTTTTTTCGCCACTGTAAAGTAATAATTATTGATCTTATGAGATGGAATAAGAGTTTGTGCTTTTAAGAACACCAGTGTCCCAATGGCCACATGCTTTTTGGAAGCTCAGTGGGGGCCAGCAGAATCTGACATTAATAATTTCCACTGTTTAAGCTGGTCTGAAGTATCCACAAATGCAATGGTCTAAATTCACAGCATGTTAAACGACTCAGCAAATAGTTATGCAATGGTGGTTTTAATTAAAACTGGAGGCTTTGCACTCTCTACAAAAACGGAGCACTGTGGACATGCTGCTGTTCAGTAGTAGTAGCTCCTTTGAGTGTCTGGAGAACAGACAACCTCAGGAAAAATAAGGAAATGAATGAATCTTGGATAATCAGCAAATTTATAAGCATGTTCATCGTGTATTTTTCAAAGGAGAAGGAAAATTTTGCATGTAATTAGAGCCAACAAGCTTTCCTAGTTCTTACAAGGTTTAGAGACATTGAGATAACTACAAATGTGGTACCAATATTCCAATAATTGCTGGGGAGTGGAGGGCACTTTGAAACACCAATTTAACATCTGTGTCTTGTTAAAAAAAAAAAAGAAAAAAAAGAGAGAGAGAGGAAAAAAAAAAAAGCATGAAAATAATAGGGCAAATCAAAAGAGTGCGTATGCTGTAGCAATCCTGCAGGAGAAGACAAATGTTTCTCAGGAAAGAAAATTTCAGTGCTGTTTTGTGTGATTTGATACAAGCACTGATAGGAAGGTGCTGCAATTAGCATTGTTTTTCAAAGAGTCTAATAAGATTTCAGCATGAGAGACTGCTTCAAAAGTGTGAATACAAACAGCGATACAGAATCTTTATTCTCTTGGGAATTCAGCCTTTAGACATTAGTGGCAAAGTTTCTGAAGATATTTAGATTAGAATGCTTGTTTTAATTACATTAACTAAATGGGAAACATTTCAACTCTGTTCTACTTTCTTCACGGATAGCAGAGGTTGTGAGCTGCTCTCAGTATTACTGAGCCATCGGCTTGCATAGAATCATAGAATTATAGAATGGCTTGGATTGGAAGGGACCTCAAGGATCATCAAGCTCCAACCTCCCTGCTGCATGCAGGGCCACCATATCTAATACTAGATCAGGATGCTCAGCTTTCTCTTAATTCAGCTTTATCTGAACTCTTGACCAAATCACTTCAATAGAATTGCCAGTGTCATGCAGCTTAGAAAATAGAGACAGTATCGAGATCCACAAACAGCTTCCAAATAAATCCACCACTTGTATCTGAGATTGACCGTGAACCACTACATTCATCAGTCCTTTGGGAGGATTACAGTGTGCTGCAGGGAGAGTTGGACCAACACCATGGGGTTGGCCAAGTGAGTGTCACTAGCACTGACCTGGTGAATACTGCTGAATGGGTGGCTTCCCAGTCCACCTTCTCCCTCTCATATCCATTTCAGTGATATGTGGAGGTCTATCTTCGAGGACTGCACTGGAGAGGCCCTTCATCACCTCAAGTGTCTTTCGGAGTTATTGTCAAACAAAATTTTAATAAATGACTTTTCTTGCCTTAGCACGCTTGGAAGAAAGAGCCTCCATGGAACAGCACTCTAGACATGTGTTGTGTTTCTATGAGCTTGTTCACAGCCAGTCCCAATTTGGGCTCTATGGATAGTGCCTTGGAATTGAAGCAAGGGAATAGTGTCAGGGCTCAGCCAACATTTGGTCCTAATTTTAAAATAATTCAAGCTGTGTTTTAATACTTACTTGGAATATCTCGCTGCTTGGAGATTTTATGCTGGCAATCTCATGAGTTACCTAAATTGTAGTATCATGGAAAAAAAGGTATTTTTATTGAAAACTGTCTCATTTTATTGTAAGCTGGCTAAAACCCAGGAGGCACTGGCTAGAAGATGAGCTTGTTCAAAATGGAAAAATATTTCCAGTTAACTTTTTATGGGGGTTCATTTTTAATTTCCAAGATTTCTTTTGTATTTCTAAATTGGTTCTGTCCTTGAACTTTTATCTTCCTCTGCCTGCATCTTGCAGACCAAAGCTGTTCATGAATATGCCATCTGCTATCATTTCTTTGCTGATGATTACTAGACCAACCTCTCTGGTTTTGGTCTGACTACTTTTTATCAGGCTGATTCAGTTTGTCTTAGATACGTCCCCAAGCCTACAAGTTAACTTAAATTCACTGTGATAAAATTGGGCTGTCTTCGCTTCCCAAAATAATCTCCACTGCTGGGTGCTTCTCTCTTTCCTTGTCAATACAAGAACTTTAGAAATTCAGTCTGGTCCTCTTTGAAACTTCTACCAAAATTTTACTGGCAGGATGGTTTTCCTGACTCGTGCTATACATCACTGATAAGATTAAGAGGACATCACCAGATGTTTATACCAAATGCCTTTCTATGCACTGCGTCACGTTTTTGTCTTATCTGTTGTTGACTTTGCTGTTGTTTTGCCAAAAGGATGAAAAGGTATTATTTCCTACATGGAGCTGAAATGTCCTACAGAAACAAGCAAGGCAACCTTTGGCTTTTGGTCTCCGTGTCTAACAGTTTATTTCTGTTGAGACAACTAAAATGGTGTGGGAGGAGGGGGGAAGAATCAACTGTGGACAAACAGGTGGTATGTTGTAATCGCCCATTGCCTCTTACCATGTTTTGAATGTTCTGACTGTTGCCTTGTGTTCACCTATCTGCTTCTTGCATTAATCTTTTCTCTTATTCTTAAATGGTAGGAAATGGGGCATTAAAAAGTCTCAAGCCTATAGGACTTGTTAGAATAATGAACCAAAGCTAATACATCCATACAGGTAAAACATCTATATAGACAGAACAAGATTGATGAGTTGATAGTGAAGATAGATGTGTTGTTCAGCCACTTCTCAGCATTGGGAAGAATGATGGGAGGGAGACAGGACTTTATATATATGTCAAAGAATATAATGAGATGTATGATGGAATGAAATCCAGAAAGAGCTCTAAAATGACCATATTGTATATATACACAAATATACATGTAATATTCTGCTCTGTGCATATAAGATTATACCCTCGGCACCATAACCAGTGCTCAAATAATGGCACACAAAATGAATTAGCCATTGAAGTTAAGTGAAACTGAGCACAGCCCAGGGCAGCAGGGAGGAGGCACAAAATATCCTGGCTAAGTGTTTATTGTAGAAGTTACAGTTGGTCTTCTCTTCTTGAATGCAAACTCGTAAAGCCTTTGACAGTGCTAATTGGAAAACATCTTTCTTGAGGGTTGTGAGATGGAACTCTTTCCCACAAGTCTGAGCACTGATTTCCCCAAGGTAAAGCAAAGGAGCTAATTTGGGGATCTGAAGCATTTTAGATTGATAGCAGTGTTTGCAAATGATGTGGTGGTGGGTAGAGGATGTCCCCTGTGCCCTTCCACTTTCTGCAGCAGTGACAGCTTCTTTGGCAAGGACAAATCTTGGGATCTTGTTCCCAGGCAAACGAGATGTTGATTACTAAAGTAGTCTGGAAGTATATGGAGAGTTCACAACAAGGAATATAGTGAGGAATATGTTCATAACCTTTGAAGAATGCATTCTGAATGGTAGCAAATCCACTTCAGTTGGACAGATTTCTGGCTCTTTGCTTGAGTTTCCCAAGTAATTGTAAGAGCACTCTTAAAATGTGTTTGGAAATACGATTACAGCTAGCGTGAGCTGGTGACTTTATGTCTGGAGGAGTCCCGTTCAGTGGGGGTGGTTGGCTCCGTAGCTCTGTGCTGATGATCTACTGGGGAGCTGACTGAAAGGCTGCTGGCTCCAGAGACACTGTCTGAAATTCCTGCCATCATCTCAAGTTAAATCAGAGTAATAGAGAGCCATCAGCAACAAAGCCACGCATGCTGCATGTAATGTGCCAGAGCATGGCACATCTCTCTATGGATTCCAGATTGTGCTGCCAGAGACACATCCCATCCAGGAGAAACACCCCAGGGCAGCTGTGTGGGATGAGGAGCAGGGTGCTTGATGAGAGTGGAGGAGCAAGAAGTGTCTGCACAGGCTCCTCTCCTAGCACTGTAATAGGGAGCAACTTTTTGTTTAATTGCTGTCTCTAGGTTAGTCTTCTGCTCACCTGTTCTGGCAAGTCAAGCCAGTGCGTATGTTTAAGACAGAATCACAGACTGTCTCACATTACCATAATATGTTCCACTTTCTTGGAAGAATCTATAAAAATAAATAAGTGGAAAGAAAAAAATTAAAAGCAAGGAGCCAAACTTAGCTGCTGTAAGTACATAATAGTACACAATTCAGGTCTGGCATCTTTTGCACATATGGTTGTTTGCATCAAAAGCAAGAGGTAATGAGAATATTGAATCCAGAGAGAGGTGCTGGGCAAATGCTCGCAGCATCTCTCTCTCGATGTTCAGCTCACATCAGATATTTCACATGCTCGCTTGTACCAGGCCGTGGGGATTTTTTGTTTTCTTTAATCTCATAAAATTTCAGTCTCATGTCCCTGGCTCACAGCACCTTGCTCACATACTCCCCTTGCAGCCTAGCCCTGCTATTTGTCATCTATGCAATAGAATAAACGGTTACATCTGCAGAAATTTTCCTTTCTAGTTTCAAAGCCACACACTTTTTCCCAGCGTGGAAAGAAACTTGTGGGTTCAATCCATCATTAGGGGTTTGTCAAATGCATCTTCAGGCTCAATAACTGGCTGCAGTATGACAGAGGGAAGCAAAAATAGCATATTCTGTATCTTTCCGTTTGCTGCACAGGGAATTTTCTCGAATATGTGATTGTGTTTCAGCTCCTGCATATAACTCAGTATTGGCAGCCAACGACTTGATGGTTGTGTTCAAGACTTAGCCTTCTGGCTGTTTTCCTCTGGAGGAGAGAATAGCATTCCTCATGCTTCATTGGAGCTGATCTCAAAGCAGGATTTATTTCTAATGAAGTCAAAATATTAAAAAGATTTATGTCATAAGTTCTAATATATTTTTCAGGCTGATTTTTGTGGCCACTGTTTGCTTTGGTGTTTATTCATTTTTGCATAATCTCCTGTCTACCAAAATAGTTTTGATTTTTTTCTGGCCTTTCAGGAGTAGCCTCAATTGAGCAAATTGTTCTAGGTAGGTTTCAGGAGGGCTCCTTGCCCGCACAGGGCTTCTGAGCAGTCATATATTAACAAACAGATGGGTTTGTTAATAAATATTAAAAAAAAAAAAAAATCAAGAAGGCAGTCCTACATTGAAAAAGAAAAAAAAAAAAAAAGAGATCACATGGTTTCAAATAACAAAGAATAAAAAAGCTAACTACAAGGGACTGGCATTACATTTGTTGCTTTCTAAAGGCAGGTCCCTGTGTATTACTCCATCAGACTGATGACAGTCAGTAACATTTGCTTGTGTCATGTCTGCATTAATCACTATGTCACCCTAAGCCACAGCCTTAATTCCCCATAATTAGGCTGAAGATGAGAGAATATCACATACTGCCAAGTGTACACTTGCTAGTAGATCGTAATCCGCCCTTATGAACTCAGTATGAAGGTAAAGTCCATCTTCAGTTTTTGTCCAGGTGGTATTAATGTGGTGAACTCAGTGCTTGCTACGGCATGGCATGGTTCTTGTAGAAGTGCATACCTTGCAGAACTGGATCTTGAGTCAAAGCCAAGTCCTGCATATGCATACATGTACAGTTTCCATGGAGCGCAAGGCAAGTTAAAAATTTTCCAATGTACTTTTGTAAATGATGAGGTGAGTTTCTGTTTTCAGATTGATCGGGCCACATATTAATGATGTTTGGCTAGAAATGAGTGGAATATTAGGTCCTTAGCAGCTGAGTCATTTGAATGAAATGCTGGCAATTGCAGGAACACCTTAAGGTTTAGATGTGAAAGGCCCATAAACAGCTCCCAGTAAATGACAGCAGGTTTTTCTCTCGTAGGCATTAGACTTCTGAGATGTAACAGCATGCATGTAACCACTCAAATGTACTGCATGTAAACGTGCACTCTGAAGTTTCCTGGAACATTAGAAGGGCTTTGATCTTGGTAGTAGGTTTTGTTTCTAATTTCGTGAACAATTTCTTTTTCTCCTGATCCATCAAAGAGGTTCTGTTAATCTGCCTTTTTTTATTGCCTTACCCAACACGACATACACATCATCTCACCAACAGGGCTACTTGGACACTGGCTTAAAGCAGCTAAGAAACAGCTGGAGGGGCAAGTGCAAGCATGTGATTTTCTCGTGTTTATCTTGGCACTTCAGTGCAGTCTGAGCTTTTCCAGACTTGAGTATTCATTAATACCAAAGAGAGGAAATAAGTCATTCAAGTAAAATAGAGAATTAATGCAGAAATACTTTTGGCTTGCTGAAAATTTGGCGTAACTGGAAGACATGTATGGGTTGAACATGAACATTAACAGAAAATAGATAACATTTTTAGCTTAGGGATAAAGTGGATTTTAGCATAAAGGAAATCTCAGCACATCATACTATCTTTGAAAGGAAAGCACAGCTGGAATAAAACAGATGAGCGTAGGCTTCTAAATTCTTGGCCTTTCAGTCTGTTGCTATGCTCTTAGTAGAAAAGGTCTCAAAAAATAAGTCTGGATCTGAAAATATTTCTACTTCCTTCCACCACTGGAAAAGCCATTCTCTCTTTCTCATTCGTAATCAATCAGCACGAATGAGCTGTAGGAGTGTGTTCAGAAGGCATACAGCACTGAGTATCCCGTGGAAAATTGTCTTCTGTCATCATGTCAGCAGGGAGGTGGTTTCAACCAAATGCTTGTTACTAAATGAACCCTTCTCCCTTTTCTCCTCTTTTCCCCTTGGGAAGGTTGGGGGCAGTGAGGAACCTCAGCCGGCAGTGGGGAGGCAGCAGACTTTCTGCACTTTGGATTTCTCTATGGGAAGGCCTGTAATCACTGGTCTTCAGGTGGAAAATTCAACTCACACGCAAACCACCACGCATGCCTGGTTCAGATCTGGGCCCACGTGTAGAACAGGGTGTCCTTCTGGGGACCATCTGCTGCAGCTGCTGTGTCCAATAGCTTTGGTCCAGCCTATTGCTCCATGCAAGCTGCAGCAACTTCTTTGTTCTTAGTTAATTATTAGCAAATATATATTTCTTTAGTTTACACTTTGATTCTAGTTTTGTCAATAAATAAAATTAGGGGTCTATATTCAAGCGAATGCACATTGATAGTTGTGAAAGATGTCTCTCAAAAAGTCAGCCTAAACAAAGACCAAGGAGCAGTTTCTAAGTGCTGTGATTAGTGTTACTGTCCTTGCTTCTGAATTCCCTGTTACTGCAACAGTTTGATGATTCCTGGAGATTTCAAGTTCACAAGATAGCTTAAAAGTCATAAATAGTCTTTTATTAGAACATGCTTAAACAATAACTCCTAATTTTATGTTTGAAAGTCTTGCAATTTCAGCAGTCCAAAAATATTTAATTTACTATAATTTAAAAGCAGCTTCAAGTTACTAGTAACTACATCCATATGTTTTTGCATGCTATGATGGTGAATGTATGGGCTGGCAATAATATCTCAATTGCTGATTACACAGATCCCCAAAAGTTCATCTGTAGATATTTTTTTAAATGAATAATCACCTCTATTGTTTCTCCTTCTATGATTCAGGTTACTACCATTTTGAACACGAGAGCTGGTGCTCCAAATAAGAAGCATTTATTTTGAAAATAGATAAAATGAAAACAAGTATGTTAATGTTTTAAATGTCAAAAAAAAAGAAAAAAAAGAAAAAAAAAATCACCTCTCTGTTAGCTTTGCTGCAATGAAGCGGGGGGCACTCAGGTTTTTGTGTGCTGAGGTGCCCTAGGGCTGGTATTATAAGAAGTAGAACATACCTAGTTGGAGGTACAGAATGAATTATTTAATTTTTATAACACCAATTTCATCAAGGTTTATCTCTAATACAGAAATGTTTTCTGCTCTGAACGGTGATACGATACCAGGGTGCTACCATAAAACCTAATTCGGACAGATAGGTTATAGTGTGGAGTTTTATTATTGTATGAGACTGAAATTACAGCTCAATTGCCAAAATAAAGAAAAGCAGAGTACAATAAGCTTGATAAAAATCAAACCTTTCAGTAATCTCTGAGTACATTGTGTCTTTATTGTAGCAGAAAGATGTCAGTTCGCTTCTTATCATTTCAGGAAACACCAATAGCCCCATTGCTCAACCCATAGCGCTAAATATCATAATGTGTGTGTCAAAGTTCACTTAAATATAGTGCTTAATGAGATCAATATACCATAAAATTCTGGATTGCTCCTCTGGTAAGTGCAGGAGACAATATGAGTAAACCTTTTGTATTTTTCTAATTCAAGCTTTTGTCAGTCTACTTCATCCAGAAGAGAGAGAAATCCCTGATCTTGCAGCTAGAATGTTCAGTCTTTTTTTTTAATAGCTTACGCAAGCATTCTAGAGCCTCCACTGATGGAAAAGAATCCAGCTGTTGGTTTTAGATACTCCAAGCCATTGAGTTTTAACTTATTAATCTTTACAGCAGGACAGCCTAACCCAGAGACTGCACTATTTCTGACGTTACAGTCTATCCCACCACATGACACTGTAGTCATAGGCTTCTTGCTTGGGTTTCTCCATGTGGTAATAATTTGTTGTACTGATTTTTCTAATTCTTCCAAAGAGTTTAAGAATCGTTTTTATTTTTTTGTTCCTCCAGAAGAAAGTCAAAATTAACAAATTGATGTTTAATTCCTTACCTCTTTCTCCACTTTCCCAGTAATTGTTCCGAGCCCAAATGGTTGTCCTCTTGTCATTTGATTCTAATTCTGGCAGAATCCTGATGGCAGTTTATATAAACTCTGAGGAACAAAGATGAATGTTTGGCATATGCTATTATGCTTTTAAAAATACATTATAAGCATAAATGAAAATGGAAATCATCAATCTTTTTTCTTTCAGAAGGAGGTAACAGCCATTGAAAGTGGGAATTTAAGCTTGCCAGACTGTTCAGTCTTAAAAAAAATTACAGGTTTTTCTTCTCAATTTATGTAACACCTTTATTTTTCTACTTATTCAGATTGAACTTTGAATTACTAAGTCTTGAAAGGGCCCCCCAAACAAGTGATCCCTACTCATACAATGATCTGACAGCAACATCAACAGCTAAGTTGGCCAATTAGATGTTTACCAGATGTTCATTGCATTGACACTTGCCAAAATATATCCTGTAACTGAGGCTTTATACTCAGCTTACAGTTTTCCTGCTGTTTCCAGACTGCTTCCAACACATCACAGTCAAAAGGGGGAATGCTACATAAAAGCCAACAGGACCATTATGTAAGCTCAAAAGAAGGATATCAGTGTAGGTTTACTAGCAGGAATGCAAACACAAATAAGATAAGTACATTTTAACTATTATTGAGGAGTGGGGAAAGGAAGAACAACCTCCAGTTTTTTTCTGTTTAACTTGTGATCTAATTTTTATGTGATTGATCTTGTGCTTTCAGGATAGCTGAGAGTCTTCTAGGGTTTGGAAAGTGAAACAAGTTTGTTGGCTGGAACGTAGTTATTTCTTTTAACAACAACAAAAAAGTGAAAACACAGAAGCTCACAATAATGTACATGGAATAAAAAGGAAAGGAAAGCAAATGAACCAGAGAAATCAGAATGTAGTCAGAATTTGAACAAAACTGGTTTGGTAGCACAAGAAGACAAAAAACATGGCAGAAGTAAAAGAGAGATATTGACAAACTTCTTGAAAAACTAGGCAAGCAACAGCATGAGCGAGCCCTGTGTTTTATTATAAAATCATGTAACTGATCAAGTGTGTGTTTAGAAACTGGGACTGGTTCTTAATTACACCTGTGAAGGGGAATTGGCCTATGGAGTGCAGATTTGATTTGAAAGAACAGTGCAGAACATGTTGAATGATCTCTGGAAAAGACAGGGTTTTTCCCCCCTAAAATAGTGTAGAGATTGTTCTGTTATAGATTTGTTTTTGTGTCTCTCTAAATATAAAAAAATATTTGGCTGAAGAAAGTTCCTTCTACTTGTTTGGGAAGGTCATGGGTTTTTTCAGGAGTACAATATGTCTTGTTCTCCACCTTATTGCAAGGAGAGGAGGAAAATTTCTAGTTTTACAGCTGTACGGAGACCAGAATCCATCCCCAACCTTCTTCAAAATGTGGGATCAGAAATTGCTCAAGCACAGATAAGTTGAAAAGGAATAAATTAAAGCTAAACTGCTCCCCGAGGACTAATAAATAAAATAAATGGCCATCATCCCAGATGAAATACTCAAATAAGTATTTTCAAAAAGCACATCTACTTGGCATTTGCTTCTGTGCTGCATCTCCAAAGGAGATTCATTAGGTTGGAATTAATGCCTGATATCATTTAACTTTCATTCTTATGATTGCAGTTAATCACCTTCAAAATGCAGACTTTCTCTTTCCTGACAAGTACTGGTGTTGTCTGTAGGCAGGAAGACAAGTTGAAATATTGCGGTGTTTTGCATTGTGGAGTCTGAATATTTTGGTTTTCCAGTAGTCCAGGAGCTTCACAGTGTTCTGACAGAGTTGTAAGTTACCCATAGTTTTCATATCCACCTCTACACTGACGTGTAAGACTTTCTAAGCCAACTACATTTAGTATTGCTCTTGTATGTGATGAACACTACAGAAAATTCATTAGTTCCTTTATGAAGAATATATTTTCATTAAAATTAGCTGCCAAGAGTAAATCTCTGCAGAAACAGCAATTTGAGTAAAAGCAAGTAAACAAATGGGAAAATGACTGTTTATCTCAGCCATCTGCGCAGACCGGTACAAATAACTCAACCATCAATGTGCTACACGTAGGCTGTGTACACAGCCATGCAGGAATGTTTTTTGTTAGGTAAATAAGCAATCTTCTTGTTGTGCTAAAGTTACTCAGATACAAATTTTTGTCTGGGAATCTCAAAGTGTTCTTAGCTATGCTTTGCTTCAAATGTTCCAAAATGAAAGGAAAACCCCACAAGATTTTTCCCACTGTAGGTGGCACTTTTTTTGCTTGTTGCCATGTAAAGGAGCTGGTATTTCCACATAGCCACAGATGTTTTTCAACTGGATTTCAGTTCTAGGATGTCTTTCCATCTTTAAACAACTAGCTGCTCACCTAGGAGGTACTTTAGCTTGTTTTAAAGAGCCCTAATCTGTGCCTTTTATCAGTGATTTCAGTAACTCCCCACATAAACATAGGATTCATCTGTTCTACTGGTGCCTCTGCCTTCTCCTTCTCACAAGTTTGAGTTGTTTATGTGGCACCAATGAGAAAAAGGTATATTTTCAAATGTCCTCAAAGAATAGAAAAAACAGTCCACCATTTCAAGGAAGTAGAATGTCTGAAACCCAGCTGGAATCTATTCAGTCCACTACCATGTGGCTGTTAATTACACTGCCTGCACAGTCACTGTTTCTGAAAGTTTTACAGTCCACACTGCTGGGAAGGGTGAGGTGAATATGTGGGCTATGAGTTACAATGGGAATTCAGCTTCAGGTTGAATATTGGGAAAAATTTCTTCTCTGAAAGTGGTCGGGCATTGGCACAGTGTGGTGGTGGAGTCACCATCCCTGGAGCGGCTCAGGATCTGTGGAGATGTGGCACTGAGGGACATGGTTAGAGAACATGGAGAGGATAGGTTGGGCTTGGACTTTGTGATCTTACACCTCTTTTCCTACCTTAACGATGCTACGATTTTATGATTCCTCTGCTTTTGTAGCCAGGGCCTTGCTCCATTTTTGCCTTCACTTTGCAGGATGAGTAGGTTTGGAGATGACTGTTTAAATCAGCGGGGAAATGAATTGTAGCCTTGTGAAGTTCTCAGAGGGAACTGCATGTGATGCAGAGGGTACTTGAAAGCAGATGAACTGAAAGGAGTGGAAATTAAACACTATTGTTTGTAGGTTTAATTTAATACAGTGACTGCTTTCAATATTTGCCAGTGAGCAGTGGGAAAGATGAATGGAGGGTATAGTCTTACAGAGTCAGAATGAAAGTAGCCAAGTGAAGATGCATTTTTCTATTATTATTATTTTGATAGAAACTGAATTAAGAACTGCTATTTTATTTATAAACTTTATTTTTGTAGGAAACCAAGTAATTTGCCAGAGCTAACTGTTTTCACTGCTCAGATGTAACTGTCTGATCAGATAAGCTATGAAAACCTAAATAAACAAGAAAGAATTTGTTCCCTCAGCTGTAAGAGATTGAGATCATTTGTTTCTTAAGCGGTTCAAGTAAATACTACTTCTATTCTAGGCTATTGTCATCTTCTATTTGTTTAGCTGACCAATACTAAATGTACCCTAACGTTGTAAACTCTGTTTAGCTACGTGAATTCAATGGGATGTGGCCAAGACATGTAGGTGTCTCTCATCTAGGGACGTACATCTGCTAGCTGAAACATTTTCTAAGCAAACTCAGTTTCAGAGTAAACGGATTATGAAGTGCTGATAGAACTATGTATTACCTTAAATCCACGCTAAAGAAATAGAAAATAAAATCAATAGAATGACTCAACATGAATGCACTGCAGAAAGAAACTCATCCCTTCAAACACCATGATTAAGCTAAACACGCTCTATTTTTCCCTTAAATGAAATCATGCTTCAAGGATGATTAAGTGAATGATGTAAACTCGCTGAACTTTATGCACAGCATGTTCTCCACGCTGCTGAGACTTCTTCATGGGTGTCAAGCTGTTTTTTCCCTCCAAATTGCTGTGCAGTATGTTGTTCTGACCTTGCAACATCAGGTCTCAGTGAAGGTCTGTTGAAGACAACATTCTACTGCCTAACATTTTGCCTGGTACAGTTGGGTCAAATCGCTTGTCTTGAAACCTCTTGCGCTGTGGAGTTGTATCAGGCCTGAACAGACAATAGTTCCTTCTTCTAAAAGAAGTAATACCTGACCTTATCAAAGAAAGAAAAAAGACACGAGTGAATTTTTTTCCACCCTTTCCAGCTCCTCTGGTGCTGTATCATAGCCAGTAACTGACAGTTCCAATTTCTGTTCAGTAACTGCTTGATTGCATTGCATCACATCCTCGAAGAAGAAAATAAGTATCTTGGTAAATGCCTACCTTTGAAGCTGTTTCAAGTATTCCATTCTGGCTATTTTAGTTATGTGAGCTCTTCCTATGATCCCTCAGGCGACATGATGATCAAAGACAAGCCAGAATATCCCAATAATTAATTTTGACTATCTTTAATACTGAAGAATGGGGAAATTAAAAGCATGACAGAACAAAATCAATAAACCATGATTATTCCAGACACATTCTCTTGGGAATGCATATGAAAGATCAGACTTGCCTGTGATATGTTAACAAAGCCATTCCCCAAGTGATCTGCCCGTCCTGTTTTAATACAAGCCTACTGTGAAGCCTGGCAAGCGAAGTTTTATTTTCTTTAGTAATTAGCCTTTTGTGGTAAGAATAACTTTTCAAGAGTAGTACAAATGCAAAAAATACATATATAAAGGAAGTCTTCCATAAAGCAGTATCGACCACTTAGAAAGCTCCATCCAGAGATGCAGCCCTTGAACAGATGCTCTGCGCCTCTCTCTGCTTAATGAATGTTAACTCAAGCTTTGCCTTCTGCAGTGCGCTCTAAGTGTTCTAGTATTTCACTGGGGGAACCATTAATGTTTCCCCATGCACTGGAATATCTGTGCCATGAAAATCATAGCTAGGAGATGCTGAATCTCATTTCTCCATCTGTGCTTTCCAGTCGTGTCACCGACACATGCTGGAAGGAGGTTTGGCGAGGCCATCAGGAAGGCAGTGGGATGCAGAGGTTTTGTGAGCTGCCGCATCTTTTGTTCTGTTGATTTTCTTGGCTGAGGGCTGCAGGCTGCAGGACAGGATGTTCACTGCAAAACATCCAGAGCAGAAGGACACAGCTTCCTCAAGCAGGAGGTTTCTGCACCCAAACAGAGGGGAAACATTTTTCTTGTCTGAGTGGCCTCTAACTTTGTTCTGGATAATAGTTCATCGGTGCGGTTTAATAGAGGATGTTCTTGGAAATAGCTTGAGAGTAGTTCAGTGCACATTCAGCCTATTTGCAGTCATCTTATTGAGAAAATGACAGTACTTACCTGTTTATGTTTTAACATCTTCAGCATTTTCCTTTTCTCATAAGCAATTTCCTGAGTATAACTTCCTAAATTAAAACTATTTTAAATCCTAACTTGCAAATATACATCTCTAAGTTAAACCGACCAAAAACATGAAACAGTGTTTTCCTGTAGTTAATTTTTTCTTCAAGTTTGACCTACTGTGTATGTTATTTCCTTTCAGAGGTGTCCATCCCCTCTCCACATAGATGATATTTCAGGTCTCCTTCAACCCAAGCCATTCTATGACTATATGATTTTATACTCTGAAGATAGGGTTTCAGTATCAACCAGAACATGATTTTCCCCCCCTGTGAACAGCATTTGCTGCTTGGACAAAAAGTGAAATAATTAAAAAAAAAATGCAACTTTGTGTAAGTCAAGCATTTCCCTTCCAAAAATCAAACGAAAGAGCACACCAAAGAAAAACAAAGTGAAACAGATACAGTAAAATCCTGCTTTTCAGAGACATCACAAACACAAGAGGGGATTATTGACAACAGCATGTTGTCAGTGTCTTTTTCTTTCTGTTGGATGCTTCAGACTTGGTTAAAAGGGAAAATATGATGCCCAGACCTGAGGCAGGGATGCTTTCTATGCCAATACACAGGATTCTGTAACAGTGGCTGAAAACAAGCCAGAGTAATGACATTGATTTTCTGCCACCTTTTCATACCTGTACAGATGTGAAGCAGCTAGCAGTTCAAAGATTTTTTTTTTTTTTTGTGGGTAAATACTTTTATGTAATCAACAATATTGCTTTCATGACATTCACAGACAACTCTTCCCAGTGGTTCTTTCAGACCCACTAGGTGATCTTCCACATCTGGGTACATATGGATGGATGTATTATATACATGTTGCACCTGTGCTCTGTTAGTACAGACCTGCATGTGTATTCTGCACAACTTCAGTACTTCTTTTTGTCCATTAACAATGGTATTAGGGCTTGTTTATAATCAGATGTGGATTTGAAAACTCCGGTGAATTAGGAACTTAGAAAAGTAGATTTTGCATTGCTTCAGACACTGAACTGTTTTACGCTTTCAGGAGTCACGTATAAGCTGGGGAAGAACTTGGCTTGTGGAAAAGGATGACAGGAAATAAGTGTTCTTTGTTGAAAATAAATGATACTAATTATATGAATATTACCCACATCTACATCTGTCCTTCTGTGTTTTATCTGGTTTGTGCTCATTAAGGAATCAAAGCTTGCGAGACAAGGCTGTATCAATTGGAAGCAAAGACATTTGGTTTTTAGCTTTGCTCTATGGTGTGTGTGCTAGGATTGCTCTGTGTAAAACACAGTGTCTTCTGAATTGAGGCTGTCAGACACTGGGAATGCCAGTTCAGGGGTGGTGAGATGCGTGCTGCTTTTGGATTTGGCTTAGTTTTGGGAAAACCAAAGTACATCAGGCATGAGAAGCCTTCATCTTTGCCACGCAGCTCTGCATTTGCAGTTGCTATTGCCTTCTTCTCAAAAACCTTGCATCCTGCTCTTCAAATCGGCATGACCTAGGTTAGAATATTGCCCCTGAGCTCATATGTAAAGATGATGCTATATAAAAGTTGTACAAAATACACTCTATGTAAAGAGTTCTGCTAGTTAATGGAGAATAATAGCCATTTCTAAGGGGCTGTACATCCCAACAGAGTACATGGAAGAGATCGGAAATGGAAATACATGAGTACCACTCCAGGCACAAACCATAACTTCAGTTATGTGTACCTTGTCACCCACTTTCAGGTAAAATAGTCTTAACCTACATGTCTCTACAGTGCTACTTTAATGATAGCGTACGATCAACTCAAAAAAGCTCCGTAATAGATGGTTGTTGTGGTTTTTTTCCTTTTCTCTCTTTTTCTTTTATAGCGGCTGCACCTTGTTTTTGTAACTGTTCTATGCTGCTTGCTCCAGGCTTCTCCATCAGTTTTACTGCAATCTGATAAAGCCCTAAAAAAGTGTTCTAGAAACCGCTCAGGATATATTCTGTTAAGACCATTTGAATGAAAGAAAAGACACAGGTTTCATGGAAAGGCTGCCTGAAGAGTAAAGTATCTAATGTCCACACAATATTTTATTGCATTTGGTTCATGATTAGGAGATATAATGTGAAATTGAGAGCTTCTGGGGACTTGCTGAAGTTATACTACACTCGTCTGCTATCTTGAGTTTATGTAGTATTCATTTCAGTGTGAATGTTTAATCACCTCTCCCATAGGGAGGCATGCTTGGATCTCCAGTGGCTCACACAGGATTTTGAAAGCTGGAAAATTCATTTTCCAGGTAACTGTATGCTTTATCAGTCTACTGTGACAATGAAAATAAAGATATTGTGCATATGAAGGGAGATGTGAAGTCAGCTTTCGGAGCATGGCTCTGTTTGATAGACTTGCTTGGTTTGGATTGCACCTCATCAAACACAAAATCAGTACACCGTACAAACTACTCATCATGTAAGAAGGCTATTTTCTCAGGAAGATAAGTTAACATATTTATGCAAGGATTATGGCAATGGAAACACTGATAAAATACCTAACCCTGTGCATCTGGGCATTTATTTGGTAGTGTTGATCTAACTGTTGTTAACGTAATTTAAGAAAACCCAGCAGGAACGATCCTAAGCATTCTGGTATATCATTTACTGCAGAGATATTTTCTTTGCAGTGTTACTTGGTAACAAGATGATGGACCTATCATTCACACCAGAGGGTATATGAGACATTTAAGGTGGTGGGATAATGTGGAAGAAAACTGAATGCCAGGAAAAATTAACTCTTCTTGAAATCCTATACATTATAGAGCTGTAGCCCAGTGTTTAAACCTGCGTTTTCACTTAGCACACTGGATCTAACCAGACTGAATAAGTGGTTTGTCTTTGGCTTCTGAGCAACCCAAGCATTCCAGCAGCACTTCTTGTTAACACCAAGTTAAACATTTTCTGCCTTTGACTGTGGCAAGCACTGTTTGCACCCACTGACATCAGGGACAGTGGTACACAATCTGCCACTGTAACAGTGACCCCAGAAAGCTTGGGCTGATGTGGGTTCTGATGAAGTAAGCAATAGTGAAATGCCTTTTTACTGAAGTGCTGCTTGCTTGCCAGCTTGTGCCTAAAAATGCTCACAGGATCAGTAGCCATGCCCAATGGACTCTTAACTACTCATACAAATGTCTTCAGAAGGGCTTAAGTAACATATAAAGTGTCCAAATATGTAGGGAATCACAGAATCATTAAAGTTGGAAAAGATCTCTAGGATCATCTAATCCAATTCCAATCCATCCTCATTATGCCCACTAACCATGTCCCTCAGTGCCACATCTCCATGGTTCTTGAACTCCTCCAGGGACAGTGACTCCACCACCTGCCTGGGAAGCCTATCAATGCCTCACCACACTTTCTGAGAAGAAATTGTTCCTAATATCCAACTTGAATTTCCAATTTATATATACAGACAAATGTGCACATACGTATTTATAAAGCTTATATATTTTCATTTTGAGTATTGAGAGAGGGAAATGCACACGTCCTTTGTGCACTCTGTGCCCAGGGATCAGCGAGTTTCTGGGCACCAAAAATGTAAATGCAGCCATCACAGATCAGTGCACACCAAGCATGGGAGGATTCATTCTTTCCAAGGAGTACAAATGCGTAAATATTTGTGTAGATTCAAATCTTGATGGCATGCAAGCAAGCACACACAAACAGTGCAATTCTTCAAAAATGACTAACATCAAAATTGCATGCTGGAGTTTGCCATACTTTGAATTCACTCATCTACGTTATTTACCCAGGCGATTTCCTTGTTTTTTTTTTTTTAAAAAAAAAGCTTGTACAACCCTCATCAAAGAAACAGCGTGGAGCAAACATGAAATGCAAGTATTTTTCTGACTCTTTTTTCAGTTTGCAAGGGATACAATCTGGTGTTTTTCGGAAAGTCTATTACCTTTACAGCAAGTGTACAGGGGAGTTTGAACTAGATGATTTTTGTGGTCCCTTCCAACACAAGCCATTCTGTGATGATTCTGTGTAAAGCTGCATGAAAACCCAAATTACTCTCAAATAATTATTTCACACTTTTCAGAAATATTAGACATCATAACCTTGTGTTCTCACAGGCACCCCAAAGGAACCTGATCAGTATGTCAGTCTGTTTTGCCACATCATCACTAGCTATCAGATCCCACAAGCTAAGCTATAAATTGGTATCTCTTTCTCTGTGCTTTAAAAGAAATTTCCAAGAAAGCAAAAGCTTTCAATGAAATTCTGGATAGAGATGATGTGTTTGTTTGGTGATAAAGTAGGAGACCTGGCATGTTACTGAGCTGAAATCACATTGTGATGCCAAGGAGCTCACATGCCCTTGGGCCGCTTGGGACCATTCCAACTGGAGCTTTATAAAGCATACTAAAATCTTTTTCACTCTGTGACATGCATGGATGGAATTATAGCTAGGGCTTTGCAGCCCTCTGCAATGAGGGTTCAAATCCTACATAAGTGAGTTAAAACATGCAAATTTAATTATACTATACAGCAAGTTTCTGCAGATGTATGCTTTTCAAGAGCATTGGGCATCTCTACAGATGTCTTGTGCACTTCACACTGTGTCCCTCAGAGGGTTTTTGTGAATGGTGTCCCCAACATTGCAAAGATGTATTCAACATCACAGGGTGCTGGAAGGAATGGGGTATTTGGCAGAAGAGAGGGCTGAAGGGCATCAAGCAGCAGGGTCCAGTTTGAGCAGTATTAAGTTTGCATCCCTTTGGGGACTCTGAGATCAAAATAAGTTGCAAGTTGCTAGGCGTGCATCATCCTGTGCACGCATCGCCTACAGCCAAGATTCTTCTGGCTGTTCCCAAGCCCCCCAAAATAGACATGCAGCTACTTGAACTGCTGCATGGGAGAAAGCTGCACAGCCTCCTAAAAGATTATAGCCTTTTAAATTTTCCTACCCATAATAGCTGGTTTCATCTTGTCAGTGCTATCCCGATAATGAATGACCTACACTGTTCTTGCCTCCTACTGCATTACATGCACACCCACACTTACACTGAAGCCAAGAGCACAGTTTCCACTTGAGTTTCCCACCAACCAAAAATCCTTGCAGCCACTTTTGCTCAGGAGCAATGACCTCTTGGATGGAAGTCAAGTCATCCTAACAGATTATGCTCATTAGTGAGTATATTTTTTATTCAGAAGGAAAAAAAAAAAGAAAAGAACACTATTTATACTAAATGTTTAATTTAAGAGGACAAGCCAAGTGTTACCACCTGTCGTAAAGTCTAATTGTGCACATTCAGCAGTTTTTCCATGCCTGTGTGGGAATGTCTTCACCCACAGCAAATTGTTTCCCTATACACCAACGTCGTTTTCACATTCATTCAGCCAGGGAAGCTTAGGTGATAAATTCTGCAATATGTGGGTGAAAGGTAATGCCTAAAATATCCAGGCTAAATTCTTTTTTTAAGAGCCATGCATGTGAATCTGGAATCTTCTCAATATCCTCAACAACCACCTGTTAGTAAATACTACAACTAGTTCTATTTATTAATAGCTGAAATCTACTTTAGTTCTTCCTATTCTTTTGCTTTAAACAGCCGTGTTCATAAATAGATATGGTTAAAATTCCAAGGGTTTGATCCCCCCTGTCCCCTGCCAAAAGCATGGATTTCCCTTCTTTGTTTTATGAAGAGTTTGGAACCAGATATTTTTCCTTTCAGCTTACCAAGGGATTAATAACACGAAACTTGGCAAGGAAATTGCTGTCTGCAAACTGGAGCTAATATTACTTGATGTAATCCAGATATAACAGTTCCTTGTGCAATCTGCATCTTTTGCAGCATAAAGAACATAGGAATGTTTTGGTGGCCTCTGCATATAAAGAGGAAGTAACTTTATCTATAAGCATGAAGAAGGTTTTTTTTTGGTTGTTTTTTTTTCCCCTACAATAAGGCGAAGTATATTTAGCACTTAGAAAATAGGATTTAAAAATAGCTTCAGCTCTGGAGAACAGATCCACTTGAAAGGTTATGAAATTTGGTTTGGGGTTGGTTTGTTGCTTTTTTTTTTTTTTTTTTGCTTACACCTTCCAAATTGATGTTTATTCTGTACTGAGATGACGTAAATCTTGGTGGCTGCCACGCTTTTTGGAAAGAAAATGAAGTTAGTGGTTCTGAACTATGGGAGAAGCAAACACACAGCTGTAGCAGCCAAAATCCCAAGGCAGAAGAGCTGGGAAGGCTCTGCCACGTCCCTCGGTTATCAGCATGATTGAGAGGGGACAGGGGTCATGCTGCTGACCTGCAGACTGTCCTTAACCTGCTATCATCTTCATCTTATCTTTGAAGTTATTTTTCATACACAGCCTGAATCTCTCTTCTGAGGGCATTTTGTGTGTGTGTGTGTTATCTCATACACTGAAATGTCTGTACTTCCCTGCCTATATGGTGATGTGCACAATCATTTGAATTTGATCCAAGGAGTTCAAGCTCTGGTTTTTCCATCTTTCATTTGTACAAGTCTGCAGAATATCTTTCTCCACCCTCAGGGGAGGCAATAGATCAACTGCTCAGCTCTGGATAAAATCTTGCTCTTACCTTTTCTGGTGTTTAGGATTCATGAATACCAGCATATAAATTCATCTCATAATAGCAACCTGCTTATCTTAATGTTTGCTATTGGGGTCAAATCTCTGAGATCTCACGTAAAAACCGAGAGCACAACTGTGTACAAGAGCTTGGCTTGTTTCCACATTACGCTAGTCCCTTTGAACAAAATGTGCTGGCTGTGTGTTTTACCAATGGAAAGCAATTTGCTGAAATTTTTTTTGCTTGCTTTCTCACCCCCCATGCTGAACTGATAGTCTCCCTCATTCATACCCCAATCCAGAGAGAGCAGCAGCAGATAGAACATCAGCCAGACACAAAAAGTGGCGGGGAGACAAGGGGCCACAAGAGGTGGGGACGAATGTTCCAGTTCTGTCACTTAATAAGGCTCAGAAATCCAAAAATGAAGAAAAGGGGTACACAAGTTTTTACAGGCTTTGGGGAGTTTTGCTATAATTTGCCAACAGATTTTGTAGGCATTCTGTTTACAGATGCTTCTCTGCCCACTGAAACACATGTATGTACTTTGGCGATGTGCAGATCTCGCAGCACAAACACCTTCCAGCAAGGTTTTTGGGTGCTGTCTTTAATAACTACGGTGCTGCCTAAAAATTATAGAGGCTGCAGTATGCTGTTTTGTGTTTTTTTTCCTTCCTTCCACAATAGAAAAGTCAACCACAGGCCTAATGTTGTAGTTAAGCAAAATATAGCTGTTAATTGCAAGCTTAGGGAGTTAAATAGGAACATATTATTTAAGATTAAGCCCACAGATATTAGGATTCTACAGGAATGTCATCCTTTCCTAAATACCAGAAGTCATTTTGAAATGTCTTTTCGCATAATGTCTTGATGTCCCTTCTTTTAATGCTACAGTTAAAAACATATGCTGTAAATTACATCTTCCAGGGATCTGGTAAAATGCTGACATGTTTACCAGGATGACACATAAAATCAATTTATAAATATTATATAAAAATCCATTCCTATTCCAAAAACCTCGGGTTTTAAGAGAGAAGGGGATCTTTTCTGCAGGTATTTTTAAGCATTTATAGAGAAAACTTCATGATCTGGTGATCTCCTGAAGGCATCAAAAGGAGATATTCTGTGTTAAATTCTATAGGATTTTTTCTGGAAATTGTTTGAACTATTAGGATTTATTTTAGTCTTTTGCTAGTACAAAATAAAATAGTAGTGTTGATTTGCGGGTAACCTTCCTCTGAATATTATGGTTAGTCCCGTGTTCAGCACAGCATTTGGGCATCTGTCCACGTCTATTTCCAATACCATTTCATCCATTGCCTACCTGTCCCATGAGGACCCATATGGTCCATACACAATTGATATACTCCAGCATCACAAAGCTGCATGTCTTCTTACACCCATTTTACCCAAGAGGGAATGCTTCACAATTTAAGAAGCACAGAAATAAATACCTGGGAAAAAAAGAAATACCAAAAAACAGCCCTAGTAGCATATGGCCTGGCTTTCCATCCCAGTGTCAGAGAGAGTGCTCTCGTATGTAAAGATAAACACATGTCGTTGTAACGTGCTTGAAATGTAGTTTTGTTGCTTGTTTTTCTCAGAGGGATAGACCTGAAAAGTTAGGCAGAAAGCCTCTGTTTGTCTGAACATATTCTGCAGCCTTTACACCTCACAATTCATTCAGACAGCTGCCTTTCCTCCTAAACCATTTACATCTATTAAATATTACTGTTCTCTCTTTCTGGCACTTACACTTAGCAGTAGATGCACTCATTATTATTTACAAAAGTAACCTCTTAAATCTGATCATCATTGTGAGCAAAGCAGATCATCTACATTTCCAGAACTTGAAGCCCACAATGCTTCATGCTCATTTTTCACTCCTTGTTTGTTTAGAGTTTAGTTGACATTTTGCGTGTTCAGGCCTTTTTTGGCAAGGAGAATGATAAATGTCCTGCATGCTCGGGACAGTGGCTGGCTGAAAGTAATTTGGCAGCAACCACATAGCTCTGACTCCAGCTTAAAACCTTACAAGAATTATTTTTGTTACCTATCAGTTAGATTTCTTTAAACTGTACCGTTGGAATTAGCACAAAGACTTGAAGTTAGATCTTGTGCAATGTGTAATTGCCGTGGCACTTCTCATGCTGGCACTACTGGAGGCACATCAGCTACCACGGCTTATCACGTGAACCTGAAAAGGTCTTCCACACAAATTGGAATGGATGCTATGTTATGTTATGTTATGTTATGTTATGTTATGTTATGTTATGTTATGTTATGTTACGTTACGTTACGTTACGTTACGTTATGTTACGTTATTTTGAGTGTCTGCTTTCATTTAGGTGTTTTATCACGTGAACCTGAAAGGTCTTCCACACAAATTGGAATGGATGCTATGTTATGTTATGTTATGTTATGTTATGTTATGTTATGTTATGTTATGTTATGTTATGTTATGTTATGTTACGTTACGTTACGTTACGTTACGTTACGTTACGTTACGTTACGTTATGTTACGTTATTTTGAGTGTCTGCTTTCATTTAGGTGTTTTGCTGTACGGAGCTGAGATAGGAAAACTTTTCAGGACCAGCTACGTTGAAATTTAAAGTAATGTCTTAAACTATTCACGCAAAGCTCAGGATCACATTTTGCCAACACTTTGAAGCTGAAGTACCTGAGCACCAAAGGAAGATAATTGCACGTATCATTCACTTATATAGATGAGAAGCTATTTGTGTTCATAGCTGTTGGAGCTCTGTTGAACCAAAATCTGCCTTTTGTCTGTTCTCGTGATGTCAGAATTTAGCTGCTGGCAGAGAGGGAAAGTGTTGCTCACTGGATCCCAGAACCCCATCATCACCAGACTGTGGGTTTTTACTCCAGGCTACACCTCACATGTTTGCTCCTGGCATCCCAAAAGGTGCTGAGCTGCCCTGGGTGTCCCCAGTGAGCAAATCCCTGCAGGATCCACACCCTGACTGTGCTACTGCTCCCAACCCCAGTGCTGGGAGATAAACAGCCAGCACAGAATTTTAATTGGATCCCCTTTGGAAACGAATGAAAAGTATTTTCTTTCTGAAGTACTTCCGTCTTCCTTTTGATTTGAAAGAAAGCTCTTTACAAATGCAAGGAGCCAATTAGAATTAATTGCATATTATTTATAAAGAAACTGAGCATCTTGAGGCTGGAACCGTGAATTTCTTGGAGTCTGGAAAAGCTTAGTACATCACGTATCCAGCAGGAAACAAATAACAAAAAGTATTAATTATGAGATGCCCCCAGAGCAGCTGCTGTGTTAGAGCAGATCAGTGTCAAAGGGCCAGGACTGGGAATCATTATTTCTCTCACAGTAGCTTGTGCAGAATGGTACTTCAGTTTCTGGACATGAAATTTGTTCTAGGCTTACTATTTTTAATTTGCAGTCCTTAACATCTTTATGGGAGAGTAAGGATTCCCCCTTTGTCTTCTTACGAAGTCTTTGCTTTAAAGCATTTATTTTCTGAGTGAAGCCTCAGACAGGCCACAGGAACGTGCTCAGTGAAGCCCAGCAGCCGCCCAAGGAGCTGCCATCAATGAGACCTCCAGTTCAGGAGCTCAGCAGCCAGTGCTCCCAGTTGCAGAGTGTTGCAGTTCCAGCACTTGGCTGGCAGCCTGTTCATGGGCAGTTTTCATTTGAGCTTGATGTCAAAAGAATATCAGAATGTTTATTCTTTCTTTGTGTGTGTATGTGTGTACATGTATCCTGCCCCTGGGGCTTCATACTGGTAACTGACTATACTCAGTGGAGAAGGGATCTACTTTTATCTTCCAACTTCTTGCCTGCAGAATGGCAGCTGAGCCCCTGCCTCTCACTCTGGTTCTTCTTAGACCAGACTGGCTGGGAGTACAACCTCTAGAGCTGGGGAATATCTCTGCCAGAGCCAGCTACAGGTCTATATTTGGGTTGACCTGACTACAGACAGAAAGGTTAGTGTACAATATGTAAAACAGAGGACAGTAATCACCTCATTTTCTTGCTGTAAAAGTCTCTACAGAACACAGATTTCTCTGAAACTGTTTATTATGCTAGGTGATGAGGCAGGGGAGCAGAATTTCCAGAGAAGCCATGGGTGCCCCATCCCTGGAGGTGCCCAAGGCCGGGCTGGATGGAGCCCTGAGTGGCTGATCTGATGGGAGGCAACCAGCCCACAGCAGGTGTGGGGGCTGAATGGGCTTTAAGCTCCATTCTCACCCAAGGAATAATACGATTCTACAATTACATGATTCTGTGCATATTATCTGTGGTATGCAGAAGAACTGTAATTGTACTGGTAAAGTGTAATGTAGCTAGGTGCCATATTGTAGCTAAAACAAGCACTTTTCATGTTTGTGTGTTGCTCTGGAATCTGGAAACAAAGCCAAACATTCTCCTCTGCTCTTGAATTGGTACCATTTGTAAAAGCCTAAGATGTTGGTGACTGCTTTCTGAATCTATTCCAGAAATTACATCAATCAACAGTACATACTTATGCATATGAATTTGATTACAGCTGATGAATTGGTATGGTGTTGATAGCAGAGGTTATAAATTACTTGAAAATCATACTTTTGTATGAGTACCAGGGTGTCTTTTTTTTTTTCTCTTTTTTTTTCTGTAAAGCGTTCACAGCTCAGTATCTTCAATTAATACACGTTTACTGCCGTGTGAGAGAGGATTTGGGGCATCACCTGTGTGAAACAACACAGAACAGCCATCAATAACCAAGACTGATGGACAAAAGCTTTTGCAGAGATTCGATATTAATATTTGTAATGGTTTGGATTTCTTTTTTATTATTGTCACCATGTTGCAGATCTTAGAGGCTATATTAGGCAACTAAAAAGAATTACTATCACCATCTTCACTATGTAGTATGTATTCATAATAAACAAGCTCATCTAAATCATAAAGAGCAGAGATGTGATGTAGTGGGCATTTACTTGTATGCAAGTTTCTGTGGCAATCTGTGCAAAAAGTAATGGGAAGATGCTGATATCAGGTGAAGGTTTTATTTGCTCCATAAACACCCTGCTGTTGAGGGCTGGCTACACAATGCTCTGTCAGGAGCAATGTGTCCCATCATGCCATCAGTCAAGGAGACCTTACTCAGGGATGGTTGAATCCAGCCAGGTAACACCAGCAGATCTCCGCCATGCCCTTGTGATCTGTGAAAAGTCATTGGGAGTCTCTGTCCTCTGCTTTTCATGAAATTCATTTCCGTACAATTAATCGATGTCTGTACAACTAATTAGATCTCAAAATTGCAAATATAAGTGAATTTTTACCCTGTGAAGTTTTCCTGCTGGCTTTGGAGGACTGGTTTCATTGGGAAAGATGATAGCAGTGCGCATGGTTACGTTGTTAAGACCTTTACCCTTTGTATGGCAGCCCTACAGTGATATTTAATTTCATGTCATTACTTGCTCGGTGTGTGTCAGATAACACATAATTGCAGTGTTGAGAGGAAACAGTGGCCTGCTATTTACTTCAGCCCTTTGAATTCTGACTTGGAACCCTAAAAAAGTGAGGTTTGTATCTATGTGGGAGAATAAAACAGCAGGCTAAAGACTCCTTTTCTTCCATGCTATTTGTTTCACTTCAAGCTATTTGTATCACTTCAAAGTGATAAAAAATAGCAACTCTGTGCAAGAAAACTATAATAAATCCTCCTTATATACTACAGGACGTCAGTCAAAAGCATCTATCATCTAGGAGGACAAGGCAGCTGTGGGAACTCTACTCACTAGATGTGAAACAACTTAAGAACTGGCAGCGTAAGGTCTGTGTGCAGTCATCAGCTTAGCTGCTGCTGGGGATTCGTCCTCTACGCTTTGGCATCTGGCCCCAGGGTTGCTGGCCAAGCGTAAGACAGTCTTGGCCAGAGGGATAAGCCCCTCCAAATTGAGCTCAGACTTTCTGACGTCTCCCACTTGTGTCTGTGCTTAGCTCAGAACCATGACTGGGATCTTGCTGACAGATTGTGTAGTGGGAGGATGAATGCTGTGTGTAACTGGCACCCAGGAGCAGCATGCAGTGTGTGAGTGTTCACCCGACCTGGCTCTTGTGCAGAATGCGATGGGTCCCGGAGCTGTGTACATGCAGCACCTCCAACACTGCCTGTGCTCCTGTGAACTTAAATGTTTTGCCTGATAATCTGCAAAGGTATTGGAGCTGCAATATATTCTCTCAATATATTCTATATTGGGAATAGTAAATTATTGTAACGGAGCATTAAAGCAACATCATAAGTACACATGTACGTGTATGTTTATGATGTATACATACACACACACATATATATATAAATAAATCTGTACACATAAATACAAATAAATAAATAGAAATGTATACCTGTTGAGATTTCCGCTTGTTAGGATTGTTCTGCAGAACAAGGACGGAAGGGAAAATACGAACTATCTCCCTTCCTCCTTTTTAAAGAAAGTGCCTTGGGGTCAGGCAGATAACCATGCAATTTGCTTTTTGTGTCCTATCTCGATTGAAAAAAAAGAACACAAAACCAACTCCTTAAAACTGATTATTTTCTATCTGGAAGAGTGAGATGACACTCCTGTGATTTCAGTCTGTGGTAAAGCAGTTTTTATAACCCTGAGGCTTAAATCAGAAAGCCACTAATATGCTTTGGTCTGCTATGCACCTTCAGTGTCCAAGTAGGTGGCTATCAGTTTGTAACTCAGCGTTAGCATGGTATGGCTTCTCCTCTTGTTGCTATTGTCTGTGTATGGCTTAACTTGTTATTTGTGCCATTTTTCAAAAGCAGCAGAAGTTGCTTTCCATATCACAAGCTAGGACTTTGATCTGGGCATGCATTTTAATGCTGAGAACTCCTACAGGCTTGCAAAGCATGTAGCATGCTTTTGTAAGCACGTGTTCATTTTGTAGTGTAGCTCAAATGGCACCTCTCCTACCTTGATGCATATTGCAGACTTGCAGAAGAAACGTGCCAGTGGTTCTTGCTTCAAGTCCTCCTCCATCATTGTGAGGAATAAATTATCTTACAGGCTAAAAGCAAATCCAGGGCTCTGTTGGAATATTTCTTCTAATATTTAAAACAGAGTAGTGCTAGAGATGGTTTTTAATTTGTACCTATCCTTGGTTGTAATGGAAAGCAAATGGCCTCCAACTCGATACCAAAAGATGTAGAAATATGGGCAGTTGTCAGAGCATTACAAACAAAGTAGTCAATATGTAACTGCATGAGAAAGGAAGAATTAAATCTGCACTTGTGTTTTCAGGATAAAAAACCTAGTGTGTTGGAACTATATCCTGATATACCTATATATTATTATTTCGGAAGGAATTGAGGAACCAGTTCTGAGTAAAATTTGACCATCTGTATTAAATTGGTTTGTATCCTCCAATTAGATATTTTAAAAAGGCAACAGACATCTCAACAGGCATCTGATCCCCTACAAATACTGCAGAATTGCACTAGAGAAGGAAATTGTCTCTCACGATTGAAGCCTGGTGGAGAGGAGCAAAACAAAAAGTTAAAGCTATTCCATCTGACTTCCTTAGAACAAACTTTCCAATATCATTGCTCTCACTGCCAGTCAGTCTTCTTCTGAAGCACTTATAGGTCAAGAGAAGTTATTTTAAGGATTTACATTTGGCAGATAATACTGAACTACAGTTGCATAGAAAAGGCCTCCAAACATGCTGACATTTCACGCCAGCTTCTGCAACTTCAACTGGCACTACTTAGAGATGTCAAGATGTTTAGCTTCCATCTTCTGAGGTAAAGCTTAATAACTGTAATATATAAACCAAGCTACTGTTGGGTTTTGTTTTTGTTTTCACAAACTTACAACACTGACATATAACCATACTCAGGGGAACAGCAGATAAGAAGTACTGGACCAAATTCTCACATTCTATCTTACATCAGGAGCACAGTAAGCATCACAATTGAACGGGATCTCTGAGAACAATTTCAGCCTTCCCATCAACCACAATAAAAATGTCTTGAAGGGTGCTGAACTATATTAACACTCGATAACTTCAGCTGTGGAGCCAGAAGGTTGTAACTCGTTACTGTTGCTGCAAAGGATTTACTGTACAGCTACCACAGACCCATCACATTTGTGCTAACTGAAGCATTACCCAAGATATCCAATGACAGATAAAACCATCCAGAGGCCAGAGCACATCATAGGGTGGTAGCAGTGCTGGAATTCTCAGCAATGACGTGAGAACAGAGTATATGGGGAGATTTTGCATTGCCTTTGAAGCAATGCAACTCCTGCTGCGAAGGAGTGGAGAGAATACAAAAAGTGAGAAATCAGAAATTTGGGGCCTCATAAATATGTAATATGTGGAGCTTTCTATCAAAAGCAATTGATGAAAGCAGAGCCCAGCCAGAGAGAGCTGGTGTTCCTCAAGCATCCCTGCCCTCCCTCTGTTCCATTCCCGAAAGTTGGCTTTACTTCATAGCACATCATCTCCACGGGCATCCTTTGGCATCCCAGAGCAGGTGAACCTTAAATGCTCAGTATTTCCAAGCGACTCGTTATGCCGTGCGTACTTTAGGACAGTGAGTCTATCATCCATGGTTGCTAGAGAAATGAGCAACATTTTAAAATCGTTAGCTTGTGTTTCCTTAGCTGCCACTTGGGTAGCTGTATCTTACAAGCCAGTGGAGTAAACAGAAATTGTTTTATTCCTGGAAAGTGTGTTCAGATTTGAAGGCAGACCAATCAAGGAAGGAAATCAAGGAAGTTCTGTGACAGTTTAAAGTGTATCAACCTATGTTTATGTGCATATCTGTTTAACTTTCTCTACATATATGTATTTTTTACCATAAAGCTGATAACGCCAGGAAGGTCCTGGGCGAGGACTTAAAAATAGGTAAGAAAGGAACTGTGGAAAAGAGGAATTTGCTAATAGTGTAACTTTTTTTTTTTTTTTTTTTTGCTGGAGCTCCAGGGAGATGGGAGAAATCTCCCTTGGTCGCTGTGTGCAGACAGTTGGACAAGCTATGTGCTGGGGGGCCACAAGGGAACTGGCTTAACCTTGTGCTAAAGGAATATGTTATCACTGAAACCAGGGAAAATAAAGGGCTCTTTTGTTTGGAGCTGCCTGCGCTGGCCCAGTGGAGGAAGGTTTTATGGCTAGCCTGGAGGGATAAGCTTTCATCCTACTAGGGAAATGGCCATGAATCTCTGTAGTGAGGGGGATGACAACGGAGGGTGGGTGGCTGCAGCAGGGCAAGAGTCACATATTCCTGCACACCATGCACTGGTAGTGTGATTTTGATCGTTTGAAACAGTCTGCATTATTAAATTTCTGAGATTTCAAAATGCATTCGCACCAATGCAATCACAGTGAACTAATCTGAGCTACGTTTTCTTAAGCTGTGCTTCCAAGGAAAAACGGTGCAGAAATGATTAAGCACCCAAGAGTTTCTGTGAATTATGTTTCAAGTTGAAAATACTGCTTCTACATAATGACTTACGTGGCTCCTTTTGCAGACATATGGTTCATTCTCCGTGTGTCATATAATGAAATACGTGGTTTGTAACAGTGTTGGGAAGCAAGATGTTAGTGATTACAAACACAAATTACTTAATTACATCAGTATTTTTTTTTCTTTTATTTTTCTTTCTTTTTAAATAAAGTGGGAGCCATTAACGACATTCTGGTTTGGGACAATAACTGGGTTATGTTTTATATCTGCAATTATAAATGCATATGTGTGTATGCATGTAGCATTCTCAGACAGCAGGATGCAGGTGGCTCTTTCTGAGTCCCAAGAGCTGGATGTACATCCTGAAGGCAAGCAGTTCTGAGATGATTGGTACACACGGTTTGTCAGACTGGAAAAGTGCACCAGCACTGCAAACAGTTAGCAAAAACTTCAGAACAACTTGTCAACAGCTCTGCAGCTTTCGTAGTGGCAAGTATGATTTCATGGCTTTTCCACATGTCACTCTGAAACCCAGATGGATCCATGGAGTACTGCTAATGAAACTGATCCCATTCTGCTGGAAAAGATTGTTCCAGAAGCATTGGCACTCCCAGCATTGGTGTCAGGAGGATTGTGAAGTAAGAAGCATTTATACGTAAGCATAACTAAGTCCTGCTTGCTTTAAGGGTTGGAAGAATGGTAGGACAATTCTTTCTCAGGTCGTAGGCTTTGTTGTGGGATTACACAATGAGCGAAATGCATTATGTACAGCTAACTCTTGGGGACTCAGTGCTTGGGACCACCAAGGTCATTCCCACTGCAAAAGCTGCAGGGTGAGGCAAGAGGGGCTGAGGGACCCAGGCCTCCTGAGTCTGCAAAAAGGCACCAGAAATCTCACAGGAAAGACATCTGCTCTATCTCATCATCTTGAGTGCTCACAGAAACCCCAGAGGAGCTTCAGAAATTTGGCAGAAAATGTAGATAAGATGCAGCCAGACACGTTAGGACCAGAACTCACTGCTGGCCCTGGAGATAGAGAATCAGAAAGAAGATACATCATTTCTTCAGATGTGCTTCACCTCTCTTTCTATGTGTAATTCCCCAGTGAGCATTCACTATGCTGGAAATTGTCAGTATCTTGAGGGTTAGTTGCCTCTCTCCTTTTTTTGCAGGTGAAATGTACAGCCATGAGTAAAAAGGCTGATTACTAACAACATGCATTTTAACCCCTAGAAAGGAACTTCGATGTTAACAGTTGTTTTTCCAAAAGAGTCTTGCTGCATCGTGAGCAGAGGATATTCAATACAGACTTATGTCCTTTTAGCAAGGTTTGCAACCCAGCCGGTTAAACTCAAGATGCTCATCCTAAAGAGCTTCATAGAAACCTGTTGAGATACAGCCCTAAACTAAAGTCATTTGGTGGCCATTTCAGACATATTTTTGTCAAAGCAAGTGTTTTGGTCATAAGGTATTATCCTTGCACTATTTCAGTGGGCCCAGAAGACTGAAGTTAGTGAAGTGAAAACAAAGCACGCATAAGCGTGGACTAAATTGAATCCAGTGCAGCAGCTCTGATCCTTTCCACAAAACCCATCAGTTTAATACTGAAAAAAAATATATTTTCTTTATGTTGTTTTTATCTGCAAATGAGGTCCAAACCAACAAGCAAAATGACACTAAAGGTCGGATTTGCATTGTGCATTATTTTTAGTAGAACACTTAGGAGTATCCTTGGAAACATCTGAACAAAAACTCATATTCTATATACTTAGGTGTAACTGCATTATATCATGTCAGGAATCTCTGAAAGAAATCTAAAGGAAACAGAACCACTAAGCAATTAAGCAGATTTGTCTTGTTAGCACGAAGAAATATCTTGGTAATTAAATTACTGCTAAGTGCAAATTCTGAAAACAAACAAACAAAGATTTCCTCTGCAGAAACAATATAAAAAAGATGAGATGACTTTATGTTATGCCTTACATGGATTAAGTGGACAAAACATTATCTGGCAAATTTGTGCTTGGTTCCCATTATTTGGTAAAAATAAGGGATTCAGTGTTAGAATCGTGGCTTGACTGATCAAATAAGAACTGGAAAAGTTCCTTGGCAGAGATTACTCCAGAAACTTGGCCTGTGTACAGCGAAAATACACTACAGATGTATAAATTATGCAGGTTGGGATTGTGCTGGAGAAAGCCTTCCATGTTGGAGTCATGTGGGAAAGAAAGTCTAGACATCATAGATTAACTTACTTCATTGAAAATCACGCAATCTAGAAATTGCCTAAACCCACATCTGCACAACTACACACACAGAATTTTGTAACCAATGGCGCTTAATAGATTTTCAAACCAGGAGCAACCAAAGGATTTTAGCCAATTTGCTCTAATGGTCAAGCTTACAGATAATTTTAGTTATAATATGTAGAGCATTTTAGGCAACTAACAAATGAAGCTAACCAGACAGATGGAAAAAAATCTATATTTTGTAGCAAAAGGGAGTCTGCAATCAAGTATAAATTGTTACAGTTTCTCCATTTTTACAGTTTCAAATCAACACTCAAACCAAGAATCCAAATCCCTAATTATTATCACACAAAGCCAGATCAAAATAATTTGATTTTTCTAATAACTGTAGTCCATGACATAGATTTTTCTGCTGAAGAAGCAAAGTCTCAGTGGGAAAAGAATAATGTAAGAGTGTGCAGTCATTCTTCAGAAATGAAAGGAACTATGTATGGAGAAATAGTCATTTGTGGAGGGAAGGAAAAATTGGAGAGCTGATAGTGAGATATTTATTACCTGTATGTTTCTGAGAGTTTTGGAGTTGAATGCCCATGACCCAAGTGCCATTTTTGGACCTATGTGCTCAGTTCCATACAGAGGGTCCAAAAATACTGCTGAGGAACTAAGCTGTTCAAGCAACACAGCAGATTATAGAGAGAAGAGAGTGAAAGCTGTCAAATCCGCTCAGAAATCCTGTGAGCCTACCTGTGCTGTGTCTGCTGAGACCTACCTGGACAGCCACATACTGTCTTAGGTTTGGACATAAAGAACCGCATATGGACAGCAGGGCTGAAATGTTTCTGGTCAGCAGCCAGCATGAAAGCACTGCGAATGGAGCTGTGCCAGCACCAGAGGTACTACAAGGTAGCTGTTTAGGAAGATTGAAAAGTTTTCTAGGTACCATCTCTTTGCTTCCCTCTGTCTGACTCCCTGCACTCAGGATGCAAATTCTGTTCCAGCCAGCTCAGTGTGCGTATTGAAGGTGTTAAACCTAAACCTTCCTTTGCTGTCTCAGCTCCTGCAGCCAATGGTGACATTAGCCACTGCTGTATCCCTTTTTTTTTAGCTTGCCTGGTGGCTGTTTTTACTGACACTGACACTTTTAAATGTTTCTGTTTCTGACTGCTATTGTGCTTTAGGTATTCTAATATAGAATAGCTATGTTTCACTGCAAACACAAAATCTCTCAGGTGTGCATTAAACTATGAAAAACCCTCCCTGTACCTGAAGAAAAACCCTCTTTCCGATCAAGCTATGGTGTCTACTAGTCTTCTTTTGACCAGCTTCCAGCTAATCTGGTGTAGTGGTTTTGTGATTTTTGCTGTCAGTATTCCACGTAAGAACAACATTTAAAACAGTGGGGTTAAAGAGTTAATGTTCTGGTGCCGTGGACTGCCTTTTTTGGGCATTTTGGGTTCTCAGCAGTGAAAGGTGGAGTCGTTTTTTTCCCCTTTTCCTCTTTTGCCTCCTCCTGGGCTTGTGCCCCTGTCACAGACTCAGATCTAGAGATAATTCCATGATATCTGGCCTCCATAAATACAAACATGAAGTATTTATGTGTCTACTCTGAAGTTGTAATATTAATTGAGAGACTTTACCATCCATCACGATGGATGAAACATTTGTGAGAAGGTGTGTCACAGAATGTACTGAATATTTTCATTATTTGAATCCAACTGAAGTAGGGAGAAGCTAATTTACAAAATATCGCAAAGTATCCCATGTGAGTCAAGAAAGAGCTGATTTTTGAAGTTCATTTGCTTCTCTTGGTCAAGGTAAAGTCCAGGTTTTCAAGTCAAGCAGTTGGAAAATAAGAAATAAGCGCCTAAAAAACATCCTTCCCAGCTGATATTCTGGCCACCTGCAACTCAGTTCCCCTTCAGACTCCTCTTCTTCCTTGTGCAAGTGCCCTGTCTGTGTGGCACTATCTCCCCCAGTGACAATATGTCACTGTATTAACCACTGCCATTCACCCCATTTGCCACTTTGGTTTCTCCACGTGTCCTGGTGATGAGCGCCCACAGTCAGCCTGCCAGAGCCATGCTGGGCTCTTCTTCCTCTGCTCGTCACAAGGAATTGGATGAGCTCAGGAGGAACCTGGACCCCCTTTGTCTGCCAGCCCTCTGGCTCGTAGGAATGAGCTCCGTACCACAGGGGATAACCATGGTATATAATTCTTTTCATAAGCTGCTCAGCTTTTATTTCTGAATTGTTTCAGTCCTTGGCCTGTGGTGTTTTACTGGAAGGGTTCACAAACTTTTCTTCTTCAATGGCTCATTTCCATCAAGTTTATGTCTACATGTTATATTGATGTGTGTATATATGGTAGTTCAGCTTAAACGATTCTCATATGTTCCTAATATTTAGCTCATAGTATATTTATGGAAAGAAGCTATATTGCTTCTCAGGCTTTATTTTGCTAAGCTTAATGCATTGAGTGTCTTCCAGTATCCCCTATAAGACAGACTTCCCTGTTCTTCTGCTTTTTTGTTGTTTTTTTGTTTGTTTGTTTGTTTGAAATAAACTTGCTTTAGTAAGAAATTACTGTTAACTCACTTCAAGATGAAGTCCAAGTAATATTTTAATAATCACACTCCTTTGTTTCTGTTCAAAATGTCTTGGTTAAAATACACTAGGCCTCACTCTCATCCTCCCACAGCTGCATGAGAATGGTTTAGTTATTCTGTGATCAACTAATACTCAAAGCATTTTCTCTCCTTCTGCCATTTAATTTGCTGAGTTCCAAGCTCAAGGCAGAAATTCCTGCTCTCAGTTCCAGAACACTTATTTTTTTTCCATCCTTTTTCTATTATAGTGTGCAAGTAATAAATTCTTCTTGATCCAATTTGTATTGATTATGTCTTCCCGCCTTAGAACACTATCATACTTTGTTAACACCCTGCAGGTTTATGTGCCAGAATCACTAGGAAAAATGTTAGTTCCAAGAACGGTTCTTGAAGAACTCAATAAGTCCTTCCTTATCTGGGACAAGCAACCTTGTCCAAGTTGGGTATTCTTCGTGACAACACAAGCAATTGTAGACCTGTTACTGCCCCTTAGCAATACCTAAATATTTCCAAAAAGAGGGACTTGTTTTCACTTATATAACATTTGTGGATGATTTCAACATAACTAAGATTTTACCACTAAAAGCATATCCTTAAAATAACAAATAATAAAATGTGAGCAATGCAGTGCATTTTTTAAGCAGTTGAGATAGTACAACTATGCTGAAACCACGAAGAACGACATCAGTCACCAACCAAGAAGTTATTTGTAGTCAAAATCTCATCTTGCTAAGAGTGTTTAGATCCTACAATTCTTTTCATCATGAATCTTTCCTGTTTTTTTCCACTGCTCTTACGGCATGCAAGATGTATGTCAAGGATCATGAAAAATGACAATATTCTGATAGTTTTAGTTGGGTTTGGATTTTAGTTTTCAGGTCAGTTGAAACTTTTAACTCAGCTTAAAATTCAAAGAGATGAGTTCATGAGACTTTCAGCTTCTTATCTGATCCCTTTGCAATGTAGAAAGAGGTTTTGGCTTAAGTCTTCATTCTTCAAGTAAGATAGTGGTCATGTCACCTCCTGCTGAAATGAAAGGGTGATAGCAATGAACTTTGCAAAAATTGATCTGAATTATCCTAGGAGAGAAGGAGTGGACAAAGCACATGCTTCTGTCTTCTACCTGTATAAACAATAATTTTATGGAAGAATCAATAAATCATAAAAAAAAAAAAAAAAAGTGGCTATTTAGTTTTTATCAGAAAATCATTAATGTACTTCAGAGTATTAAAGATACATGCTGAACTAGCTAAATGGGCCTGTACTTGCAAACTTAGATCAATTCTGAAATGTTATCTCCACTTTTAAAAATGCAATAATAATGAGCTAAGATACAGCGTAGCAATCTTATCTTAGAAATGTAAGAATACTTGATAGTGTTGGTTATAACCCAATATGCAAGAATTGATTTATTTGTGTGAGTATTGGATTCTTAGTATGAGGTTTGCCCTATGTAGAAGAGAAACAGAAGCATCAGGCAACACTTAAGTGCCACTCTGGCCTTGGAAATAGAAGCCTAATTGGTGCCCAGTCCTTGGGCAAGGTGTGGGCAGTGGGAGCAGAGCCAGCACATGGGTGTGCTTTAAGCGGCAGCTCTGGGAACTGGCCAAAAACAAGCTGCCTTTGAAAAATTGACCTAGATATTTAAATGAGTGATAATTTAACAAAACCTGATGTCCCATAAAACTGCTCATGTTTTGAGGTGTTGGTATTTGTTAGCTGTATCTTGCAAAAGAAGTCGTGCAGCCAGCTTGAGGAAAGGATTACATGTCCCTCTCCCTCTAGCACCAGAGGGCGAGCCTCAAAGACCATAAATTCCCTTCTGGAGCTCCCTGAGAAGCCAGGTTTCAAGTCTGTGGAAAAGTTTCCATCGTGATTAGCTTGACTTAAACTAAGTCCAATTCTATTTTTTAGCAAGTAGCTCTTCAAGCTGCTCAGTGGAGTACCTAATCTTGTCCATTTTGTTACAATAGTTGAAACAGTTTGAGCAATAGTTGTCTGTAGTGTCAATACCGCAGTTGGGAGTTCACCACCCTAGCACTGAGGAAGAGCTCTTCCTGGGATCCTCAAGCACCTCCCTTGGTTTCAGTGAAAGCTTGATGGAACTGAAGCATTCCAATGAAGCACTTCAGACCCAGCAAAGCATTCTTTTATTAGATATTTTTGTCTGATTCTTTTCGTGTGTTCATGCTCATGTCTGAATTCTCTATGGCTGGTCTAGCTCAATGCTGTTTTAATTGTTCTTTGTTTGAACTGTAGTTGCAAACAGAAGACTCAACTATGTCCGTGAGCTCAGACAGCACTACAGATGGTCTCTGTTCCAGGAACTGGACTCCTTATTATGTAATCAAGATATTAATCATCCCATATGGTTTTCTGATACCTTGCTGCTGGTAATCTAAATTTTTATGCCAGATCATGAATTCCAAGTGCATGAGAGAAACTGTATTCCTACAGTGACTTGTTTGATAACGTGTTGAGATGTACCCAAAAGCAAAATGAAGTTACATGGCCACAGGTAGAGAGTAAATCAGTGGCAGAGCCAGGAAAATGTCAGGTTAGGAAAAAGTGAGGGATTCCTTAACTCATTCATTGTCCACCACTTGCCATGATCAAGCAGAACAGGCAAACTTTTCCACTTGAAAATTCCTGCAAGGTCGTGTGAGGGAGACACGGTAAATTATGAGTTCATAGAAGTATCAAGGAAGATAATCAACTGATTGTCCTACACAGTACATTTTAGTGGAGTCTGGGGAAAAGAAGAGTCATCACCAGAACTGCTATGTGTAGGTGACAGTGCATGGACACACGGAAGCACAGGAATGAAAGATCCTTGAAATAAGGAAGAAAGCAAGCCAGCTGCTTTTAGGTAAGAAGAAAAACTTAGGCACATGGCTGTTATCTGGAGAAATATTTCACTGTAATGTAATCTAGGGCTACTTAAGAAATATTTAGATAGAAAAGTCTGTGACTGCTCAGGGTTGTAACAGATGTTTTGGCCCCCAAGCCAGAGGAGAGGGAGGCTCAGCACTTGGCATTCATGCATGCGATGCTCAGTGAGCCCAGCAGGGAAGGTGGTACTGGTAGAAGAGATAATGCCATGATTTTTCCAGTTGCTAATTTGTAGGACAAGTGCCTTCAAAAGAATAAGGTGTCCAGGGAGATCTACAGTTAAGCTAAGCACATGCATAACGGCCAGGAATTAGGCTGCATAATTTTTTCAGTACCAATATATCTTGATTTCATCACAGGACCTCTGTTTTGTTTCTCCTGCACTACTAGTTTGCTACAGCAGTGAATGCAAATATGAAAATGAGAGGTTTCACTGCAACTTTAGTGATGAATAACATATAGTGATTAGTATAATCATTCTACAAAATGCATTCAGCTGCTCATGGGGCTTTTTGTGATGTGGAAACTGGACTCAGATCAGATCTAACTAAAGCTAGTGCCACACTGGCAATGCTTTCTCAACCTGAAAGGCTGTCATTAAATCACTGACCTACATTGAAAGCTATTGACATCTTCAAGGTAATGTTTTCTTCCTGCCTGATATTTCATACAATAGAAAACTTAGCCGTGGCATGTTAGAAATATAATGGTTGCAATTTAGTTTAGACTCTGTGATCAAAGTTAATTTGATTCTGAAGAAGCTGTTTATATCAGTTAATTGCCCCAGTCCATAACAGGAAACATTATGTTCTAACCAAGGCAAACCATCACAAATCTCATTGTCTGTCTGCAAAAATAAAAGTTATAACTTAACCACACCTCAGATGTGATTGCACAAGCAATTACAAAAAACTCTCATAGTACGTTTTTTAATATATTGTTGTAAAAAAATCTTGTAATTAAAAAGGATTCGGCTCCTGTTCTTTGAAATAAATTGATACATACTCGAAAAGACAAGAGCAATTAATAGCACCATGGTTGCTCTTCCTTGTGCCATACAAAGAGGCTTGTGCTTAGCTTATAGCACTTTCTTGGAGCAGAGCCTTTCGGTAACTGACTTACTGAAGGATGCGACAGATCAGCAAAGAAAAGGATCATTTACAGAGTCCTGAAACTTTACCATTAGCAACAGAAAATAAACATAAACATGAAAATAATATTTCTGCAAGTACATTCAACGCTGCCTTTTTAACTAAGCAGCTAAAAGCTGCTTCACATGTCAGACTTCCTAGAGGAAAGAGCTGTGCTAGATCAGCAAGTCGCCAAGGCAGGGGCTCTGCAACTGCATATGGCTGTAGAAAGAAACTTGAGCCACAAGAAGCTCAAACGCTAATATTGTGCAGCAATGAATTAGCAGGAGTTAACTGAACTTCTTTCTATGAATTAGTGTAACCGGAGAATCGAGTCTGATTTGAGAGGAAACTGAGCTGCAGCTCTGTGCACAGCTCAACCCAAACCTGAGTGGGGACTGTGACCAGAGGGCTGAAATACATTTGAAAAGTAAGAGCTCGGAAAGAGATTGCTTGGTTTCTGCATAAGCCATGGGCTGTTTAGACACATAATTAATGTAGGCTTGCACTTATGGAAACTTGGCCTTTCTGCTTGGATTGTTTTGGCTGAGGGTGTGTTCTTCTTTTTTTTTTTTTTTTAAGGAAGGAATGGCTTGTTATTTATTACTGAGTGAAACAGCAAGCACTATTAATATTGCAGTGCTGACAGAGAAGGCATTTTCCCAGTCTGCTGTTCTTTTTCTCCTTCCCTTGAAATACTTGCTCTCTTTCCATACAGATGCAAACAGGCCGAATGTTTCCTGCAAAATAAGGCAGCAATTGCGAAGTGCCCATAGCAGGGCTACCTGGTTGGTAAAAAGACACATCTCATTGTATGTCTTGGCACATTAAAGCAAAAAAAAAAAAAAAAAAAAAAAAAAAAAAATTGCCAAGAATTTTCTATGCAAAGAGGTTTGCCTTGCCTGCGCACAGTTGTAAGTAATGTTATACCCTATAGAGATGGCACGAATTCAGAGGTGAAGGGATGAATTGGAAAGGTTTTTGACTCCCGTGTCCCCAGCTGTACTGTGTAATGCTGGTTTGGTGTTCTGAGTCTCAGAGCCACACAGCTGTTTTGTGACCATCAGCCCCAGCGGTGCTGCGCTACCCCAGGAGTGGAACATGGGGCTGTTGTTTGGGGGCCTGAAGAGGGCAGAGTCTGTACAAACCAAAATTACTATAATTTTTCAGGCTTTAAAATAAATTAAAAAAAAAAAAAAAAAAAAAAAAGAGTTTAGAGACATATATCTCTGAAGTGTCTTTTAGCCAGAAGTCTGAAATTTGGGAGGCTAGCTCTGCTCCAAGCACACCAAACAATGCATACCACATTTCAGGGCAAACTGAGTTCAAACCCCTTAAAAGCAAAAATGCTTTGTAATCCCAGACTGGCAAAGCTGCCACAGCTGGGAAAACTGAACACAAGCATTTCTCACTGCTGTGAGGAGAATGATATTATCTCAACCTGGTATTTTTCATTGATTTTTGTGCTGGATGTCTCCTGAAGCTCTGCCCTGCCTCGCTGATGCTTTTGACATAGGATTTTGTTGGCCAGGTTGTTTGTTTTTTTTTTTCCCGATAAGAAGAAGATGACAAATATTCTTTATCCCTTCAGTTTATCCCTTCTTGTTATGCCAGGAGCGCTGTGAAACTGTTGGAAGCTACCTAGAATTGGACAAGTACAAGTATGATAGTAGCTGCAGGAAAAATAGAGAGACTGCTGCAGAAAAACCCTGCCATTACTGTAAGCCTGAGAATCTATAACGAATTATATTATGCAACCAGAGCTCTACAGCTCTATTTCCTGGTTTCATGGGTGTGAAGCCACAGTATAGTCATTCAAAGCATTGGTCGGAGGCAAGAGATGTAAGAAAGAATTGTTTAAGGAAATGTAATATTTTAGGCTATTAGTGCTAAGCCACTGCAGATAAAGAAAGATGAAGAAAGTAGGAGTTTCTTAAATAATAAAAATTAAAAATTAAAAAAAAAAAAAAGATAGAAGAAGTCTTTATATTTCTTAGGGTTGAAAAGAAGTAAAGATTTCCAAAGACTATTTATAAAGGAGTTCTGTTAGATCTAGTGATTTACTGTATGTGTTCCTCTGGGCAGAGACTGCAATTTTCTGTTTGTCCAGAACTTACTGCTGCAGGGAGTTATTCACAAGAGAGTTTGCTGTGAAAAGTAAATAAGGAATGGCATCTGGAGATAGTAAGAATTTTAACCAACAGCCTAATGGAATGTCTGCCTGTTGCTTGCATTTCACATGCCTGGCACTTCAGCGTACTTCAGTGCACCTCTTATGTTATTATATTTATAATGGTTGGTGAATCTCATTTTTCCTCCACACAAGCGGAAAGTACTGGGGAAATAGCAGTGCCCAGCCTCCTCTGCAGTGTGTTGGAAAAAGCACATGTGCCTCTTTTTAGAAGCAGTCCCAGCCCTTTCCCAGAGCCAGTCTGAAGCGCCACGAGAGACAGTTTTTGCAATTCCAACTGCTGGAGCTGTTGTTAACAATTGCTTTGTTCCTCTCAGGTGTTTGGTTTTAAAGAGCTTACAAGTCAAAAGCTCTGGGGTTTGGGCTGAAAACGGTTTGGGGGTTCCAGGTTTTCAGTGGCATGGTGCTGGCCCAGTGAGTTACGTGGCAATTTAATTTTCCACTGGGTTCCGTGGAAGCCTTCTGTAAATGCTATAAATGTACTAGACCGATTTCCCTAGTCTGCCTTCAGCAGTCTGCCCGTACAGGCAGCCTGAGCTTTTATCACCTCATCACTGCTCCTAGTTCCCTGCTAAAGGAAATCTCCATCTAGACTAAAGTTCCCATGCTCCATCACACACTGCTGTTTTTTCCTCCCGTAGCGGCTGTGATTAAAACAATGAACAGATGGAAGACAAAGTGCGTAACCTTGCCCTTGCTATCATCCCCACAGGGTGTTTCCAGAGGATGCTTTAAGCAATTCCAGGCTAGGTTGTGCTTTATGTTGCTCCATATTGGGACATAACCTTGCTGTAAGTTTGCAAAGGCATTTCTGGTTGTATTTGTGTAAGCATGGCTGGGGGCTGGTGCAGCTGCAGGAGCTAGCTGTAAGGCAGCTGGCTCACTGTTTGCTTGCAGCAGCACAGAACTTGTCTGCAATCTGCAGCGTCATGGGTGAAGTTAGGCAAACACTTGGATGTTTATCTTGACTTGCAATATGGCTACAAACAGCTGTTATCAGCGCACTGATAAAGCATGGCTGGAAGCTATGCCTCTATATTGCAGCCCGGGACATTTTGACGGCTCGTGGTAATCCCAAAGATTTCCCCAGTGCAGAGCTTCAATCTCTCACTTATCAGCTAATGGCACTCAGCCTCCAAGGTTATCGTTCTGATAACACAAGGACTGGGATTTCTGCCTTCAGTGTGCAATTAGGCAGAAGGGCACGTCTCATGGAACTTCTGATGGCAGGGAGTGTTTTTTCTTTCAGCTGATGTGCTTCTCTCCTGGCACCTCCCAGTTCTCAGAAATCACTTAGTTCATACCACCGTGTCCATCTTTTCCAAATGCAATGAGACATTTCATTTCGGACAGCACTCGGGATCGCAGAGAGATCCACCCTGTTTACAGACTATAAAAGCAACTTCAAGACACCTTCCCACTGCTGTCTAGGAAGAACGTGTGTCCAAGAACAATACAGCAGCAACAGGATGATTAGATCTTTGTTAACTCATATCCTAGAGGAATCACTGATATGAAGTTACACCTAAACTGTGAGTTCCATGAAACTGAGATCCTTCCTCTGCCTACAGGCATATGCTTAGCTGTTCCAGAGCAAAGCTTGTCATTAAGGAGAATCACAAGACAGTAATTTGAGGAAAGCAAGTGAGTGGATTTCCGTTCTGGAGCAACATCTGCATATTCTCTGTTGTTCAGGGAGAACAAGACCCAGCAATTCTGAGAATAAAATAAAAGACTGTAAAAATAGGGAATCTCATCCCACTCTTGCCTGTGAGCCACTCTTTTACCTTAAATAAAAGGAAAGGGGGAAGGGAAGAGAATAACCACTCCGCTCATTTCATAGAATCATAGAATTGTTTGAGTTAGGAGGGAACCTTAAAGGTCATCTGGTCTGACTTCCCTGAGACTACCAGGGACACCTACGGCTCAGGGTGCTCAGAGCCCTGTCCAGCCTGACCTTGAGTGCCTGACCCTGAGTGTCTCCAGGGATGGAGCATCCACCAGCTCTCTAGAAAACCTGTGCCAGTGCCTCACCACCCTTATTATTTCCTATTGTTTCTCAATGTTCTCTACTAGCAGCAAACCTTATCTACATGTGTGGTGGCAGCAGCTTCATGCTGAGCAGGGTTTCAGCAATGAGCCTCACCTGCCAGGGACCGCGTGTGACAGACTGAACTTCCTGGGCTGTGTTTTGATGCCCAGTGCCTTTCTTATGTCTGTCTTTAACAGTCAGACTAGTTATCCTAGAGCAAAGTATTTCCAGGACTCGTTTTTGACTCTGTCCCATTGAAGATACAAGTAAAGTTCTCATCACCTTCAGCAAGAGGCAGAGAAAATATTTTTAGAAAATACAGTACTCCATACTCCTTTCTGAGTTTCCTTAGTTACCGAGGTCATTTTCTCCATTCATGCTGAGGCATCTTTGGACTCCTTGTCCTTTTTTTTTTTTTGTCTGTGTAGTAAAAGAAACAGCAGCAAACATCCCGATACCAAGCTTGGAGGTATGCTCACGTTTTTTATAATGATCCCTTTCAGAAAAAAAAAAGAAGGGAAATAATGCTGACAAATGAAATAAGGCAGACTTTCTGAAGTGCAATTAATATGATTTAAATGAGTTCCACAGAACTGGTGGTCTTAGATGCAACCTCAAAATGGTAGAACCTACATGGTTTAATTACTCAAAGAAATCTTTGCTGCTATTCCAAGCATTTTTGCTTGTAGTGAGCTACCCCTTCATCAAATTCGTATTCCAAGAGGTTAAAAAAACATGGTTGTCCTTCCCTTGCCATTTTCTTAGGTGCAGACTTTCTACAAAAAGGGAGTGCGTTAAGTGCAGTGCTGTACTACTGCAGGAGCATAACCTGCAAAATATATTTTGAGAAGGCAGAGTAAGTAGAGAATTAGTGATTTAGCAGTTTTGAAACCAAGGGTGAAATCCCACCTTCCACCAAAATTTATGATACAGGGGCCAGAACATACTTGGGGTGTGATAGCTAGTATGACGTAACATAACATACAAGAGGGAGCCAGAAAGGAGAATGTGCATTGCCTCTAAGTAGTATGTGTGCCTCTGAACGTGCCTGTTTTTGGGAAAACATGGTGCAGGGTGTATTACAGAGGTCTTATCTTAGAGGTCTTTTCCAACCTTAATGATTCTGTGATTCTAAGAGGCCACACACTCCTGCTATTCCTCTCTGGCCAGCCATTGTGCTGCCAACTGCAGCACCTAATTCTGCAGATTTTTCTTTCCATTGCACGTGGAGGGGTAGGAGAGGCAAGGTGTGTTTCAGACACACTCCTGCTGCAAATGCTGCTAGCCCAAAGCAAACAGAGCACACTACAGCCATTTAACCTGCAGAGGTGTCTGGCACACGAGTTACTCTTGCAGAGGATGGGTTTTCCTGCTCCATCTTCCAAGCAGCTCTCAGTCTCCAGTATTACCCTCTAAATTATCAATTCAAACAGTTGTCCCAGCAATTGGTTTGGTTTGGTTGAACTTTCTTAAAAGTCCACAAAGCTTTTTAAACACCTCCAAATCTGCCCTCCGCAAAGCACTAACTTCCATTGCATTCATTCATTGGGGCTAGAGCACCAGAAAGGATCAATTTGTGAGACTAAATGTGGTGTTCAGTCTGCACGCCTGTAGCAGGGCCAAGATTTTCTTATCTGAGGCAACCGGGCTGGAAGAGACGTAATATTTCGTAAACCTTAGTGAACCCACAAACTTTATTCCACCCAGCTTCTTTCCATTAAAACTAATCACATGCCTTTCTTCTTGACCATAAACCTGGAAGTAGGTGCACAGCATTCCTGTAGAGCTGTGCGTTTTGGTTTGAGGTGGTCTCAGCAAACAACAGTGCTGGGGTAAGATTTATCAGGATGCCTCTTTGTCGCCCGTGCTGAAGGGCTCATAAGGCCACAAGTCATCTCAAATGCCAGGTCCTAAGCCATGCTGTTCTGCATAAAAGTCATAAATTGTAGGAGGAGGTACAAATTCCCTATCAATATTCTGCACAGACCTCAGGCGTAGGGAGAATAACGCAGTGTTAGGATTGCTGAATGAGTGCTCTGTGTGCACTAAGTCATTAAAAACCTGTGGAACAGTCAACCCTGACTGCACAAAAATAAATACAGAGCTGGCTGTAAATAGTATCCCTTCACCTGCTTCTTCAAGTAGAATTTTATAAGGATGTTTGTTAAAGGGAATGATTTTTTTCTTTCTTTTTTCTTTCTTTTTTTTTTTAACAAGGAGATTTTGGTATATTTCAATTGAAACCATATGTTTGGTCTTACGCTGCTCGAATACAAAGTCTAGTTTTAAATTTAATGCACTGTTAAAAACACCTAAATAAAAATCTGCACAAATGTGCTAGGATAAAATATGGACCTTTTCCAACTTCTTAAAACCAGGTCTGGGAATACGAGTGAAATTCACTATGGAAGCATTGTTTCGTTTCATTCTTTATTTGCCACATTGGGAAGGGCATGGGAGAGGAGATTATGTCAGTCAAATGCTGCATTTGTTCATCTTTTCCCATCTCTCAGGTATATTTGAAGAAATGATGGTACCATAAATGTTTCTGTTTGAAACAGGCAGCAGGACGTGGAAAGCTGAACTCTTGTGGGTTCCATGTGGTTGGTTAGGTTGAACATGTAGGTTCAAGCTCTGAACTCACCACCACGGACTTTAAAGCAATGGTGAGAAGAGGAAACTTGACAACTAATCAGTATCGAGTTTGTTCATTTCTTCAGGAATGAATCCCAATCTTGATAAGCCTGTGTGTATGGATCAGAAAATGCCACCCTCCTGAAGGTGGCAAAGCTTGAGATTACACAGTGTAAAATCTGCTCACATGGTCAGGAAACTGACCTACAAATCAGGACCGGTGAAATTCAGCTTTCTGGAAGCTTAGATGTTTTGAGATCCTAGATCAAATGAATGATCACAGGACTGCAAATCCTCACCAACTGTATCCTTGGATTTATCCCATTTGAAACTGCAGCAGCATTTCCCCACCATACTCCCTCAGATTTCTTCCAAAGCTTTTATTCAAATTCTTCTCCAAGCCTGCTGGAGCAGAACATTGCAGGTTTTGTGCTTTTTCTATTTGTGAGAGAGAGAAAAGAAAGAAGTATTTCTTTAAATCCTAAAAAGCACTTAATTTTTTCTCCTGACAGGTTAGGAACAAGAATGTATTATCAATCCTAACGAGTGAACCATGTTTCCATAACATTTGCAAAGTATATACAATACACATACAGCCTTTTCGCTTTCACATACAGCACAAAAAGGAACACGAAAAGCAATGAAAACCAAATCAACGTTTGAACATGCTGACTCAGTAACAAACCACTTTTACAGTACTGGGAAAACTTCTCCATGTTCTGGCCAACAGTGATGCTTCCAAAGTGTTTTCATTTCCACTGAGGAAGTGTTATTATTTCCACTTCGGGAACCGTACCGAAGCAATAGCAGAGATATCCCTTGTGGGGTTTGGAGTTTTTCAACAGCAGGAGGAAACTGCACTAGTATGATACCGATAGCTTTTGACTCCATTTCTCTTTTAATCCTTTCCCCTTCCCACGAGGCATCCAGATGCAGCACTCCCCAAAACTAACCCCAGTACATCCACAGCTCTCCTCTTTAACCGAGGTATATTTATATACTATAGAGACAGGATGTGTAAAATGTTTTTCTCTGCCTTTTTTCTGCCAACGTTGAACTCATTTTATTACTGGCTGAAGCTGAGGCAGATTCAGTACTGATTGCATATTCTTTCAAGACAAGCAGCCTGGCAGACCCCTTTTATTTGCTGTACTCACATTCAGCCTCAAACCAAACTCTGCTCATAAATACTTGTGTTTTTTTAACTCAATTTATTGCTTATCCAAGTAGGGCACAAAGGACTGCGTACCCGGTCATAACTATGGTTTGACCCTGAAATACCATAGAATCATAAAGGTTGGAAAACACCACTAAGATCACCAAGCCCAACCACAACCCATTCCCAATGACCATGTCTCTCAGTGCCACATTGCCACAGTTCTTGAACACCTCCAAGGATGGTGACTCCCTGAGCAGCCTAGAATCTACAGGTTATCAAAATTCCTAAGTTCTTAAGTTGCCAAAAGAGCTGTTTTCTTTACATAGTTGTATGTGAGCAATCTCCTGTTCAGCTTGGAATTAAGTTTACTTCTTAAGATTTCAGTGTAGTCCCTTGCTGGTATTGGGATGTTCAGCACAGCTTATGCTTCAGCATATTCTCGCTTAGCTTGTGTCGCATTCCAAATTCATACTGGATGAAGTGTTTTATAAAAGCTATATGTTACAAATCTAATCTTTTCTGCAGATTTTCTAGTCGTACTCTTATGTTCCTAATATTCCTATGAAAAACTGGCATTACTCTGACATGCATTCCCTGCTCATATCCGTCAACTGTTAATGATGGACCTTCAAGAGCAGAATGAAATAGTGATGACTGCTTTAACTGTTGCACAGCCAAGTGGTAAGAACCAATATTTTTAGTCATGTTTAAGTTGTCAGGCATTCACTTGGTCTGGCAATATTTTCAACATCTCCTCTTGTAAGTAACTAGTAAAGTTAGCGTGTATTTATAAACCAGCCAGCTACTAATAAATCAAACAAAATTATATACCTTTCACTTCAGAAAAGCATACATATTGAACACAATTTAGTAAAATCTGACTAGGGCATTATTCATGCTAAAAACAATTACTACTTAGTTTTATAACAGCTGGATATTGCCAGACCACTGAAAACTATTAAAAATATTGTGTCAGAATAATATTGTTCCATGTGCTTCAGATGCAGATAAAATATCTAAGTACAAAGCCTATTCTTGATCTTGCCTTACGTAACTTTGGCAGAAATCTACTGCTCCTAAAATCAATTTTCCCAGTATTTCTATTGGTATCTTATTCATCCAAACATGTTCTCCAGACGTGATTCGCAGGTTCCATCCTGAAAAATTATCATTAGTCCTGATTATATTTTTGCAGTAACTTTGGGGTAAATTTAAAAAAAAAAAAACAACAAAGAAGAGCTTTAGGTGATGCATAGAATATGCAAGAACACTCGTGGTAACTGACAAAGAACATGAGTGGTGGGGGATAAATACATAAGCTAATATTGACACCTAACTTGATGCTTGGTACTACACCCTACAATTAGACTTTACACTCACATACTTGTTAGTCTCATGTTTAAACAAGGTATCTTTCATACAAAGCTGTATATATACTGTTCGCAGTAGGAAAACAGAAGGCAGTAGTCAGCAAACAGCATTTATACCCTAAAGCCTGTGGGGCCTTTAGGACCATATAACATATACCTGTTCTCTAAATTACTGACTACTTACATCCAAAATATTCTGATGCTGCAAAGTTTACTGTGATCTGTAACAGAAATAGCAAGTTTAAAATGAACGATGAAGCATTGCTTGAAGAAAAAGATTTTGCAGGCATCACCCGGCGCTGAGCACAGCACTACTTATTTGCCTTCAGTTCACTGGCAATTTCTGGAGCCTGATTTTGGTGCTGTTGCAGTAACAGGAAAACTTTTTAAGCAGAATAAATGCTGCTGTTCTTCGTATTATTATAAACCTAATGCTGCTCAGTGGAAAAACAACGGCTTTACCAGTGCAGAGTGCACTGTGCCAAGTATTTGTAAAAAGACAGTGTCAATATCCTTCTTCATTTGTATTTCCAATATTTTTTTCCTCATTTACTGATTTTCTGAAAGAGTGGTCAGGCACCGGAATGGATGCCCAGGGAGGTGGTGGAGTCAGCAGCCCTGGAGGTGTTCAAGGAACGTTTGGCTGTTGTGTTGAGGGATGTGGTTTAGTGAGAGCTATTGGTGATGGGTGCATGGTTGGACTGGATGACCTTGAAGGTCTTTTCCAACCTTGGAGTTTCTGTGATTCTGTGATTTTATGCAGAAGCAATTTTCATATTCTTAAGCAGACACATTAGGTAAAGCACCGTCGCCATGCAGTCAGTAGGACTGTTGACAGTGCCAGGATCGCCATGAATGCCTTCATGGGAGCATGCCACAAGGAACAGCTGTTTCCTGGCTGCATCCCAAAAACTCACCAAATCTCTGACCTCATAGAAGTAGCCGTACGGGCTCCTAGTAGAAGACGTGCCATTCAGGATTAAACTGCCCTCTCCTCTCCTGTGTTCCAGTAAAAAAATCCATTCTGTCCTCCTCCTGTTTTATTGCCTTCTGTGCCTCACAGATAATACTAATAACTACTTTTAAGAGCTCTGCACCGACTCTGATTTTTATGTTGTTGTTCCAGACTCTGCTATAGTGCTGCTACTGACATTGGCTGTGATGAAAATACCTGACACTTCATCTCTTGTCTTGTTACATAAAAGCAAATGTCCCTTTCAGTATCTTTCAAAAAAAAAAAATCTGATTTTCACTTGTATGCACAATGTTTTACAAACAAATTGAAAGAATTCGTATCAGATTGTCTCAGTGTAAAGAGAACTGATTCTTAAAGGTGATTTTGGAGAGATGATGGCCAAAAAGTATTGCTCTGTCAGCTTAAGCCTGTATCTTTTCCTTTGCTTGATGATTACCTATGTTCTCAGTAAAAATTCAGGATTCTGTCACGTTGTAATACTGATCTATACAGGTATTGCCTTAAATCAGGCTCTCACATCCTTCAGCAAGCCCCAACTCTTACCAAAGCTTTGCCCACTGCGTCACTAGAGCTGCAGATCTCTAGTTGCAGCCATCCTCCAGCAGCAGAGACATTCGAGGTGGGTTACTTAAGGCAAGATTAGTTGGGTAGAAAATTTAAATACACATGGATAATTCATGTTGGATTGCAAACAGCAATGGCAGGGAGCAGCAGACACTTCTTGGTCTCTTAATATATGAGGAGAGAGAGTAAAAGAATTTGCTAAGGCTGAAGTTTTCATCTATCAGGGCACTGAGGAACAGAACTATGCTGACAAAGCTGAGCTGAGAGATTTACAGTGTGGTCCTTCCATGAAGAGACGTCAAGAGGGAAGCCCACCACAACACAGTGCCAGCCAAACCAGTCAGCTGGCAGCCATCAGGAAACCTGTGCAGATACAGTGCTGTGGGTGGCACGGAGTGGGGAACCAAGTAAAATATTGGGTGAAACAAGAGCATTCTGGGAATAAAATTATTTGAAAGAGCCTCTGTTGGCAAACATGGACTGAGGACAAATGCCAAGCAAGCTCAGCTGAAGAATCACAGAAACACAGAATCACAGAATGGCCAAGCTTGGAAGGGACCTCAAGGAATCTCCATGAATCTCCAACCCCCTGCCACATGCAGGGCCACCAACCTCCCCGTTTAATACCAGCCCAGGCTGCCCAGGGCCCCATCCAACCTGGCCTTGAACACCTCCAGGGATGGACGGGGCATCCACAGCATCTCTGGGCAGCTGTTCCAGCACCTCACCACTCTCTCTGTAAAGAATTTCCTCCTGACATCCAACTTAAATCTTCCCTCCCTCAACTTAAAACCATTTCCCCTTGTCCTGCAGTTTTGTTGAAACAGGGTGCTCTAACCTCTTACTCCAGGACTGCAGTTCCCAACTACTTTCTTCAAGCACATCTAGAAAGGAATGAGGCTTGAAACCCACTGTCACAGCATTTCCACGCAGCTGGCCTTTGGCACTGCCTGCAGGTTCTGTTTGCAGTGCCTGATTCCCAATGGGTTAGGTGGTGTGGGTTCCTGAGAGCATACAAGTGTGCTTAAGGACAGGGAAAGGCCCTTTAGGATAGAACAGAGTATACTGAAGAAAAGTCGTAGGATCATGGGTAGCCTGTGTCAGTGCCTCACCACCCTCACAGAAAAGGATTTCTTCCTAATGTCTAATCTGAACATCCCCTCTTTTCAGTTTAAAGCTACTCCCCTTTGTTCTATCACTATCAGACTGTGTAAAAAGTTGGTCTGTCTGCTGCCTATAAGCTCCCTTCACGTATTGGAAGACCACAATGAGGTCTCCCTGGAGCCTGCTCCTTTCCAAGCTGAATATGCCCAATTCTTTCAATCTTTCCTCATAGAAGAGCTGTTCCAGCCTGTCATTCATCATTGTGTCACTCCTCTGGACTCCAACAGCTCTGCATCCTTCTTACGCTGGGGTTCCAGGCCTGGATACAGTACTCCAGATGGAACCTCACGAGGGCAGAACAGAGGAGGGCAGTCGCTTCCCTTTCACTGCTGCCATCCCTCTGCTGATGCAGCCCAGGATACTGCTGGCCTTCCAAGCTGCAAAAGCACACTGCTGGCTCATGTCCAGCTTTTTGTCCATCAAGACCCCCAAGTGCTTCTCTGCAGGGCTGCTCTCAAGGAGTTCTTCTCTCAGTCTGTATTCACATCTGAGATTGGCTCGATTCAAGTGCAAACCTTTCACTTGGCCTTGCTGGACCTCGTTATGTTCCCATGTGCCCACTTTTCAAGCGTGTTCAGGTCTTTCTGGATGGCGTCTGTCCCTTCTGTTGTGTCATCTGCACCACGCAGTTTGGTGTCAAATGCAAAGCTGCAGAGGGTGCAAGTCCCTGTGATGAGCATAGCCTTAATGATAACCCGTAACTATCACTGTCCCAAGCAGTGTCTTGAGAGCGTTTACAGAATATTATACGACTGACAAACACAGAAAAAAGAACAAAAATTAAACCAATGAGTCAGCAACCAAAACCCAGCCCAGAGGAAGCAGAGTGGGAGCTGAGTGGTGTTCACTGCTCTGAACATCCTTTCATGACCCAGGTCCATTGAGGCCATGTGCCCATACACCTGGAGGTGCACTGTGTCTGTGGAGTCCAAGCAGCTTCCTTTGCTCTGCTGAAGCCCAAGCCAGACCAGCTATCTAAACACAAACACTCCACATGTTTGGAAACATTTTAGATTTGCAATTAAGCTCAGAAAATGCTAATATAAATAGGTTGGATTAGGCTAAGCTTTTGTGCTTCAGTTTTCTATAAAAGGTCTAATGCTTCTTCAGCTTATTCAGCCTGGAGAAAAGAAGGCTGCGGGGTGACCTCATTGCAGCCTTTCAATACCTAAAGGGAGCCTACAAACAGGAGGGAAATCAACTCTTTGAAAGGGTAGATAACAGCAGGACAAGGGGAAATGGTTTGCAGTTGAGGGAGGGAAGATTTAGGTTGGATGTCAGGGGGAAGTTCTTTAGAGAGAGAGTGGTGAGGTGCTGGAACAGCTGCCCAGAGAGGCTGTGGATGCTCCATCCGTCCCTGGAGGTGTTCAAGGCCAGGTTGGATGGGGCCCTGGGCAGCCTGGGCTGCTATTAAATGGGGAGGTTGGTGGCCCTGCATCCCTTCCAACCCTGGCCATTCTGTGATTCTGTAAAAACAAAGCCAGAGTCCTGCAGCCTGACCACAGCAGTAAGGCCATCCAGCAGGGATAGAAAGGGTTCTCTGTCCAGAGAGTATTTTCTGCTTGGTATCTCAGCTCCTGCTTAATTCCGGGTGAAACTCTCCTAGTCTGCATGGCACAGTCATAAATGAGACCAAGAAGAGCTAAGACGTTTCGGCAGAGCCATGTTTAGAGAGCTTGGAACAGTTTCCCAATGAATAAGTCACAACCATCCCAGTTTATACAGCACGCGGAAAGCACTGGATGATATCTGAAATATTTATATTTAAGAGGCATAAATGTTTATTAATAACGAGGCGTACATATTTTTGCATGCAAAGCCTTCATGGACAGCAGCGGGAATCTGAACTCTGCCTGCCTGCTTTGGCTGGTGTGATCTCTGCAGTCTGATGACTGCTTCCATGAAAGAAGATGTGAGGAGACCCGGTGTCCATACTCGCTATGCACGAGGTTCTACCCTGCTGCAATCCAGCTGCATCCTGGATGCACGCGGAAAAGTTTCACGAAACGCTTCGAAATTCACAAAGCGCGGCGGGACGCGCAGCACCCGCTCTTTTCCAAGGCACGCACGGCTGAGGTCGTCTCGCAGAACAGCCCGGAGGAAGGGAGGGAGGCCGGGCGGGAGGCGGGGGGCGGCCCGACACGCCGGCGGGGCGATGCCCGGAGGCCGGCCCGTCCCGCGCGGTGCCGGGGCCGCTACCTCCGCTCTCGGCGCGGCTTTTAAGGGCGGCGCGGCGTGAGCCGAGCGCAGAGCTCCGGCCGGGCTCCTGGCCCGCAGCGGCGTTTGGGGCGGCCCCGCGGGGCGCCCATGGGGCGGGGGCTGCGCGGCGCCGGCCGGCTCTAGGCTGCACGCAGCATGCCGGCGCTGCGCCTGCTGTGGTTCGGCTGCCTGTGCAGCCTGTGCCTCGGGTACTTCGAGGGTCCGCTGTACCCCGAGATGTCCAACGGCACGCTGCATCACTACTTCGTCCCCGACGGGGACTACGAGGAGAACGACGACCCCGAGCGCTGCCAGCTGCTCTTCAGGGTGAGCGAGCAGCGGCGGTGCGGCGCGGCGGCAGCGGGCGAAGGGCTGAGCCTGCGGGAGGAGCTGACGGTACTGGGCCGGCAGGTGGAGGACGCGGGTCGGGTGCTGGAGGGCATCGGCAAGAGCATCTCCTACGACCTGGACGGGGAGGAGAGCTACAGCACCTACCTGCGCCGCGAGTCCGCCCAGATCAGCGACGCCTACTCCAGTTCGGACCGCTCGCTGAGCGAGCTGGAGGGCAAATTCCGGCAGGGCCAGGAGCAGGGCGGCCGCGAAGAAGCCCGCTTGGGCGACAGCTTCCTGGGGCTGCTGCTGCACGCCCGCGCCCTGCTCCGCGAGACCCGTGCCATCTCCAGCGGGCTGCGGGACAAGCACGACCTGCTGGCCCTCACCGTGCGCAGCCACGGCGCCCGCCTCAGCCGCCTGAAGAACGACTATCTGCGGGCCTGAGCCCGCAGCCTGCAGCCCAGGATGCCCCCCCCGGCCGCCCCGAAAACGCGTATTTATTGTATAGGACCTCCCGAGTGAACGGCAGGTTTGTGTTGAGTAGAAGGGTGGAGGTACGTCTAAAAAGTTGCCCCGTATCGTAGCGTGCAACGGACGGAGCGTTCTCCTCTTCCAGCGTCGGCTCTCGGCTCGCCGTGACACCCGCGTGTGCAGCAGGAGCGCAGACTCCTCCCGTTGTTAATCTCGTTCGGGGCGAACCCTCTGTTAACTCCTAACCTTGTGTAACGGCATGTATTGTACTCATGTAAAGCATTGTTCTGCTGCGTAACTCCAAACTGCGACTTCATCTGCATTCGGGATAGCCGGCAACTTATTCTGGCAGGGTCTGTGCTCCTCGCGGCTTTGCTTATCGGTGGCTCTAAGCAATTGGAACCCCAGAGCCAGCCAAAAAGGCTGATGTCAGATCCCAGGAATGCCGGTTTTATAGCAAGAAGAAGGAGCCCTAGCGGTGATTGCAGTCTCAGGTCCCAAATTCAGAGCCTGGTTTCTCAGAGCATGTTTCTAAAGCAGACAGAAGGTTTTGGTCTGTTCCAGTGTAGCGACGTTTCCCATTGGTGCCTTTGTACTTTTGCTAGCTAAGCTATTAATAAACCTATTCGTGCTCCTGGACAATAGCAGAAGTGCCTGGTGGGAAGGAGGGGGAGGATTGTTTGGGTTCTCACACTCCTTGCTATGTAATCTTCAACTTGGGATAATGTGGCTACTGGATTACAGACAGTGCAGGCAGCATCGCTGCTTGGATGAGAGAAGTTTGTGTTGTTTTAATAAACGTTTGAAAACCGTGTTAAGGCACGCTGTTCTTGTACCCTTCTGCTTGAGACGCTCTTGATTTAAAACATGCTGGTGTAATGTGCCTCTCAGCAAAAAAAAGAAAAAAAAAAATTGTGATTGTGAGCATGTAGATCCTGCCAAACTAAATAACTCGCTTTTTAGTGCAAACGAATAAAAGTTTACAGACTCAAGAGGTAAGCAAGTTTCATTAAAGGGACTATGTTATTGCAGTGGTCTTTTCCAACCTTAATGATTCTATAATAATGATACCGAAGAGCGCATAGGGCTCTTTTTGGATTTTGTAAGCCTTTTTAAAAAGCCAGTGTATGAAACTAGCAACCACACAGCAACGAAAGAGAAGCTGCTTTTTGAGCGTTTGAGGTCTGATCCTGCTGCCTCTACCCCCATTCAGTTCTACGCTGGCCTGCAGACCATCCGGCTGGCTGAGCCCCTCGGAGCTGGTGGGGGTCAGTGTAAGTCACCTGAGCATCAAAGGCATTGGGAGATGTCTCACAGAGGTATGTGCTTACAGGGCCTGGGGGCCATCCCATTTATCTCAAAGGTAGGGAGACATAGCAGTGCCCAAGCAGGATATTATAGGGTGTCTGTGCGCCTTTAGACTCTTAGTGTCTTTGAAGATCTGGAAACATTGAAACATTGCATTGGTTGAGTTCAGTGGAACTACCCAGCGTTATTTTCATGGATGCTTTCAAGGGAGAAAGTGTGACAGGTTCTAGCTGTGAAAAAAATTGTTTATTTGTCATACTTTCCTTGCCACTAAGGCCAGACAGAAAAACATGGGAGCACAGAGGGCCATCACTAAATCTAGTTTGCTCCCTACCACAACAAAGCATAAAGCGTTTTGGGATGGACCAGTGACTGCACAATGAGGAAACGCTCTGACAGTTTCTGAGGGCATCTCCCCATTCTCTCTGGATCCTACCCTTTCAGAAGTACGTGCCAAATTTGTCATGCTTTTCCATTTCTGCCCAGATTCTTCTTAAAACCCTGCCCTAGCCAAACCCTTGCAAAAGAAATCATGTGTTTTAGTCTATGCTTACTCTTTGAGGCTCTGCTTATAATGTGAATTGTAAAGCATCAGTAAAGAAGTCATAGTGGCAAATCATGCCAGTTTTTTTTTTAGCCAGGATGGCATTCACATATTACTAGAAAAATAGTAGTAGCGTAAAACGCAATTTCTTCAATACACTTTAAGCAGCTTGGCTGTTCTGTTTGCAATAGCAATCCCTTGGTCAATCTCAAGCTATTCCACAGTGTGCAGAATATGAGAGTGGTAAATATTTGCAGAGCGGTTACTTTCAAGGCAGGAGATTACATGAAGTACCTGGAGATTTACAGAATAACTCCGTCAGCTCTGCAAGCTGCCATCTAACAAAGCCAAACTGTTGTTCTTTAAAATCCAGGCTGAGGTTTCTTAGGACAAACATGAATATATTGACAGATCTCCCTGTCAATTTATGTTTTGGCAAAATGTAAATATTTTTTGTATTTGAAATTGAGACAACCAGAATTTACTCTTCTACAGAAGGCTTTGAATGTTCTGTTTTAAGAAGAAATGGCGTGAATCCGAGTTTGGGCTGTGTGTATATTTACACGCTTAATAAAAAGGGTGAATTTTATGTGGATTTTGTGAAGCCAGTACAAAAGTATTTCAAGATATTTAAATGCATTTCAGTTTGGTTAACGTCAGTTTGTCTTATCTAAGCAAAAGTAAATAGGACTCTTCATTAAAAGTGCATCAGTTTTGGACCAGAGCTTGTGTAACTGATTGTCCTTTAGACATCTGCAGTCTGATAAGCTGTGCTGCAACAGGCCTGCATGAACTGGCTGCACACTGATATCCAGCAGTTTAAAGTTTTACATTCGAAATAGATCCTAAAAGCAATTGTAACCCACTTTGTAATCCTATCAGTTTTGCTGCTTTTGTGGTGTTTTGTTTGTTGTTTTTGTTTTTTAACCTGATAAAATTTAATTTGTTAGAAGAGATCCATTGGTTTTATGTGATGTATTTCAAATAGTAAAGGCCTTCTTATCACTGAAAACTCATTCCATATTTTTACCTGGGGAGCCTTACAAGACCAGTTGTAGCAGCTATTCTGACCCAATAGCTCCACCTGTTGTGTTTATAGCATCAAGTTTGGGCTTTTTAGCTTTTTTTTACACTAGAACTGAAATTGACTTGGTCTTTCTTATAGAGTTCTGGACATTTAGAAATATGTATGATTTTTCCTGAATTTATTGAAGTGACGATGGTATTGAAGAGCAGATGATGATGCTTGCTGAAAACAATCAAGTAATGCAAATAGAACAGAGGGCAAGTTATAGAGAGCTCACTTACGTAGAACTTCAGTTGTCTTTGACATCCAGCCAGGGATTCAGCTCATTAAGAGTCAGAGCGAGTCATTAAAAGACAAGATTCTGCTCCTCTCCAGGCAGCTTACTTACGCAGTGACTGCTCAGTTGTAGCCAGTCTCCTGCCTACAGATACATACTGAGTTGAAGAAACTCAAAGTCTAACTGTGGAGCAAGCCACTTTCTCACCTGAGCACCAATAAAAGTAGGGAAAGAAAAGGCTTTGCTTGCGGATGGCAGCAGTTGGAAACAACCATATCTGTGACAACTCAATGGCTAGGAATTCAGAGTGGTGCTATAAACCATGGCTAAGCTAAAACTTCAAACTTAAATTTCCCAGGCTGACCTACCCAGGGCCATTCTGAGAAAGGGAGTAGGCAAGGGATGATTTCAAAAACTTGGTAAGCCTCTCAAGGATCCCACGTGTGCCAACCTGAATGGCTGAATATTCTGAAATTAAATTGCTTGAAATTAAATTGCTGCCCCTGTATGCTGTCATGTGCATGGCTGCAGAGGGCCCAGATACCTTGGAAGCAAAAAAATATACTTGCTTCAGACAAAAGAAGCAACAGGCACAGCATCAGCTCTGGTTAAAGTCTTGCCTTGAAAAATCTTACTGTGTGAAGAATGGAGAAATCCTACTGGATGTGCTTGTTGCTGTTGGTGGTGTGGTTTATTGAGATGAGCTGCACGACACTTCAAATGATGCTCCCCTGTGCTTATCACAGTCACTTTCGCTGCTGATAAAGGAGTTCTCGGTTTTGTTTAGTGAAATGTATTTGCCAACTGTTACTCTTAAAATAGTCCTGCATGTTTGAAGGCTATCTGACATTTTTCTGTCTGCTAAGATGTATTTTTATTTACAGCCAAATGGGGAGTTCAGTCCCTCTTTGCTTTTTGGCTAGCCAAAATTTGAAAAAATTATGGATCTGTGCTTTGTTCCTGTAGTATATGAAACTGGCAAAAATACTGACCTAACTCCATGTCCTTAAAAAAAAAAAAAAAAGGCTTTTCCTAGAATATGTATGTATAAAAAAGACTGTAACTCTGTGATTATTTTATTTTCTTCATAAAGTTGTCATCCTGCCTGTAAGATCAGCTTACAATTGGAAAAGACAGCATTTAAAGACTGGTTCTGTAACAAGAAAAACATATGGTCTCCATAATCATTACGTTTTTAATGATGTGGCTTGGAAAGAGTCATTCATGGCTTGTAGAGTCATTCATCCTCGAGAACTGCCTTACCTTGGGGAGGTATCGTTGACTGTCTCCAACATACCATGAACATTCCTTCATAAGAAAAGACAAAGCCAAGCATATTGTATTTTCTCAGATGACAGCCTTGCTCAGGCTGCGTGCATACCTCTTTTAAATACTCAGAGGCTGCCTGTGGAACAGCAGTTGTTCACATCTGAGCTTTCTTTGGGGAAAAGAGAAGTCCTTGGAGAAGCTTGGGTTAGGGAAAGATTTGTTATCCAGCAATAGTTATTGGCAAGTGCAGGATGACTGAAAAAGCTGTGTACTTCCATCATACTTTCCATACTTTTTCCATGCTGCAAACATTTCACTGCAAGAGCAGTTACCACCATAAATCAGTTGTACTGTAAACAATGGAGGCCTTACTATATAGAGACTGTCCAAATTGCAAAATGGTTTGGTTTTTTTTTTTCCCCCTGTCTACTTATGAATTCTTTACAAAAATAATGTGACCTGAATTTTTAGTTTAGGGCTGGGTCCAGGAGAATTACTTCAGCGGGCCATGAATAAGATTCTGGTCTTACATTCTCAGCTATTTGTCATATTGTGCCTTTACCTGGGAAACAGTGATGAAAGAAATCCTGCCCGTACGCTTCTTGTGTTGACAGCTCTTTGGTAAATCAAGAACAGCCATCTTCTCTTAAGATCTTTTCTTTGTGGATGTGAGTTTGTTTCTAATCTAATGTGACAAAACTGTGATTTGTATTAAAGTCCAGAGCAATGTGAATATTATTTTCCTATTTGGATGCTTTCTTACAAAGTATTTACAAAGCTTTTCAACTCTTGATTCTAAAGGCACAACAAAGCATAATCTAATTTGCACTTGGGACAGGACACAAGTCAGGACACTGTAAGGTTGGTAATTTTAAATAATACCTTTTATAGCTTCTATCTTAAGAGTAAACGCAGTCAGAATGAACAAGATGTTGGGAATTTTTTTTGTTCTTTCCCGAGGAAGGAGAATGAAGCTTTCCCCTACAACACACAGTGTTTGCCCCACACACTCAGTTCAGGATCACTGCACCCAAAGGACTGCTTTTCTGTGTTTCAAATTAGAATCAGGGCGAATGTGCTGTGCCTGTCCCCAGAAATGCAGGCACCCCAGACAGACAGGACCACGATGAGTGAAACCAGGGGCAGACAAACTGCATAAATAAGTTTGAGACGCTTCTACCTTCAGAGCAACGATGGCCATCCTGGCCCCTCACCCCTGTCCCTCTCACCTAGCACTACCAGTGCTGACCTGTGCTTGTCCAGTCTGACCTAATCTCCTAAAAATGCTTTGTCTCACTCATCAGAGTCTAAGATGCACTTTTCCTTCTGTGATGGTGATTTCCTAGCCTAGTCACTCCATGTTCTTTACATGCACAAACGTGAGCGCAAAGGGATAAACCTGCCCTGAATGAGCTCAAGTTCACCCACTGCTCATTTACCCTAGAAGCTAATTTGTGACCGGGCCCAGTTTTTGTTTCTGACATCTTTCTTTTGGTGGCAGTTAGGGATTTCAAAAGGCCAAGCATCCCCCTGTGCTACATATATACTGATTTATATTTCCTACCCTAATGGCTTTACCTTTGTGTCTGCTTCCACAGCCATGTGCAGGCTGAGTGGTGTTTATTTACTTATGTAGTCTTACTGAATTTAATGTGAGCTCTTGTACATTTCTAAACCACATTTCAGCCTACCCTGTAGCACCGACTTACTTCAGAGAGTAACTGATTCCTTCTGGCTGTTGCACTGCTCCAGGCTGCCACTGCTGCTCCTTTTCACATCCCTCTGGGGCTTTTCCTCTGTTGTCTTCCAGCTCCTGAAGATCTCCCATTACATCACAGGCCCGCTGCATGTTGTCGTTTCTATCTCTTCAGCACGTGTGCAGAGCTGAAGCTGGCAGGACCAGAGAACCACCATTATTTTGTGCAAGCTTCACTCAACTGGGAATACTGGTCGACTCTTACTGCTGTGGCAAGGTAACGTATTTATTGGACAAAAATCAGTTTGCTTTCTATGGACATTCTGCTTTTTATGCTTTTGTGCTTTTGCCTATGGCTTTGAGTTTGGCAGTGCCCACTGCTGCCAACCTTAAATTTATCTGGCAGTGAGTGCACAGACTGTTAGTCATACAGAAACCCCCAGCATTACCCCCACTGTATCCTAGCTCCCCATGTGAACGATGGAGACAGAGTGAAGTCCAAAGGGAATAAGTTAACTAATCTTGCACAACAGGATTCTGTAAAATGATATTGTGATAGCAAAAAGACACGTAAATGCACCTCAAAATAAATAAGCTCCAGATTTTCACTGCACAGAACTTCTGACATGCTTCTTTTAACATTTCTTGTTTTGTATTCAGCAAATAAAAACACAGCACTAATGAGTCATATTTTGCTGAGTTATTATGTAATCCTGAAGGCAGTTTGTTTTAATTTCCACTTGGATAGGATACTTTTCCACTTACACATTATGTAACACTCCTTATAAAAATAGAGACCCGGTCTTGCAAACACCTTGGAGTGTTCCTGTTACAGAATGAGACTTGTGACCAGTGCAGTTCTCACACCCTCTCATTATGTTTATAATATCACAAAACATTCCCCTTTTATCTTAAAAAAAAAAATCATCATTCTTCCTAAATTTTAAATATTTCTTCTTCTTTTATTTTTTTTCTTTTTCTTTTGGAGCTTGATGGGCATAGGTACATATGTACACTTGAATGCTTACTTTATGTTGATGACAGATCTTGCTTGTTACAAAACTTGATTTGAAATCCTTGTCCTGTTGCTAAATAAGAGCACTTGAAAAATTCATTATAAACATACAAAATATAAAATGCTTTATATCAGGCAGTTTGCATTTAACAGAACGCACACGGCTTATAAGAGGTAACAAAGAAGAAAAAATACTTGAGATACATAGTGTTACTGAAATAGGTGGCAAGGTCAGCAGCACGAGAGTCATCTGGAAATTAAAAGCCATGGCTTCTCAAGCTACAACCTATGTTCAGCACGGGCAGGATGCTGTTTGCTAAGTGCGTGTGCTTGCAGATTGGTGATTGACACTGAGAAAGAAATACATACTCTTCGTCATGACATTTATAAAATTTGCAGAGTATGGACTTCTTGGGGGTTTTTGTTTGTTTGTTTGTTCTGTTTTAATGAAGTCCAAGACATCCAATGTGGCAAATCTTAAAAATCATTTCACGTTCCACATTCTCAAGCTCCTGGATTCAAATAACCTAATTTAAATTGTAAAAAAGTAAAAAATAAAATAAAATAAAGGGGGGGGGGGGGGGGCAAGAATGTGAAAGAAAAATGGAAAATAGATTGGGCACTAATTTTAAAGCAAATAAATCCTATGACAGCTGCCTTAAAGTAAAGGAATGCAATCCAACAGTGCATTACAGTGCTGCTTTGGCACATGAAGACTTCTTTATTGAAGATGTTGAATGATAACTACCAACACAAATATTTAATTTCCTATAAGTTGCAGACATGAGCCTCAGCCTTTTTAATTGCCAGAACACTTGGAGAGACAGTCTCTAAACAGTCATGTAATACTTTCACTTGTGTGTGTGCTTATTTCCATCCAACTAGCCAGCTCTTCATCTTTGTGAATGTTTTGCTGCCTGTGAAAAGTGCTGCTCAGCCAGAGCTTATGTCAAAGGTTTTCCCTGCGCTGATTATATGGAGGCAGCAGGACTTTTCTAGGTGCTCTGCAGAGCACAGTATGGACGCCGAGTACCCGTGGGAATATGTACCTCAGTGTCCATCACAAGGCATTACCTATTACACAAGAAACTACAGCTTTTCCCTTTTTTTTCTTTCTTTTTTTTCTTTTTTTCTTTTTTTTTTTAATATATAAATTCAGGCATGTCACCAGTTCATGCGCAGCGAAGAATGCGTGGATCGCAGTCCAGTACAAGATGGTAACTTCATACCAGCATGTGAAGCTCCACCAGAAAGCCAGTAGGTGAGAGTGCACCCTCAACAAGTTTGTAGACACCAACCAAGCTGAGCGGTGCAGTTTGTATGACAGAAGGAAGAAACACACGCTATCCAAAGGGGCCTCGGCAAACTCCAAAGGTTGGTCCATCATGAGGTTCCACAAAGCGAAGCGCAAGGTGTTGCACTTGGAGTGGGGCAATGCTAGATAGGAGTACAGACTGGGAGAACAACTGCTTGAGAGCAGCCCCGAGGAGAAGAATTTGGGAGGGGTCTGCTGGACAAAAAGCTGGACGCAGCCAGCAGTGTGCTCTTGCATCTTGGAAGGCCAGCCGTATCCTGGGCTGCATCAACAGAGGGGTGAAAGCAGAGAGGGGGAGGGGATTGTCTGCCCTGGTGAAGTTCCATCTGGAGTACTGTCCCCAGCACAGGAAGGACGTGGAGCTCTTGGTGTGGGTCCAGAGGAGGGCCACAGAGATGATCAGAGGGCTGGAGCACTTCTCCAACAAACACAGGCTAAGGGAGTTGGGCTTGTTCAGTGTGGTGAAGGGAAGACTCTGGAGAGACCTCGTTAAAGCCTTCAAATATTGAAAGGGACGTTTTAAGCGGAAGGGAAAACAACTTTTTACACAGTCTGATGGTGATAGGACAAGTGGGAATGGCATTAAAGGAGGGGAAATTTAGAACAAATGTCAGGAGGAAGTTTTTCAGTGAGGGGCAGGTAGGGTTGAGGCACTAGCACATGCTGCCCAGGGAGGACTAGACAGCCTGATCTGGTGAGTGGTAGGGGTTGGAACTGCATGACTTTGAGGTCCTTTCACTGCTTTCCTAGATGTGATCCTGCTTCTGTCTCTCAGAGCCTGCCTCCCTTCCACACACAATTCAGACAAACACAACATTCCCTGTTTTGCCAGGCAAGGAGATGTTCAGCACCGAGCAAGGACTGCACGCTACCGCTCTTTTAAAACTGATTCCCAAGAAGCTCGTTTGCCTGGAGCTCGCTGCTCACAATATTCGACACTGAAACCACCGGCACCGTTAATCAGCACACGCAGCTCCACCTGCAGCACGCCAACAACACCTCCCCCTCTAATGAGCCACCTGGCTCTGAGGCGCAGCCCGGCCCTGCGCCTCCGTTCCCCGCCCCCGGGAGCGGGCAGCCGGCAGCGCCCCGCCGCGGGCAGGGGAAGCCGGGGCCGGGCTCTACGCAAGGCCGGGGGGGCGCTGGGCCTGCGGGCCGCCTGGGCTGGAAGGCGGAGCGTGGCCGGGAGCCGCTTCGCCGATGGGAAGCCGTGCGAGCTGCGTCTCTGCTTGGCTCTCCGTGTGCAGCATGTAAACGTAGGTTTGCTTTCCTTTATGGTGCGCGCCTGCCGCTTTGCTTTTGTGCGTTCCGCGTGGCGAGAGTGGAGAGAGCGCTACGCTGGTGCCTCCTAGGCAGGGGACGGCAGTGCAGGGAGCTGAGATGCAGGGCGCTCGCTTTGTGTTTCTCGGTTATTAATTGCTGTTTCGCGGTTAGTAATTGCTCCTCTGGCCGCGGTCAGGGCACACTGATAAACGACTTCAGGCGAAGCGCTGCTTCTCATTTAACGCGGTGTGAAACGGCACCACGTGGCGATCGTCCGCCTGACGGTGCAGGGGATAGGAGCTCCCTGAGCTTGTAGTTCAGCCTGCATTAGCATCAGATTGACATCTTTTTTTTTTTTTTTTTTTTTTTTTTTTTTACCCTTTAAAGCCTCTGAACAATTGTCAATAAATTGAAAAAAAAAAAATAGCACTTAAACTAACTCATTAGCACAATCTATACGGTGGGAGATTGGGTCCGTTAAGCATCATCGATAGCCTCCTAGAGTACGAGGTGTGCTTTTCCCATTTCTGGCCTGGAATCACCAGCACAGGCATTTGGGTTTGTTTACCTGCAGCTTGCTTTGTGCCTTGAGCTCGAGGCTTTTAAGACATAAAGTTGTATTTATCCAGCACTTAGCACTGTGCCTTAGCTACTGAGAAAACAGCTGTGTAGCTCAGCGGTTACTGGTGTGAGATCATTAACCATGGGTGGGAGCTACTGAGGGGAGTATATTTTTCTGTGAAGCAGTGTGGGACAAAAACTAGACTTATGTGTTTGTTTAATTTGCACGTCTGAGAAGATGAACACCAAGAGGGCATGCTGGAGCAGGTATTTTTAAGCGTTGTCGTCTGGGTTTTCATTTTAATAGTGACACTATGTTATGACAAACTCAAGGAAAACCATAAGCAGGCTTTTTGTTGTTACGGGATTTCTCTCGATAGGTGGCTAACCCAAACAATTGCTTTACACTGAAGGCAGAAACAGAACTGTAATGTAAACACTGCTGAAGTTTTTAGGAATATTTCCAGCACTAGGGAAATCTTTTTGCTATAATAATTTTCATGGCATTCTCTTGTGTAGCTGGCAGCCAAATGGCCCTGAAGCCTTCCAGCTAACAGCAGTGTCGTGCAGGATCTACTGCACTATTTTCAATAAATAGGCATAAAGCAAAGATCTGGCTAGGCCCAAAGTCTTGGGGCAGAGTAACAATGGGCGATGTAGATCTGCATACTAAAAAAGCCACAAAGTACGCAGTGAAGTTGTTTCCTAACCTAAATGTGTTGAAGGCTTCTGCTGCTGCCAGTGAAAGAGAGCCTCCCCTCCATTTGGGTGCAGTGGCTGGCTGCTCGAGTCTGGTTGCCAGGACTGGAAGTATTTCAAGGGAGTACTTTGTGATTCAGAATAGATTAGAGTGATGATGCCAAAAGCTGAAGTCACTTGGGTTGGGGGTACCAATGGCAGCAACTCAGGCCTTCTCTGCGTGGCACTAAAGATAGGGCTGCTACCATCCGCACTGCGTGCAGTGGGTCCTGCGCAGCAGCAGCGGTCTGTGAACAGGAGCAGCAGCTAATCATGAGTCACTGCCATGAAACGTGTTGATGCGTGTGAACGTGGGCACTGTAACATCCACATCAGAGCTAACTGCGGAGGTTCTCTCTTTAGATGGTGGAGAGAAATAAGAGTTCAATTCTCCTCATCCTAAAGCGGGTCTCTAAATAGGTCAGTTGAGCTGGGATCTCAATGAGTGCATTATTTATGGGTGGTGCCTGCGATGTTCAGATGGGGTGACTGTGGTACATGTCTAAAGTTAGGCAAGATGAACCTGGCTGTTCTCATTTCTTGCATCCAAGCAAAACTGGGAATTCCCATTTGACTTACAGCTTTCCCCAGTGTAACATAAATCATGTATATCTCACCTCCATACCTTCCAGAAGTTTTATTACTCTTGTTTTAACTAGAAATTGTATCTGGCAGGATTGGTTGCATCTGTTTTTTTTAAGGTTGACCTTCATTCCAGAGCATTTACAAAACTAAATGTCACTGACTTAGAATTGTGCTTGAGATGTGTTTTGTGAGATATCCATTGCCAGGAGAACAAACAGCAGTTAAGCAACTTCTGTGACAGGTAGGCAATAAGCCCACCTTTGTTCCTTGTCATTAAAAAATAAAATAAATCCAACATCATTTTCTATTTTTTTTTCCTAAGGAGTTTTTTAGAAACAAGTTTAGATTTCTTATCTGAATGGTAGAATACTAGAAACTTGGATACCCTTTGAACCTGTCAAGCTTATTATAGTATTTTAGACTTGATGATGAGTCTTCCTTGAAAGGCATTTAGAAATTAAAGGCTTAACTATTTTTTTACATTGAGCTTCAAATGATTAAAGCAATTTAGTGGGTTGTCAGGTTTGACAATAAGCATGCGCATGACACTTAAATTATTTGGCAAGCCTTGTGAACTGACATGAGAGAACTGTTCTGGGTGTCATGCGTATATGAAATACATTGTGAATGAACTATGTGAAGAACTCATTACATGGATGTTTCACACAATGAAAAATATCTTGTTCTCAGAATTTCCTCACCTCAGGTAAGCCAGAAGAGCTTCCTGGTAGCCTTCAACTTCAAAATGAAATCCTGTTCTCACAGTCTTATCCCAAGCAGTTACTAAAGCAGTACCTGCATTTACATATGGATGCGTGTGTGTTTTATATACGTATATATGAGAGAAGGAAACATATATTCAGTCTGGTTACAAACCCGTTTTTGGATAAAAGAGGTTAGAGTCTGTGTGCACAAAGCTGTTCCTTGGATTGAATTGCAACTGAAAGTTGGTAATAAATGCGATTCTTCTGGGACTGCTGTGCCCAAAGAAAAGGAAGCAGAAATCAATTTTGTGCTTTGCTGTACTCAATCAAATGAAATAAAAACAAAAGGAGACCACAGGGTCCTATACAGCATTGTTCTAACTATGCTAGTCGGAATCCTTTTGATCCTCTTCTAGATCTCAGTGTGTAAAGATACTGAATCTAAAGAGATATTCCCTGTGTTAGGACAGAGGGAAGGCTTTGGTTGCAACCAGGCATCAATATTTGTGCAAGAACCAAAACAGCAGGGGAAAAAAAAACAACAAAAACTGAACAAATTAAGAGTAGATATACAAACTTTGAAACGGCTGAACTTCCAGTTAAAAACAAATGTGATTACTTAGTGATCTGCCAGGAGCCCAAGGAAAGTGTTAAACCAGAACTTTTCTTCTGATGTAAGATTTGGATGCGTCATGTTTCGTCAGCACGGCATACAGTTGATTTGAATTACTCAGCTCTAAGCTAGTGGAAACCTCAGTAGCTCAGCAGTAGTACGTATGTTTGGTTTGTGGAACTTGTCTCAGAGTGCCTTACAAAGGGACCTTTATGCTGCAAGTATCCAACGGCTGCAGGAACAAGGATGAACAAACTGGGGAATCCAGCCGAAGCTCTGCTAAATGCAGGGACTTTTGGACAAACAGGTCTGAATATATCCTCTGTGTCCCAAATATATCCTCTGTGGCACAAATATATCCTCTATGTCCCAAAAGCCATCAACGAGATGATAAGTATTCCTAAATATTTCGCTAGAAAGAAATGGGGAGAGTTGCCTTAACGTGCTCCTTCTGTTATAGGTGCTCCCCAAATAATAATCTGCTCTCTGTGGTACTGCAGGAACACCGCCGCCACCCGACCAAGGTCAGCATGTGGAGGCTGGCAGCTCGTGTCATTCTGGGGACCAAAGTCCACCCCGTGACCCGGCGCCTGCTTGCTGGGGCTGCAAACCTGCAGTGCTGCTGGTGGGGGACAGCACGGAGGACCCACACAGGCTACATGAGTGCGGGGATACGGAAAGTGGAGGCTCCAGATGCGGAGCACCTCGTCCGTGTGCAGTGGGAGGATGGAAGTGAGAGCTGCTACCCCTGCGTCTGGCTGCGGGACAACTGCCAGTGCCCACACTGCTTCCTGCACTCTGCCAAGGCCCGCAAGCTGCTCTTCGAGGACCTGGATGTTGACATCGTGGCCAAGGAAGTCACTCTGACAGACAGGAGAAAGGTAAGGATGATGATCTTAATCCATAGAAAGGATACTGTAGAAAGTATAACCCAACATTCAGCACTGGCCCAGCTTCTGTATCTCTCCATCTGCGTTAGCGTTTGTTCATGACAAGGGGAGGTTATTAAGCAAAACGAAACAATCCTTCTGTAAATTTTAATGTTTTCTGACACACGTAGAAACTCTGTATGTCATTTTGGCTTTATACATCTATTTTCTTGAAAAGGAAAAAAGTTTCAAAACTTTTGAACAGTTGATCTCTTAACATTTGTTTTTTTCGTACGTCTCTCTTGGCCTGTTTTTGAAAGGCAGATTTGCTCTTCTGAGTTGTAGTGAAGCATTCTGTGCCAGCTTCTGTGATTCCCAGTTTCTGGTAGGCAAAGTACACGCAGTGACAGCAGCCCACAGAAAATAGCAAATTAGGTCATGTGCTCATGTGAAAATAAACATCTATAAAAGGCATAGGAATTTGGATGCTGTTCAGGTTGGATTTTCATTAATTGTTTGCAGTTACATTACGTGGAAGCCTTAGCTGTGATATTACTGATTTAAATATTCCAATTTCTGTAATTTCTGGTTGTTTTTTTGTCCTTAACATTGCATTTCTTTTTATTTCCCAAGATATCTATCACGTGGCCCGATGAACACACAAGCGAATATGAAGCTGAGTGGCTGAAAAAACGATGCTTCTCTGAAGCAGCCAGAGCAGAAATGCGAGAAGATTTATTTTTACCAGGTAGGAATCAAACCTACATGTGTCCTTTCAAACACCTTTCAAACACGCATGGTCTGGCGCTGCAGACCCTATCTAGATAGAGAGTCAATGTGTGAAGGCCAAGCCTATCCAGCTGACGCAGGAAGAGTTTCTGGGATCACGTTTGCTTTTTCACCTCTTCTGATCTCTGGACTGTGGGCCAACAGCTCTGCTCTATCCCAGCCCACTTGCAGGAAGGGAGGCGTTCTGCTGCTTGCGCCGTGTTCGCTTTCCTAAAAGCTGTTTCCTTTCTGATAAGGTTTGGAGGTCTCAAAAACGAGTCCTGTGGAGCAGTGTTGGTCTGTGTGATACGGCCAGTGTGTGTTGTTTCAAATTGCAAGCAAGTTGTAACTGAAATATTTTTCTCCTTTCCATGGTTTTTGGTTAAAAAGTAACCGTGTAGCTTACCAGTGCCTTGTGCTGAAGTTCTGGTTGTGTTTGCTCTGCCTCCTGTGTAGCAGGCGGCCTCTTGGAAATGAAGAATTTTGTGCAACTGGCAGTGTAGCACAGGCAGTACAAGCTGTGGTTACACATCACTCACCCTTCGGAATGAAGGATTACGAAATCAGTAGGTTTGCCACGATGCACATCCTCATTTCTTCTTTCTTCAGCAGTCTTTCATACAGGGAGTGTGAAATGTGTGAAAACTTGCCAGGTTTCTGCAGTTCGCCTTGATGGTGTTCCTGTGAGTTCTGCTGCTGCAGAAAGCTGTGGAAAAGTATTCAGAGCTAAGAGTTTATCTGTTGAAATAAGGTTTTATTCTAGTAAAGGAAAGAAGAGGCAGACTGATGGTGAGAAATCAGATCCAGCTTCTGGTTTCCTCAGCGAAAGGCCAATTTGTTTATGGTCTTTTTTTTTTTTTTTTTTTCTTGTGAGTGTTGTCTTGTTTTTGTTATTTTTTTTTTTTCTAACAAAGGAAAATGATTTTTATTTTCTCTTGAAAGACCATAAATGCGAAAATGCAAAACCGTAAGTACCATCTGCTTCTTGAGCTGTGTTGGGCAGTTAGAGAGCTGGCTTCTGCAGGTCACATCTTCCTTGGCTGCAAGCTCTCCTGAACAAAAGTCAGTTATTTAGATTCAACCTTTTGTAATTAGCGTAAGGCTTCTGCTGGTGAGTAATATCTCCATTCATTTCAGTAGATCATGTAACAGTTGTTTACTAGTTCCAGTGTGGAACTTTTTTCCCCTGGTGATTGATATAAAAGTTGATGTCTATTTTTGCCTTGGCAAGAATAAATGACGCTGGTTACTAAGTTGGAGGCTTGGGCATGTTCCCAGAGTGAGTGTGATGAAGATGCAAACCCAGTACAGGGAAACTGCTAGACTTGATTTCTCAGGTTCTGAGTTGTTTTTTGGAGAAGTGAAGATGCTGTGGAAGCTAGCGAGACATTCTGTAGCGTTTTGGGGGGAACGCTGTAAGTCAAATGTTGCTCCAGTTCTCTAATTCATGCTCAGGTGCTCAGAAAAATTGGTCCAGATGTCTTGTTATTATCAAATGTATCAGTAACCAAGATTGCAGTATTTCAGATGCAATGCTTCTTTTTGCATCTGTTACAGAACCTAACTGGACATGGCTTGCCACATTGTGCACTGGGATTAATTTCAGGATCTTAATGCCATGCTTCTTTTGGAGGCTTCTCCCTTTTGCTACAGCTTTTCTTTACTGCGGCGGTCCAGAAAAATGTACAGTAAAGATACTTCTATTCTTTGGACACTGCTTTGCAAATTCAGTGAGTTGAGGAAATATGTTTGCAAAAGTTACGTAAAGTAACCACATTAACTTTGGCCTTGCTTAGTAGTGCCACTGTGCTCTTCTTCATAATTCTGGGAAAGATCTGGCTCCTTATGACAGGTTGCTCCTTCCAGCATTTCTCAGGTTTCATTTGCAAGGAAGGCTGCATTTCTAAGGCATGTGAATTTGCTTGCTGGCTATTTGAGACCAGCTTCTCCTTGTGTACTGGGGTAAGCTGAAAATCAGCTTCCTTCTGGTCCCTGCAGCTACAGCACTGCAAATGACATGCTCTTAAGTAGTTGATCATGTCCTAGCAGTATAGCATTACAGACAATGATCTGAAATGGCAGCCCTGTGTGCTGGTTCAACCAATACAAGAGCAGGCTCACCAGACTGCTCTAGTTAGTGGTTAACCTTCATTGCTGACATTGTCAAGGCTGCTGCTCCCTTTTTTCCTCCTCAATAACTGATTTGCTAGAGGAAGCAGTGTCCTGGCACAAGCAGTCAAAACCAGAGGATGTGCACTTGTCTGTGCTTTGTTTTCCAGTTCTTCTTCGTTTTGCTGTGTGGCTAATAACAGTGCGACCTTCCAGAATTTTAATTTCAATATGTCAGCTGGTTCTTAGTTGCTTTGCTTTGGTCATTTGTGGCTTTGTCAATTTCAGAGCTGTAATTGCTAGCACATTTGGAGAAGTACAAATACAACAGCCTCTAGGCAAGCCTGTGCATCACCTGTGGTTAGGTCTTGGAGCTTGCAACACCACTTAAATACAGACACGTACACACACAGACCTCTACCTTATGTGCATCTGTCAGTGGTGCCTATGCTAATCAGACAAATATAAAATGCATTTTCTGAAATGGTGATGTCTGCTTTCCTAAAGGATTTGGGTTTTGTTGCAGATGCTGGCAGTTGTGCCAGTGCAATCTTTTTTTTTCTTTTTCCTGCATTTAGTTTCATTGTGGATCCACTCCAATAACTAATGCCATTTCTTCCTTCTCTGGGAAAACAAAACAACAAAATTTTCACATGAAGTTTATTCTAAAAGTAACCAGCTGTTCCTAGAAACTCTCCTCCCAGTTGTTTCTGAGACACATTTTCGTCAGGTGTCAATCGAGTTGGAGAGCTCTCTCAGTTTCTTGTAACATCAGAATAGATCTCTTTATTGTGTTCACATACATCTTACATGCCATCCACTTACAAGCAGTAAGGTTCTGGTAGCAGTTAATTGGCCATAACTTCTCCCAAACAACGGTGATAAAGGATGAAGGGTTTCTCAATTGTGACAAGATTAACAGCGCATACAGGAGAGCCTCCTGTTTATCCTCTGACTCCCTTTGCTCTTTGTCTTACATTCCAGTCTCTCAGAGCTCCACAGTGATAAGATCTATCAAGGAGTCTGTTAAGCTGTGTGCTGACTCGCTCAGTCACATCTTCCCCCCCAGTCAGGTATATAGTCTTTTGAGAAAGCTCATTATAGACAGAATCATTAAGGTTGGGAAAGACCACTGAGATCGTCTGGTCCAACCCCAGCCCATGCCCACTGACCACATCTGTCAGTGCCACGACTCCATGTCCTTTGGTTCCTTGGACACCTCCAGGGACAGTGACTCCACCAACCCGCTGTGCCACTGCCTCACTGCACTTTAAGAGAAGAAATTTTTCCTCATGCCCATCCTGAACCTCCCCTGAAGAGATTACCTCTCCACTCAATTCTTCCTGTTCATAAAAAAAGAGAATGTGTTTTTGAAGGCATTATGCCACACATCTCCAAGTAATTTCATATCATTTGTTTTGTTTCCATTAGTAGACGTTGTGGGTCTGAAATGAAGGGGCAGAATAACCGACTTAATTCAGTAGTTTAAATCTCCGGAAAGTTCCAGATTTTCCTATCCAGCTACTCTTAGAGTACTAAATACATTTAAAAAACATTTTAGCTGTTTTAAACCGAAAAACAAGCATATGAATTTATTATTCTCCCTTAAAAGGTTCTAAGCTTGCCAGTTGGTACTTACCATGTCACAACTGAAATGCTGAGTAATTCCAGGTGTTTGTTGATGCATGCGTGCTGTCTGCAGAAACTGGGCAAAGGCTATAATCTCTTTTTGTGGAGACTTCTCACTTAGAGCCTTTATGGCTGATGTGGAATGATCAAGAAATGGGATTCTTTTTTTCCTTTCCCCAAAATTGCTATTCTGAAGTTGGAAGACGTGGTGACTGATTGTCTCAAAAGCAGTTCGTTCTTCACGCTTTGAAAAGCACGTAGATGTGGGGTTTTCTTAGTTACAGTGCAGTTGGTCAATAAAAATGAAATAATTCTGCAAGACCTTTGCTTCTATCCTTTGTGAATTATTCAGCTGCAGTTGTAAACTTGGGGATTTTTGATATGGCAACAGCAGCAGCGCTTTGCAAGTGAGAACTAAGGCTGTCCGAATGCTAATGGCTCACTGCTGTCTTTCTTACTCCTTAGTTTTTAAGAGCTTATGTTCTTAAATTTCTGCTGGAATACAATGGAAACTATATTAACTGTACTTATAGAGTGGGGAAAAAAGTATGCTGTGCTGACATGATAAAATAATAAGGAACGTGAGTGGGATCAGTTCCACCAGGAAGTAGTGGCAAATGCTCTTTTTTCTTTTTAAGTAGAAGAACATGAATATCTTTGCATCATAGGATTGTTTTTTGTTTTCTTGAGTTTTCCTCTCCCTTTCCCAAAGAATTATAGACCTGCTAATCTGTAAAGTTGTAAATATTTGACAGCACATCATCCTTCTGTGTGGGTCTGATGAGGAAGGAGGTCTTCACAGTGTCGCTGCTTTTAGTGTCAACCTACTGTTTCTCTCTCCTTCTCCTCCTGGAATTAGAATCAAAGAATCATTTGGGTCAGAAGAGACCTTTAAAGCCTGTCTAGTCCAACTCTGCAGTGAACAGAGACATCCACAGCTCAATCAGGTGCTTAGAATCACAGAATGGCCAGGGTTGGAAGGGACCTCAAGGATCATGAATCTCCAATAAAGATTAATAAGGCTGTACAAAACTCTCTGCTACGAATCATTATAATCTCCTTTTTTACAAGATTACCAAACTCGTTGACCAGCAGAAACCAGATGATGTAATCGTTTTGGATTTCAGCAAAAAGTGTTTCTCACAGTGTTTTTCTGAACATTTCCAGCATCCAGCTAGACAGAAATATAACGTGATGGGTGAACGACTGGTTGATGAGTTGAGCACAAAGGTTTGTAGGAAATGGTGTTACATCAGGCTGGCAGCCAGTCAGCAATGGGGTTCCACAGAGCTCCTTTTCAGGGCCAGCTGTCTTTAGTGTTCTCATCAATGGCTTGGATACAAGACTTGAAGATGTCTTTTCTAGCTTTGGTGAAATTTTTTATGCGGTCCCGCAAGGGCATTGGTTTGGTTTATGCTCTAAATACGTGAGTTTGTTCTTGCTTTGATTATTTTCCTAATTTTCTTTATGTATTTAGCATTAAAAGCAGTAATCATATTCTTAGAGTAAAGCATTTGATACATGCACGTGAAATTATCACAAACATGCTAAGGAAATGTGGCCCATTTGAAGAATAACCAGAGTATCTGTAATGATTTCTCTTTGAGATTAGGTGATAAATCAAGGTAGGCTTTGAGTGGGTTGGTTTTACCCATGCCAGCAGACTGGCTCAAAGTCAGTGGAGTCCAAAGAGAACTCTGACCTGTACCAGAGATGAAGGAGCCATTCTGCTCCATTTGATGGAGCAAAGCTTCCAGAGCACTGTATCTGCATGGGCACCGTGCATTAAAAAAAGCTACAGAGGCAACATGCTGCCTTGGAAAGCTCTGTAAATGATCTGTGGTCTAGAAACATCTAAGAATTTAAGAAATTAAGGAAAAGAGAAAGAAAAGGGAAGAAAAACGCGTTTGCCAGGCTTGTGGTTTGCATACATGTGCTGTGAAAAAATGCATGTGTACATGTATGAAAATATTTGTTTAATTCCTTTCAGAATAGGCAACAATTGGAGTTCAGATAAAGTGCTGAAAGTTTCAAGTTGAATCAAAGATCATGAAGTCATGAAGTAAGGGAATATTTGTTTGCAACTTTGCAAGCTGCACTAGGTTATTTTTTTGTCTCAGATACCAGCTGCTGCTGCGTTCCATACATTTCCCAAGGATTAGTAAAACTTGGAGCTGTACGCAGTGCGTTTTCAGCTTCTGACATTTTTAGCACGGTGTCGTTGCAAAATACAGTGGGAGGAAATGTCCACGGGGAGAGCTTACTCCTGCAGTAGCTGAAATACTAAGCTTTTGGCTGCAGTAACAGCCCGCTGCAGGGCAGGGATCTTAGAGTCTTTCTTTTCTGAAATGTGAGGTAGGATTTAAAACGTGAACTCGAACCCTTGTCTGCTGGCTGCAAAAGGAGTGTGCTACCATGAGGTGGAACTTCCAGCAACACGGTGAGCACGGGGACTTGGAAGGGAACACACTGCAGTTCCTGTATGCAGAGACGCCGGCAGCACTTGGAGCTGCAGTTAAATTCCATCTGCATGTGTTTGTTCTCCAAAGTGAGGGGAAATCTTTTGGTATATTCCCTGATACGATAAAATCCTTCTTTTATGTAAGGAAAATTAGGTACAGCAGGAAAGACCAGAAAGGAAAAGTTGAAACTCAGTTTACCTGCACGAGCACGGAAAATTAAATTTGTCTCCGAGGTTATTCTTGGCAGTTTGCACGGCGTACCAACAGCTGTTTAAACTGCACAAACTTTAATAGGGGAAAAAGGAAAGCATTTATATTTCATTTTTTCTCAATCCTCCAAAATGTGCGAAAAGGCGTGTATTGAGCGAAGCACAGTGGAGCAGTGATCGGACGGCCGTGGAGTGCTCTCACTGAGGCATTCAGTGAGGTGAGGCTGTATGGCTCCGCAGGGATTGCACTTCCTTCATTTTGTGAGCACGTTGTGAGATTCAGCAGCTTGTCAGTCATACTGCAGCTTCTTTGAAACACGGGACGGAGCACAACTGATGGCCCATGTGAGCAGCTTATATCTGGGTACACGTGCTGTTTCTTGGATGATCTCTGGCCAGCCTAAGCCAGAGCAGTAGGGAATAGGAGCGGTTGGAAATTTGCAGACTTTGCAGCTGTTGCCCCGCGGTTCACATTTTTATGAGCACCTTGCATAATGCCCTGTTCCATTTCTTTGCAGTGCAGGGTCTCCCTCCGTGATCAGGTGAAATCCCCCAGAGCTCCCGTGCTGCAGGCTGCTCTTAGGGTTTGTAGTGGTTGTTATCAGTTCTGTCTGCCAAAGGAGCTGGACAGCAAACAGAGATGGGGGGAGGTTATAAAGGATGCAGTCTGCATTTTTCTGTGGTATCATTTCTGACTGATGATCAGTCAGCGTAAGTGGATGTTGGCAAAAGTGTCAAGTAAGCTGGCTGGGGATTTAAAACCATTATTTTGTTAATATTTGAAAATCTATTTGTGTTTGGTTGTGCAATCTCTAATGAATTATCAGCTTCAAACTAAGCGAGGGAAATCAATAATGTCTTAGTTGTAAGAACAGGGCTCTGATTTAAGAGAGTACTTGCCATTAAACTAGTCTCTAGAAAGTTTTGTAATAAAATAGGCAAGATCTCTGTGAAACAAAAAGTAAGAGAGCATCTTTGTCCTGTTCACCCATTGCTGTGCAACATCTTTGGTTTGAAGGACGTGTGTGTTTGTGCGTACAAACCAAGGGACTGGACAGTTTATGAGGCTTACAAATGGAAATTTGCCCGGAGATGTGGTGGATGCCTCATCCTTGGAGACATTCAAGGTCTAGCTGCATGGGGCTCTGAGCACCCGATGGAGCTGTAGGTATCCCTGTTCACTGCAGGGGAGTCGGGCCAGGTGGCCTTTAAGGGTCCCTTCCAACTCAAACCGTTCTGTGATTCTACGATTCTAGTCTATGAAATCAATAAGGAAAGAGCATGGGGACAGTCTGAAATAGATCTTTTGCACAGGAGAGAAAGAAATCAGCCTGCACTGACATCTGTGCCCACAGTCACCTCAAGCATGTGGCCACGTGGGTCTGTCTGAGCAGTGTTTGGTGTCTGTGGCTGCCACTGCGTTGCCAGTTGAGCTGACAGATCTCACCTCGTTGCCTCATTTTGCAGTCAACTTCCACAATTATTAATAAGCCACAAAAGAAATAGAAGATGTAAGAACTGCAGTTTCTACAAAAGAATCTGGGACATCTCCCTCACTGCAGTGCCTTCGCTCCTCTAAGCAGCCAAGCCAGGATAACTCCAACACTGCAGCCATCAGACAGAATCAAAGAGAACATTGTGCCATCCTGGGGCGTTTATGAAGGTTGCTGAGCAATGTGTGTTTGCTGTCCAGTGACAGTTATTGTTAATGTCTGTGCATTAGAATTCAGAGCAGTGTGACCACAAAAGCAGCATCAGGACCTGCAGCAGGCCAGGTCCATCTAGCGGCCAGCGAAGGCACGTGCAGCATGTAGCAATGCGGATCGCACTGGCTGCATTTCAGCACGATATGTACGCTAATTCTGACCATTTAGAGAGGGAAAAAAAGAGGCTGGGGGAGAAAGAAAGAAATCATGAGTGAGTCTACACAGCAGCTGTCTTTCAGGTGTGCAGGCAGCCATTTCACGTGGCTGTTTCAAACTCTGAGTGAAGAAGCAGACAAGCAGAAGAGCAGGATGGCTCCATGGCACAAGCTGTGCAGTACTCGGGGACGTTCTCCTCAATCGTTTCAACTGGGGGAGAAAATCACCAGTAGCTAAGTACAAAACACGATGCTCAGTTGTGGATTTCAGTGCCCTGTGCCAGTAGCACAGACAAATTTAATTAAAGTTAACAGCTTAAACAAGTGCCAGACTCCAGAAAGTGTCCTGGTGAGAAGATGTGCTTTGGGCACCACGATTAATTTCCTGTCTTTTCCCTTTCTGTCTGGCAGGATCTCAGTGGCCCTATTTCAAAGCCACCCTCTGCAGTCCCCCCTATATCACCATGCTGCCCCTCACCCTACTGGTATCCACCCTGTACCCTCAGCACCTCTCAACTTGATAAGCAGGCTGGGGAGATGCTGAACTGGTTTGGAAAGAGAAGTCCCAAGTGTACATGGTACAACTGTGTGTATACACTGCTCCTTCCATGGAGCAATCCCAGATTCAGCAATTGTTCCAAAGACATCAGCACAGCTTTAAGTTTTAAAGTAACACTTCACAGGATTGACATTTATTAACTGGACATCACATCGACACACAAGTGGTCCACAACAAACTCATCCTAGAGTATCTGTGAGTATAAAATAGAGAGAGGAGCGTTGATACTCTGTGGCTTGCACAGCTTCCAAGGTACAGGACTTTGTGTGTTGCTTGAGGTGGGAGACCAGTGGTGTGGTGCACCGTTCTTCCTTTGTTTTCCTTCATTCTGTGTTGGTGTTTTCTTCTTCTCTTGAATGGAAAGGAGGACCCTTCATTTGCTCTTGTTGCACTCTTGTTGAGTTTACTTTTTGTTCCTGCTTCCTGTACATCAAGCATGCAGCCATCTGTGCCTTCCTGCTTGCCCAGCCTCTGTGTGTTTATGCCTTGCTGGTTTATCAAGTGCCTTTTGCCACTGCAATTGTTACAGATCTACAAAGTGCTTAGCCATACTCCATGGTTATGCTTGGTTAATTTGCTTCCGCTTTTTAGGAGCAATAGGGAACAGCTATAGCAACCTGGTCCTGCTGGGTGACCATTCAGTCCCAACAGTGAGTATCTGTGTCTCTTAAAGGACAGGGTGATTGCACAAGGGAAAAAGTAAATGCTACAACTACTTCTAATCATCATCATCATCATCATCATGGGAAAGTGTCCAACATTCTCTTATATGTGTCCTGGAGAAATAATCCTGAGCATTTCCTGTTGAGGCGTGGCAGATGGAAACAAATGCTCTATACTCTTTGTTCATAGAAGAAGAACAGGAATATGTTTACTGACATAAGATGCTGTTAAATCACAACATTACAAAATGGCTGGATACGCGTGATGTTCTGCACAGAGGGTAGGTTAAACACATACAGGGCCCTCCTGTTTAGTCACAAGGTTCAGAATGGATCCCTTTGCTTCCTAAACTCCTTGGACCACAGGGGTAAGGAGCCTAAGTGTGGCTGGATCCTCTCCTAGTCCCAGAATTGGTCAGCAGTTTTTGTCACAATAAATCCAAGATGTGATATTAGCAAAGCTAAAAAAAAAAAAGACAGAACAGGTTATTAGTCATTTACTGAGGACCTGTATCAAGGTGTCTTGACATCAAGGTGTAAGGATTCTCTGCATAGGCATAACTTTGAGAGGCATCTTTACTCACAAGGAGATGCAGCTGTGCAGGAGAGCTTAAAGGGGCTCTTGGGCTACTCACTGTTTATGGGGTAAGATGATTGACTTGTAGTCATTGTGTTGTCTGAAGTTTGGAGTACCAAAGTGGAAGGAATGGAGTTTCTGTCTTACAGCAGAAAGGAGGCAGGGAAGGAAGAGCTACTTGAAGTGCAAGTGAAGAAACTGTAAGCGTGGGGCACACCGGTGGAGCTGAGTGCCTCCAGCACTGAGACAGGCTGAAGCAGCCTGCTCCGTGCAGGAGGGAGGCTACCCATTAGAACTAGTGGTAGGAATTCCTTCTGCCCCTCACACCTAAGATCTTGGGATAGATGGAAGACCCCTGTCTTGGCATCTCCACTTAAGTCGAGTTATGAGTTGTGCTGAGTTACATGCCTGGGAGGTGTGTGTCCGTCTTCTTTGCTGGACATGGACATGACTTTGGACACAAGGACCCCATGCATCACTACAGGCTTGGGGCAGAGTGGCTGGAAAGCTGTGCAGAGGAAACTGACTCAGAGGTGTTGGTCAGTGCTCAGCTGAACATGAGCCAGCAGTGTGCTCATGTGTCCAAGAGGGCAACGGCATCCTGGCTTGTATCGGAAATAGTGTTGCCAGCAGGAGCAGGGGGGTGATCATCCCTCTGTACTCAGCTCTGGTGAGGCCTCTGCTGAGTACTGTGTTCGCTGTTAAGCCTCTCACTGCAAGAAAGACATCAAGGCTCTGGAGAGTGTCCAGAGAAAGGCAAAGAAGCTGTGAGGGGTCTGAAGCACAAGCCTTATGCAGAGCAGCTGAGGGAACCGGGATTCCTCAGACTGGAGAAAAGGATGCTCAGGAGAGACATTATTGGTCTCTACAACTACTGAAAGGAGCTTGTGGTGATGGGGATCAGTCTTTTCTGTGCAACTAGCAAGAATACAAGAGGGAGTGACCTTAAGTTACACCAGGGAAAGTTCAGGTTGGATATTAAGAAGAATTCATCCTCAGAATGGTCAGGCATTGGAACAGGCTGCCCAGGGAGATGGTGGGGTCAGCATCCCTGGAGGTGTTTAAGGAAAGGGCAGATGTAGTACTTAGGGACATGTTTTAGAGGGCAATGCTAGTGATAGGTAGACAGTGGGACTGAATGATCTTAAAGGCCTTCTCCAGTGAAAAATGATTCTATGATTCTTGCAAGCAGATTTTCCTTTTCTAGATGCAGTTTCAAACACAGTAATCCGCATCAAGATTGTGTTCATACAGTTTGATTGAACAGAGAGTATTTTAGGCATAATATTAAAAACTCAGTTATACTGAAGGAAGAATTTTGGATCACGGAATTGCAGGGGTTGGAAGAGAACTCATGAGATCATTGAGTCCAACCCCCCCCCCCCCCCTCCCGCTAAAACTCATTCAACTCTCTTGAATGCTGTTTGAGAATGGGTGGAACCCAACTTCCTGCTCATTGCTCAGTCTTTCCTCACATTGGTTTCCTTACCTCCTGGCATCCCTTGGATTTGTAAATAGTCTTGGGCTGTTATTGGCACTCATCTGAAATAGCATCAGTGCACTCCAAATAAGAAAAAGATGAATGACACCATCCTGCAGGATTTCATCTGGCTGGATGTGCTTTTGTGGAGACAAACCTACAAAAGAAAATTGGTTAGTCACTGATGCATCTGATGTAGTTTCTCAGCTTCTAAGCTGTTACACTGATGTATGTCTTCTGCTGTATTGCGCTGCAAACTTCTGATTTAAATCTGTTTCTTTACTGCAAAGTTTTCTTGCACTTTATCATAAAGATTATTTTTTTGTCTAGAAAAACTTAGGGATTGGGGTTCAGGTCCCTGCAGGTTGACTAAGGGCATTTCCACAAATGCATAAAAACCTCTTTAACTTCATGTTTGGACTGTTCTGTGCTCTGATGCTAAAACAGCTGATCGGTTGCTTCCTTATTCCTTCCTTTTCAGAACATCAGCACTGGGGCTCAGACCTACAGCTTCCCCAAATGCCTTTTGAAGAAATCATGTACAATGATGAGAGTGCCTACAAGTGGCTGCGCACCCTGAAGAAGATGGGAGTTGTGCTGCTAACAGGAGCTGCTGCAAGGCAGGGAGAGTTGGTGAAGCTTGGCCACAGGATTGGTTTCCTGCGTCTCACTTTTTATGGGTGAGTTGGGATTTTTAATAACCTTGCTTTGCCAGCTATTTAATTACTTCCAGAGCATTTGAATTCAGCTTGCTGGACCTCTCTTGTGGGTTAATTTATTACAACAGGATTAATTTTTCCTTGCCTGCAGATGCAAGGACAATTCTTATTGAAAAGCCACAAGCAGATCCACAAGGCAGCACTGTGTACCCCATGAGGCTACGCAGAAGGCCTCTTCCAAATTGCTATATCCACAAACAACAGTGGACTCTGCAGCTTGGCCTAGGTTACCCCTTCCTTGGTGAGATTTCTGGAGCAGGTTCTCATCTTAACTTCAGTTAATGTGTTGTCCAGGAACGGACAACACACTGAGGAGGAGAGGTAAAATGCAGGCTGGTTGAAATCCGGAACCCAGTTCCACTGCATGTCCCATGCCCCTCTGGGCACAGATCCCAGCCATGTATGCTCCTGGGATAATAGATACTAAAGCACAGTTATTTCTTGTGCCTGAATAGACCCCAAAACCAGAATATTTAGAGCTTTCAGCTAGAAAGCTCCCTTCTCCCCTATAAAAAAAATATATATATAAGACTTGTCCTTCACTTGGACCTACTTCATTCAGAAAATAACCAGGTAAACTATATGGGCAACAGCCAGTGTCTCTCGCATTGACTAAATGGCTTAAAACAGAAAGAAGTAGAAATATAAAAAGTCAGCCTTTGCCAGAAGGACCACATTCCATCCAGTCTTCAACTCAGACGGGGAGATTTTCTTCCCCTTCATGCAGTCGGAGGCTTTTTTCTTCCCCCTTTCTACTTACTGGGCCAGAAAGAAAAGTAGATTTCAATGTTAGCTGGGATTCAGTCATGTCAATCCTACTAAAACCAATGGGAACAGAACTCCCTGCTTGACTTGGAAACCTCACCTAGTGCTAGTTCTGCTTTTAAAAGCATTCCTGATGTCAGGCACTTCTCTGCTTGGCAGCCCACCACAGGTCTTGACAGCTTGTGCCATGATGAAAGTGGTACTTCTTGCTGTTTCTGTTCTGACGTGATCCTGGTAAGAAAGTTAAGCCAACAAAAGATTCATATTTACTTGTATCATCAGTTGGAGGGTTTGTTTGTTTGTTTGTTCTACATCTCTTTCATGAAGTTAGATGTACCTCACCGATTCTCACCAAATAGGATTATAAATAGCAGTGTTTACTAAATACTTCTCCTTGTTTCAGGCCAAGGTGGAAACTGGACACCAGTCCACACCATTTGGACAAATAACAGTTAGAGCTGCTTTCACTGTTTAAATCAAATTCTCTGTTGGTGTTGACTAAACCTTATTTTCCCGCTGTTAATCACAAAGACTGTAACCAGAAAGTTGGGCTGCAAAGCATTAACCCTTCTCAAAAGAGTCACTCCCTATTTTGCTGCACAATGGTTAGCCACATCTCCTCCTCACAGTAGGCTTACACACACCTTGGCACACACGGTGCTCATGAAATGGGCTTTAAATGACTCTTCAGACCATGCTTTTTTTAAATGCTTTTAAAAAATAGTTCTATTACTTTGGCTTATTTTTGGGGGGTAGCGGTGCTGGCTTTTTTCAAGTGTTTTATAAGAAAGCAGTTGCTTAATTTTTGCCATGTATATCTCGAATCCACTCTTAAAATACTACTAAAATAGAAGAGAGAAGACTTTACCTATGGTATCTTTTCTCCTAAGTTAACCTGTTTAATTTTCAGGCAGTTAGTGCCGTACCCAGCTGTGCTGTTCTCAGACATTGCTCGCAGTAGCAGAAACTCTCCTGAGCTTCCAGCCTTAACAACAGGCTTAGAGCCATTTTATGTCTCGTCCTCTCTAAAAAAGTTCGTAGATTACTGGCAGGCAGTTCTAAAAAGAGATTTTTAGAACTGTAATAAAATAACCGTTGCTAATCCCCTTGCTATTTCACCAGTGCCCAAATGCAAGACATAACAAATACTGTAAAGGAAAGGGATGACTTTTGGATTGGTCCAGCTTGGCAAATAAAACATACCTCTGTAGGGCCATGTATGCTTACTGGAACGTAACAGTAACAGATCTATCCCTTTTTTCACATCTAGATGTCTGCTTGGTACATGCTGCCCTACAGTGTCATCAGAATCACAGAAAGGCTTGGGTTGGAAGGGCCCTTAAAGGCCATCCAGTTCCAACCCCCTGCCACAGGCTGCTTCCCACCCACCTGAGCAGGCTGCCCCATCCTGCTGGCCTTGAGCACCCCCAGGGATGGGGCATTCACAGCTTCTCTGGGCAGCCCCACTTTACCCCTCCCAGAGGGCTCCGGCTGCCATAGAAGGATGCAGGTCCCAAACCTTTTGTGAATGAGATCTCAGTTTTTAATACAGTGCGAGGCCAGACAATTTACATGTGGCTTCAGTTCCTACTGCAACCATTTGCCAAAACTAAAGATGTGCCAGGCACACTAGTTCTCTGCTCAGAGAGACTGAACTCACATTGCCTCTTAATGCCAAAAAAAAATTGCTACACCTGCCTGGTGCCAAATTTCCTGCTCAGTCAAACAGTATGAGCAATTGAGGTTGAAATTTAACCGTGATTTCTAAGTCATAAACCATTCCAACTGCTTTGCTCTCTCTGAGGGTGAGAGCTTCCTAACACTACCTGTGTTTTTTTTCCTTCACTTATCCTGCACTTGCTGGCTCTCCACGTGGCTGAGTCCATGCTTCAGAGCCATTGATACCCTGACAAAGTGTATTTTCCAGCCAGCTCCCTATTTGCACTGCTTTCTCTTTTTGACCATGGCTGGCTGCAGACAGTGATGAGCTTTGACAGCAGCTCCACACGTGGAGAGGTTCTCGGGGACCAGCTCCCTACCAAGCATAGCAGCAGGACAGCTCTGACTTCCCTCGCAAGGTGGTGTCGCAGTGACTTGTAAATGATTCTCATTCCAGCAATCCTATGTAGAACTGCAGAATTGTTTGAATTGAAAGGGACCAAAGTCATCTAGTCCAACTCCCCTGCAATGAACAAAAAGCATCTGTGGACTGTATAATATGATTTTGGTCTCTATGTTCTTTAGCCTCTGTTTTAAATATTAAGAAGTAAGACTTGAGCACGCTACAAATAGTATATTTGGTGTACAGTAGTTAAGGTAGGAAATAAAATGAGTTTTACATTTTTCTTTTAAGTAATTTATGCTCTTGTGATGCCACAGCCTGCTTATGGTGACATATATAGACAGGGATCTACGCTATGCTTTTGTTGAGGGCTGCCTTCAGGCATGTGCTCTGTACAATCCTAACATGTGATTCATGTGATAATATGTGCTCTGTATAATCCTAACATGTGATAATTTCATATCATTTTGAATGTTCAAAGACACAGTAACTCTCCTCTACTCTGATTTCACACTTTCACCTTGCACTGGCTGATTGCTCAACACGTTTGCTCTTTGCTCTTTCATTGTACAGGCCAACTTGGCAAGTGCAGGACAAAGCAGATGCCAACAATGTGGCTTACACAACAGGGAAGCTGTGCTTTCACACCGACTACCCTGTCCTGCAGCACCCACCTGGGGTAAGGTGAACCTACCAGCTTCTTCACAATGCAAAGGGGGAAAGCACGAGGGTCGTGTATGTGCTTTTGATACTGTTCATTATAACAAAGCAGTTGGGTGTTTAGATGCTGCAGCCACATTGTGACATCTTAGGACAAGAGGAGAAGCAACTGGGAGAAGAACGATTAAGATACTGTATTGCCTTCTGCAAACGGGCTGAGGTTAGACAAGTTTTCACCCTTTCACAGAATCACAGAAACACCAAGGTTGGAAAAGACCTACAGGCTCATTCAGTCCAACTGTCCACCTATCACCAATAGTTCTCACTAAACCACATCCCTCACCACAACGCCTGCACGTTCCTTTCACGAAGGAGCACTCTGTAAAGCTGAACCACCGCAGGAAATAGGTGGTCACCCCCGCCCTGTCACAGCAAAGCCTGATCCACTTCCTCAGAGAACTGAAAAGTAATAGAAACATGTGCAAAGGAACAAGATAATCCTGCAAAGGTTTGCATCTCTACCTACTGCTTCCCTTTCTTATTCGTCAAGAGTACTTGATATCATTTTTTTCAGTAATTAAAAAGTCAGCGTGGTTTATCCACATATAAATGCCAGATTAACATTGCCTATTTAAGATGCTCTTCATTAACATAATACTAAGATTAAGAATAGAACAGGTGTAGCAAGTGGACAGATCAACAGAATGGGAAAAGTGTTACAACAAAGGTGAGATGATAAAAGGACTGGAACAATAGAGAGCTGCTATAAGGGAAGGGAAGAAGATTGCTTAGCTGTATCAGAAGATTCTAGAATGACAGGGGAAAGCTTCACCAAGGAGGGATGTCCAGAAAGAGATCCTGCCCCAGTAGCAGTCAGCCCCTAAATGAGGTCCTAAGGGAGATGGAGCCAGGCTCCTCTCCTGGTCACACAGCTGAATTGCCTTCACCTGTGCTCCAGGGCTGACCAGGTCCTTTCCCCAGGTGCTCAATCAGTGGCTCAGGCCATGACTCAACAGTTCCCCTACAACACTACTTTGTTAATTGAGCACAGATGTGAATTAGCTCAGTGTCTTGTGTGTGCCAAGGCTCTCACTGCTACCAAACATGAGTAAAAGGGCAAAACCTTTTTTCATGCAAATATGCTCACAAGACATAGAATCCAAAGGCAGTGGGACAATAGGGTAGGAACTGCTGCATCGTGTGGATAAGTTATTTGTAGCCTTTGCAAGCCAATGAAGATTAGAGTAGGAATGGCTGTCTGCCAGTCTTGGACAGAGCTGCTTCCTTCTGCTTTATGCTGGTGGAGTCCCCTCCTGCAGCAGCAGCTGCTCGGTCCTTCTCTCAAGGGCTGTGGGTGCAGCACTGCAGTAGACTGTGGCAAGCTGTTCTCTGCTTCTCTCTCCCCAGTGTTTCTTATTTTTCCTCCACTGTCTCAGAAATAGTTCGCTACCATGGAAGGGAAATGTGGCCATTGTTAGCTTTTAGCATTTTTAAGGGTAGCTGTGTTTGCATGACAGATGTGCATTGTCTAGTTTGGCTAAGCTTAATGTGCTTTGCATGATGCTTGACTTATCAGCATCCCAGGGAGTTCCTGTTCCATCCTACTCCTTGGCAATTTCACTATGAAGTGCAATTAAGCTTCCTCAATCCTATTTTATTACAGATACTAGGCCTGTTGCCATCAGTAAGCCATCAGTAAGCCACCTTTCCCCCTATGTGAACAGATAACTCACAATGCAGGAGCAAACTAATCCTCTTTGGAGCGATAAGGAGGGAGACTGCAGCAAAAAGCAGTTTGAGAGAAAGAACTGACAGCACAGACTTGCAGAAAATAATAACAGGCTGCAAGGGTTAGAAGATCTCTCAAAAGGGATGCAATTAGAGTACTTCAATTTTCTGCTTACATGATAATGGTTGCAGAGTGCTATGAAGCTAGAGGAGTTGAAACTTAGTGTTTTGCTTGGAAAAAACCACACCGATATGAGGAGACTGATTCTAATGGACTGTTAAATACAGAAGCTAATTCTTCTTGAAATGAGATCTTAATTCATTACAGGTTCAGCTTCTCCACTGCATTAAACAAACAGCCACAGGAGGTGAGAGTGAAATTGTAGATGGATTTCACGCAGCTAACAAGCTGAAGCACCAAAATCCTCAAGCTTATCAGATCCTGACCTCTACTGCTGTAGACTACACGGACGTTGGGGTTGACTACTGTGATTTTGCTGTGCAGGGAAAACAAAGGATCATAGAGTAAGTGGCCTCCATTCTCACACAATTACTTTGGAAACTAAAGTTGTTGATGCATATATGGAGGAACATGTGTTGGCAGGTCTGCTCCTGCCACCTCGTGGGGAAATGGTGGCTTCACTGGGCTGGGGTTACATTTGTGGTTTTATTTTTTTGGCCAGCATGCTATTTTTCTTCCCTTTGTCTCACTACAGCATAGTTTTCCTTATTCAGTGTCCCTTACAACACTAGCACAAACTCATGGGCATCAGGGTAACTTCTAGGCATGGTGCCACAGCAGTTGGGCTTGTTACTGAACTCCAGTCCGTGCTGTGTGTCTGCACATCTGTACCATGCCAAAGAGAGGTCCTCATTGGAAGCATTCAGACTAAGAAACTACACAGTATAAAAAAATCAAATTCAACTTTTTCTGACTTTTAAAACTTCGGCTCTGTGATTAATGTGTACAGAATACTGATTTTTGTAGAGACTGGTTGCATTTTTTTCTGATGACCCCGTTCCCTCGTTAGGATTGATTATCAACTTCCAACACAATAATCATCTTGAATGAAGGAAATGAACTTGTCCTTTGACATAGAATTGAATTTAGTTGTAGAACAACACTGAAACTTCAACAGGAGAGTTCAGTCATCCATTAGACACATCAAAAGGTTTCTGTTCCTTTCCTCATCTGTTTTGCAGTGTGGATTACAGAGGCCAACCAGTTCGCATCAATTTCAATAATGCAACAAGAGACACAGTGTTTGACATACCAGCTGAAGAAGTGAGGCCATTTTATGCAGCTCTAAAGGAATTCAATGACTTATTAAACAGCACTGAACACAAGTTTACTTTCAAGCTGAAACCAGGTCAGTAAGTTGTTTCTCTTTGCAGTGATTTTTCACATTTTTCCTAACACGTCAAAACATTCTAGCACTGTTAGCTCTACCCTGGCACAGAGAGGAAATTTCAGCCCTTCTGTCACCTGTTTCATTTCACTGCTGTATCCTTACATAGTTTCTTCTGCTGTTGCTTCACTATTAAAAACAAACAAACCATGAACACCGCAGTTAGTGATGGGCAATGTAGTCTATCTTCTTGTGACAGTGACAACTCGTGCCATGTAGGAAGCATGTCGCAACAGTAGCACCTGACACTTGCACAGCTGTTGGGCCATCCCCAGTTCACCACATCCTCATCCCTCTGCTTCATTTGATGCACAGAGCTCCACGCTGTTAGAGGGGCACCTTTATAACTGCTGCAGAACAGCTCAGAAATCACAGATGCACAATGCTAAGGGAGACCGACCGCACAGCAGGGAATTCAGCTGTCTTCTGTGCGCAGACACTGAATGCCTGAGTACAGAGCTGTGTTCTGAACATATAACTGCACAAATGTTCTTTAAAAGTCAGCAGATTTGTAACTAGCTTGGCCTGAATCTCAGATCCTTTATTCTCCAGCTATAAAATAAAGATATGTACAGTCCCTCACCTCTCACAAGGTGTCACAGAAGTAAACTGGTTAGTGTATCTGACTGCCTTGCACACTGTGATGCTACTTGCTTTAAAATATCTGTGAGGAAACTAATTATTACCTATTCTGAACACACAAGAAAATAATGTATAAGATCACATAATAAATGGTAAAACAAAGTACTTCAAAGTCCATCAATTAATGCTCTAAAATGGTGGTAGAGGGAAGGGAGAGGAGGAAAGAAAAAGTATGAGGTTAGTTAATTAGAGATTTTTAATTAGAGATTTTATCATAATGGTAGCACACAAGGGAGAAAAATTGAACTGGCAAGCTGGCCTTAGTTATGCCAGTTCTTAACTTCCTCTCTTTTAACAGGGATAGTAATGCAGGATGCATATTGTATAAGTACTTCCAGACTGATCAAAAGAAAATCACCTTATGCCTTTCATCCCTTCTGCCCTTCCCATGGATTTGCAGTTGTGCTTCTGTTCAGGAGGTGCTTTTCTTTGGAGTGTGGATCCCCTAACACTTAACTTAATTGTGCCTCTGAGCTGTGGCAAGCCTACATACCCCTGGGGCTACATAATGCACTGGGCTGAGCCCCAGCTGCAGGCTTTCTGTTGATCTCTGTACCTAGCATCACCTCAGAACAACTTTTTCCAAACAATAACCACATGGATAAATGAGGTGGAAAGTTAACATAAAAGGTATGTGTTGTACATTACTCTGGTCTATCGTTCTTGCACAGTTCTGGCAGATTCTATTTGTCCACGCATCCCAGCGTCTGGGAAGAAAAATGTGAATTCTTCTATTGGCAGAAGTTCTTTTTTAAACAAGGCCTTCTTATAAGGAAACTTGTCTAATCGTGTTGTCTAAGATATCCCAGCTGGTTTCTTTTCTACTGGCCAATCTCGTGGGCAGGCAGAAGAAAAGCAGTAGAGTTGGAGAGGGACCTGCCTCTTCTTTGAAATGATCGCTCCCTAGCTGTTGATCGAGGTGTACCTCAATGTTGTCTGCTTGAAGGAATATAACTTACCAGATGTCAGAGGCTGTGCAATCTCTTTGCAGGAGACATAATAACGTTTGATAACTGGCGAGTGCTGCACGGCCGCAGGAGCTACCACTCAGGCTCTGAAGTGACACGTCACCTCGAGGGCGCCTACGCAGACTGGGATGTGGTCATGTCGAGGCTCCGGCTCCTCCGAAAGAGGGTCCTCAATAGGGACTGAGTTTCCTGCTGACTAGAGCAAGCAAAACTAGATTGCCTAGCCTCAAAAAAAAAAGAAAAAAACCCAGTGTATTTTAATTGAGAAACTAACGAGCTGAATATCTGAATCTATTACTGATTTCCTTCAGCTGCTAAGAAAGCTGTCACTCAGCACAACATAAGGTCTGTATCTGGTCAGGTAATTTAAGAGTGAATCACTACCTCACTGAGTTTAAAGCCATTTTTTCACACAGTTTAAAGAGCAAATGAAGGTTGTCAGCTTGTGGCTGCCTTAAGTCCCCTCCACTAATACACCTGCCTCCCTAGAAAGCTCAAAGGGATGTCAAGAAAGAGTTTAGAAGCATTGCTTATTAAAGGTTTGTCATGAGCTACCAACCACTATTTTCAAAAAAAAGTGTCCTTCATTGTACAAATCATAACCGAATTCATTACTAAAATAAACAACCTCTGCTTCGGAGTTATTTGTCTAAAGTGACCCTTCTAAACGGAACCACGCTTCAATACAAGTCATTCAACAAGTGCTGTAATCTGTATATTTGTTGTGCATGTGACAGTCACAGCCACGAGGAACTTTTATTACAGAGCTCTCAGAGAATGCATTGAATTATTTTTCAACTGCACTAGGAACAGAAAAATCTCTGTGTAGAGGTCAGAAGCAGGGCCAGAATCACATCAGATGCTGTGCGTAGATAATCAAAATCTTCAGGGCTGATATAGTAAAGTCAGGAAGAGGAATGCTACTTCCACTGCACAGCTTGGAATTAGAACACTTGGGAGGCAGCTGCTGACTCAGCACTTGACAGACAAGTTGCAGCTGTACTCAGGTCCAGTTTTGTTACACCAAACCCAACCTTTGGCAGAGGTGGTCTGCAGGATCATAGAATGGCTTGGGTTGGAAGGGATCATAAAGTTTTGATGCCTCTGCCACAAGCAGGGCTGCCGCTCAGTAGATGAAGTGCTAGATGATCAGACTGCCCAGCGTCCATCTATCTGGGCCTTAAGCCCCTCCAGGGATGGGTATTTCCCTCTCAGTATCATTCCAACTAGAGATCACACCATGCAAAAATCACTGCCATTGGAGCAGTACGTAGCAGGTGAGCTACAGCTCTGCACCACCGCATTTCCTGCCATGTTCAGATGCCAAAATGAAAGGGAAACGTTTAAAATATGTATTTCCTTACCTATCTGTGTCCATACCCGACAATACATCCACTGAGTTGATTCTTTACTGTCCTTCCCACTGCAGTTAACAGGATGCAGAGAGTCAGACACAATCAATACCCTCCACTACTAGATGTGCTCCATTCAGCCACTGGGTGTTTGGAGCCAGTCCCAAATAAATAGTAAATAGTGAAATGCTTTTGTCAGGTTTTGAAGGGGCAGTAACATGATGCATAACAAAATTAGGGCCTGGAGCATCTCTCCTATGAAGAAAGGCTGAGTGAACTGGGTCTGTTCAGCCTTGAGAAGAGAAGACTGAGAGGGGACCTGATCCAGGTCTATAAATATCTAAGGTGTGGGGGGCAGCATGGCGAGGCCGGACTGTTTTCAGTGGTGAGTGGAGACAGGACAAGGGGAAACAGCTGGAAACTGCAGCATAGGAAGTTCTGCACAAACATGCGCAAGAATTTCTGTACAGTGAGGTGACGGAGCACTGGAGCAGGCTGCCCAGGGAGGTGGTGGAGTCTCCTGCTCTGGAGATGTTCCAGACCTGCCTGGATGCTGACCTGTGCGACCTGCTGTAGGGAACCTGCTTTGGCAGGGGGTTGGACTCGATGAGCTCTGGAGGTCCCTTCCAACCCCTACAATTCTGTGATTCTGTGAGCTTTTAGCAGTTATTTGATTTCCCAGTGTGTCCTTTAATAGTTAACTGTGGAAAGAAGATGAAAGTATTTGTTGTCCTTGCTATGAGAAGGGGGGAAGGTTTACACCTATATTCTATGAAATACCAGCAGTGCTGTGCTCTAACTGTGATATTTTGCTTAGAACAATTTAGTGAGAATTTCAATTCATAGCTTTTTAGCAAGACATCTTGGGATTAATAAAGATGATTTTCTGCTAAAGATTTTCTACTTTTATTCTGTACTTTTCTAAAACCTGTTTTATTCAAATGTCTGATTATTAGAAGCCATTAAGGAACTGATTATTGTTTTGGGCTGATGTGTAAACTCACCACAACATCTTGCACACAGATACTAAATCGTTATTTACAACTGTTTGTGAACACAATTAGATCTGGATCATTCAAGCTCCTCCCTGACATTTAAAATATATGTAAACCCATAACTTTGAACAGCTGTAAAATAAAAGAATCAAGTCTCTGTGGATCTAACTTTGCACTACTGGGATATCTGTCATTGAGGTACGTCCTGCTACAATCTCACACAACAGCTCCCTGACATTCATAATTTATTCCTGAGATATGTTGTCCTTTATACATCTCGTTGACCTGGGAAGGGGTCCAACCACTCACACAAAGTGATGTAGAATCAAAACTCAAGGGTTTAACTGCAAACCTTCTACTCACCACCTTCAGCTGCTACATCACAACTTTCAACCAAAATCCATGTGCTACAGTCATATTGGTTGGGAAAAGAGAGTGTTTTTATAACTATCTGCCTAGTAGACCTCTGAATGACTGCACTGGTACGTGGTCTGCTAAGCTGTTCTCATAAAAACACCACTCACTTTGCAGCTGGTTCTCCCATGCTGTAAAACACACTCAGTTTCTCAAGCATTTGTTCCAGCCCACAGCATACAGCACATACTGCTGCTTGGGCTTCACATTCCTATGAATTCACAGCAAATTCAATGCAGGGTTTCATCATGTGCAGTACCTTGGAAAATGCATATTTAATCCAAACTGTGTTTCTCTCTGACACAAATCAGAGAAAGCCATTAGTGATCTTGTCTCAAGTTCTTCCTAAGGCAAGTGAGTTTTTATTCTACACTACATGTTCTCAAAGCTGTCAGCTTTCAACAAGTCCATATTTGAAAGTTTCATGCTGTAAACTTAAAATTGCTTTTAGTAGAAGCTGAATCAATAAATATCTTTTCTACATACATTTTAAGGTTACTGAAGATCCCCCCTCCCCCCCTCCCACCTTGTTATGTACTTCAGGTGCTCAAAAGCAGATGGGAAAGACCAAGATGCCAAAGGAGTCTCCCCTTTTCAACGCCACTCCGCCAAAAGGAAAATAAATGGCAACTGCTCATAAGAAACCCTGTTTCTACATAATGTTTGTTAAACTCTAGAAAAGGAAATAGTTGATGCCAGAGGACCAGCCACAAGGCCTCTCTTCCTGCGGCTCCCTTATAGGAACCCTGGAAGGAAACACAGGCAGTTTTGGGAACTGCATTTGCAGCTTCTCATTGACTCACATTGCTCACTCCACACCATCTCTCTGTCCAGCAGCATGCAACCCACCTGATTCTTTAACTGCATTTTTTTGATAATATACTTTACATACAAGTTCTATCCACATTATTTGCATGGTTATTGACATAAAGAGCATCATTTGCTTTTTTCATAACAAGTTGCTAAAAGAGCCACATCCTCTCTGCTCCATTTCCAGAGCTAAGGATTTACTGGTTTTTCTTTTTTTGCATTTCTGATTTATTATTTTTGAAGCAGAGAGGTAGCCCCAAATATCCCCACATCCGCTGCAGCTACACCTCCTGTAGGAAGAGCTTCTTTCCCACTCTGTAGGATTTAGGCAGCCTAGCAGATTTTCACCTAATAGAATTTGTTTCACTGGCCTCAGCATTTGCAGCTTCATAGCAGCCATGATATAAATGTATGCTGAAGCACAAAGCCACCTTCTTTGTACAGAAGCTACGTGGAGGTCAAAAACTAACGTACAGGTTTACTCCTATGGTTGAGCTGGAGCCAAGGGTATCAGAAACTATTTGGGAATTCAGACAACAGTTGTGGAACTGTAATGAGATCAAGATCTGGCAAGAGATCCACTAAAGCCTAGTGAGAATGAGTACCACTGGTGAAAACAGTCTTATCCTGGCTAGAGGGAGACAGGTGGGCTGCTTCCTTTCTTGGTTGCAACCCACAACCTAACTCAAGTTAAGCTAAGTTCATTTCTCCTAATTCTCTCTTTTGAGCTACCCAGTCTAGAGGGAGGTCGCCCTGCCTATAGTAGGCGGTTGGAAATAAATGATCCTAAAGTTCTTTTCCAACCCAAACCATTCTATGTTTCTACGATTCTAACGGAAGATTTATCTTCCTTAAATTCTCCTGAGACTGAAGGCCATGTTCCAGCCCTGCCTCATTCTCTCCCTTCTAGAAGCAGACCACTGACCCCACCGCTGCAGCCTTTGGTCTATTCAGCATCCCTGCTGTCGTGTACGGGATAGGGAGCACCCAGCTGCAAAGCACAACAGCCAAGGGGAAGATGAGATTCAGAGGAGTTTCATCTCTATCAGATAAATAAAGTGAACCAACACAACAGGAAAAACATACCGCCTTTTTGCTGACAGCCCATCCAGATGTCTGCTGACCGCAGCACTGTCCTGGGTGCAGTGGCTCAGGAGTCCTGCTCCACAATGCCTTCTGCATTTTACAGCCACATCTGCTCTGGAAAAGCACTTGAAGGATGATTTATCACTGCTTGTCAACGAACTGAAAAGCCCCCTGGAACTTTTTCACTTCATACTAACATTCCCAGATCAGTGATCTACCCTGACATTTTCTATTCCTTTTCGTATCATTACTGTTGCATGATGTGGTCACATAGGAGAATGGAAACTAACAGCAAAGGCCAAAGATCCATTTCATCACAAGTTCTTAAGCAAATTAGCACCAACATCCCTTACCCCAGAGAAATCCAGCTTAGGACAAACCTGCAGTACCTACTGCAGAGGCCGTGAGACCATGTAAATGAAAAAAGAGAACCAGTGCTCCTTGAACATCCTCTGCATCGGGCCAATCTCAAAGCCACTGGAGCCAAAACTCCCATTAATTAATGGGAGCAAAGACTCCCATTAATATTATGCACTGTTTGGGTTGGGTGCCAAGATCTCAATAGCCATTTTTTCTACTTTTCCCATTTGACACACCTCTCAGTCTGAGTATGGGTAGAAATATGTGTTTCACACTAAGATAATTCTTAAGCATAAAGCACAGAGGGGTTGGGTCCGTGGGTGGTGACACCATGCCCTGAACCTTAATGCAACTTTTGCAGTCCTTGATTTCCTGGAGCTCACTAGACCATTCACTTCCTGCTCCAGGCACTCATCTTGATGTTCTTCTGCCCTCAGCCATGCAATACTTCCATAAAGGGCACCCAAAAAAAGATGCTGGTGACCCAGTGCATGCAAACAGTGGCAGATGCGGGGTTTCCAACATACAGACCCAATCTGAGAAATCACCTAAGCGCACATTAAGCATTAAGTAAACACCGTCACAAGCTTCTCCAGAGCCCTCTTTTTAAAAGATCTTCTTCAGGAGGCTCAGCCAGGGTTGCAGGCTGGCTAATGGATCTGATCTTCAGCCAGATCTGGAGATGAAACAGCACGTAGGGCAAGTCTGGCTCTGTAACTGACACTCCCTATCAGACCAAATGTCTCATCTGAGTGAACAGACTTACAGCCTCCTTTTTCCCATGGGTTTATTTTTCCAGAGTAAGGTGAAGAATCAGCAATCCCTGAAAGCATGCCTTTCCTTCCCGGTATTTCCATACAGCCTATAAATCTGAAAGGATTTTGAACAAAGGCAGAGCTCCAGTCATCTTTTACACGGCCAAAGGGAGCTGTATTCCGAGTTGTTCAGCAAGCAGCTTTGGCTCTATTTTTAGGCTCTTGTTTAGGAGAGGAGAAAGGATGACCTCAGACATTCTGTTGCCATTCACAACCATCCCTGCTCATAAACACATTCCTCACAGCTTCTCCTGGAGGGGAGAAAGCACTCTCAGAAATGGGAGATGAATACAGGAGGGTCATGAGCTCATGGATTCTCTTCTGTCACAGGGAACATTTCAGAATAATAAAGAAAATAAAAAAAAAGAACTAAGAACGAGAGAGATCTGAAAAAGCAAGGCTTTCTCTCACCACCTGACCTCCCCTGCATGCTCTTGTATGTGGAAGTTGACCCAAGGACTTGTACAAGGGCTCTAACACTGCAGGAAAGGGCAAGGAAAAGATCATAAAACGCATAACGGTGCAAGAGATGGACATCAATGTGTTAAGAATGGACATTCAACTTAGAATGAAAGATCCTGGGCTAACAACTCAGCTTTGTAGCAGCCGCCCTATTAATTCAAAAGCATCAGTGAGCTGAGCGTAGAGGAGGTTGAATATATTCCAGCTCCTTTCTGGGTCAATACAACCTTTGGCATCAGGGTTTACCAGCATGGTCTTGAAGCCAGCAAGATACACAGAGAGGCATTAAACGTGGAGGCTGGTGGCCCTGCATGTGGCAGGGGGGTTGGAGATTCATGATCCTTGAGGTCCCTTCCAACCCTGGCCATTCTGTGATTCTGTGATAGGACTCACCTGGACTCCATTAGACTTCACTCACCATCTCTGCAAGGAACACAAGTGCAGCTGCAGCAACTATATGTGCTGTTCAAGCAATGGCTATCTGCCCTTCCAGAGGAAAAGGAAGCACCACATAATGGCCAAAAGGTCCTGCAATGAGTGTAGCAACTACATAAGGCAGCCACTTAAACAAAGCCAAACAGGAACATTTCTCCTCGTCACCCCTTGGTTCTAATCAGGCTGGAAGGAAGCACAGCAGCTGCAATGTCCATACTCCCCAGGAAAACAGAGCCACCCCAGAGACATCACTGCCTGAACTCTTATGTCACACCTCCACCCAAAAGCAAGAGCAGGGTTATTGGGACCAAATAGGGCAAGAATTCCAGCAGGTCCTCCTGGGAGGCCTCACATCTGCAGTTTGAACACATTCATTTGGGCAAATGCACAGAGGTGCCCAGTTCCACTTCTCCTGCTAACCAGTTCTCAGCAGCACGCGCTTTGCCTCCCAACACAGCTGTGCCAACACAGGCTCACATTCTCCCCTCAGTCCAGCACCCCATCCATACACACACACAGCAGTATTGCCTGATGAAGTTTGAGGACATGAGTCTTCAATAGAAAACTCAACAGGAATTACTTTCTGGACATTTGCAGTGTTTGAGTTGTGCAGAACAAACATGCTGTTCCAACTCACGCCTGAAATTTGAGAACACTCAGCTGCAACCTATAAACGTGACATCAGCCCTGTCAGAGCATCCCAGGAAGATCAGTTTTGCTTACAGCCTCTAAAGTGACAGCCTTCAATGACAGGCAAACATCATTTGGATTGAGGCACAGATTGCCTTTGGGAACCAACGTGAAGAAAGCAGAAAACAAAGTTTTTCTTTAAGTGAGAACCACTTATGCTATTCAATCGCTGACGATATTATGTTCATTCACACATGTATTTGTGTGCACGTGCTACATGCGTTCATAACACTAGCCCTGAAGAAAATAACAGGAAAAAATGATTTTTCAACATTTTTTCTCCCCTTTGATCCAATAGGTAACTACATTTCCAAAAATGAAGTTTAAAGAAGCCTTTCTTTTATTTCCTTGGTGAGCGGAGTGAAGTATTTGAAGTGTCAAATCAGTGATCTGCCAAAATCAGGAAGGAAAGGAGACATCAGCACACAGTGCTGTAAACAACACGAACACTGTTAGTCTCTTTCCTACAGATTTATTGAGTGCAATCCCCTTGAACTATGCACGTTTAAATACTAAACTCATATGTGGATGTTACACAGAGGCTGCCAAGGCAGTGTGAGAAATGCTACAACATTTGTACTAAGCAGACATAGCTTACAATAGACCCACATGTCTGGCTCCAGTGCTTGCACCAGTTTCTGATCTCACTCTTTCCTGGGCCATCACCAAACTATGATCAACCTAGGAACTCTTTCTGGAAAAGGAGTATTTCCACAGTCAACATCCAGTGTCATTTAAAGTACAAATTACTTCTCCAACACATACTGGTAGCTACTTTGTACACGTAGCCTGGTGGCTGCTTTCCAAAAAGGCCTCTGTATTTCAGAGCCCAGGCTATCATTCTTTTGTTTTGAAGGAAGTCTCACTATAAGCATTGCAGTTAACCAGGTGATATTATCAAAGACAACTGAAAAGGTTGGTCAAGACCACCCTCTTCCTACAGCAGAACAGTGGAGTACAGAGCCAGAGGAGCACAGCAAAACGGGCAGCTGAAGACAACGCACAGATCAGTATCGAGCCTTTCCAAGTGAGTACTGTCAGAATATTTGTAAGGGTGGCGTTCCACATGGTAGAAAAATAATGCAGTGCTTAGTTTTGTTTTTAAAGATGCTTACAGTAATATGATGTTTAAGCTCTGGGGCAACTCCGGTCTGAAATCCAATGGACAGGATTCAGTCCTTCATGCCAGTTCTTTACTTTCAGGCTATTGCCCCATGCTAGGAGCAGATGAAACACCAAGTGAACCCCCAGAAAAGTGACAACATGCAAGAAAACACTAACAAACAACGGGGTTAGACAGCCACATCCATGTACATAAAGATGGCATGCAGGAGCATGATTCTCTAGAGATATAATGCCTATTTGCATTTAACAACAACAACAACAAAAAGTTAACATAGCTGAATGGATTTGCAGGAAAAATCTGTCAAGGAACTTCTTAAAACTCACAAAATTCCTACACAGATATCATCAGTAGTGTTTAGGGAGTGAGATAAATGCTAAAAGCTGAAAAAAAAACCATACAGCTGTACCTATTAGCCCAAGACTACATTGGACAATTCCCAGAAGAGGGTGTCAGTCAGTTTGGGGCACTTGGAAAGCCAGGCATCTCCAAATTTCATTGGACATGCATGGAGCTACATTTATATTCTAGGACTCCTGGTGTGGAAAATAAGGCATCTCTCAGGAAAAGGAGAAACAGGCTTCAATCCATGCAGACTGCATGCACAGCAGAAAGCCAAGAGTGTGCACACCTCAAGAGCGCACACCAACAAGTGAGCTTCATTACCCTGCCTCTAAAAGCTGTGCATTCTGGGCACTGACCTGACCATGCACAAGGTACAGGCATCCAGAAAGAAAAAACAAGCAGAGCCATTTGGATTAGGGCAAGAGATGGGAGGGAAAGCTCCATGGTGCCCCAAGAGCAGGGGTGAGGATACCCACAAACACCACACTGTCAGTGGGCACACAGAATCATAGAATGATTTGGGTTGGAAGGGACCCCAAGGATGATGATTGAGGTCCAGTCCCCTGCCACAGGTAGGGCCACCACCCTCCAGATCTGGCAGTAGACCAGGTTGCCCAGGGCCCTTCCAAACTGATCTTGAACACCTTCAGGGACAGAGCATCCACAGCCTCTCTGAGCAGCCTGTTCCAGTACCTTACTGTTCTCTCTGTAAAGAACTACCCCCTGACATCCAAACATTCCCTCCTTAAAACCATTCCCCCTCATCCTATCACTGCCTACCCTTGTGAAAAGTTGATTCCCCTCCTGTTTATAACCCCCTTTTAAATACTAACTCACATCTGTGGTGTGAGCTGTGTATGCATCATTTCTGCGAGTTACAGCAAACAAACAAAACCGATCTATTCTCCTATTTAACACCACTGGAGGGCGTTCATTTCCCTTGCACAACTTCCTCAGAGCAGCTGGCCGGCAGCAGAGGAAAATTAAGATGAGTAAGAAATCTTAAGACAAGGTATTGCATGGACAGCAGGTTGTCAGCATCTCGAGGCTGCACACACTGGCAGCTGTGCATCAGTTTGGCGGCACCTCTGCATCCCAAGATTTGGAAAGGCTTCCAGTTTCCAAGGTGAGGGTTTGTGCAATGTATGAGATGGGGCTAGGAGGAACCAGCTGTAAACACACCCAGTGGCATTCACACAGAGCGGAAAGGTGCTTGCACATCAGTCAGAGATACAGAACTGGCATGTTAGCACCAGATCACTGGCAAATTGTGTTGGCATCAAGTGACAGCCCTCTGCACCAACATTCAACCTCCTGGGAGGGTTTATTACCCCTATGGGCAAGAATTTTTTAGAAGACACTTCTCTGCTCGGCATATTGCCTAGTGTATTTTATTTATTCATTTATTCATTTACTAAAGTTAGTGTTTAAATGGGCTTACAAGCTATAACCAGCCGTTCTTTCAATTGCCGAAAAAATTTAGAAAACTGTACTTGGACTTGAGCACAAACCTCCTTTTTCTCCTCGCTGCAGAATAACACATTGAAATGTTGAGGCGAGCCTCTAAAAACAAACAGTTTGTGTTATCTTCAGGTTCTGAGTGCAGGTGAGAAGGCTCAGCTGTGTATGGCATAAACGTGGCATTAGCTCAGCTCCAGTCTCTGTTAGAATCAAGGGGTGCAGCTTGCAAAACACTGGGCTCAACTGGAAGGCACAAAGCACAAGAGCTTGCACAAAGAGAGCTGAGCTTATGCTTCCTCCTACTCGTGTGTCCCATTCCCCACCTGTGAGAAGCCCACAGGTTGACTGTGAATTGTACATAAGTTAACCATGTACAACCCTCCTGTCTTTAGGCAACTTCATCATCAGGGAGAGAAGAGCCAGCAGTACAGGCACAGACAAGTTCTGTGCAGGCATTCATTACACACATGATACCTGCTTGTCACCACAGCACAAAACTGTACCTGGGAGGTTACTACAGCACAGAATGACTTGTCCTGTAAATTTCAGCAACATATATTACATCTTACCTGGGTGGCAGTAATTATATATCGTAGCTTTCAGGAGACCTCATTGCACTGTACAGCTTCCTGAAGGGAGGTTGTGATGAGGAGGGGTTTGGCCTCCTCTCCCAGGCAACAAACAGGACACGAGGAAATGGCCACAGGTTGTACCAGAGGAGGTTGAGATTAAACAGAAGGAGAAACTTTTTCTCTAAAAGACATTTAGCACATTTGGTAATGTGGTACCCAGGAAGGAAGGAGTCACCTACCATCATCGCTGAGAAATGGGAAATCTTCAGAAATCAGATACATTTTGCTAGTTTATCAATATTTCACAAGAGTTTGGTGTGATAACAGGGAGACCTGGATGTGTGAATAATAAACACACTTGCTGGTATTGATTAAAAGTGAAATAATTAAGTGACTGACTACCCGTTAATAAGACTTATTTAGGTTCATATATACATACAGTGGGTACATATGGTGAAAGAAGTTTCTCTAGCAGTTGCCCAGTACATTTTAGCCCTACATTCTTGCATTTTGTCTATCCCTAATAAGAGCCTAACAAGTTTATTCCCTCTCCCTGTCTACTAAATGCACTGTATGTAGTACTGCATTTAAATGTTCAAAGTATGCTTCATAGCCCTGGATGCCAACAGTCAATACCAACAATAACCTAACTAACCTGAATGCTGCTGTAGACCTTAGAACAGTTAGAAATAACCTTAAAGTGTTTCCTTTGCAAAAGCAGTCCTAGAAGCTGGCATGCTGAATGGAACACAATGCACTTACATGAAGGAGCTGGGCCAAACACAAGAATTTGGCTGAGCAACCTGGAACAAAAGATTGAAAATCTTCATCTGAGATGTACTGGTTAATAAGTGATGAACCAGTGGTTGCTAAACAGAGAGTTTATGCTGACCTGGAGGAGAACACAGTACCTCAGAGCTGCAGATTTGGCCCGCTACTCCCAAAAGACAATAATACACGTTCACCTCCAAATCAAGGGAACTATCGATTCACAGCCAGATGTAAACTCAGTACTTACATCAAGAGAACACAATCTAACCAACTTAATCCCATGAAATCACTATCCCGAGTTTCCTAGGGTTGTCTGTCCAAGAGCTTACATATATGCTTGGATTCAATTTTGCATAGCGTTAAAAAACCTTTTGCTTAAGAAAAAAAATGAAAGTAATTTCTACAGATCGCACGCAGGAGCTAAATGTTTCTTCTGTTTCAGTTCCCGAATATTTGAAACTCTACAAAAGCCTCATATTTGCTGAGAGGTCAAATAAGCAAAAGGTCAGGAGTTCACCAAACATGAGCAGGACCAGCAGTGCTGACAACTGACACGGTGACAAGTGAGGGACAAATACATCAGATAAGGTACAAGATATTTGGACTCTTACTCCTGTGCATGGAGGAGGCTAAATGCAGCGTGAAGACCGCATGCTATTCATTCCTGACATGGGGCAAGCAGCCTACTGCAAGATGGAAAGCTTACAAAAGCTTATGAAATCAGAAAGCAGCATCTCCCAAACAAGTAAACGTTGGATTTCAATTGCATCCAGTTGCAGACAGACACTCATGATTCCAAGCCAGTTTCTGGAGGTCCACTGCCCCAGCACAGTGGGGCAGAACTGATGTGCAGAAATGGAAGATGACCGTATTCACAAACATGAAGGGGAGAGTGAGGCTGGATGGAAAAAAAAAGAAAAAAAAAATAGAGGGAAAACAAAACAAAGCAAAACCAAACCAAAACAAAAACCAGCAAGTAATAATAGTAAAATAAAAACAAGGAGAGAGAAAGCTACAAAGACGCCTCTTTGGAAGAATAGAGATTTGTGAGGTAAATATTTTTTCCAGCTTAACATAACAGCAATGTTTTATATTTTAACTGTATTCGCTGACACAAAATAAAGGCTGAATTTGCCCACAAAAAAAAAAAAAACCCAAACAAAACTCAAAAAACCAAAAACACTTTCTACCTAAAGCATAGCACAGAAAATAGCACTGTATTTCCTCACATATATAACTAGCCAGAAAATCATCTCCAACTTCCATCCTAAGAACACAGTGTTAGCATATGCCAAGCAAAACTGATCTTCAGACACATTCCCCTTATTCTCATGCTTAGCTTCTCCTTAGAAAAATTCCTTATGGTGCTTTCAACACTTGCCCCTTGACCATCATCACACACCTTTGGAAAACAAGGTGGTGACAACAGAAAGCGTGTTTTTTAACATCCCTGGTGCTTTCTTCTTTTATCCAGCAAGGTTGCTGTATCTCAGCAGGACTCGCAATCAGTGCTTTCGAAGGTCAGAGGTTAAGGAAGGAAAGGAGAGTCTGATAAACACATTACAAACCATCTCTGGGTTCACACCTCATTGGATCCCTGCAGTGGTTGCACCCTTTTCAGACTGCTATAAGCAAAGCTACAGAGACCTTTGTAGTCTTTAAGCCATTATGAAACCGTATTGAGGAAACATCTTCTGAAGTACTTACTGACTATACTCACTTTGATACTATTTGTACTCAAGATTCAAAGTTCTGCTTTTGCAAACGAGGTCACCTGGACACTCTTTTTTTTTTTTTTTTTTTACCATTAAGTTCTGTCCTACTATTTGGAGGTCGCACTCCAGGATGCTATACAACCCAGTTAAAAAAAAAAAAAAAAAAAAAGCAGTACAAAAGGGAGATCATCAATACAGGTCATCACAGAGCTTTTAGCCAGGTTTCTCACATTTTCTTACACACAAAACTGCACTTCAAAGGTGGAAGAAATTTGATACGTGTGTCACACGCGTGCAGTTCTTTGGTGCAGCTGAATATCAGCCACTCTGTAGCACCTGTCCCACAGCTCCTTTCCACCAGCCTTGCTAGGTATACTCTCAGCAATCACAGAATTACATCACCTACAACATTTTGATCTGTGCATGCCCACAATCTGCAACAGCTCAGAGAAAGGAAACGGGTGTGTAAGGATTTGCTTCTGTAATAAAGGTCATGTAAGCATTCACTGCTTTCTACCCCCACTGCATGATCCCAGGTCAGGCAGATAACCTCCTCACACCTCACAAGGAGCTTTCTTGATTCAATACTGAAGCCAACAAGTACCTAATGCTGACTTTAAACAGACAGGACCTTTCTCCAACAACTCTAACAGGGACAGGCAAGCTCTCCAACAGTCATTTGCAGGCTGAAAACCAAAACAAGTCAGCAAATTTTCGTAGTATACCACAAACCTGATCAATTAAGAAACACATTGAGCAATTACTTAGAACTCCCACCCTCAACGCCAGTAAAGAAACTGAAATTTCTTACCGACGACAGAAGGCTCGGATCTCCCCGGTAGCAGTGCTGAGAGCTGGCTGAAACCAGGAAGAGGCGGTGCACCAGGGCACCAGTACCAGGTGCCCTTAAGAAATGTGATTACAAACTGCAGCTGTGTGGAATGTTTAGTCAGAGGCAGGTGGTCCTAGCACATGGGAGAGATGAGACACTAGATTCCTGTGCTTGACTTTATTTTATTTTCAACTAAAGTGTCTTCTAGTGAGATGCTAACTCAAGTCCACTGAGTGGCATGACTCAGAGCAGTGACTCCAGCCACCCACAGCCACATTGTTCATGTGCTCCCCAGCAGTGGGTACAGACCAAAGGTGCAATACAGCAAACACTCATCCCATTTAACGTCTCTTGTAATCCTACTGACATCGGCATGTGAGCAAAGCCAGGCAACCACGAGAGCCCAGGATCAAAGCTAGTCGTGCCTGAAGCACCCAGCCCATGCTGAGGCAGCAGAGCCATACTTCCCACAGTCACCTGCCTCAACTCTTGGGTTTTCCCTTCTCTTTGTAGCCTGCCTTGCTCTTCAACCCGGATACTGTCCATAAAAGCCAACACATTAATTTTGTGGAGTTTAATTGTTAGCAAAAATCATAAAGGCTGCATCAAATCATCAAAGGATGATTAATAACATGCCTTGAAAGGCCAGAGGGAAATATGGGACTAACTTTTGGGGCCGAGGTCATTCCTTCGTAAAAAGAGAATGTGGTGAGCAAGAAGAAGAAAGTTTGTCAATACAATGTTCTGCAACTGCTCAGATGCACTGTTTTCTAGCTGAAAAAGTAGCTGCTCAATATCTTCATCTTTGAATATGTGAGAGAAGTTCCGTGCAGAATTCAAAATAACTTTCTTGTTGTAGAAACAGGCTAGAAACACATAGGTCATCATCTCTCGTTAAGCCTTCCAAGTAAAACCACATGCAGATTTGAGTTTGCATGCATTTCCTTGAGCCATTCCAAGGCAAAAAAATAAAAAAATAAAAAATAAAAAATTGTGGGGTAATGGGAAACTTAAAAACACAAGTCCAGCTGTATAACTCCCAGAAATTATCAACTCAATCAAACCAGCCATGTCAGAGTAACCCTCAAGAGGTGCTTAGTCACACTAATAAAGGAGGTGAAATGGAAAATACAGTAGGGCTGGAAGACACCCAACAAAAACTGAGAAAGCAGCCATATTCTGACAGACTGTGGGTCAAGAAGCAGATGAAGGCACACTACGCTTCACAGAGTCAGATGCTTTTTTGGAATTGCTTACAGTTTGATTCAGGCAAACATCCACAAAAGTCCAGACAGCAGAATCGAAGCAAACTCAAACGTTTGACCTCATCTAGTTTGCATGCCCAGCTGTATAGAGGAAAAAGCATTCAAAAGAAGGATTTAAACAGCAAGTTTTGAGTGAGTGAGATCCTTCATAAATATCATGATATTCAACAAATAAGAGTTTCTTAGGGAAAGCAGAACGTGTTGCCCTGAAAATTCAGAACATTTTGAAAATGCTGATTTGAATGAATTCAAATTAAAAAATGGAAAGAGAGTTTTTTTTTAAATCTCCATCCTGCATAATATCAAATTTTTAGTGGTAAGTTGAACAGACATTTCATTCATGAGAACTGAGGCTAAAGGAATGAGACCTGGATCTCCAGGACCTCTCTTTTAAGTGCAGCTTTCCAGTGATGCTCCAGGATGAGACTGTGACCTTGGCTTCAAGGCTTGAATCATCTTGTGGAGATTTTGCAGTCACTTTTCCAGTCTTAACATCAAGAGATCTTCATAGAAAGCACTGAAGAGCTTGCTCACAGCCCAGCAATCCTTCAGTTGGGCTCCAGAGGCCTCACAGGCAGGTTGACGTGGCAGCCCTTTGGAGGTGCTGGCAGATGCCCCTCTCCCTCTCCTGGAGAGGCAGGAGTGGCTGTGTCAAGGCCACACACTGCAGCTGTAATGAGAAACAGACCAAACCCCCAGAATTTGAAAAGACAGGCAAACATTTTTCATGCCAACTTTATCTTAGATCATACCACTGATGTCAGTACTGAGTGCTTCAAGGATGAAAGCAATCACAGCTCTCAGTGGGCTCTGCCTCTACACTGCTGGCAGAGAAGGAGCACATTTTCCAAAATATATTTTGGTGCAAGTTCACTCTTCAGAATGAAGATCTGTCGTGAAGATCAGGAGAGCTTAATGATGCCATCGGTAGTTGGGTGCCTGTGCAGGATCTGACTGTGTTAAGGTTAGACTAGGCTAGTGCTGAAGGAAGGGCAGGGGGCTGGCATAGGACAGAAGTGCTAAGGGAGTCTGTACAAATGGTGTAGGACAAGCTGGAGCAAGACCAGGAAGTAGGATTCAGAAAGACCTCTGCAGCTACTTTCAAAGCACCACCCCAACAGCCCAAAACAGCCAGTGGGGTTTTCACTCATAATTGATGGGCAGCAGGCCAGGTTCATAAGCCAACTCATATGTTTAGGGAGACCAGCTGTGGTCAGGTAATTATATCAGTTTGCCCTGCTGCAGTCAAACGCAGCCTGACAATCACAGAAACCAACACACCTACACAGCTTCCCAAGAGCTGCCTGGGCCACTGACACCATGCAGAGGCATAAGGGAAAACCAAGCAGGTAAACAGCAAGCACACATCTCAGGCCTGAGGGAACCCACAGGCAAGGGATGTAGGACTGCTTTGTCCCAAGCCCTGAAAGAGCAACAGAGGCATTACTCACATGCCCCACGAGTGGAGGACAAGACATAGGGTGCCTAAATGCTGTAACGGTGTCAGTAGGTGAATCTCAGAGTTTGAAAGTGTGTGTTTTCCCAGCACATTCCACAGGGAATATATGAAAATAAAACCACTAACTGGAAAAAGAGAGCTTAAGAAGCTGGAATAATAGCTGATAAGGAAGTGGGAAGCTGTTGCAAACAAGGAGTATAGCACGATAGAAGAGGACAGGGAAGAATTTACAGCACAGAGAGGCCTGGAAAGCCTAGAGCAAAAGCAAGCAAACTAGCCTGAAAGAATTGCAAAGAGCCCTGCAAGTGATGATTTGGGAACAAACTGACAGAGGGACTTCAGCGTGGTAGATCTTAGCAAATCATAATTGCTAGCTACATGGTCTTAAGGCACTCCCCAAAGTTCACCTGCCTGGTCAATCCAGAAAGGGAGTGGCAATTAAATTCCTGGCCGCCAGCCCACTAAACAGGCAAAGGGGAGGGGGAATGTGTAGGGCACTAAGCTAGGAAGCAGGAAATGCAAAAGGAAGAAATGTCCCAGAGATAATCCTATGTGACTTCTCAGCCCGGTTCTCAGCTGAGAAGATGAGATGCCTTGAGACCCAGCTGAGAAGATGGGATGCCTTGAGACCCAGACCATCTCAAGCTCAGAACAGCTTTCTACGCTGAAGAGCCTATGGTCTGTACACAACGATTCCTTGTTTGTTTTTTTTCTCTTCTTTTAAAATGTTGCTTTCAGAAAACAGGCTGCTGATTCTCATAATCCTTTAAGTTGTGGAAAACCGAAACTGCAGGCCCTCTGGTCTGAAAGGATTCAGTTGTGTGTTCCCTGGAGAGTGCTTCAATGTCCGAGATGCAAGCAGGTACCCTCCTCCCTCTTTGAAATCCTTCCCTCGCAAGGCAGATATCTCCTTCCACCAGTTTCCTTTTCTGCTATAGGCAAGCCCTCTCTGAAGTGCAACCTGGTTTCAGGAGGAGCAAGTCTACTCCTTCCCTGCTCCCTGACTGGAAGGTATACTTCTCAGTAATGTGAATTTAAGCACCTTAGATTAAGTAGCAGCACACTGAGTTCTGGCTTGTTGGATAATGCCCCTAATCCCTCAGCTGTTACACCAGAGGACAGGCATCTTTCACTTGTGGAGTTCTTTGGCTCACACACAAGTGAAATTGCTTGACTTCCTATTCACAACCTGATTTGCTCCTTGCTCTTGATGCAAGAGAACAAGAAAAAAAAAAAAAGGAAATAAAAAGAAAGATTCTTCAGAGAAATGAGTGGAGCAACCACAGAGCAGATGACAAGTACCAACAGGAAGAAAAAAAACAACAGCTGCACTACCCAATAGTGAGTGCATGCAACAGAAAGGACAGAGGAAGCAGAACAGACAGACTTATGAGGAAGAGTCAGTGCTGTTTACTTTATTCATTTAAAATCTGTTTTGTTCCATTTTTGTGCTAGATCACTGTTTGCCAAACCTCTATTTCCCACAGAGCTGTAATGCTTGTTGGGTCAGAGTATTGTTCTCTGAGATATCTGGGTTATTCGGAGATGTGGAAATGATCCCTTTTGAATTTAAAAAAGAAATACAAATGCTGCTGTTGACTAGCTCACATTCTGACCACCCATTTTTATACCAGGCTTGATACGTTGAATGTTCTCAGCCTGATTGATCCCAAAAAATAACAGTTTAGCATAGAAGGGCTTGTTGGAACAGGCAGAAACATTTCAGGGAAACACAGATTTAGTCAGAGGATTTAAATGTCAACATATAGAAAATTATCTTGTCTGGATGAAGAATAGTTTTACAGGCTGGGATTCTCAAAAATAGTCAACAGGAGGTAGGCACCCCAATCCCATCTCTCAAAGCTTTTTTTTTAAATCCCATCCTGGAATGTGAATCTCAGGCTAGACGAATGGCTTTGATCCAAATATGAATAAATGAGGGCAGCCTCAGTACAGAGTCACAAAAAATAGAGAAAGAAAATACCTCACCAGGTCACCTGGTTTATACCCCTGCCCCAGGCAGAATTATCTATACCTATATCACTCATGACAGATGTTTGTCTAACATTTTTATAAAGACTCCGAAGACAGAACAACCAGCATCTTATTATCCTGTTAGAAAGCTTTTTCCTATTGTTTAACCTGCACCTTTCTTCCTGTAGAGCAAGATCACAACATTCTGTCACATAAACTTTTAGGAAAGGCTATTTCTGTCCCCCTGCATTCAGGATACTGAAGGTAGCTTGATTCTACTTTCTGCACATTTAAGGATTATCCCTGTGTCATCTTATGTCTTCTCTTTTGAAAGCTGAACCACGCCACCTGATTAGCCCTTCTTACCTCTTTGGTCATATTTGAGACCTCTTATTATACTCCATGCTTCTCGTTGGATTCTTTGCAACCAGTCCACATCTTCAACTGCAACACCAGAGGAGTCCAACTGATGGTTTTCCAATGCTGAAAATCAGCAGAAAGGTGACATATACATATTTGATATATCTCAATGTTTACATCAAGCAAGCTACATTCCTCTTGGTGCATTTTGGTATTCAAGACTGCACTCCATCTTTTTTTCACAACAGCATGACTTATTTTTGACTCATTCAACTCCTAGAATAAAACTTCTCAACTTAGTAAGTTCTCTCCTTCCTTCTATGCTCCTCTTATATCCAGCTGTTCATCTCATTGAGAGACTTCTCTTATAGAATCTCCTAATTCAGATCCTGAGTAGCAAATTCCAATGAACTGATTATTTAAAACAGAGGAAGTAGATTTACCTCCTATGGAGCTTGCTCATTTTTCAGTATGGTGTACTGTGAACAATCAGCAATTATAGAAATGAACTCCTCTATTTCCCTTTGGCCTGTGCAATTTGTTTAAAAACAAAAACAAAATGAAAACATTAGAGCATAACAGTAATTCTAAATAGACTGCAAAACATCAGCCAGCCTCCATTGTTCATTATAATCATAATTGGCTTGTAAGATTTCAGAGAAGAGCATGTCAGCTGATGCTAAACACATGTGCTTATTGTTACTAAGTGACAAATCTGATTATCAGCTGTGAGCACAGAAAAACTGATTTTTAGCTGAAGAAACCTTGCAATGAAATTCCCCTGCTAGGTAACCTGCACAGAGATATGTTTTCAGCATATGCTGCATTTAAGGCTGCCATCCACCTTACTGTTAATTGTGCAGTGTAGACAAATCCTTTATTTAGAGTGCTCCATTAACAGAATGGTGCAGAAAGCAGCCCTTCTCAAGGCTGTGAGCATGGGCTGCAGGTTAGTATCAGTACCTTGGCCAAATCAAGGCTGACTAATTTGTTGTAACAACAATTGGCTATTACATATTCAAGAGTTTCAGTTAGCAGAACACGACACCTAAGTTTCTGTATGTATTTCCCAGTGTATACAATTACATATACATTCTACTTGCTAAGTACTAAACAGCTTTGCCAGTACTCTGCAGGGAACACACATACTTGGTATGCACATGACCTGAGGAATGGTGGCAGCGCTGTTAGTTGTCAGGGCAGCCAGCATCCAGGGAAATCAGGCACAAAGGCTTGGAATACTGCTTGCTAGAGATATCTCAGTTCCTAACCTGCACAGACCAGGGGTTGCTATCAGGCTTAAAGAAAAACGCACGCTCCAGTCTGATCTAAACCACCAGGCATCTTTGCTTGCTTACTGCAATGTTCAGTGAAGCCCGACTGGCAGCACATTAAGTTAGAATTTCAGTTCAGGTGTCCATCCATTGCTCAAAAGTTAAACAGGCTTCTCCTGAGTACTGAAGACATTCCCAAGGCCCTGACCAATGCTATGTGTGTATTGTACTCAGCTCTCTCAACACTCTCCATGCAGGATTAGATAAGATGCAAGATCTTGTCATGCCTACCTCACCCTTTTTTTTTTTTAGTGATTTAAGACCTTGTGCCTACATGAAAGACATACCTATAAAACAGCAGTGTGTATGAGATGGAGCTTAGAACACAGCAGAGAGCACCTGTGTTCACAAGGACCGTGATGTCCCAAGCGTTGTGTCCCACAGAAATACAAATAGATACTCCTACAAGTTTTTAGAGATATTTGGGCTCCATAGGTGCTCATTATCTTATTTGATATTTATTACAACGGCACCTTGCTAATGACAGGCAGTCACAGGAGCCTGAAAGGCACAGGAAGCCTGCAGCTAATCAGAGAGCTGAACAGCAAGCCTGGATTGTTGATGGTAAGGCTGTCAGTACTATTTTCTAAAGCCACCAACATTTATTTCCCAGATGTTTTCACCATGGGTGAAACACAGAATACACACTTGCCATTGTATTGCACATTCACAGTCTTCTTCCCAATTTTGTCACTGCTCCTGTGAAATATATGCACTGGAAATCTGAGTACTGAGATAGTTTCTCTGGAAATTTAGCTTTCAAGAACAATATTTTCCATGGATCTGTTTTTAATTCAGAAGTGATGTGAAAAGCTCTAAGTATTCAGTGTGTTGCATTGTTTTTGTACCTATTTTTCTTTCCTGCACAGCAGATTTCAGGAATTTGCTGCTGCCTCATTAGGGTGAACAGAGCATCATAGGTGAATATTGTTGGCACGTCTGATCTTGACACGTTTCAAGATTTCATTCGCCACCAGGAGGTGCAAATGATCTTCTCACCAGCACCACTTTGGTGCTCATAATTACCAGTTTCACTCAAGGTGGAAGCGACCTTCTCTATTCTTTCACTAGTGTTTTTTTCCTTACTGCTCTCCCTGCACCCTTCCTACTCGCTGGCACTGACGTCTTTCAAAGCTCTCACCAAGTATGATTTTGTGTCTCTGTGTCAGCTCTGTGCTGCTGATGTTGCAGTCAGAAATATTTGGTAGTTCTTGCACGCTGGAAAACTACCCCTACCATATCGTGGCAGTCACAACAGATTAGTTCTATGGGGCTTTACTATCATCCTTTAAGCAGTATGGCTGGATCGCACAGGCGGTCCTGTTGAGAGTTCACTGCAAGCCACAATGTGAGAGCCAAGAACATAACAAATGGCTGGGATACACTTCTCAAATGAATGCACAGCCAGAGCTGGTCACAGCCCCAAAGCTAATAGCAGGTAAAAAAGGAAAGAGCCCTGTCCTTCTCACCTCATGTAGATATGAAGGTGTTATGGACAGGTGGAGTTTCCTACTGCATGTACGTTCAAACCCAAATATAAATTTAGCCCCTATGAGAACTGGCATCTGAGCTGAGCCCAAAGCTAAGAGGAGGAATTTCTTCCACGCAGGAGCAGCCAAGTACGTAAGATATAATCACAGGGTGATGGCAGGCTCTCAAGATTAGGAGGTCTCACTGGACCTCTGGTAAAGATAGCAGAATTTTCAGCAGATTTAGCTAGCTTCCACACTTCTAACTGTGAGATCTTACAGCAGCAGCTCAGAGCTGAATCTAGGAAGCTCCTTAACACTAACTTCTTTCCAAGGAATCTTCTCTTAACCCTTTACACACAAACATACACTCACATACAATCAATGGGCAGCATAATAATGCTACAATATGACTGCAGTACCAAGTCTGCAAGACAATCAGCACTGCTAAAGCAGCCAGTTCCAGTGCTAATCCATGCCTCAGCCCACCTGAGCAGCCTGGCCTCTAAACTCCTCTGCTATTTCTGCCTGCATAAGTAGGCAGGGTTACCTAGATACCCCTCTGCTTTAGGAGGAAAGTAACAGAGAATTAGAAGTAGGCCACGCTTCACTGCCTCCCCACGAAGCAGACAGCACCATACCTTGATTTCCCCTGCAGAGCTGCTGGGCTTATGCTCCTTAGGAGAGAAGGGGCACCAGGAGGAGGACCAAAATCTCAGGGTCTCACAGACCACAAGCTGCAGCCTCCAGGATGATGTCCTGGCTTCCTCACAAGACCAGTGTGCTCTGTTAACGAGAGGAGAGAGGAAAAAAGATTAGACAAGTCAGCAGTTCATAGGCATTTCCATAGAGAACATGGTAATGATTAGCTTGCATCAAAAGAACTGCAGAGCTTTTTTTTTTTTAGCTCGTGTTTATTTTAATATTCTTAAAGTCAGGTGCATGTTTTCTCTGCAGCTTAGGAATTGGCCAAGTGAGGCAGCATTTGAAATTTCTTTCTTTGTCTCAGAAATTAAAAAAAAAAAAAAAAGAAAAAGAAAAAGAAAAAAGAAAAAAGAAAAACTCAGGAAAAAGGGTCTCAGTCTGAATGTGGAGGTAACTTTCTTAGGGTTAAAATAACACTGTTAAAGGGATATTACCAGGGCAATTCCACAGTTCACTAGTGGCTGTGCACTGACCCAGGCCAGTCTCTACAAACAACAACACATATAGTCCTGTAGTTAGAATCATAGCATCATCCAATTTCCCTGCAATGAACAGGGACACCACAGCTAGATCAGGCTGCCAGGGCCTTATCCAGCCCCACCTCCAGGGACAGGGCATCAAGCACAACAGTGTTAGCAATCTGGACTTCATTTCTGAGCCTGGCATATGATCCACGTCAATACTGAAGAGTGAGAAGAAAAAGAGGATTGAGATGCTCCAACAGTGCAGGGCACATGCAGCCTGGAGACATGGCAGTGAAGAGGATGCAGAGGGTTTATCTGCTCTGCGTACACCAATTGCCAGTGCCAAGGATAAACTAGAAAATGGCAAACTGACAAAAAGCTTAATTTCCTCTTCACTGACAAGCAGATAGGCTGACACAAAAACATGCCTCTCATTAGCTCCATAGTTATTTTAACAAGAAATCTTGAGTTATCAAAGATTATGACAGCATTATTGAGTATAAAGTAGTCTAAATTCACTTATTTGCACCCTCCAGCAGACTCTAAGTACAAAATTGCAGGGTACTTATTTTTCCTAAATAGGGCCTCTAATTGAAAAAAATGATTATTTTCTAGTGCTGAGATTACTGTCTAGGGCTCAACTAGGAAGGAATTAAATAGGATCTGAAAAATAGTTAATTAGAAAGGCATGCTGCAGTTAGCAGTTCTGGTTCCTTTTTGCCCAAGTTTTACAGCAATACTGAAAATCAGGAACATCAAGAACTGCTGAGAAATTATTTCTGGAATAACTTTCATTATCCAGTGAGCCATATTATGAGATCTCTCAAGTCAAGGGGATTTTTCCTGGTGACTCTAAGGGTAAATCACATGAGCACAGTGGGGTAATAAATTAATGTACTCTACACGAGCTGCAAAACACAGTGACAACACATAAACACCATTAAGTGGCATAGAAATCATTTAAAAGGAGATCCCTTTGCTCCTTCCTTGGATAAGAGGATGGTGAGAGCTCTTGAGTCAAAAGGCACAGAAGCAATTTAGCAACAGACAAAGGTGACCAAAACACACACTACTGGATGACCTCCAGCAAGACCAGCCACAGTAATGTGCTTCACTAAAACATAGGTGGCACATTTCTACCAGGCTTCTGTCTAAGAATGGATAGCTTAAGAGTACTCAGCCTTCCGTGTCAGTTTAACAGTGTCTCAACAGTGAGCTGAATGTCTTTGACCAGAATTTTCCAGATCTGTATTTGAGTTAATCATAGAGCATAATCTAGCAATAATTTTGATGGGTAGTTAGGATTAACTCAGCACTAACGTATGTTAATTTTTATTGGAAGAATGAAACAGCTTTCTGATGCAGGGATAGATTTACTCGTTTACCCAACTACATGTAGTGTGCCAAGGATTTTCTAAGCATCCAAAAAAGAAACATGCACACATAAAGCGAGTCCAGGCTAAGTCTCACCTCAGCCTAGAAGAGCCTGCTTGGCCATTTTTTACCCTCACTCTAATCCTAAGGCAGGCCTACAGCAATTGGACAGATCGATATGATGGGAAATGGTGTTTCACCAGAGGTGTAATGACAAAGGATTGGCATGATATAAAGGAAGGGAAGAAGCTCATATCAGAAGATTCCAGGCTTGCAGGGGAGGGATCTCCGGAAAGAGCTCCTTCCCCAGGGGCAGTCAGCCCTTACATGGGGTGTAAGAGAAGCGCAGCCAGGCTCTACCCCTTCTGGTCACACAGCTGAATTGCCTTCACCTGTGCTCCCAGGGCTGATGAGGTCCTTTCCCCAGGTGCTCAATCAGTGGTTCAGGCCGTGACTCAACAGTTCCCATACACAGGCATTCGTCTGTAGCTGAACCAAAAAAGCACTCTTACCCCAAAGGCAATATGCAACCCTTATAGCATTTAAAATACTGGTTTACTTGCAGGGAAACTCTTTTCCACCTCAGAAACCAAATAAAACATTGGGAACTTGACACCCATGTAGTCTGGAAGAAGACGGCAGGAACTCAACAGAAGGTATAACTTGAATCACTTGTAACTTTGCAGAGAACATCAGAAAAATATTTTTAAAAAATATTGTGCTGGAAAAAACCCACAAATGATTAAAGTAGTTGGTGACCACAATGATGGGTACATTTTGAAAACCAGAGCAGAATACAGTTCTTGGTTCTTTTAATAACAAACAGCATGTTTCTAATCGCTAGCGTCAGAGTCAAGCTAAACATTTCAAACCACAGCACCGAAGACAATAAAACTTCACAATCTGATGTGTCCTACTCAGCAGACTGTAATGCTGCTTTATGCCCACCTCATCTGCTGTCATATCAACATTCTTTCTTGTTGCCAGCTTCTGCTTGAAACACTACTTCTTAAGATCACTCAGTAATTCAGATTTAGGCAATCATTCAGTTCTCTTAAGAGACTTTGCATAAGAAATCAAGCAGAAGAGGCAGGAAATCAGCATGGCTGAGCAAGGACCTGCTGGTCAAACAGAGGGAAAAGAAGAAAATGCAGAGGCAGTGAAAGCAGAGACATGTGGCTTGAGAAGAACACAGGAATGCTGTCTGGATGTGCAGAGATGGGATTAGGAAAGCCAAGACACAGATGGAACTGAACTTAACAAGGGATGTGAAATGGAACAAGGGGTTCTACAGGTACACTGGTCAGAAGAGATAGGCAAAGGAGAGTGCACCCCCTCTGATAAATGAAAAAGGAGAACTGATTATAATTGACATGGAGAAGGCTGAGATACGCAACAAATTCTTTGCCTCAGTCTTGACTGCCCATCAGACTTCTCACACCTCTCACATCCCTGAACCTCTAGGTGGGGACCAGGGGAGCAAAATGCCTCTCTCTTTGAGAGCAGAGCAAGTCAGAGACCACCTCATGAGACTAAATATGCACAAGTCTATTGGGTCAGACAACATGCATCCAAGGCTCTGAAGGAGCTGGCTGACACGCTTGTCGAGCCACTCTCCATCTCATTTGAAAAGACATGAGGCAGCAGTGTGCTCTTGCAGCTCAGGCCAACAGCATTCTGGGTTGCACAACAGAGGGGTGGAAACAGGGTGAGGGAGCAGACTGTCCCCCTCTACTGAGCCTTTGTAAGTCCCCATCTGGAGTATTGCATCCAGGTCTGAGGCTCCCAACGCAGGAAAGGATTGCAGCTGTTAGAGTTAGTCCAGAGGAGGACGATGAGGATGATCAGAGGGCTGGAGCAGCTCTCATAAAGGAAGGCTGAGGGATCTGGGCTTGTTTATCTTGGAGAAGAAGAGACTCCAGGGAGACCGGAATGACTTTATACTAAAAGATGGGAGGGAGAGTTAGGCTAAATGTTAGGTGAAAATTCTCTACTCAGAGGGTGAGGCACTGGCAGAGGCTGCCCAGAGAAGATGTGGGTGCCATCCTTGGAGGCATTCAAGCCCAGGTTGTGTGGGGCCCTGAGCAACCTGCTCTAGTGGTTGACAATTCTGTCCATGACAGGGACGCTGTGGTAGATAATCAAAGAACCGTTTGAGTTGGAAGGGACCATTAAAGGTAATCTAGCCCAACTCTCCTGCAATGAACAGGGGCACCTACAGCTAGGTTACAGTGCCCAGAGCCCTGTCCAGCCTGACTTGAGTGTCTCCAAGGACATTCAAGGCATCCTTCATATCCCAGGCAACCTGTTCCATTGTTTCACCACCTTTATTGTAAAAAACCTTTTTCAAATCCAATCCAAATTGGATTTGAAAATCCTCTCTTTTAGTATAAAACCATTTCCCCTGACCAATCAGAACAGGCCCTGCAAAAGAGCCTGTCCCCTTCTTCCTTATAGCCTCCCATAGATGATCTTTGAAGTTCCTTGCAACCTAAGCCATCATGTGATTCTATGATTTGTTCCCTTTAGAGAACTTAGTCAAATAACTCGTTACTCTAGAGTGCTTAATACCAACAACTCCCACAGAAACATCGCTGGGGAAATTGCTTTTAAAACCTGTACCTAACTGGCTTTCTTTCAGAAGAAGCAGTTCAGTGATTTCATGGCATTCCCTGTCCCCTTCTCTTTTTGTCAATATAAAGCTGGAGGGCAGCATGATGAATACTACTGGCTAGCTGTACCACGCCTGCCTGTTCTTCTCATCAAGAAAAAGAGTAGAAGGGCTATTAATCTCTGGAGAACACAAAATAAAACTTGCTGCTATCTGACAGGCTAGCAGCCTGTCTGCCTGCAAAAGCTGCTAATTCATATAATGCTTGCATGATGAAGTATTAGCAACTTTTGGTTTTAGTGTATAGTTATAGATAATGCCATGTGTCGAACGAACGCACAGAAGACTCTGATAGATGGCTGGCAAACATTCATCTTGTTGGCACTTATTAGTAAAGGCCATAAATACAGTAATGAGTGAAAATGAGTCAGAATGAAAATATATTAGAGCTTGCCATAATTTCAGTGCTCAACTCAATGATTTTCCACTTACACCAGGGAGGAGACTCAGCAGATGAGGCCTCTGGAGGTCAGTCAGAAAGGATTCCTGGCTCTTCCCCAAGCTCCCTGTGTGATCTTGTCTAAGCTATTTTTTTCTTCCATACCTCAAGCCTCTGTCTAGCTCTAAAACGCACTGTAAGTCTCTCTTGGAAAAAACAAAAGGACAGCACTTAGGTCAGATTAACCGACTACACAGATTCACAATAGAGAGCAATGAGCTAGGGTTAGACCTGTTATGAAAATAAGAGACCTTCTTTTTCATAACAGGTCTTGGAAGTTGTAAGGGACCACCAGCTGAGCACGAATCAGCCACGTAATCTGAAAAATACGAACACCTCACTAGGATGCAAGCTGGAGCAGAACATGCAAGTGCAGGAGTCCTTCATCTGCCAGCAATGCTTCAGCTGAAGAACTGGCTTCTCACTTTGGTTACATTTCAGGGAAGTTGAAGCACCAGAAAGACTCCTGAGTAAGGCAAGAGAGGGAGACCAGAGGCCCAGAACAGCCACCCTACATGAAAGGCCTGAATTAATTGCTGTCACGTAGCCAAAAAGAAAAAGCAGGCTGAGGAAGGGAGGAGTAAAATAACAGAGTTCAAGGCTGTTGCAAGATGGAGCAAATAATCTTTCAAATATCTTTGGTGGTTAGGAAAAGAAATAAAAAGTTTAAATTGCAATAACAGAAATTTATGTTCAAACATTACGGGAAAAAATTCTCTAACAGGAAGGGTGGTAAAGCACCAGAATAAATTGCCCTTGGAAGCTGTGAAGCATCCACCTTTGGAGACCTTTAAGAACAACTGATGCAAACATCTCTCAGAAATAACACTGGGTTAGTTAATCTTGCCTTGGGGCAGCATGATAAACCCTGATCTTTCAAAATCCATTCAGCCTGCGATTCTGTGATAGTATCTGTGCAGACGTCATGTGTTTATACAGCACCTAGCCCTCTTCTTTATTCTTGAAAGACAAACAATAATTACTAATTAGTTTTATAATAATTATATTTCAAAACATACAAGTTTTATGCAACTTACATATTACTCGAACTCCAACTTCATTTTCAACAGAAAAAGTTTCACTAGTTTCCCTGCTGAGACAGAGCATCTGTTAGGAACAATTGTTCCAGTGTCGAATTTGCAAAATCAATTCACACAGCTTTGATCAGTAGTGGGAAGAAAGATCACTACTGCTTTGCCAATAAAGTCTTTTTCATTTTCACATACTCTTCTATGCTGGAAACAGGAAAATAAATACGTAAAACTTCCTAAATTATCTATTCTGCTTCTTAAAAATTGAACATAGCAAGGTCCACAACTTCCTCGTCAAATACCTTTTTGCCTTACCTCAATCAATCTGAAAATGAAAGCACCATAATTCCAAATTAAATTGGCTCTTGATTCACATGAGATTTATCATTAAAATGAAAACTACTTTATTCTTAACATGTGTATTTCAACGACAGTTTAGGCTTTTATACTCTCATACTATTATCTCTGTTCAAGTCCTAAAGTTGTGTTCTCTCTCTTGGCAGCCTTATTTCATGTGCATGTAGAGGCAAACCCCTTGACTGGAACAAAAATGTTGCAATAAAACAGAAGAGCAGTCACGTTGCTAACAGGAAAATTCAGTGGCCATGTTATTTTCCCCCTCACAAGTATTACTGGTTGTTTCTATTTAGTTCAATGCTTCATTATTAAACTGACACCAAAATCCCAGTAGGCAGTAATAAATTTAACCACTGTTTCATTTGTAGAAGTCTCAGATACACCCTTATGCCTGGCAGCAAAGGATGTGATTCACTTCAGTTCTTGTCTTTTTAGGATTCTGTACTGCATCTAGACGTCTGCCCAGTGAAAAATAAACGACCAGAGCCCATCTGTGCTTCAGCGTAAATCTGACTGGGGAGTTGAATCCCATCAGACTTCCAAATTGGAAGTAGACTTACCAAGTAATGCAGTTTTTTTTTTTTTTTTTTAATGACTATTAAGAAAAAAAATAGTATTTTCCCTACCCTAAGGCTGCAGAAGGTCCCTAGAAAGCAGCTCCTGATGTCATATTAAATATAGAATGGAATAGCTTAGTTGCAAGGGCCCTACAAAAATCTCTAAGTCCAACCACATGGCCACTTCAGGGCTAACCAAAAGTTACAGCATGTTATTGAGGGCGTTATCTGAATGCCTCTTGAACTCTGACAGGTACAGGGCACCAACCACCTTGCAAGGAAGTCTGTTTCCAGTGTCTAACCACCCTGACAGTACAGAAATGTTTTCTAATACCCAGCCTGACCCAGCTTGTCCATTAAGCCAGTAGGAATCTATTGACGAACAGTATTAAAACCAAAGTCATTAAAGCTTTTTATCCATTAAAATTCAGAAGGTGAATCACAATTACATGGGAATTTTAGTTAATACTGAAGAACAAGGGAAGGAGAAGTTAGAGAGCACTTAGGTAGGTTAAATACGTTCAAGTCAGGCTAACATATACAAAAACCTGAGGAAGACTGGTGAAAGCCCCCCAGGAATTGCTTATCTGATGAAAACTATGGAGGACTAATAGCATGCCAGAAGACTGCAGAAGGGAGAAAATGGTGATCATACATACAGAGGAGCAGAAATAGAACAGCTGAGAATTTTCAGGCTTGACAGCATATTTCAATCATTGAAAAAAATACTGGCATGTAATAATTAACTAATCTATGTGTAAACACTGAGAATAAGTTCCTAAGTGGCAGTTAGCATGAACCCAAGTTAAGAGAAAGTAATGTACTGCCATTCTAGTTTTTTCTCTATTATATTGTGTCAAGTCTTATGATTATGCAGAGGCATAGATAACACAAAAGTTTACATTAGTAAAGCTTTTGGTATTTTCTTACAATCACACTGATGGCTGCCTAGATTAAAATGCAAAAGGTCAGGTACAAAGCTGGTTAGAAAAGAGAACACTAATCAAATACTTATCTATGGTTAATGTAAATGGAAGCTAGGATTCGCCCAAGGATGCCACAGGATTTTCACTACAACCATATGAATGACCAGGACTAGGCAGCTAATAGTCAGGAGAATTGGGAGTGAGGCTATTAATTGATAAATGACATGAAGATAAGGGGAGAATCAATACACTGGAGACCAAACTTGATTCTACACAATAGAACTGGTCTGTAAAGAAGAGAATGCTGTTCCATAATGACAAGTACACAGGAATGCATAATCAGCCATTAGAATATCTGACAGCTAATGGCTGGATGGTAGGTTTGCATAAAGGGATGCAGTAGTGCTGCCAGCCTGAGTCAGCGGGTCATCCTCTGAAAAAAGTTTATGTCACAATGGGATGTACAGTCAGCCTGGAAGTCACATTTTCAGTCTACTTAGACGGGGCATAATGTCTAATTTTAGGGTGCTGCATTTCAAGAAAGAAGAGGAGGTACTGGAACTGGCCGAAAGCCTGGGCATGGAATGCTTAGCCTGCAGAAAGGAACATATAAGCCAGGCAGAATACTAAACAAAAAGATATTGCAGAAAGGACAGGAAACCTACTCTCAAGATACATGAAGTATGAAATCAAGGTGGATTAAATTTCATGACAGAACACTCAAGAATTAATAAAATCAAATATTCTCAAGTTTGGGATAGTAGAAGTCAAGCATACGTTGACTGGAGAGAGTTCATCATTGTAGATGTCTAAGAATGAGCAGAAGAACATCTGTGAGATCTCAAGAATGAGTCGTCTGGCCTTGTATTGAGGTAGAAATTAAACAGTCTGTTGAGATCCCATTTAGTTCCATTTCCTTGGCATTCAGCATTTTTAAACAATGAAAAGACAAAAGCTCACAGCTTCTATAAATCACACACAATTCACTTTTATATGCTCAGAGTAGCGTTGCACAGTGTACGCTCGGGCACTAGGAGGAAAGAAAAAGAAATAAACCAAATCACTTGGACTTTTTCTGTGGGAGAGTGACACTGGTTCCTTTACAGTCGTAAGGCATCACAAAATGCCAACAAAAGGAGGAAAATCTCCCAGATTGCAGGCTCCTATCCTAACCACCCTTCAAACGCGCCCTACTGTAATTCTTTTCTAAAACTCTCTTCTACAGCTGGATGTTCAAAGGCTTCCCTCCTTTCAAGTGTGAGTTTTTCACCAACAGGGGTGAACGTAATAACTTCTTCAGAGAACTAATATGTGTGGTGAGAAAAAGTATAAATTAAGAAAATGAAAAAAAGGAAGGAAAGCAGTCCTCCAAAGACAAAACAGACAAGGTGACATGAAGTGGAAAGTCAATGGGAAGACAAACAATGTGTTTTTACTAAAGCTGTTAATTCACTCTTCACATCTCCCACTCAAGTCATCAATCACAACATAAACTAAATAGAGCTGAGAGCACAGCTGCTTGCCTGCCACTGTAAATGAACCTTCTGTATATGGAGTCCTGCTCCAGCAAGCTGGCGTCTTCAGAGGAAAAAACCTCAGCTAGAAAAATAAACAAATCAGGTACCACAATCCTCCTCCCTATATTTTTTTCCCAACGAATATATGCTACTAAGTTTTAACCCCTTACTGCTTGCTAACTAAACCAACTAAAACCTGCTTTCTCTTTTCTTGTAAAATTCTTCCTCCTTAACAGTCAGAGCTGAGGAAAGAGGCAAGGGGAGAGATCCAGCATGAAGCAAGAAATGTTTTCTTTTCTAAGTCAACTCTTCAGTCTTAACTCTTTTAAGCAAGCATTTTGACTGTAGAAACATTGCTTATAGAAGGATTGTTGAGCAGAAAGCCTGACAGCAGCAGGTACTAAATAGAAAGCCATCTTAGTCAGACATTGTGGAAAGCTGCAGGAAGAGTCAGCAAGCGTCCAGACTGGCCTGTTGCCCTGCTTGGCACTTTGGACAGAACGGCTGTGTATTGCAGAGTCTTCATTCACCTTCTCAACATACAGCAACCGAAGGGAAATCTGTGACTCTACAACAGCTGAAATTCCTGCTTGGAAGTCAGGAGCGTTTGGGGTATACCAAGAATAAATATCTAGATGCATAAAGAGTCTTGCAAAGAGCAAAATTTGTTCTGTAAGGAATAATTGTCAGCTGCTATGATGCACATATTTTACACTTTTTCCAAGCCTGTGTTTACTGCTGTGTCAGATTAAACGATATAGATGTTATACATTGGTCAGTGGCTCACAGATCCTGACGGTGACATGCAGGGATCTACCATGAATCTACATCTTACCTCTGTGCTACAAGACATACAGTGAAACATTTTGCCACTTACAGTCCACTGGCTTGGCACTTCGGGTTCTGAACAGCATTTCTGGTGCAGTGGCTTTAAGAAGTCATGAGGGAGAAAATGCAGGAAAAATAGGCTGCCTCCCTAAACCTCTTGAGCCTGTTGTCAGGCCTTCTGTGATTCAGAAAAACTTGGCTTTTCTCCTGGCATCATTCCTGAGCAGCACTCTCTCCAGCACTGTTTTATCCGCTCACACAAACAGAGCCATCTCCCCCTGCATATAAATACACAAGGAAGATTTCTAGTTGAACTATTGTCTCCAAAAGCTACTGAAAGTAAAGGCAGCATGAATTAAAAGCAGACATAAACTCTAAGGAAAACATGACAACAATGATAGTTAGGTCTGGAAGTTTGAGGAGGTGCTCTGTATTGCTTCATGAGCAAGACAGCAATGCTTCCAGGTAGAGTACCAATAAATGAAAGTAATCACAGACTTTGAGGCAGAAACTACCATTCAGAATGAGAAGTATTCTCTTTGTTTTATGCCTTAAAATCATACTGAAACTATATAGTTTTGAATAAGAAAGGGTGGATCATATCTAGCTCCCATTACAACTTCAGGGTCTATTTTGGGGCATGCGTAAAGTTGACTGGATGAAAATTAATTGCAGACTTTTTGTAAGAACAGAATAGTGCATAAATACTTATTCTGAACTTCAGCAGCACTGCAGTGAAAAGATACGGAAATCACAACATATGATTTAAAGAGGAAACAAAATCACAGAGGAAGAGTAAAGTAAGGCTTTTGTTGGCTATGAATGTGGCTCAGATTGCCCTAGAAATACTATTTTATGACACAAGAGAAGTTAATCACATATTCCCAAATATAAATGCCATCATTAAGCAGTATGTTGGGTACAATTGTAAATCTATGTAGTGAGATGCAAATGCAAGTTCTGAAGAAATGTGGAGGTTACCTTTGCAGATGGTGTTGTGTCCCTTCTTTAATCCAAGAAATGCTACAGAACAGCTATGCAGCAACATTTCTCAATTTGTATGGTACCATACAGTTACTTATTTTAGGGGGTGCTGCACAAGCTATTAGAGTCTCACCTAAAAGGTTTTCAAAGTTGGAATACTACGGATAGAAAACAGGAGGGCAGAGAAGACCTGGTTTGAGTAAAATGGCTATATTTCTGGGAGGCAGACACTGTCAAAAGGATGAAATCCTGACTTCACTGAAGTCAAGGTTAGTAAGAGAGGGAGTACAGCATCTAATCACATCTGTAATTAGGAAGTTACTTTTCATACCACTGAGAATCCTGGGCTGAGTTAATAACAAAAAACATATTGAATCCAAATCAACTTACAAACTCCACTAGCTTTCCTGAGGCTAACATCAGCTCTTTCCACAGCTTGTCACACAGCTTGCTTTGGCTAATCTCAGTTCCATGGGCTTAATCAGAAATAGGCATTTCCTGCCATGTTTTTGTTTGTTTGCCTTTTCCTGTGGGTGATTAGAGTATCTTTGTAACTACTTGCATTACAGATTAAATACCACCTGCAGGTGGGCTGAAGTAATCACATTCTGCTGAATGTTTATTAAAATAGTAATTGCTTTCATTTCCTCATATACACAGTGCACACACTATTTGTTGTATAAAATTATGTTAAAATAAAGAAGTAGAACTATAAACCTTTACAGACATGGAAAACCTCACTTAGTCTTCAGCTTAACTGCACATAGCAATTGTAGATGGAAACAACTTGTTATTGCAGAAGCTGGTATGCTTGAATAATTTTAAGTGCTTTGAAAACCTTTTGCCAGTACTTTACAAATAGGTAGCAGCATTTGCGATGCCTAGGAAGCTTTACTTGCACAAACACTGAATTAATCTGGTGCTCAGGAAAAATATTCAGTGTCTGTCACAGGGCTTACCATATTGTTCTTTCTAATACACGACCAAAAAACTTCAGGAGTCCAAGTCTCCTTTTTGCATGTTGATGTGCAGTCTCCTGATTGATGAAACCTGTCCAGACCTCTGAAGTGCCTGCACTCCATCTCTCCAGTCCCGGTGATCCTCAATTTAAACAGCCTGTTTTTTGTTTTTTTTTTCCTTCAAACACTGCCCTCCTTGTCAGAGATGTTATCTGGCCAGTAGAAGAATGCCAAACGCTTTGAGTTCATGTAGACCTATACACCCACAAAGTCCTATGCTGATTAGAGCAAATAAGTCATGTTGTACAGTTTATGCAAACAAAAGTTGCACAACAGAATTTAGAAGCATTACAGTGGCCAGGTACTAACTGGAATCTGCTCCATTCCCCTTGTTTGATTATTCCCCTCAAAACTGAATGATGGTTTTTTATGTGTCTAATTCCCTTCATCAGTGGCAAAATAATTTCCAACATCAGTTGTTGGTTTTGACAATAGAACATGGTTGTTCTGATATCATACCATATCACAGCTCACTGAGCTTGCTCATGTGGGAGAGACCTCTGCTAAGCAAAACAAAGCTCATAGGAAATGCATGACTGAGCAGGTATTGGCTGAAAAGCCATGTACGTGAGGACACAAATCTTGTCCTAAGGAAATTAGGTTTTTTTCCTGGGAATCACTTCTTCCAATTTCAAATGCAGCAAGCCCTGAGCCCACAGCACCATACCACTGATACCAACAAAGCATGAACTAGCATGGAAAAAACATCAATGCTTCTATTCATGCGTACCTAATCTCAGAGAGCTGAGGTGGAGTGCATCTTCATCACATCTCCACAGCAAGCAAGAAACAGGTATTCAGACAGCTTTCTGGCGTTACTGGCTGGTGAGTGGGTCTAAAAAGGATGCCACCAGTCAATCAGTTGTCATCTCTGGTTCAGGAGCTTCTTTGTTAAGAAAAATAAAAAAAGTATCATTAGTTCTTTAGTCCTGTGTCATTACCATTCTTTCATTAGCTTACCTGTTACTAAAATTGCAACATTAACTAAACTGTACTAGATTTATCTTGAAACAGATTTTCAAGATCATTTAAATCATTGGAACCCTCATAAGCCAATGTGACAGATAAGATCACAGAATGGCCTGGTTGCAAAAAAGCACAGCGCTCATCCAGTTCCAACCCCCTGCTGTGTGCAGGTCGCCAACCAGCAGACCAGGCTGCCCAGAGCCACATCCAGCCTGGCCTTGAATGCCTGCAGGGATGGGGCATCCACAGCCTCCTTGGGCAACCTGTTCCAGTGCCTCACCACCTCTGGGGGAAAAACTTCCTCCTAATATTCAACCCAAACCTCCCCTGTCTCAGTTTAAAACCATTCTCCCTTGTCCTATCACCATCCACCCTCATAAACAGCCGTTCCCCTTCCTGTTTACACACTCCCTTCAAGTACTGAAAAGCTACAATGAGGTCTCCCTGGAGCCTTCTCTTCTCCAGGCTGAACAAGTCCAGTTCCCTCAATTTTTCCTCACAGGGGAGGTGCTCCAGTCCTCTGATTGTCTCTGTGGCTCTCCTCTGGACCCTATCCAACAGCTCTCTATCTTTCTCGTACTGGGGGCTCCAGACCTGGACGCAGTACTCCAGATGGGGCCTCACAAGAGCAGAGAGGGACAATCCTGTCCCTGCTGGCCACCCCTCTTCTGATGGAAGATTGTTTCAGATGCTGTTATTTTTTTTCTTATTGGTTTATTGGTAATTTGGAGAGCCCTTGTATTCAGATATCACTAAGGAGATGCTTTTTATATGCTTTTTGCTTTTGACTGGTCTTTCTCTAGAGAAAGACTTACACACCAGCCACTGTAAGGGGCTGGGGATTGTACTCTGGATCCCACTTCCTATTCCACACCAACTGGGGAGGAACCACCCCCAAAATTCTGCTTGTGCGATGCAGCCAGCTGAAGTTGCTATGCACAACATCCTTAGTTACCACTGGCTTCCCAAACATCTTGAAAATTACTCAAAATTAAATTAAACAGATAAAACATTTTTATTTGATTTGCCAAACTGATCTTTATAACGAGCTACTTGAATTCCTTTGTAATGCTACTTGTTGAAGAGCCAAGAACTGCTTAGGAATAGGCTTAGGAAAAAATAGGCTTAGGGAAATTTGCAACTCATCTTGACTTTTGGAAGTGAACATGGCTGGCATGGCATGGCAATCATTATTTTAAAAATGCAGTCTGTAGGCAGCTAAACATGGTATTTTCTTGCATATTAAATACCAGCATTTGGTTTCGAATCAATTTCACAACATGCTTGTGAATGCAGACCATACAATGATGCCAATGTACAGCATGAAGTCATCTCTGTGCGCTATTAGAAGAGCAGAGAGTAATTTTACACAAAAGGTGTCTACATCTGGTACTGTTCATAAACACTTTCCACTTTTCCCATTCAAAACAAAAATAGCAACGTAGGAAAATCTGGGAATCTTTCAAGAATTGCTATGAATTACAGGAGAAGGAAAGTTCCAGCAATTATGGAGATTTGCCACGGACGTTTGCATACTTATCCCAGCAAATGTTTGATGGTTTCATAGCAATTTGCAAACACATCATGTGCACTGATCGAGAGGTTGCTATTTTCAGGAACGAACCCAGGGCTCTTTACATACCTGGTGAAGACAAAATCTCTGAGGGACAACTTGGAGATAAAGTCTGAGGGGTTTTGTGAGCCCCCTGCTTCCCAATGACAGGGACTGTTTTAGGCCACACACAGTGGAGAGCTGGAGGATCTTCTGCTAAAATCATCTACCCCTTTCCCTTTCATTCAGACTCATCTCTGCATTCACAAAAGGGTGACCCTTCTGTGCTGCTAAACAAAATGTATTTCTTCTGCCTATGTTTCTTTCAAACTATTAGCATTTTTCTGGAGCCCACTTATATAAAAACTGAACTCCACATCTGAACTTAGCAGTCACTAAAAGAAGCAATCCCTTCATCCAGTATTAAAACAAATTAAATGCATGTCAGTTTCCACCCCAGAATACTATATTCCTCCATTCAGTAATAACATTCTAATTTCTTCAACTACTTTCAGCTCAAGAGGACACGAAGCTAAAACAATGTGCCTAGTTTTTTAAGTAATATTTCCTAATGTCATCAGTGTTTACCTTAAATGTAAACATTCTCCATTCATTCCCTGGCACGCTGATGTAGTGATCTGGTAGAGTGTGTTAGAATTCCCTGAGCAGTTTTTCACACAGTGAAATTTTATGGATCGTCCTACAGTTACATGCTCAAAAAAATAAATATAAAACAATTTAAAAAAAAAACCAATAGCAACAACAGAAAATGCAGAAATTCAGATTCTAGTACTTCTTAATGGAAACAAACTTGGCAGAAAACCAAGCAGCAACCTTTCCTTTCCTTTTATTTATGCTGTATGCCTAAGAGTGACGGTACTTTTCATAACCAACCATTTCACAAACGTGCAGAGTTGGAGGGCTGGCACAATGCGACTCTCACAAAAGAGTATCCACTTTCAGCCTTTCAAGGTTTGCAACAGTCCATTCCAGAAGCTGAGTTCTGCAGGAGTACCAGCTTAACAGAAGCCTTCCGCTTCTTTAGTTGGCTGTTGACAAGGAAAAAAGAAAAGATAAAGACAACAGGGGAAGGTAAAAGCCAAGCGATTTTACTAGCAACACAGTAATTGACAAAAATTTACACTGCATTAACAATTGGATTCATTCTAGTGAATGGCAACAAGGGTTTACTCGTTGAAAAGCACAGCTTTTCAGAAACCTGAATTTGACCTAGACAAGTACAGGGGGACAGACTTTAACTGAGACATACTGGCGTAGCCTCACTTCCTTCAAGTACCTATGCTTACAGGCATGAACTGAGATATCCAAAGTTCATTTGTTTTTCAGACCACAAAAGTAGGGCTTCATGTTCTACCAATGTATTTTAGTAAAGCTGAGTAATGGAGTCTCACTTTGCTTTAGCCCACACATTTTCATGTTTCCCATACATCTGTTACCTTTTTCAGGCTCTCACTGAACCAAAAACACATCTGAATTTCCAAACTCTGAATTTCCAAACATCTCCTGACTCGGTTGAGTTTGTTCCCGTTACTTCGTTTTTTCTGTTGCACATATATCAACTAATGTTAAACAATGAAGACAACTAAAGTAGTGTCTTCTCCACAGGTTATTAAATGACCATTAATCTTTTCCTTTCAGCTTGAAGTCCTCCACAGAGCGACGGAGTTAACTTAATTTGGACATTACACAGAAATTCAGATGTGAAAGCTGGAGCAGAGAACATGGCTGAAGAGGTAACCAGAATGGTGCAGCAAAGGAGAAGACTTTGCACAATATCATGGCAGCCTCTCTGAAAGGCAAACTATCTAAGTTGTCAGAGCAAACAGATAGTTACCCAGCATCCAAAAATATACTTTGTTTGCACATATTTAGCTAAAGGAATATTAAATAATGAGATGATAGTTAAAGAATAGATAATGAGATAATGAATGAAAGGTAAACAAAGAACAGGAAAATGTGATTAGCCATCTTCATTTCACTGGCCTCAATATTTTTGTTACTTAAATCAATGACAAAATCACTCTTAACTACAGGTGAAAGACGTTTGAAACCGTTGTGTGTGCTTGCTTCTGTTGTGATAAGCTTCAAGCTGCACCTCCCAACATGTATTTGCAAGCACTCAAACAATTCTTACAGCACTATCTGTTTGTCCAAAACAAAACCACGGGTTTGAAGAAAGAGTACATGCAAAGACAGTATGTTGCAATTTGAAATGTCAAAATATGTTTTAAAAAAAAGTTCTAAAGTCACCTATGATATTTGATACTCTATTCCCATGTTTCTCTTAATTTGTTTATGTAACACTGCTGCAAGCTGCTGAACAGGAATGGCTGCATTTTTGGGATGGATGTAGTAAGCCCATAAGCATAGACTAGGGAATTTAGGGAATTTAGGAATTTAGAGGGAGAAAGCGAGGCCATATACAAAGGACAGAAAGAGCAAGAGGGCTTCAAGACCTCAAGTGAGGGCAAATTCTTGGCTGCACTGGAGATTACAGGAGTTTGTTCAATTGTTTCAGGAAAATCTAGATGATAAGGGTGGCTATGATGTGCTTGTATCTTGTGTAATCCATCTCAACTGTGGAACACAAGGACCAAAACAACCATTCTCTTGAGATGGCCTCCTCCTTACAAATTTTCAGTTCAAAAACCTATCTCCAAAGACAGCAGTTTGGCAGCTTTAAGACTGATTCTGGGATGAATAGGATATATTCTTTTAGCTATTCAAGTAAAGGAAGGAAGAACAAATAAAATATTGAGATTCTTCCTGCAGAGATATTACCACTCAGAATACTTGTACGTGTTAAAATCTTTCCTTTGGATTACTTTCCAGTGAGCTCTCACAGTACCTCCTGAAGTCTGCCTCAATCGCATTTCTGTGCTCTGCCAAATGTCTCCATGACTATATTTTCCAGTATGATAGGACTTCTGTGATGCAAACTGCATTACCATGTAACCATCATCTGGCTTCTTCCAGCAAACCCAGCCCTGCAGCAGAAGTGAAAGAAGGCACTGTGAATGTTTCATAACAACTGAGATGAATACAGATTAATCAGAAGCAAATCTAAATTGAAATAATTGCCTTAGTTTGACAAATTAGAATTCATACAGTCAGCCTGACAAGAAGTGCTACAATTTCTTTCCAGTAGCAAATCCCAAATCAGCTAAATAATATTTAAACCCCTCTCACATCCACCTCCAGTTCATTTTCCACGAGGACACCCCCAGCTCATGCCGAAGGGCAACATGGTTCCCACTTGGTAATTCATCTTCAGTGCTCCTTCAAGCACAGAAAGTGTCAAAGCTGTCAGCTTTTGTTTGAGCTGATGAGCAGCGTGTAGACAGAAGGCAGAGAAGATGTACGGCAGGATGTGGTTGCACGGTAGGTGGCACTTTCCTCTATGAGGTTTCAGTCTGGCAAGAAGCCCTGGTCAGTTCCAGACAACAGATACATTGTCCAAAGGTTCAGAAATTGAAGTGTTATTTTTTCCAGTGCTTTTCACTTGCAGAACTGCTGATCTGCTGTTGTCTAAGAATACAGCCTCATGTCTCTCTTCGCCATGGGGAACGGGCTGTTGTTGGAATCCTGTAAATATTGTAGTGAAGTCTTGTGCTGAGTGTTCTGACCACATTCAAATCAGGTCAACCTCACTCCGCTGTGCAAAATGATCTTAGTGGTTTGATTTGGATGAAACTGTTCTTTGTGTGCTTTGCACACACCTCTTCTATCAACTGCTATTTCTGTGAGAGTGGCTACTTTCCAGGAATGGAGAAATTGATTTCTGTGTGTGCTTGAGAAGGTGAAAAAGAGACAATTCAGCTGAGTTCACAGTTCACCTGACACTGTTGTTAGAATCTCAGAGGAGATGGTATGAAACAGTGACCCCCTGAAATCCTTCATCAGGAATTAGACAATACAATAGTTACAGTGGTTTAAAATTAATTTTTTCCACGGGCCTAGAAATAGTCTAATCAAACAAAACAAACATGTGGAATGCATCAGGCTTAAATTTTCAACATCAGCAACACTAATAGACCTTTTCTATAGCCAGGCACAACCCCTGTAATTCTACAAATTAGACTGAGCCCCTGGGAACTGTGCAACTGCAGCTGCTACACAGATGTGCAGATAGAAAATAAAGCAGATTCTTCCAAATAAGACTGGATGGGGTTCTGAAGCTAATAAAATTACCACTGATCTAGTGTTGACTGATAACTTTCTTCATAAGAAAAAGCCATACATTTTACCCCGTAGCAAAACACAGTCAGAGCTGAAAAGCGTCTTCCCACGGATGGGTGACAAAATCAAATTCCTCTCACTATCTAAACTCAACTGTGCTGCAACAAGAACTGAGGACAAACTCCCACTTCAGAGATGGTTAGATGACTAAACAAACTTTCAAAAGTCTGGCCTTGAGCACTTGTTTTTTCGGCACTTTTGACAACCACAGCTCTAAGATCTAAAGAATCTGACCGTGGCAAGTTTGTTTGGTGTGGAGCCCGTGTGGTTCAGCAAAACGCTTTAACAAAATGACTTTATAGAGCTCCGTGAACTTTACCAATTGGAAACTATAAATAAGTCACCAATGTTCAGGCACTGAACTGAACTTCAACAACCTTTAAGAAATCCTAATTAACACAGACACTGACAGCACACCGAACACTTCGGACTGCTCCTTTATGTGGGCATACCCATTCACAGCTAGATTCAAATGGCCAGAGTGGAAAGAATCCCCCTGCACTTAGGAAGAGAGAATAAAAAATGAACAAAGCGGTGATGAATATAGAGCGTGAAGCAGGAAGGGACAGGAAACAAGGAGAAAAAAAAAAAAGAGGACAAGGATTGAAAATGGACAAGAGTTGTAAGTGGATGTCACTGATGTGACAAATTCATAGGTGAGGGGGCAAAAGAGATCTTTATCAGTAAGCACCCTCCCAAACACACACATCTTACTGCAGAACTGTTTAAAACAGATTAGAACTGATTAAAACTGCATTTTAATCAAAAAGGCCTTTTACATGCTCCTCTTGGAACCTCATCAAAGTGTTGCCTCCTTAGTCAATATATTTCTTTAAGTCCCCAAATGTGCCTGAAACATTCCCTTTTGCTACTGCCGTAATGGCCTACAATCACTACGAGCTGTGGTCTTTTCAGCTAGGGTAAACAATATTGTGCCAATATTTGGCTGACAAAAACCTCCAGAAACATACCAGGAGCTTAAAATGGAGACATTGTAATTTTGTAGACAGCACTCCTCCCTGTGAATTACTGTTCTGCTAGCATCCTACCATGCCATTAGCAGACAGCAGTCTGATACCAGCCCAGCTAACCTAGGGCTTGTTTACAGTGCAATGTATTTGCTAAGGCATCACCACACCAACGTAACTACTCCCTTTCTGCTCTCTAGCCACAAGCAATCTCTCCAAGATTTGCAGTACGCACCACAGAAGTTTCAGAGACCCTGGCAGCCTTTCACAGAAGTAAGCAGCACAACAGTGGTGCCTTTGCCCAGCTCCCAGGGCACACGCCACAAACATCTTCTCAAGCCAAATTATTCCTATATAGTTTCCTTGGAGTGCAAGGTATTTCCATTCCATACCAGTCTAGAGCTGCTTATCTGGACTAGTGGGTCATTGTCCATTTTCCACCATCTGAGTCCAATGACTGAGAAGACTTGCTCATAACGTGCTGTTTTTAAAGCTCTTTCCAGATAAATACATGATGATATTTTTAAGGATGCCTTCCTGCAGCAGCTGAAAACATTACAGACTCTGACACCTACCTCATGGGGAATGGCATGCAGAGCTGAAGCTCAAAGCAGCACTGAGGCAATATCACAGGGAGCCGATCCTATTCCTCACCCAGTCTTGCAGATCACCCCCTGCACGCGGCAGATGCTGTGGCTGATCAGCATGTGGCTGATCCTCCAGAGAGAGGCAGGTCAGCATGCTGCACACTGGCCCAGCTTCCTCCATTTCCACCCTGGAGGGGCAAAACTCACAAGGGGAACTTAGGTATAAAGTGCCATAACACGCAGAGCAGCTGCTATTTCTCTTTGTGCCCCACTCAAGAAGTCAAGGGAAGAAGTTACAGCTTTGCTCATCAGCTTTTGGCACTGCCTCTTTCTTTACATGAGGATAACTGGAAGGCTGGATGAACTAGGGAATTGGTAATGAGTGATAAAATGCTTTTCAAACACCACATGTGCTTCTGATCAGTATTCCCTGGACAGCACTGCAGGGCTGCCATTGCTGCAGAACAAGACTGCCTATTTCACTTTTATGTATTGGTGGTAACACAGAGGCAGCTAATCATCCCAGTTCTGTAACACTGTAAGTAATAATGCTTGTCCTCAAAAGTTTGTATGTAAGACAGCCAGTGGAAGAAAGGAAATCATATCTTTGTTTTGCTATGGCAACTGATGCACTGGGATGTTTTTGCAAGGTCACATCGGAAACCTGCAGCTGAGCCAGAATTTGAACCTATCTTTTCTGCATGCAATTACATCACTGCCCTAACAGGTCCTTCCTTCCTGTCATACATTTGTTGTCTGACTTCTAGCTAAAGGCTTGAACCCAAGAAAATCAGCATGGAAAACAAGCATTACACGATTGCATCTAGCAAACAATTCCATCAGCAGTCAGCAGACAAAAATTCCTACTACACCTGCAGATCAGGACAGAGCAGTTATTCTACTGGCAAATCACAGTCAAATGCTACCTAGCTTTATTATGAGGCTCCCCATCGCATGTTCTAGGAGGTATAATTCTGGGCCAACTTTGAAAGCTATCCATGGAAAAAAAACGGCAAAGCTTGTTTGTATCTGTGCTGTGGAAGTGTGAACAGTACTAGGAGATGGAAATTTAGACCTAATGTACCAGCAGAAAGAGCTGGACATTGCTCAGCACATCGTTCAGCACAGCTGCTGGTTCACTGCCCGTTGCAGATACCTTTGCTTTCCTCAAGGAGCCCTAAATAAGAGCCTAGGATCTGACTAAGCAGAAATTGTTTGTTCTCTCCCAGAATGTAATGACAATTGCATTCATTTTGGGGAAGGTTTGCAGATACAGCATCATCAGCGCTAATGTCTTTGGACTGATGCTGAGCTTGTACAGAGCACACTGCTACTTCTCAGAACAAGCACAGTAACAGAAAGGACAAAGCAGAGAGGGAACACCAAGAAAACTCACAGCAGCAGATACTGTGAAATGGATAGCCTTAATTTACTGCATATTCTTCTCAGAAGTTACGGTAATAGAACATAAAAATAAAAGAGTTCCATATATTTCAGTTGTTCACAGATCTGAATGAGATGCATGCTAGCATTGCAAATTCCACTTCAAAAATTTAAGTGCAAGTAATAATCTGTTTTCCCCACTTAGTTATTGCTGTAAATCTGTAACATTCAACACTTTCACTTCACTGAAAAATCCTAGTTCACAAAAAAGAAAAAAGAAAAAAAAACTGGCTTAATTTTGGATTGGGTCAAAATGCTTGTGTGTTTTTTTTGGGGGGGGATGAGGAGGGGGATGGAAGGGGGGAAATCTCCCTGAAATCTGATAAAGTACATCCACGTTGAGAAATCAAATTTCACAATAACAACAAAACTCTTGCTGTACAAAGCTGTACACGTAGCTTTGCTCCTGCATTCCTGCAGGTCTACAGACTAATACACTTCGAAGAAACCTTATTTCAGAACTATTCAGTGGCTATGAGAGTTTTCAAGACTCCTAGTTCTTTTACTGCTTCAGCTGGGACCCTTGGGCCAGCCTATGCCTTGGGTTTCCGTGTTCTAGCCACTCCTTGGAAATGCAGCTTCTATGGCGTGGGGAAGGTCACAATTCAGAAAAGCCAAACACAAAAAGAGAACCAAGCCAGTCCAATACAAATCAGCCTTACAGGCAGAGTTTCAGTAGAGTTGTGAAGTTGATTTGGTGAAAACTCGCCAAAGTCTTTTATTGCAGAAGAGCTGCTTTAAATGTCAGCATGGGTTCTAAGAGAAAACTAGAACTATATGCCTTAAGAGACTTTGAAAGAGCAGCTAGATCTAGGGAAACCTGCCTACCCAAAAGCAAAAAAAACCCACCCAAAATGCCAACAAAAAAAGCCACAAAAAACCATTTATTTTTTCCAAAGTCCCTCTTATTCCAGAAAGTTATCAAGCAGCAGTCTACACTGTCATCTTCTTGACAGCGACTTAGAATACAGCCAAATGACAAAAGGCAATTTCGATGTATTTTGGTGGCACAAATTTCAAAAGCTCTCTCTCACATAAGGCCAAACCCTCCAAGAGATGCATGAGACAAAGTGGATTCACTGATTTTCCTGAACATACTTCTGAAATTTTGTAAAATGACTCAAGGAATCTAAATTGTCATGGTTAAAAGGTAGCAGGAAGATTTACAGGAACAAATAAATGAAACTGTATCATGCATCACGTTGACCTTCCAGCTACAAATCCAGACAAAACAGGTGATAATATAGTTAACCAGAATTGAATCTAATGAACGTAAAAATAGTTGTGCTCTCTTTGTGGACAAGATGTTATCTGGAAGGAAAAGCAGAGGGTGTTTGAAGACAGACAGATACATTTCTCAAAAAGTCTTTCGTAAAATACCAGGTCATTTAGGAAGTTTCCTCTTTGAATGCCTTTCCTTCGTGCCTTCTGTAACATGCCTTTCTCATTAACTTAAGTGGGAAAAGCAGGCACATTAAAATAGTTCCCCTAGGCTATAGTAGGGAATGTTTCTGGCACTTCCACCATTGTCTTAACTCCACCTACCACCAGAAAAACCATAGTGAGAGAACTGGAGTAAGGAGAGCATCTATGACCTTGTGCCCATTAAAAGTACCTCAATCAGAGTACGCAGGGATCTGCTATCTGAGACTAACAGGCCCAGTACTGAAATATTACTATACAGAACCTAATTTCCAGAAGTGTTTCCAGCACGATTACCTGGAAGCAAGCAAGGCTAGGAAGAACGTAGGGACACAAAGAAAATCCTGATCCTAAAGCTCAAGGGAAAAAAGAGGAGGTAAAGTAAACACGATTTTTCGGTACTATAAAACACTTATTTGATTTGGTTCTCATAACTGTAATTAGTTAGCTGATGGGCATACAAATGTTGTTAAGCCAAGTAAAGCATGTAACTTTCTAAAGGATTTGCCAAAGTAATAATTAGATTTTTATGTAGCAAATGCTGTTACTACTCAGGGACTGCCCTCTCTACTGTGGGTATAAAAAGATGCTAGAATATTATTATTAGAGCTGAGAAAAAGGCTTGTTAATGCATGAACTTCTGAAAGCATTTGTTTCAAAGTTACTAATGCCAACTCTGGGTGGCTACAAATACAGAACACAATCTAATTAGACCTAATCCTTAGATCTAGTAAAATTAGGCCCTAAAACCACAAACTTTACCTGAATAGTAAGGGAGATTAGGATTTGATCCCATGTCCCTGATGTTAATTTGTCACCCTAAATTGCCTGGTAGTAAACAATGGAAGGCCAATCCAGTGAGGTTGCTAGAAATTTAGGGAATATAATGCCTGGCAAAGATAAAGAAAGAATACTGTCTCCTGTTTACACTGGACATCAGCTGTATATGATTATCTGACCAGCTAGGATTAACTGGGCAATTATCCTGGCAAACAATGGGACATTGATGACAGTAAAACAAAAGCATCTCAGAGCACCTCCTTTGTTAGCATTGCTACCAGCTGGAGCCCCACTGAATTGTGTCCCTCCTGGCTGTCGTCCCAGTGCTATCAGTCCCCAAACAAGGACTCCACAGTTACAGGGGAAGCAGCGAGGGAAACAGTTTCTCTAACCTGTGAGCATTTAAGAATTCAAATATTTTTCCTCACTATAAAAGGAGCTGAAAATTTGGAAGGGAAGATGTCCACAGACAAATCACATGCAGAAGAACAGAGAGAACAGTTTTGCTTTCCACCCTTTTGGAATATTTCCTTCAGATTTTCATCTCCTTTATCTGAGCAAAAGCTGCATTTCAACGCTGAATTTCTAAAAGAAAAAAACAGAGAGAAAGAGAGAGAAATAGCAGAATAGGAATATCAAAAAACTCAGCTAGATTGTTGAATCTTTCCTGGCAACAATTCCAGTTCAGCAAATGGATTCATCTCATCAGAAGATTTCTGACTGGCAGTAGCCAGTGATACATAAAAAGATAAAAGAATAAAACAACAGCCTCATTCCCATGACTATTTCAAGCACAGAGCACTCCATTAAGGCCTGGCATGGCAGCTGCCATACTCTGTGGTGCTGTTTCCTACCCAATACCATAGCAGGCCTAACCAAATCCCAATAATTCAGAAGCTTAGACCTAATTCATCATCTGGCCAATTATATTTAGCCATAATGTTTTCTCTCCTGTAGAAGGTGAACATTCTCACTTCTGTAACGCATCAGAGGATGATGATGTCTGTAGAACACTTCATACTAAATCTTAAAATAGCTACAGTCTATAGCTAACAAAGTCTAAGACTCAATAACTTCCATGAATTCAAGTAGCTTTTATTTCTCATATTTCATTCCAGAGACCGATAGTCACTGAAACTTCATCAGCTTCAAATATACACTAAGTAAATAAGAGTGCTCTTCAGTTTAAGGAAATTAGTTGCATATACAGATATTTTTCCAGAAATTGAAGGCTGTGGTATTTCTTTTCTCCTGCTTTTTTGTGTCCAATATTTGGTGGAGATTTACTGAAGTAAAAAAGAACCACAAGGAAAGAGGAAAAATTACTTGAAAGTCATGCAAGTTAGCAAAAAGGAGAAAGCATGAAAGAGGGTCTTAGTACTTCATATTGCTAAGCAGGAAAGAAGTTGGGCAGAGATACTTTTTAATGAATGCGATGCTACATTTACATTCTTGTTCTCTCTGGAGATTTACACGTATTTTTAAGTTTTGACTGATAATAAATAGTAGATTTCCTGCCATTAACTGCAATGCTCCCTTTTCCCCTCCCAGGTTAATGGGCTCCATCCAACAGATCGAGCCCTTTGCACACAATAGCTCCCTTACTGCTGAGGCCCTGCAGAGGCCTGCTGAAAGCACACAAAAATATTTCTTCTGCTCTCTTCCTGAACTTCTTAAACTCTAGGTGACACCGAGTAAAGTACACTTTAATGGGGCCTCAGTCAAGTAAGCCAACCTTGTTGAACTAAGCAACGCTAGGTAGAAATAGAAAATAACTTTAAAAGACATTCTTGTTTCTTTCTGGAGGCTTGGTTCTTACTTTCCTTCGCAAGGAAATACTTATGTTCCCAGTTTTAATCCTCACATTACTGTAGAGTCAGCCAGCATTATTCAGATAAAGCAGCTACAGTTCATTATGCAGTGCTGCATCTGGTTTACGGCAGTACTTCTCCACTGCCACAGCAGTTGTCTGCTGGACTATGATTGTGATTTTCACTGAGTAATTTCCTCTGGTAGTCACCCAAGTCCAGTTAGCTAGAAGCAAGAGATGATCTAGGTCTCTTGTCACACTCCTTGAACATATATAATAAACACTGTCTTGAGACAACATTCCTCATTCAAACTGTACTTTGTATTGCTCAGCAGCATGCTTTACAACATTAAAGAAAATCAGCAAAAGATTAAGAGAAACTTGTGCACGTTAGAAATTCACCTTCACTCAGAAATTGGTTTAAAATCAAGCGAAGTATTCTACATCACAAGGATTTGCATGTACAGGGGTTAGACACTATCCTTCAAATATTTTACACTTTTATGCTGTGATAGTACTGTGATAGTAGCATATGTTGCTTATATTGATTTGACAATCTGTGTGCAGTAAACAAGTGAGGATCTACGCAACTTACAAACATTCAGGGTCTATGGACTCCCCAGTGATACAAGTAAAAGAGTAAACATTGGGTGGCAGGGCTACTTAATGTTGGAGGTAGCAGGGCTGAGGAGTACACAAGGAATGAGCAGGCACGTAAGATGCATGGGTAGCTGGAAAATGTATGGGAGGATTTTAAAAAGCAGAAGCGTTGATTTTAACAGGATCCTTCATCCAAAGTATAGTGAACCTCTCAACTTCACGCAGGTGTTACAGACCATATCTTCCATCAAGACATTTGTGATCTTTCCACAGCAAGCAGAAGTAGTAACCTTATCCATCTCTTTCTCGTACACACCTAGACTAATATACACGTTCCTTAACATTGATAAGAAACACTTCACAATTGTTTTTACTTTCAGTAGAAACTGAGAATAAATCACTGTATTCCACAAGAACATGAAATTTTCTATCTTTAATCTCAGTGTGATATTGCAATGAGAGAAGCCAGGAGTGTTTTAGTAGACATTATTTTATCCTTGCTGTGCTTTTCTCTGGAACAGAAGTTATGTTTAACTGTGTGGTCATGCAAGCGCTGGGAAAAAAGATGGAAGACATAAGATGTCTTCAAAAAGATGCTGTGCTACTAGTATTGTAAATCTCAGTCTTTATACACTCAAATTGCTATGAATATGATAAACCTACATTATCAAAATCATGCAGTCTTGAAACAGTTTTAATTTGGATTAGAATAAGAGTCATAAAAGACCTGAAATTTGAAACAAACCCAAACCCCAAGCCTTGATACTGTCACACGTATTTAAAGAAATTTGACTATACCAAAACCTGTCAAAATTAGCTAATGAGCCATAAATCAGCATGAGCTATAAACACTCTTTCAGGTGTAGAAAATAGTGGGAGATGTAGATTCTTCTTACCAGCTTAATCTGTACTTTCTATTTAGGTTTTCTTGTCTTTCACTGACCTCTGGGCACAGTCCTGGTAGGGCTCCAGCATCAAATTTCTGTTGACAGCAGACTGTTTGCAGAGTCCGAAAAGATTAACTAAACTCTATCTTCCAGGATTCCACCTCCACCAGTTTCTTACACAGTTGTGCATTCTCTGGATTTACATGTATCTAAAACTTCTTTATGACTGAAAAGACACAAATACACATTCCTTCATGCCTACTAGTATTTATACACAAGCAGCCAGTCTCTACCACTGCACAGCTACAGAAAATGCACCTCTTTCATGCTGGCATTAATGTATTTCATTCAATATTCAAAAGCAGTCTTAGGAAGGAGAGTAACATTTTCTTTAGTATGAAGCAGTTCCCAGTTTTGAAAATCTTACCACATGAATTAGATGGCAAGTCTATAAACCCTGAGGCAACGTAGGATACACACACTCCTTTTAATACAAGAATTTGATCATTTAAACAGCCACATGCATTTTGAAATATAGTCCTTGGAATTTTCACTTTACCCCCAGGCATTCTTTAAACAAAGGCTGCCTACATTTGCTGCACAGGTCTTCACACAGAGGTTAAAAACAACATCTTACAGTAAAAACCACAGCAACAAGAAAAACGCCAGTTTAAATGATGAGCCACAGCTGGGGATCAAGGGGTCAGCATTTTAACCTGAAGGAAATCCCTCTTCCACTCTTCTTATTATTTATTGAGCTAATTTCTGAACTATACTGCCATGAAGAGCACCGTTTCTGCACTTTCGCATGTTTACCTCTATATTTAGAGCAACTGAACAAAAAATGGCACAAGTAGGAAAGCAATCCACAGCTACTACAATACCAACTGCCTCTATTTTCCTTTTGCCTCTCCTTACCCCACAACCCACAACAAATTTTGCTTTCTCCATAACTTCAGTTCACTATATTTAGGTTAAACAGTCGCAGCCCTTAAGCTGAGATGCTTATCTCCTTTCAACTGCTAGCATCTAAAAGTGATCACAGTCCTCAGGCCTTTGTGAACTTTGCAACTTGCTGGATTTTTCTTCCTATGTGTCTATTCTGAAAAAACCAAACCCATGGAAAAACTAACTGAAACCAAATGCCAAGTGATCAGGGCCAACCATAACACGAGAGCCCTAAAATAACAGGAGAGACACTGCGGTAATGCCTGACCTTCTGAACTGTACATACGGGTTGAAGCAAAACAGCCCAAGTTCATGTCTTAAATGGTGCTTACTAATAGTTTATTTGTAATGCAGAAGAACACAGTTTATAGAGCCATGATTTTAAAGCTTCAACGACTTGCTTTGCATGCCAGAAATGACTTCACTTTTGGAATAAGCTTAAACAAGGTCACAGTTGAACTTTACTAGCTTGTATGGTCAAAAAATATTGAAGGAGGCAGTTTCAATGGCTGTAGACACTACCTCTGTCTTCTACCATGCTCCCACCTCAAAAAAAGGCAGGTAGTCTAGCAGATTTTCTGCTCCAAATATAGGGTTATTTGGCTGGCTCAAATCTAGCAATTCTACAATTTCAAATCAAAGTTTACAGACCTACAACACAACTTCAACAAATTTTTTACAGGGAAGTTGCCAGCCTGTTTCGATGTGCACCCAGCCCTTAATCAAGTGATACATCCATCAATTACACTTGGATTAGATCCATAGAAACGTGTGTGATCCTTATAATCTACCTATAATCTATAATCTTACTGAGGACAGAAAAAAACCCACAGTCCTTTGTATACATCTAAAGTGTTCAGATCGTAATGCCATCAGGAGGCTTAGTGATGAGAAACAGTTATCTTTGTGAAGATAAAGAAACGGTGATGCCTCAGTGAACAGTAACTTCAAACAAGAAAACTACTGCAGTGTTAATTCTACAGCGTCTATGCCACACATGTACAATGAAACCTGATTTAATCAAAAGCCCAGCTGCTGCTGGCAGAAATATAGACAACACTTCCTTTTCCTGCATATTTTCACTTCATTTAAAAAGTTTCATATGAATAACAAGAAAAATACAGTTTTATCTTCCCTTCCACCTTGGTCTTGAGTACATGCATATCTGTGTATCCATGCATATAGCCCTCTCACAGCAGAAGCTACCAAAGACCCTGGAAGAGATGGGCATGTAAATAGGTAAAAGAGCCCAAAACCATGCAATTTGCTATATTCTAATTGATAGATTAACTGAAATAAACAGTTTTGACAGTCCAGAAAGTGTTGAAAGAGATGTGACAGCCAGACTATAGAGGGGAATAAAAAAAATATATCAGTAAAATGTTTCTTAATGTATGAAGAACTCGATAATAAAAATGGAATCATTCATCATACACAAACAGATAGGGCAGTGCAGCCAAAGAATGAGCTGTTACGAACAGCTCATTTTGGCATAGGATCATACTTAACTGTACTACTTCCTCCAGCCCGTAGGTGAAGTCCTGCTAGAAATACTGCTGGGCAGAAACCAAACTTTCATCTGACCAGAATCACTGAACACAAACACTGAGACCTTTCCAACAGAACTCTTAGAGAGGAAGTAAAAATACGAGGGCTGCTTCAAAACTAATGTCTCCTATTTTATTCCAATGGCTCCACGCATCAGAGGTGAAATGTTGGTGATATGGCAGTAGAAGTTGAACCTTCCTACCAATACTCCATTACATTTTGTTGTCATGTAACAGGTGGCAGCAGAGGGGCAGTCTGACAAAATGGCATTGGACATGGAAGTACATACAAAGCAAAGGTGTGAATCCTCCACGCAGAAAAATTGCACCCACTGACAGTCACCAGTGCTTGCTGAATGTTTCTGGAGACAAGAGAGTGGATGTGAGCACAGTTTGGGGGTTTTGGTATCAAAAGTGAAGAACATTCGTTTCTTTTTTTTTCAGCTGGTTATAGCTGCAATAGAAGAATACCCAGAACTAATCAGGGCTTTGACAAGGATGCCTATGACTTACAGGAAGCTGGCAAGGACATGGAGTACCAACATACTGCTCCACCATACCACGTCTTTGTACTTGATCTTCTGCTGACAGCACTCATAACGTTTTCAGGATAGCACCACAAGATGCAGACATGACTTTGCAGGGGAAATAATAATTGCAGGCTGCAATGCCTTCCTTCTGAAATTCATAATGATTAAAAGTCCAATTATTTCATATGATCAAAACAGAAATCCTTCAGCCCTGACATCTGCCCAGTCCTACGATATGAAGGATGATCTTGATCTTTACAAAAACATCCTTGCGACATCTGCCTCCCCTCCCACCCCTTCAAACTATCAAGCTATTCTCAAACACTTGTACAAACAGGAAAAGGAAACTGAACTGACACTAACATTCTAAGCTTCAAAAATTACTGAGCTCCCTCATGCTGCATCATTTGTTGCCTTTTCAATCTTAATGAGGTACAAAACGTGGCGGCACAAAAGCTTTACTCAATTCTTAACAATTTTAATTCTTAACATTGAGGGTTAATTTACAGCTTACTCCAAAGCAGCACAAGCAAACAAGAGGTCTTACTCCAGAACTTTGAATTGTTATCTACACAGGATTGCAAAAGTTTTAATTTCTGATTCCAGAAAGTTATCTTAGCTCTTCTGTATACTGTCCTCTCCTTCTAAAAACAATCTTAAATTCCTGACTGATAAATCTCTTTAAGTCAAGAAAGCAGGATGATTTTGCAACTTTTCCTCTATCTGGTATTTTCATAAGTGCTGGAGAGCAACAAATAGCAGTGACACTTCCTAATGATTTTGCCTACATCAGTTTCTTGTGAACTAAAAATTCACAATAATGCAGACCCATTAAACAAAACATATTCCTAGCATGGTGTGAAAATCAAGCATCTGACAATCTAAGTAACAACACTTTGCCTGTTTTTGTTAAATTAAAACACTCAGACTGCAATTTATGTATTAATGAAAGGAAGCTCGTGCAATGTTGATGAATTTTGTCCTTAGTCCAGTTTAGAAAAACTTTTGGAAAGCACCTACATCAACACAAAACTTCAAACGCAACGCCTGTAAGCAGCAAACTACCTTCCTGAATGAATGAAAAGAAAATCCATGACTGTACATTTTTAAGACTATGACAAACAAACTAGCTTGTGTCTCATAACTGACTGTGCATTATTTGCCATGGCCCTCCCTTATGCTGGTCGGGAAGCTAGGACTTTGTATTCCTTTGCCTTTCTATAAGCTGCCTGTGATAGCAAGACTTACTTGGAGAAGTAAGAGAGAAAGAAAATGATTATGGAGTTAAGCAGCCAGCTACACCAAGGAATGCCTGCAAGGCATGCACCGTGCTGCGTCCTCAAGATGAAATATTTGTTTTTCAAAGCAATTGAAGAGAAGGAACTTCCAACAACAAAAAAGGATCTAGAGATTCATTAGGACTTACAGTTCAACTAGATGAAAGAAAAATCCCACTCACTTCTATCAACACTTCCATCTGAACAGAATATACTGAAAATGGTTTTAGAGTCAAACCCCTTGGCTTTTGCCTACTGCACTCATCAACTGATATTTTCTTGGAATTATTAGGTTGCAAACTTTTAAAAATTATTATTTATTTAAATCAAGCTGAACATTTCCATATTCTGAAAAACAAAAGTTCATGGGAGCAGTAATATTGATTCTCATCTGGGTTAACAACTGACAAATACTGCAAACCTTCCATGAAGATGAGCCTGCTTAGCATAAACAGAACTGTTGTCAGATTCAAAAAGTAACCTTTCCATTAAAAAAGGGCGTATGTGCTGGTCATAACCTATGGATGAGCTGAGCCAGATGCATTTGTTTTCATGGTGTGACGGTTGTAAGACCAGCCAGAACGTCACATCACTGCCAACACTGCTGAAACGCACCACAGCGCTGCGCTCACATCCGCTGTTTTCTCTCTGGAAACATTCAGCAAGCTTCAATCAACGTTGGGTGCAGTGTTTACTGCGTGGAGGAATTCAGTGACACACCTTTGCTCCACACACTTTCCCACGTCAGACACCATTCTGTGTGAGTGCTTTTTGTGATGTTTTGAGGGCGTCTATGAGAGCTTCTTCTTCCCAACTGATTATGATTTTATTGTGGCTAGATGGCTAAATAGCAAATTACTTTTCACATACTCAAAATCCGGCCACAAGCTGCTACACCAACGTTTCACAGAAATTTCCAATCATTTCACTTGCAGCAGCATGCTTGGAATTTTAAGGATTTTATTTCAACTCATAAAAAGTTTTCTCTCAGTTGCTGGAAAGCACTAGAAAGTGGGTATCTGAGCTATCTGGAAGGATCTGTGAATGACATTCCCTGTGACAGACCAGACTCAACTGAGGTTAGCAAATAAAATTCATTAAAAACTAGGCCAACAGGATAAAGCCCCTTATTAAAAATCGTAATGTGTGAAAAAACGTATCATTACTAAAGCATGCACAGAGTATCTACGCATATCATCATCTCACCATTTTAACAACTTACAAGCTTCATTAAGTCTTATATATGTTTCCTCATAAAAATCTTCCAGATTCATCTTGCAACTTGCAGGGTGTTCACTTTTGCAAAGTAAATAAAAATAGAAGCTTTTTTTTTTTTTGCTTTCCCTACTTGGAGTGATTTTCTTGCAACCTGAGATGCTGCTACACATCAGATGCAGAACCCATACTATACATTTATCCATGATTCATTTGTGCCCTGCTCCGAGTGATGCTGGACTGAGGACACACAGCCTGCTAGTGACTGTCCCACCAGAAACCTGCACAAGCATATATACAAAATACATGTTTTATATTTTTAAAGCCTGTATCTTGCCTTTCTCCATATTACAGAGCAAATTAAGCTTCTGATCGGACACAGTATATTTAAAACCCAATACACAGGTGCAACTTAAATGTGAGGCTGTGCACTGAAAAACTGCTATGCTATTTTCGCTTGTTTAGGAATAACTGGAACCCAAGCAAAGAGTAATTTTATCTAGATTGACCAGTACGGTTCTGCACCCAAGAGTGCAAAGAGAATGAGCTGATCATCAGGAAATCAATGGAGGATTAGCTTGCAATTCACAACACTGCTTCTTCTGTTTTAATAGTATTTGGAGGGGTTTGGGGTTTTTTTTTTTTTTTTTTTTTTAAATTATCATTCAACCCAAGATTGTAATGAAAAAATACCAAGTATAAGTCTCAAAAAAAGAGCTGTGACAGTAGCAACAATGGCAGATAGTTCATTTTGAGACACAGCTAATGCTGCAGAAGTTGTGTACAAAAATGGCTGAAGGTAAACCTGACCAAGCAGCAGAGACCTACACTGCAGATATCATCATCAGAGACAGTATTCATGTGAAAGAAGCGTGAACTTTTAGAGTGCAATTTGTTTTCCTAGGAGACACGTAACTGCATCCTGAGCATACATATCAATTCACTGATATAAAAGAACAGTCAGAGAAGTTTACATTGTAGGATTCTCAAGTTAGGGGAGATGAAACCTAATCCATTCGATTTTTGGTTTTCCTTTCCCTCAATATTTGAAGTAAACTTGAGGAAAGGTAAACCCAATTTAAAGTGATCAGGAGCTTGTCAAAATTCGCTTTCCTTCAGGCATACCAAAAGTTGCTCAGCTAAGGAAAAAAACAGCACTTAAGATGTGTACTTGAAAGCGTACTTGAAAGTACACTGCAATGCAACCAATTCTTCACGTTGCAAATAATGTTTTGTTTAAAATAAAAGACATAGACTCACTACCTTCTCCAGCAACGGGAAAAACTTGCCCTTCCAAAAAGCTGGATTCCAAATTACACCTCAGGCTGCAGGGAGTCAAGGTTTCGTATTCGTTCATTTTTGGTGGTTTTTTTTCTAAAAAACTATACAAGAGAAGTGGACTGGACTTCACATGCAGAAAAACTGCCATGTTTTCTAATTGATAAGAGAGGGGAAAAAGTGTATAAGCAATCTGTGTTCCAAAGATGTAAATGCTAATTAAGAGCACGGTATCAGATTTATAATCAGTTAGAATTTCCTCTATTGCCAAACATTTTTATTTGATTTTCTGGCAGGCATTTTTTTTGCTTTTTAATTCCAGACATTCTTTGATTTTTGTTTATATCCTACAGAAAGCTTTTAGTTTTTTAGCTTTTGAAAAAAAAAAAAATTCATACTGCCGAAGTCAATTTAGCTGCTTACCAGAGCACAACTTTTAAACTCATCATCAAAAACAATACTGTGGCAGTGAAGATGGAAACAAAACTAAACGTGGTGGAAAACATACAGTGATCAGGCTTCTAGACAGCATTTAATTGTATCTGCTTGAGACGGTGTCTCTTATAGCAGCAGATCATCAGTGCAATTAAAAGCAGTCCTGTATATGCTAGCCATTACAAAAAAAAAAATAAAAGACAATTCTAGTTCTCTCTTCTCATTCAGCTATTCTGTGTAACTGGGCCTACTACACCCTTTTTCATGTGTGTTTTTTCATGGCAACCAAAGTGCTAATTTACGAATGCTGCTAGCTTTCAGATGTTCTAACATTGGCAGGAAGAAGTTACTTTGCTTCTCTTAGATCTAACACAGAGTTGGAGGCAGAGCTAGATGTATAACTCAGGAGGTTTAAATAAAATTCTTTGATTTCATCTTGACAGTGTTCTTACCCACTACGCTGTCTCAGCGTTAATTAAAGAGTTTACTTTGGAACTCCACAAACTTACTGAGCTAGACAAGAATTATGTTTTGAGATCGTGATTAAAAAGCATGATTATTCATTTTACTTCCTCTTTAAGAAGTCGAAGTGACACTAAAACTTCGCCAGATGTTTTTCATATATATAAGAATACACATGATATATAAGACTCCAAAGAATTGAACTTGAAATCCTTATGCAAATAAAAATAGTTTCATACGTGTTTCTACCCTTTAAAAAGTCCCAAGATAAAAAAGAACAGAAGTATTTCACAGCGTTATAAGGAAGAGGAAAACAAACCAAGCCCTGGATACATTCTGTAGATTTTATCATTAACTTGTGAAGCACGTCTTTTGTTTGCCAGTGATTTTGTCTAGAAAGTTTAGATTACAAGCTCTTATAATAGAGAACCTAGACATAATTTAACATCGAATACGTGCACAATTAAAAGGAAGAAGTAGCACACTATTGCAATACTCATATCACAATTAAAGCAAAAATGCTAATAGCTCTTCCCAGCTAGCCTCTGCATTCATCACACAGGGAAATAGCACTTGCAGTGCACAAACAGGACTGGACATCCATGCACTCCTACTCTGCCAACCACCTGTGTGCAGCCAAATCTTAACTGCAGCTAAGGAACAGGGTGGTAAGAATAATTAGCTTTCTGGCATCAATAAAGGAGCTGTATTTTCCTAACCCAAACATCTCCCCAAGGCATCATTCAAATCATCATTCCAATTGTATTCACACAAAAACCAGGATAAAAAGTGCAAAATATTGTTCACTCATCACCAAAATTTTGACATAAAATAGTTTGTATTGTTTGCTATAAATAGAATATATGATGATTAAAAGATAGATTTTCCCCTAACCTCCTGACAAAACCAAACCACATTATTTCTAATAGGCAACAATTGCTAAGAGTATCAGCGATTTTCATTAATTTCTCCCTTGTACATTCAGGTGAGTGGCCTAGCGACCAAATGAGAATATATTAACTGGAGATGTTCAATCCTTTCTGCTGGAAATATTTCAGTAAGCATACATAAGTAAAAGTTCATGGATCAGAGACTGAAATTCACACATCCTATCTTCCAAGCCAGCAGCTTTAGAATCATTATTACTATTTGTAAGTTATTTTCATTTAAAAAAAATAGCAATAGCTATTTTCAATAGCAATAGCTGAAGGAGGTCAAATGCTGTGAATTTATTAGTAAGGACAATAAACAAATGATAGAACAACATTCAGATATATAACTAGCCATAAAGTAGATAAATATTTTATCTGAGTGTATCAAACATTGGAACAGTTACACAGGATATACTTCAAAAATATCACAGGTTTATGTTTAAATTTGGAGGTGTGATTCTGCTCTTCAATAGTATTAAAAGCCCTAATGTTGAAGCATAATTCTATTTAAACATTCTAATCCTGAAATCTTATACCTTTGAAGCAGTCTCAGAAAAACCCTAACAGTTTTATGCACGAGCAGCACACCCAGACCACCTGAAATAACAAGAAAAAATAGGAAGGTGTTTGCTTTTTTTTCCCCCAAAAGGTTTGTGTTGGAATCCCATGAAACTTGACCAGCACACCCACTGCATTCAGGAGATTACATATAATCTTAGCAATTATCAAAGTCAATCATCTTAACCACAACAGTGAAGCAAAAATAGATCCACAGTCAGTGTTTAAGAATGGACTACGATTCCCATATCTTCTGTTTTACTAGCAGATTAAACTAGCATCAGAGTTACTTCCCTTGCTGAATTTGTTGGGACTGTATTACTCACTTTCCCTATACAGATTATTTCAGTACCATTAAACCATTACAACTCAGTCATTTTCCAGCCTAATGGGAACAAGAAATAGTGCTAAATTCTGAAAAGCAAGGTGAGGTTGAGATTCACACAAGAAAAATAGGAATTTTCATATTGTTAATGCCAGCTAGGATAGCCTGAAACATCATGGGCAAGTGCTAGCTAAATGCTAGCAAATCAGTGCAGCAGCTTTGGCCCTTAATTTAATGCACATCAGACTGCCTAGATTCTATTGACGATGGTCATTAAAGCTGTTGCCATCCAGACTTGGGATCATTTTGATATAACCCTGACAAACCATGGGTAGGGTGGCACAGAAAGAAAGATGGACAAGCATGAGAATTTGTTTGCTCCAATGAGACAACAAGTACACATTTATGCCATATGAAACAAGTAATGCAGTATGGTTACCATACTCTGCCCTTTCACAACTGAAGCCTCACTTGGATTTTTGTTTCCTGGAAGTTACATCTAGTACAGAAGGTTTTTGTAAACCTCACCCATCCTTCTACATTTATCATGGCCTACATCAATATGCTGTGAGCTGGACCAGACGTCCTTACTGAGAGCAAAATCGTTTCTGAACAGTGGAAATAAAAGGCAATAGCACATGAATTTCCTAGGATCTGTCCTACATAATTCAACCAGAATTTTCCCAGTGAAGGCTGAAGTGTGGATTTCTCATACTGGCATCTTTGGAGGTCTCTTTGAACAATAGCATAACAGCCATCTTCTTTTATTTAAGGTACTTCGCTACATAGCTTTCAGTAATTTATATAACAGTGGATGCACGTGTGTCAAGTAAAGGGAAAACTGAAGAGGTTTGTTTTCATCCCATCTTCTTAACTAAAACAGCTTATGGATTTCATGCCTGCACATTCATATGTGTGCAGCACTATAAAACAAAGTTATAGGCTTATATAGATGTGAAAAGAAAGTCAACTCTGCTCAGTGAAATGTCCTCCTGCCAACCTGCATTCATAGCCCACAGGTTAAGCTCAAGTCTTGCAATGCAGTCCAACATCAATTGCCTTCCCAAATTCTGAAAATGACAGATCCATAGACCTACAGAAAGGTTGCCACACTAAATTCTCCTTCCTGTTTTCTTTTAAGGGAGTACTGAGGGTTGAGTGCCACAGCTGAGGTACAACGATGTATAGAGAACATCCTGCCCCAGCAACGGTAAAAATATATAAAGAGGAGTGGGGCTCCAGCTACAGAGAAGAAAATTGAGCCTATTTTAACTTTTCACACTGCTGCATTCCTTATGATAAACTTGCTGCCTTAATGCCAAAACACATAACCCTACGCTATTTAAACGAATTACCCGCGGAAGTCAAAGACCCATTTTCCACTGAATCCATACACAAAAGCACCCACTAAAACATTTTTCTGGCTGGGTTAATGACTTATCACATTTGGTGCTAGTAACATTAAAATCAATGCAGCTCTGACTTCAGCAGAATAAATCTGTGTAACAATATTATTAACCATCAAATCCATCACTGAATTTAATCACTGCAAAATTCAGTAGATTTTGCCATGAAGAGCTACAAGTATCTCAATTTTTTTAATCACCAGCTGGCCAATTTTCCATAAATGCGGATTTTACTCTGAATTAAATATTTGCAGCCTCTGCTTGATTCACTAAGTTCACAGAATCACAGAAACACCAAGCTTGGAAAAGACCTACAAGATCATCCAGTCCAACCATCCACCTATCACCAATAGTTCTCACTAAACCACCTCCCTCAACACAACGTCCAAAAGTTAGACCAAGCAAACAATTAAGTTTTTGGATACTACAAAAAAAAAGCTCTTGTAATTTTGCAATGTTTTATGCCCATAACTAGCTTTAGAAATTGCTATAACTCCTTGTAAAACAAGGGCATAACCTTACATATGAAACAGAATGCACGACAGCTTCATCCCTGCTTTATCAATGATCTCTTAAGCACCTTTCAAGTTAATCAAGTGTTTATAAGCTTTACTAGATCAGGGTGCTCAGATTTCCTTTTCATTACTGAGTTTAAACAAAGTTCATCGTGTTGCCCAGGGGACAAGAGTCTGGAACACTCACCTTTTGACCACAACAGCAAAGCACAGAAACTTCCATATTTACTCACAAAAATCTCCCTGTGAAAAAGATAACAGGAGCACTGACTGCTCTTGCAACTGGATTCCAAAACAGCAAATTAAGAAATCAATTTTAGAATTAAACATGACACTTGCAAAGTCATTATTAGAATGTGAAGCATTATCTGGTTAATATGAAACTCCAGCTACCCACCAGAATTAGTAACAAGAATTCCAACAGCATGTTGGAATTTTTATTATGTCACATTAATGGGACTATTTTCTAAGAACACAATGCTTTCTACAATAATAGTGATCTCTTACTAACCATATTTTTTTCCTCTGTCTTCCTTTGATCCACTTTACTGCCTGTAGACTTTCAGCCCTGAAACATCTCTGGGGATCCACTGTCAATTACCAGGAAGTCACGCTGTTCTATGGAGCACCTACACAGCAATTTTCAAAAAACAGACAAGTCTTGTAGGAGACACAATCCTCCACAGTAAGGCTGACTGTGGTATTCTATTTGTTACTAAGAGACTGAGGTGAGAAACGATTGTGCATCCTAGGACACATAGATTTGGAAGTGGTCAATGAAGTCTTAGAAACAAAAGATCCACAAAAAACGAGTGAATGAAAATAAGGTAAGCTCGAGACTCCTATTATTTCAGTGGCATGGACACCAACATAAAAGATCTGGGGTTGTTTCTAATGAGCAATTATAGATCCTGCAACTTTTACTGTGAAATTTCACAAGTTGAGAAATCCGGGAGAGAATTTAAGAGAATACAGAATGCTGCTTAAAGCTTCAAAGTGTTAAGATCTTATCTTTCTAATGCCTGAGAAAGGGATAAACTAATTACCTGCCACAACAGCACGAACTTACAGCCTTCTGTAGGATACAGTCTTAAATCAGGGTACAAGGCCAGGACATTTGGCTTTGTGGTTGATAAACTGCTGGAAAAAATCCAAACAATACTTCTCTTCCTTGCTCAGCAAAAACGTTATGTTGACTGAATCAAAGCCAATATGTACATTCATGAGCTATCTTGCCTTAGCCTTATTTGTAATCTAATTAGGACAGAATAGTATTTATGATGCTATGGATGAGGTACAGCAAGGGTCTCATTTTAAAGTTGGTATTTTGGGCGTTACAAGTCCACTTACAGATCTCTCTCCTGAATGAAACAGCATGTTTTATTTGAAGGCAGGACAAACCTTTCCAGAGAAAAATTGGCGGAGAAAAAATAATACCACCTAAGGATGAGAAAGAAAAAGAACAACAGCTTTAGATATTTATGAGTATTTTCTAAAATCTCTAAACTAGAATTCCAGTAAGTATTCAGCTGAATTATTTTGGCCGAGTCATCTGAAAGAAAACTACCAGGCTTCAGTTATTACTAATATATCCATATTCCTGAACCAAATATGTGTTTAAGATTCTTCTACTTGGGTGAGGACACGAAATCCTGAAGGTCCACTCTCTTTAATTCAGTGTAGAAAGCTCTTTTAAGTAGCTATCTCTTACTATACAAGCCAAGAGAATGCTTGTCAACTATGTGTTACAGCAGAATAGTCAGAGATGCTGTCAAAATCTGTTAACAAAACCTGTTACAAATACTACCAACGCCTATATTCACATGTTAGGCCACATTACATCAAATAAATGCTATCTTTAGTTGTTACAGCATTATTTCACTGGTACTGGTGGCCATCTGCTATTTCAGAAAGACTGCCACAGAAGATATTAGCATGACAATGCAGAGCTTCTCTAAATCAGTGTCCTAAGAAATCTTCATCAATTAATCTAAAATTCATTACTTACGTCATGGTAAAATGCTATCTCTTCATCTGAGCACTGATAAACATCAGGTAGCTTACAATATTGCCCAACTTCTTATTCACAAATCTCCACATGGGAAGGTCAGCTCAAAAGACTGACAACTAATACACTCATCCACTGGTTTCATAACCCATTCAGCATAGATGCTTATAGAGAAAGCTAGACAGAGTTCTACATCCTGATGATATTACAGAGATTTCTGCAAAGCCCCTATACTCCTAATTTACATAATTATGACACTCCACATATTTTGTGGTGTCCAAATTTCTCTTTTTATAGTCAAGTTAAATAGATACACAGGAGCGCATGAACAATTAAGCTTAATTTTTTGCCTTAGAAAAAGCAACCTGCAGTTTTACATACTTAAGAATATGACAGTAACCTACAAACAAGATTAAGGGAACACTGTAGTAAGTAATGGAAGTGACCTTCTGAGATCTTGCTGCCTTTCTTGATAGCTGCATGAGGAGTCTTTGTTTCACTTAGAGACTAGAAAAAATAGGAAAATAACTTGGTAAATAAATACAGCATAAAAGGACTAATTTCGTATTATTTATACATGTATTTTTAACTGTTTGCCCTATGACAAATACTAGACTGCAGAAACTCATGAACTCTTAGCAGACATTCAATAACTAATATAACGATCACCTATACTGTATATTATATATTCATGAATATTTTACACTTTATTCAGACATTGTGACAGGAAAAAATGAACAGACCCACCACGGACTAAATATCTTAAGAGACAGTCAAAGTGAAACGCATTAGATCAGCCCATGCACCCACAGTACATGCTGAACCAATCTATATATTCATTAACACATGGCATGGTGTTAAAATACAAGCCTACACAGAAGCAGTTAAAGCTCTTAGATACCGGTCTATTGAACAAAGTCTGAGTTTTTACCAGTGGTGCATCAGGCTTACCTGATTCCCATTTTTGTACTATGTCACTGAGAACTAAACATACAGGGCTGCTGGCTGCAGAACCTCCATCTCCTTCACAATAGAAGCTTTCTCTACGCAAGGATAATTGCACTCTAATCTACAACTCTGACTGCTTGAAGCTTGCCATTTCTCAGAAGAGCATCATGTCCTTACACTATGTGCTAACAGAAGGTTATTATTCTCAGTTACACAGATAACTTTAGGCAGACACCAAGCTCAGAGATCCAGTGAGAAACATTTCTAAAAAATACAAAGGTTCTCATTGTCTATTCAGTTATCAAAATTGGTACGTCATGATCCATGTGCTCTTAAGTACGTTCATAGAATAACAGAATATCCCAAGTGAGAAGGGATCCGTAAGGATCGTTGAGTCCAACTCCTGCCTCCACACAAGACCACCCAAAAATCAGACTGTATGTCTAAGTGTGCTGTCCAGCTGCTTCATGAATTCTGCCAAGCTCAATGCTACAACCACTTCTCCAAAGAGGCTGTTCCAGCACCCTTATCACTCTCTCAGTGAAGAACCTTTTCCTGATGTCCAACCTAATCCACGCCATTCCCTTGGGTTCTGTTGTAGGTCATCAGAGAGGGGAGATCAGATCCGGCCTCTGTCGAAGAAGCTGTAGGCTATGATGTCTCCCTCCAACCTCCTCTTCTCTGAGCTGAACAAACTAAGGGACTTCAGGCACTCCTAAGTTTGTATGTATAACCAAGGCTGTCCCTTCTCAGCTGAAGAATTGGACCCTTCATGCAGTTGATGATTTCCCAGCTTTCTAATTTGTCTAATTTGACCCATCGGGTCCCTTGAACTTCTATGCATTCAGTTGAAACAGCAGATCACGAACAATAACCCTTTTCCAGGAAGACAGTGAAATTTAAGAAAATCCCACAATGCTCAATGGATTGCAGTCATCATTTGTAGTGCCAACTGTCCAATTATGGAGCGCTTAAAAGCAAAACTAGGCAAGACTAAATAAAAAAAGCAGTTAGATCTTATAAAAGGATAAGAATGTTATTAGGTACAGCAGGTTAGGGCTTTTTCTTTTTTTCTCCTCCAAAGATGAGGATCAAAACAACAAAGACTGTGACTTCATCAGATTTCACACTCTTTTTGTTTGATTATCAAGTCTATATAAGTCCTGCACTTTTTACTTCCCAATTGTTTCATGTATCATAGTTAGAGACTTGGAAGGTGGCATATGAAGAATATTTGAAGAAACAGTGCTCACTCAGCCTCGCAAAGAGAAGGCTCAGTGGAGATTTAATCTATATTCCAACATCTAAAAGATAGCCACAGAGAAGATAATCTCTTCACCACATGGTAACAAGGAGAGAGAATGGACACAGGTTGCTCCAGAGTAACTTGCATCTGCATGTAAGAAAAAGAAATCACCAAGAGAACAACTAAACATCAGGAAAAAGTTGCCCAGAGAAGTGGTGGAGTCTTACTCACTGAAAATTTACAAGATTGAGATTGACAGGACATCTGATAATGCATTTCAAGGCTCTCTTTCAAGAGGGGGCTCGGTCAGATGATCTTGGGAGATTTCTTTCAACCTAGACTCCTGTAAACGAGCTTCTCTTTGTCAACTGGGCGAGGAAGTCATCAGTACCCTCCAGAAGCTCCCTTAGTCGCTTTTTCTCTGCTGTATTGCCCTTCCAGCAGATTTCGTGGTGGCCGAAGTCTGTAGCAGATGTCACAGCAGGATCCACACACCTTGGTCTCCCTTTAATCCTAACTCATAAGGTCTCATCTGGCTAATCATCAGTCCTTAGGTAAAGCTTCATGAGTTGTTGCTGCAGCTCTCTCCTTGTTGGCCCATCCTTTCTGTCCTAAAGGTCAATCCATTGCAGTGCTCCAGCAATGTAAGCTTTCAGAATATATTTTTGTGGTCCCAATGTCATCACTGTTCTGTAGCTGCACAGAGGCCTCAAGTTTCTTGTAATAAAGCCAGTAACTGTTTAAAAGTTTGTTATAATTAGAATTGCTAAAATAACGCAGTTATACTGTTGCCCAAAATAAGCCTTTCAATGACAAAAAAAAAATGAGGACAGCAACAATCCCGTATGCTTTATTGATATTGAAGTACAGTTCCATTAAAATTGCTAAATGTCACTTTAAAAAAAGAAAAACACATTGAAATCAATACACAAAAGCCCTTAACAATGTGATCAGTCAGTCACCTTCAAATACAAAACCTGGTCACAACAACAACAAAAAAAGGAGACAAGTTTGTACGTATAACTTTATACTTATGTTCCAGCTCTCCCAAGCTCATAAGAAAGACTTTGCTTTCTGTGCTGTAACTACTTTCTATGAGAGGACTGTACACAAAGGTTGTTCTTGGGTTTATATATTACTGTAGGTGAAAACTTATGTGACCGACAAGATACAGATCTCTTACTGTTCTTCATGGTAAGAGCACTTTCTTCCTTTGGAGGAGGAATGTGTACTGGTTTCCAAGGAATGGGGTTGCAATATGCTGGAGCTGGATATGAATTCCCATCAGGACGCCCTAAAATGTTTAGAAAATAAATAACTTAAAGTTATTAAGTAACTTAAGTAAGTTTTAAGTAACTTAAAATTAATATGTACTCAATGGGCTTTATAATGCATGCAGTTCTAATAATCACCTAGGGTAAGACAGAACAACGTCTTCAGAGGAATACAGTAAATGCATGTGACAATTCAAATGATTCAAAGTGATAAATCTTCCACCCCCTATTACCAATGACTGGTGTATTCCTCATCCGTATTAAAAAAAAAAAAGCAGGTTGAATTCTATGCAACATTCAAAATGCTCAGTCTTTTGTATGCTTAAAAGATGCATATGTGTGTGAACTGGCTACATCACATCACTTCAAAGCATTTATAAATATTACTTCCTGTCACCACATATATAAAATACACATATTTTTTCCATCTTTGCTTAACTACAACTCTTCATTTTACCGAGGAGAAAAACATGCAAGTTTCCCACAGTTTAATTAATTGTTTGCAATTATTAGCCTCGGGGACTTAGACCAGTGTAAGAAAGCCTAAAACACTGCAGAAGGAACACGTTGTTCTGTCAGTCACTTGTCTGTAGTGAAATTCCAGTGCACACATCACGAGGTTGAGTAAAACAAAGTCTACGACGCATTCTATTGCATGAACACTACTGAGCATAGAAATACTTCTTAAAAAAAATGAAATACTTAAGTGTTTGCAGCTGTCAGGAAGTAATGAGCTACAAATGCAAAACATGAAAGCGAAGCGTATCACCATCTACAAGCAGATGTAAGCAAAAGAGCAACTGGTTGCTCATCTGCTACATGGATTTTCTTAAGCATTCAGAATCTAGGTCCTATAATACTTTCTGTCACAAACACAAATAATAATAATGATTTGATTCTATGAAAAAATAAAGATGAAAGTATAGTCTATTTTTTTTTTTTAAAGGACATCTAATCAACTGAAATGTAATACAAAATACTACTTCTTACTGCTCTTCAGCTTTTGTATCACGTAGAATTACAAACAAAACATAATAACTAAGACTCTCAAATCTCCACACCATCATCAGCATTCTCTTTCACACTTCCCCTCAGAGTGAAAAAAGAATATGACAGCAGATGTGAGGAGGTGTGAAGCAATTGCAAAGCTAAATGGAAACTGTCACTCAGCATTGAAGTTACATCCCACGTAACCCTTTTCAAGCAGAACTGCCAGACCTTTATTAATCTCTGCATCTCAAAAACTGCCCCTTTTCTAACACGGATTCTGGTGCAACAAGAGGGCACGCGTTTCCTGACACACAAATACTAATTTTACAACAACGTCATCACAGCTGATATGCTTCACAGGAACCAGTAATTAGCCTGATAAGGAACTTCACAAGATCAAAATCAATTATAATTTGGTATACCACATTATTCTCAAGTAGCATTCTTTTCCTCCTAAAGCCATATGCACGGTAAGAGTACAAACCTGCAGACTTCCCATGTGGAAAGCCATAACCATTTAATACAGGGCGTGGTTTATTTCTAGCATTACGTAGCCATTCATTAAAGATCTTCTCTGCTCTCTCTTTCTTCTTTTGCAGCTCAGCCTGCCTTTCTTTTTCTTTTTCCTGAAAACAGAATAACGTAAGATGCCTACAAAGCATGTCGGTATGTTTTTACAGGCACTGCAATTGGATTTAAATCAAGTTGAATTGATACTGTGAGCATGACTTACACGAACTTACATTAACAAAGAGAGGAGTAAAGGGAATGAATATTGGTTTAAATCTCTCTTAAGACTCCCGTTTACTTTGGTTTCAAGTTCCTTGTGTTGTGCTTTTTAGACACCCAACAGAGACACAGAATTGGTTTAAACAGGACACGAACACAACCAGTATAGAACAGTTAAGTGTCTTCCAGTTATATGAGAAATTAGGAAAGTCTACAAAATTAAGTCGTTGAGGCCTCTAAATTGGTCTGAAACAACTTAGGGTATTTTTAAAGATAATCCAAAGGAATTAGTATATACACTTAAGAAATACAAATCTTTTTTGCACATTAAGAACAACAGCTACAATTACAGCAGGAACATGGACAAATTCTTCTAACCACAATCCCCCTAACACTTAACAGTAGCATCATACAAATTCAATAGAAAAATAAAACTGTACCATTAATTAAATTTAATTACAATCAATCAACTTTAAGCATAATAGCTGTAGTTGCCCACTCATTTTCAGGCACAAGCATTACCAGTATGTAACATCTATATGTAATTTGCCCTAGGACCCCAATGTCTGTGTTTTAGGAAACTTACAACATGTAAGGGGTCTTCTAGAGCACACTATAAAAATAAATGGCAGGTTAATTATTCAATCTGAGTTAACATTAAAATTAGGACTCCCAGCATCAGACTGGTATAGAGAAATAGAGAGAAAAATACTTCTAATTTGAAACACGTTTAACAATCAAGATAGTAGTGGTGCTGAGAGAAAAATGACTAGAAGGATGCCTATTTTCTGCTGGGGTTGAGAAATGGAGATACAGTTTGTGGTTCCTATTTCTGTTTCTCTTCTCACATCACCATTGCAGAGGGTTTGCTTGGCTTTGCAATAGAACTAGTAACAAATATGCATTTAATGTGCATCTTCCTTTGCTGGCCACACTTCAACACATCAACAGTATAACTTTTGAAACTATTCTTAACATACATTACTCCATCTGATAAATTCCAATTAATTTAATCAAGCACTACACTTAATATGTTAGGTAAAGCCATTCAAATACATAATTAACTGACAAATACCTTCTCTTTCTTCCTCTTTTCTGACTCTTCAGCTCTCTTCTTCTTTAACCATTCATTATACTTCACTTCGGCCTTTTCTTGTAACTGCAATTTTTCTAGTTCCTTTGTGGCTTTCTCTGCCATTTCTTTGCTCAATTTTCGTTCTCTTTCCCTCTTTTCCTAGACGAAATAGATCAAAGAGGAAGAATGTTAATAATGCAATATATTTCGATGGGCAGTTATTTCGAGGAATGCTTCTATTGCATAATTACAAATAAAATTATCACAACCCTGGAAACGAAACCCACTCATCGCTAGACACAAGACATGATAAAAATTTCCTTTCAGACTCTCTGCACTATTATGCTTACTCTGACGATTATTTATTTAGACATCTTTTTTAAAAGACTTCCAACGCTTTTCAGTATTTCTGGAAAAGAAATCTATGCTGCAATTCTTGATGAGCATGTTGTAGATTAAGAAGTCTGCTTTTCAATTAAACTAGAGCAAACCACGGTTCTAAGTGGAAGTCAGTCTGCACCCTTCTGAGTCACTGCCACGCACATGAGCCCTGTCAGATAAGATACACAGAGGTTTATCACTTCTGTGTCTTTCCCAAGTATGTGAATATAATGGCACACAGCATTTTGAGAGCCATTCTCTAAGCTAACGAGCACATACTGAAGGAAGCATAGTCACATGAAGACTAACAGTACCCCTCACCGCTCTACCCTGTAGCCTTTCAGAAATGCCTGGGATTCTACTGGTTCAGTACTTCCACATCTTTGCTCACTTAGCTCTGGAGAATCTGCATACACACACAAAAATCTATACTAGACAAACTATACATGTGACATGGAGGAGAAACAGAAGTTTGAGATCAAAAATTTTGCATTCATAGAAAAGAACTGCTGAATAAAAAAGCTTTTAGGAGGGTAGGGAAGCTTCTTAGATAACGGATTCTTAATTACAATACTTTAAATGAGCTTAGCCAGAATCATACAATCGTTTTGAGTTGGAAGAGGCCTTTAAAGGTCATCCAGTCCAACTCCCCTGCAATAAACAGGGGGACCTATCAGCTCCATCAGGTGCTCAGAGCCCCCTCCAGACTGACCCTGAATGCCCACAATGATGGGGCATCCTTCACCTCTCCAAGCAACCTGTTCCAGTGCCTCCATACCCTTACTGTAAAAACCTTTCTCTTATATCAAATCTACTTCTCCCCTCATTTAGTTTGAAACTATTTTCCCTTGTCCTATCACAACAGACCTTGCTAAAGAGTCCAGCTCCTCCTTTCTCACAGCCCCACTTTAGATACTGAAAATCCTGTCTCATGACTGTCCAGAGCCTTCTCTTCTCCAGGCTGAACAGCACCAGCCCTACTATGTCCTTACCCTTCCTTGCCCCCCACCCTTTCTCTCCTGAGGCTCCAGCCCAGCAGTGCCCTGCCCTGCCATAAATGGTTAACACTTTGGTGGTTGCTGTTTCTCTTTGAGCCTGTGCCCCCTGTCACAGAACTGCAATGACACCAGGCAGAGTGATGGGCAGGACTGGCTCCCTCGCCCTGCTTTTGATGCAGCGTAGGATACGGTTGGCTTTCTGGGCTTTCAGGCCATACTGCTGCCTTGAGTGCAGCTTCCCATCCACCAGTACCCCCAGGTCTTTTTTGGTAGGGCTGTGCTCAAACCTTCCATGCCTCAGCTTGTACTGATAGTGGGGTTGCCATGACCCAGATGCAAGACCCAATACTAGGCTTTGCTGTACGTCATGAGCTACACCTGGGCCCACTGCTCTGCCTGTCTAGGTCTCTCTGGATGAGGAATGGATGGCATCCCATTCCTCAAAAGCGTAGACCACAACACACAGCTCGGTGTCATCCACAAATTTGCTGAGGGTGCACATGATACCAATGGACATTCATTGAGAAATATGTTAAAGAGCATCAGTCCCAGTTCTGACCCCTAAGGGACGCCATTTGTCAGTGATACCCATCCAGATGTTGAGTCATGGACCACTGCTCTCTGGGTATAATCTTCCAACCAGTTCCTCATTCACTGAACAGCCCGCCCACAAAATCCATATATTTTCAATTTGGAAAGAAGGATTTTGTGGGGGACTGTATTAGCTACTATTTGTGCTTCCCCAAAGTTAAGTAAGTCCCTATGTGAACAACAACATGCCATGCATACGACCATGAAAGCCAAAGCTATTGCTGAAGTTTTACTTCCAATAAGGAATTGCAAGGACTGGGAGGGGCCCCTACAGAATTGCAGACTCCACAGCTGCCCAGAAATTATTCTGCAAATAAATCAGAAGCGCTTCCTTTTTCTCTCTAGCACAAAACAACTCCTTCAGAAAGGTGGTTTACATCACATTCCCAGCTGCTTTAATAATCTGGTTTGCATCAAGCTCCTGTCAACTCCAGCCTTCCCAGCTTCCCCCCATTCCCACTTCTTGTTCTTATCCAAGTCTATCAAAAAGGCTAGGAATGTGCATGTTAATGCACACGATGTCCTTCAATCCGTCCTTCACACTGCTTCCACATACGTCAGGGGAAGGGAAATTATATAATTTGCTTATGTGTGGCGTTGATATAAGAAAAAATTCTCTTTGATCTTGTGCTCCAAACAGACATACCTATTATTCACTAAACCAGCAGCCAGTTGACATATACTCTAAAATATGATTACACACGTTACATAAGTTAAGGTATTGATTGTAAAACATCCCATTACTTATTGCAGGAAGAGCCTGTTCTCCTGCCACTCCACCCAATCACATTATTAAGCAGAAAGGATACAAATCTGGCCTGAAGGTTCACTGCTATGGGCTGCGATCCTATCAGGTCTCGGAACCTAATAAAGACTGGGCTGGGTCAGTACTTGGAAACCCCGCACCCAGAACAAACCCAGCCATGGCACAAAGCAGTCCTGATGACTCAGTGGGCAGTGTGTGCCTTACTGAGTCACTATCAAACCAGTGTCTCATCAGCAGAACTACTAAGCTTTCAAGAAAAAAAAAAAAAAAAAAAAAAATCAGACCTATGTATATGTTGAGACTTGTCAAAGAAATTTTAAATGTCATGAGGCATCACACTTCACTTAGCCTTACTTACTGCCTTCTGCCAAAAAGAATTTCTAAGGCAGAAAATGAGCCCAATTACACTGAAACAGAGACAACATTCCAGCTGGAAGAAAATTAATAAAACATACACTCCTGTACTTTCATATTAATAATTGACCGAGAGGCTGCAAAAAAGGATCAACTGCAGAGCTGCTTTATATTCTGCATTTTCTGTATACAGTCTCATGGCAGGGGAGGCAATCCGTAAAGGTCCCTTCCAACCCAAACCCATGTCATGATTTTGTAAACAGAAAGATTTCCAGAAATTTATGCTGTTTCGATTTTTTTAGATCCTTCTCACAGCAACTGTTTTCCTGTTTTCTACTCCACAAATATGAGGTGTTTTTCCTTTCAGACGTGCCCAATGACTCTATTGCACAGTTCCGACATCTTTGTTTCTGTATTCCAGCATCATTTGATACTGAACGATTGATGAAATATAAGAAAAGACCACACTGTCAGCATCAGAACATATCTGCAAATTTCCTTGCATATCTTCACAGCAATCTGGAATGTCAGTTGCATTTAACAACTTCAGAAATAGAGGTCATTCAGCCAATTGTTACTATCTTTTCAATTTAATCCTATTACACAGCTCAGTCACCAACCCTGGCTCACATAAATACGTCTATAACCTCTCCAGAACTGGCAAGCAAAAAAACACAAGAGGAGAGAAAGGAAGTCAGTGATACAGCACTACCAACAGGCAGGTTTACAACAATGTTCACACAGTCAATGTGGACTTGACTATGGTCTAGAAGTCAGAGAGTTCTAAGACAGAGCATCGTTCTCCTGGACTGTGTTTCTGTAAAGAATTACCATGTGGGTATTTAAACAAGTGGCAAGCAGAAAGTCTTAGTGTACTTGGTGCATGAATATTCTCAAGGTCTTCAGAAGAACGCAGACTCCGTGAAAGCTGCCACAAAACACAATTACTCTCATTTTAATCATCTGTCACTCTGAATTCAAGCTCTGCAAGACTACCCACAATTAATTTTGACACTAAATGTGAGAAATTGGTTCATTCTACTACAGAAATCTAAAAGTAAGCCTTACACAAATAAGATTCGGGTACAATCTAAAGTTATATAGATTGGCCTTGCACAACCTCAAAGATAAATGCAATGTGAAGAGACATCAAACACTGTATTAAAAAAAAAAAAAAAACTATTTTGTAATGTATTCCACATTCCGGGTTTAGATGCTTAGAAATATCACTCCCTCATAAATATAATGAAATATTCATTAACTGGAAGAAAGGCAGCATGAGCACGACTTTCTAGCTTGAAAGTCATGCTGGAACTGCTGAACAGTCCATATGCTGTATTAACAATGGTGAGAGGTAACATGCATTCAGCAGTCTTTGGAAAAAGGGTTGTGATGCGAGTCTCTCTTCTGTAAGGAATCATACAGCATATCAAGAAAGAGAAGTTGTCTCCAAGAATATTGCCATTCATTATTTCATTGCGTGATGGTTCCAACTTCCATATTTCCTACTGCTTCTTCCTTAAAAGGACCGTCAGCCAAAAGCAAAATAAATGATAAAAAGATGTTTTTTTTCAATGAAAAACCAGCAACAGCAAATCCTCCCATCCTGTAATTTTTCACATGACGGTGGTGATTTTCAGCAAGTAAGGAAGTCTTGCTGAAAGAAATCAAAGAGGAATAAAAAATCTGGCCATAAAAATTCTAAGAGTAACATCTTTTTTGCAATGTCTTGTTCTCTTATCAACGACAACACATTTGAGATGTTAGTCAAATTAATGTTGGGAGCAGATTTTTTTTTTTTTATTTCAGTGCAAGGTGTGTAATTTTACTCCTTACTCTCTCAGCTTTGCTGGATACCACATTCATATAACAATGTATTACATTCAAGTTAAAGGATATTAACAAGATGAGTTAGAGAATTACAGCTGTTTGGATGCAAACATTCTGCTTTTGAGATTCCAGTTACTCTTACAAATGTGTATTACATACACATACAGGTTTGGGCTGGCATTAAATTTTCTTCATAGTGGCTTATATGGTTCTGTCTTGGATTAGTGACCAACACAATGTTGGTAACACACCAGCATTTTCTATAAGACTGAACAGTCTCAAGGCTTTCTGTTTCTCATGCTGTCCAACCAGCAAGAAGGCTGGGGGTTCACACAAAGCTGGGAGGAGATGCAGCCAGGACAGTTGACCCAAACTGACCAAAGTGATATTCCATATTGCATGATGTCATGCTCAGCAGTGAAAGCTAGGAGGAAGGAGCAGGAGAGGGAGGGAGACATTTGGAATTACAGCGTTTGTTTTCTAAATAACCTTTAGGCACAACAAAGCCCTGCTTTCCTGGCAATGGCTAGATGTCTGCCTGCACTTAGAAAGCAGTGAATTAATTCCTGATTTTGCTTTGCTTGCACGTGAAGCTTTTGCTTTACACCTATTAAACACTTTTTATCTCAACTCCTGAGCTTTCTTGCTATCACTCTTCCAGCTCTCTTCCCCATCTTGCTGTTGCACTGGAAGATACAGAGGAAAGTGAGAGAACAGCTGTGTGGTGCTCGGCTGCCTACCAGGGCTAGCCAACAGTATATAATGGAAGTTCCTATACATAAACCTAAGTACGTACACAAACTGATTTATCTTGATATTTCTAAGTTTATATTCTACCAACATTATAAAAATGAAGTAGTTCAGCAGCTAATAAAGGTGGATTTCACAGAATTGGAAAATACATTAAATAGACTGTAGACAGTGAAAAGAACTGCATCCGTGTCAATTTAAGTGTTTAATCAAAAACTGCTGTTGTCAGTCCTTACCTTTAATCTAACTACTTTATCCTGCATGAATTCACAAGAGGTTTCTATAAGGAATTTATAACATAACACTCTAAGGAATTAAATGGTCACATTATTTTTACAGACGTTTCACAGTCCGTGCATCCACGATGCATTTCTCAAAGCAGCTGGTACTCTGATTTGATAGCAATTAATCACTATATCACTACTTAAATGTACCTAATTTAAGCATTCAATCCCACAGCTGTTGATAGGAACCAAAGAGATTCACATCTGTGGATCAACAGTTAGGTAAAGAAGAAACTTTGCTACTGTTAACTACAAGCTTCCTATTCAACAAATAGGGCAAAACAACAGGAGTTGGTCTGTGTAACTGGGGTTCTTCACATATGGACTTGTAAACACAGCAGTCTTGAAACCTTAAACCCAGATTACGCTTAGAATTATAACAGGAGAGGCTGGGATCCTGTTTACATGAAGAACATTTAGTGTGAGACTGTATAGAAGTCCATAATCAAAACCACCCTCAGTTCTTTTCAGAAATATCTGGAAGAGGATGTAGAGTAAAGAAGAAAGGGAGCCTGGAAGGACAAAGGTTTTATAAACCAATGAGTTCTGTGTACTGCTCCTCAACCATGAGAGACAAGATTCTGAGAGTGAAGTCAAAAAAAAAAAAAAAAAAGCATGAGAATGAACAGACATGAAGAAAATAAGCTTTCACAGCCACTGATTCTAACCTAAAGGAATGAGCCAGCAGTTAGTTTTCAATGTCTATTCAAACTTTAGACCTATGGTGACCGGGGGATTGGAGGATGTCAATTCCTTTATTTTTAAACTTCACAGTTCAGCTGTAAGTTGTCTGCAAAGAGCTCGTTACTGAACAGGAGTCTAACGACAGCAATTAGCAATCAAGCAATCATTTGAACGTATCAGAAACATTAAGATACATTCTAATGGCTTTGCTCAAAGTGCAGTTCTGTGCACCAGTCAAATCCATTTCAAAATAAGGCTACTTTAACAATGAAAACGTGACGTTGGACAGCTTTGCTTTTCCAGCACTTGTAATCATACACAGCTCATTTTTTATCCGTAAACCTAACAGTAATGAAGAAAAAGATTTGAGTATTGGTTTCAAATTTTCTTCTGGAATCTAAATCCATGCCTGGAGATACCTTCAGAGTTAAAATATTTTGACCAATATTGCTGTGACTTGTAACACAGAGCTCTATTACATCTAAAACAGAACAAACCAGACAATTTACTGTCTGCCCACAAATGACTCAACCTTGAGAGACAGAGAAAGTAAAATTATTTTTGCCCAGCAGAGGTCTAGTATCTTAATGATTTGTAAATTTTGAAGGCATTATTAGAACCACAATAGCACCTGACAGCTGACTTTTACTAAGTTTCTCCTTCCTCGTGAGTTGCAAAATTCCTTTGTATTTCCATACACGTTTCACAGCTTAGAACGTTCTCTGACAGTTCACTCTCAACCTTTGAAATCACAAAAACTTACACGCACCAAAGTTTATTAAATGGTGACCACACCTTGATTGTCAAAAATTAGGTATGCAAAGCGACTGGAAGCATGCAAATCTCACATCACATGTGATGACATTAAATAAATACTGTCCTCAAGTACTTCTTCCTAACTTGAAGCTAGTGGACTCTATGGAACAGCCAGAGCCCTACAACTGACACTGCCACGTAACCAAGGGCTACTGGCTTGATACATAGAAAAAGAGCAGAATTCTTCCAGGCCCACACAAATATTCTGGCATGGATCTGCCTTATAAAGATTTTTCCAGCAGCGTCCTGGGGCTGCTGAAAGACTTTGTGCTCAAGATGAAGGGAAAAGTTTCACTTACACTCAAGCATCCCTCACTGCCTTCATCAGTACAGTACTCAGCAAAGGGGAAGGATTCAGATTTGCAGAGATCACAAAGGTAACATCCCTGAGAGGATCATCTCTTGTGAAGCACTTTCTGCATTCTCTACAAAGAGGTGAGAATCACCAACAGGATACAAACAGGGTGAGTGCTTAATAGTTATTTTAGTGAAGAAAACTGAGTTTTGTCCTCAAGGAGCACCTTCTCACACTAACAGGAGGAAATAGAGACCTTTTGCACATGCAATTATATTTTCTGAGAAAAATCATAGCAAGTATTCATGAATCCAACCTTAAACTTCACATGAAATCTGTCACAAACACAGATTTAGCCACTGAATTGACATACTTATCATTCAGTAAGTGTTATCCACAGGCAATCTTGTGAAGACCTGCACTGCGGAGGAATATGCTGCAGAAACGTTAAAACTCTAGAGAAAGCTAAGCCTTCAAAATCAGTTTTTTCTTGCTTTGAGAGTGGTTTACAGAAAAGACAAGCCAATGAATCATCTGATTGAAATGAAAAACAGATTACTATTGGTAAGTGCTTGGGACGTGGCCTAAGAATGACCATAAGCTTCCAAAACATAACACGTACAAGTCCAAACACAAATACTTTCTTCCCCCCTGCTGTTCTCTGAGCTGATGCTGCCATCAAAAAGACCTGCTCATCCCACTGCCAACAGAAAGGAAGGAGTTAACCAGTAAACCCACAAAGTTACAGGGAGTGCATAAAGAGGTAGAGATGTACAGAAGCTGACTGAGATAGATGGACACCCAAAGAGAATATTCAGTTTTGAGCTGTGAAGTGAACCATTTTAACATGTAATCACGCTCGTTCAAGCCAATGAATAGTTGCAGGAAGCTGTTAATTTCTGTTTTAGAAGGGGAAAATGTCACTGTGCTGAATGATCAATCCTATGCTTTTTGCTGAATACTTCAGTAAGGAAGGTCCCTTTCCTCATCACAGCAAATGCTTAAATCAGGATTGCTGTGGTTCAAGGTTATGCTAATCATCCAGTCAGCAATGAAGCTAGGAGAAATTAGGGAGCTAGGTTCAAACACAAGTTTTTCTAGGGGTCCTAGACTAAATTAGGCCTTGATACCTAGCCAAAGCACTGCTGTTGGGAAACTTTCCTCTGATTTTACTGAGAACCAGCAGTACGGAACAGTAAGAAATTGGAATTGCTACAGACCATAAGACAGTGAGCAAATATGCCCATGAATTACCAGGGGCTAAACAAAACCAAATCTCCCCAACTTTTCTATTTTTACCACTCAGGACACACAGTGTTTGTATTACAGAGAGCTGTACAGTGTCCTCTTGAGATCAGCATTCTGGCTGCTTCTGACATGGGATTCTGGCATCCTCTCCAGAGAGCTGAAAAGGATTGCCTGATCCCATTGTGAAATGACTTTTTAAATGAAGAAATTCCCAGTTGCAAGCTGTGGGCTACCGATAATATCCTGAATCTGGCCTCACACCTCAATTATCTCTCTCAACTCCACCATACTATTTTCCTGTCCACAATGGTATTTAACTGAATCCTTTTCCTGGCTCTGTTTGGTGTACAAGGCACTGCAGTTAAGCTGGAGACTATAATCAATATGCTAAGGCGTTGAACCTAGGAAGCCAGAAAGCCTAGGGTACACCAAAGATCAGAACCCCAGCTGTAATTAGCAGGCTGCTGCACAAGATGTGAGACAGCTATCAGTTACCTGACTATTCAGAAAACAAATGTCTTTGGGAAAAAAAGATCACAAAAAAAAAAAATCAGTCTTGGAAAATTGGTTAACTGTGTGAGCATGTTTTTGTAATTTTCAGTTGAAACAGTCTTTCTTTCAGCAAACCAAAAACATGGCTGTCCAAACAGTCTAAATAAACGGCACTCAGGTTTACTTAAGCACAAAATGTGCCAGCATACTGGCAGATGACATATAATTTACCTCTTCTCTTTTCTTTTCCATCCATTCTCTGAGCTTCTTTTCAGCTGTCCTTTTCCTTCTCTCAAATTCTTCCTTTTCCTTCATTTTCTCAAGTTGTATATTCATCTCCTAATCAAAAAAAAAAAAAAAAAAAAAGCACACATCTTTAACATGTCATGACCACATATACCAGCATGCTCAATGCTGGAAACAGTGCTGAAGTTAAAAAAAAAATTATTATTAAGCATTGCATTTGGAACACTTCAAGATTTTGCAAAAAAAGAATGACAGTTAACACAGGAACATTATGAAATATAACCAATGGAAATGTAGAATTTTTACAGTACGAAGGCAGGCTGAGGGAGCTGGGCTTGTTCAGCCTGGAGAAAAGAAGGCTGCAGGGTGACCTCATTGCAGCCTTCAGTACCTAAAGGGAGCCTACAGACAGGAGGGGAGTCAGCTCTTGGGAAGGGGAGATGACAGCAGGACGAGGGGAAATGGTTTGAAGTTGAGGGAGGGAAGATTGAGGTTGGATGTCAGGGGGAAGTTCTTTGCTATGAGAGTGGTGAGGTGCTGGAACAGCTGCCCAGAGATGCTGTGGATGCCCCGTCCATCCCTGGAGGTGTTCAAGGCCAGGTTGGATGGGGCCCTGGGCAGCCTGGGCTGGTATTAAACGGGGAGGTTGGTGGCCCTGCATGTGGCAGGGGGTTGGAGATTCATGGAGATTCCTTGAGGTCCCTTCCAAGCTTGGCCATTCTGTGATTCTGTGAACTGGAAACAGATATTTTTGTTGGGCTCCAGAAATTCTTCAACACAAATCGTTCCTTGGCTCATTTAAACATCACTCAATGGGATCTCAAGTGGTATTACTACTTTTCTGCAATACTTAAAGCTTAGATGATTTACTACTCTGTATTTAGGAAGGCATCAAAGCTAAGCGATGTATTGATCTGTGACATTTAATATCAAAACTATAGGAACATTAGGGCTTAAGCCCAAGTTTAAAGAAACCAAAATTTTTAAGGATTTCACCGAGTTTCAGAATAAGATCCATATTTTAAATGCAACAGAAGAAATTCTGAAGTATATCATCTTTGTAAGACACAGTAAATACACAATTACTTATGACTCTTTGAGGAAATGAATCAATAAAGAAAAATCACGATGAAGATAATTTAATACATCAAGACCGTATGAGAAGTCCTCCAACAAACCTATTTGCTGTACGACAGCAGAATGGCTATTTTTTCATGCTTAGAAATCAAAACAGGGGGACAGTTGCCAAACTAGAATCTAAAAGGAAAGATGTGAAACGTGTAGACAATACAAACAGATCAGAAAATATTGCTCAAGTTCAGTGTTATTTTGGCGTTACACTGACCTCTAAAACACTGTTTTAAGACCTTCCAGTGTTGGGAGTTACAGAAAGAGCCTGAGGCAACCCATATATGTTACATACACTTTACAGATTAAATGAATCACAGAAAAGTGAGGCTGCTGTTCAAGGTCAAACGGTAAATCAGTAACTTAAGTGAGAAAATATCTACCTTTGATGCGATTATTCTAACCACTACCCAGTTCTTCCAATTTGACTTTCAACAATAGTATCATTCAATCAACTGCAACAACAAATATATTAATCACGAAAAGATAGGGCGCTCTCACTTACTTCTGCCCCAGTCTCAGCGTTCAAGAACTGCTGGTTTGCAAGCGGGACAAAAGATGGAAGGAGGGAAAGAAATCCTGGGATAGAGCAGCACAGCCTGGGAAAGGACACCAAGCAGTTGTGCAATTACCCACTGAGTGGGTAACAACGCTGTGCCTCATGTACAACCAAGCAGCATGCAGTGCTTACACCCAGCACACACCCTGTCATGGCTAGTTTTTCTAAAACCAACAGAAAATAAAATCCTGGCATTTGATGCTTGCTATTTGCTACTAGATTTTATGTCAAGCTAAGATACATTCACCTCTGCAGCTCTAGCTTGTAAGTGGGCACGTAGTTCCTTCTCTTTTCCAATGAACCATTCTTCCCATGGTGAAAGATAATCTTTCAAAGGCGAGCGCTCATTTGCTTCTGTTATTTCAGAGTCATCATCCTTCCTGAGTGAAAAATGAGAAACGTACAGGAACGTTATCTGTCAGAACTCTGACTGAAAGTCCATCCAGTTTTGTTGTCTCAAAAAATCCACATTTCTCTCTATTGTAGCAAAAATTACATTATTCTTCCACTTGTGTAGTAACCTCCAGGATGGTAAACAGCATTCTTCTTGTGTTCCTCACCATCCCCCTTGCATTCTAGTTACCAAGTTCTAGCTTGTGACTTTTCTTTCTGTTCCATACTGTGGAAGAGGTTCAAACGTTACCTTCTATGAACTAATCAAACCCAACATCAGAAACATGGAAGCATTTCTGTCACCGAGAGGCTCAAAGGAAATACACCTTAAAAAATACGGCTTGTGCACACTTAGTGATATTATACAAGGTAAGACATTTAGCAGAACACTTTGCATAACTCACTCATAACTTTACTCATGAGTAATGCAGCGATCCTACCTCCAGGCCAGAAATATATTTTACAATATTCTGTACCTGTACTCCCTCCTAAGCAAGAGAGTACAGTAGGCTTTAATTGAAAACATGCCAGAAGATTTCTTTAAGCTCTTCTCTCTCTTACAAGAATTTTTTCTTAACAACAAAACAATGAGGTCAGACTTCATGTTAATATTTTATATGAACACATGCACTCCAGAAACACCTACCTACAAACTTCACTACAGGGAGCAACTCTGCTTGCTTAATTTAAGCTATGAAAGAGGCACCCAAACAAGCATATTACATAATGCTCCTGAAATTAATCTTCTATGCGTACGTTTAAAAATAAAACATATATAAAGTCTTGCACACAGAACACACATAGACAACCTGCAGAGAAGAGCATTGCAGGCCTAGAACTCCTTGCACAGAGCTGTCCACCTGCTGTGATGTGTTATGATCCACACAAAACCTGAATTTCGTAGCATCCCCTGCTAGGACGCCAGCATATTCATAGCCTTCATCAGAGTAATTAAAATAACAGACTTGATAAAGTAGTGCACTCTCAAGCATACATTTGTATTTAAATACAAGTATCTTAAATTGTTTTAGATGAGTTTGGCGCAGTACTGAAGTTTGATGAGCAGAATCCACATACAGTCACTGAAGTCACACCACCTGACATAATACTGATCTATACTGAAATTATGACCATTACACAAGGCCTCAATTTCAGCTCTTCTCTTCTACAAATGCTAATTTTCCCATGTTACAAGTTAGCCGGAGGCAGACCTTTACGTAGTTTCAAGACACCACCACCACACACCAACTCTTTAAGATACAGTGGAGGAGTGGCTGTGTAAGAAATGGCTGTTATTATCATACCTGCAATCTTGGCAGTTACACGGGGTAGCTACTAGATGAACATCTGGTGGGCACCCATTAGGATCAGAGAGCCATAGAATGACTTGGGTTAGAAGGATCACCAAGGATCACCAAGCTCCAACCCCCTGCCACAGGCAGAGCTGCCAGCTGTGAGATCCAGAACTGGACCAGGCCTGTTCCGCTCTCTCTGTAAAAAACTATCCTGGCGTCCAATCTAAATTTTCCCTCCTTCAGCTTAAAAGATGCAAAAGAAGAGGAAAGACTGCAAGCAGACTGACAGGCTGCTTCAACCCGAGGTTTTCTCACTGTTCTCCAGATTTCTCTTGGATGTTTAGCTCTTCTTTCAAGAAACAAGGCGAAGCTCAGCGTCCCGCCTTCCCTCACTGCTCATCTCAGAGACGAGCTCTCCTTCCCCCGCCCCACCGACCTGCTCACTCCCCAACGGGAGGCCGTATTCGAGAGCGAACCGGGCCTCTCCTCCTCCTCCTCCTCCTCCTCCTCCTCCTCCTCTTCCTCGCGGAAGCCGCACCGGGAAGAGGGGAAGGAGCAGCTGGAAGGGCTGAGCGGCTCTTCGCCCTCCGAGCTGCTGAAGGAAGGCGGCGGCACGGCCCTCCTCATGGCGGCCGACGGCTCGGAGTGGAGTTCTTACACGCTCCCGCGCAGCACCGCAAGGCTTCACCACAGCGGAGCTCCCGGCGGCCACCGCGCCGCCGCCATGGAGACCGGCAAGCGGCACCGCCCCGCGCATGCGCGTTGTGGAGACAGCGCTCAGATGGGGCCTCACAAGGCAGAGCTGAGGGGACAATCCCCTCCACTCGAGCGGGCAGAAAAGCGCAAAAATAACCCCGGCAGACTGTGATCTAAGCAGCCCTGTAACACTGACTGCATCACGAAGCAGCAAATCCATATTCTTGGTGTTGAAGGAACTTTAAGCACTTATAAGTAGATCATAGAGCTGATCACCACCCAATAGGTTCAAGTCTCATTAGCTACAGTCTCTAATAGACAACTGATGACACCAGTCAGAGTAACAAAACGATTCAAGCACTGGAGACAAAAGTATCACTAGAAACCAAGCATCAGGCTGAGTAAAGTTACAAGCATTTTGTTGGCTTGCTTTTCAGATCATACAACACCAAGCACAGTATGCAACCTGTCAAGCCTTGCAACATACAAACGACCTGTATCTATATCCATACAGCACGTGTCCCTGTACATACTAAAGTTGTTTGATGCCCCGCTAAGCAAACAGCATGAGCAAAGCTTCACATTGTGACAGGCATGAAAACGTCAAGTATGTCAACAAGCTGCAGACCAAAATAATTTCAGTATATCTTACGAAAGCCAATTCATTTTCTGGGCAATTACAGTTACTGAAACAGCAGAAATTCAGCTTGGAGAAGGCTCCGGGGAGACCTCATTGTGGCCTTCCAGTACTTGAAGGGAGCATATAAACAGGAGGGGGAATGGCTGTTTACATGGGTTGGTAATGACAGGACAAGGGGGAATGGTTTTAAAGTGAGACAGGGGAGGTTTAGGTTGGATATTAGGAGGAAGTTTTTGACACAGAGGGCGGTGAGGCAGTGGAACAGGTTGCCCAAGGAGGCTGTGGATGCCCCATCCCTGCAGGCATTGAAGGCCAGGCTGGATGTGGCTCTGGGCAGCCCGGTCTGCTGGTTGGCGACCTGCACATAGCAGGGGGTTTGAAACTAGATAATCTCTGAGGTCCCTTTCAACCCAGGCCATTCTATGATTCTATGATAAAATCCATCTGCCGTGGCAATAATTAAATATGGTTATTACTAAAGCCTAAACCCAAGCTGACATGACGAAGAACAGAAGTTGCCACAAACGATGTAGAGAATGAATACATATGTAAGCATCCACATGTATACACACACGTGTGCACACACCCACATGCCCCTACAGCTGTTACTGTTGTGAAAAACCTGCCAAAAGTGCTCACCTCAGAAGTGACAAAAATCTAAGCTCAGTCTTTTAGAGCTAACCAAATTTACACCATCACAGACTGCGTGCTTTAAGCTATATAGAAAGAGGGAGTTAAATTCAGAGTAAACCCATACTCATGGACCTACAAGTTGGGTCTGTTCAGTGACACGCCTGAACTTCCAAATGATCCTAACAATGTGCTTATGTAATTCCTACCTGTCATCCACACTACTTGAAACACCATTTTCCATAGAAAACGGTGCAGAGAAACTAATTTTACAGGTGACGAAACACCTGTAAATTTCTGTAAACAGAAATGAAGTCAATTCTAGACCTAAATAAGCTACTATGAATTATTAGCTACCGCGATTTGACAACGCTATGAAATGTGAAATTTGCCAACAACTCCTCTGAAACATTTTTTGAAATTTAACTGTAATCTGATCAGCTCAGCCTCAGAGAACATAAGGAACCTCTCAGTTGAATTTAATTAACACTAATCAGATTTAACAAGAAGAATCAAATGAGATTGCTCTCAGAAGTCACGTCTAGTTCCACACGTGCATTCAGGAACATAGAAAGAAGATAAAACAATCCAGCTAAAAAAATAAGTGAACTAAATGAAGGCACAAACTAAGGCATAGGCTACGTACCTTTAGTTAGCTGACACCAACCAACCAGATGCCCACGAAGAATGTACGTCTACATTTTACTTGCCAACTGAAAAGACACAAAATAATCGGAATAAACGTAGTTCAGGTTAAGAAGTCTGAGCCTTTGCACTTTGTGACGTGGAGAAAAGTGGTGCCGCACAAAGCTACTTAGCTCCATACTCACAGTCAGAGCTGACCAAGCGCTCTCTGCCTGTGCACCAGTATTTTTATGCCTGTATCTGTAGTTCTGCTTAATTAAAGTGGTCTCGGATTGCTTCAGTTTTCCTTCATTTTCCAGCCCATTCTCACCCTTGCAGAATGCCATTCCCACTACTGGTCCCAGTTCAGGCTTTCTGTTCACTGCAAATACAGAGCCATCTCTTTTTCAAGGACCGCAGCCTTGAGAATGAGCTTCTCTCTTCAAGGGCATGTGCAAGAATCCTATGAAACAAATCTACAGTGAAAACCCAGCTTCACAATGCAATAGCATGATTCCTGCTCCACTCAGTTGGCTGGATTTCAGCTTCTACGTAATCAAAATGCATCTGTTTTTGTACTGGTTGGAGATCACAGCACTACTACTGTTGAACAGCCTTCATTTTTTGAGCTACTTATGCAAAATCTTTACCTCAGCCCTCATTTAAAACTTCAGTTTTTAGCAGATTTATTCGCTTACTCTGGGACTGACATTTGCAGAAGGCACTAGTGAGCTGTGCATCCTTTTGTTACCGGAAACCAATGGTAAAACTCCTAAGTTGTTACCCTCAAATCTGAACAATTTCCTCATAGTAAATACAGCCACATTCACCATTAACTAGTACTCTCAAATAAAACCTAAATAATGATTTTTTTTTCCTACTGCAGTGCCACTACTGCAACAATATGGAACGTGCCCGTTCATCCTCCCTGCACAACAAGCAGTAGATAAAACACAGTCATTTATCATGTATTATCCCATTACACCTTTCATTTGTTCCCTTACTTTCTGAATCATATTCAATTACTAGCTTGAGAGTAAATAGCTCAGATTCTACTGCAGAGTATATGAAAGGCAATATTAAAAACCTCCAGCTAAAAATAAACTTATTATACTAGCAATAAGAGATCAAAAGCATCTATGTAATTAGAAGTTATTAAATTGAGAGTACGTATGAAATAAACTGTACATTGTGCTTTTAATTAAAAACATTACCCTGTAAATTAAAACCAAAGGCTTAAAAATTACAATCAAAGTTTAAAGTATCCTGGTACAACTCTGAGATTTCTGAGTAAATTTGTGATTAAACTCAGGAATTTCTACCTTGATGGAAAAGGTCAGAAGGGAATTAAACCCAGGAGTTGTCAAGTGAATAAATTATTTACGTAATTTCAGATAAAGGGATCTCACCTGGATACTTTCTTAGAGCAAGTTGACAGCTGTCCATAAACTACTTAACAGGGAGAAGGCATGGAATATCTCAGCAACAACTTCTGGCATCTTTGGCTTTTCCCTCTGCACCACTGCAGAAAGCTTCTTGCTCAGGACATCAGGAAAAGGAAGAAAAAGCGAATCCTTTCTTTACTGAAAAGCTTTCATTTGTTTAAAGTCAACAGCAAATTCTTTTTGCCCTGCTACACCTGGTGCTGGAGTCCAGTACAACAGATGCTTGGGGTTTCTGTGGATTCCAACAAGGATGTGTGACAAAGGAGGGATTAAGTACCTGGTGGCTGGATTTCTCTGCATTCTCCCCAAGTGATTGTCCACAGGTGCTGGGCATTTGGTGACCGAGACAGGCAAGTTCTGCAGCGCTGCTTCTCAATGAATTAATTTGAGTAGCTACGGCCTGCATTCCTTCTCCTCTACCAGCTGTTAAAACCTGAGCATGTTGCAAGACACTGGACTGACTGCATTAAAAGATAACCGCCAGCACAACTCAACCAACATTAGTGCTGCATCATGAAATACCGCAACTCCAAATGAAGAACATTGGACCATTTCAAAAGCATCTCAGTGAAGGCTCATTTTGTAAAACAGAAGACAACATACATCCTTACTCAAGAGCACTGTGGAAAATTCAGCTGGCTTTTTGGAGCTCGATAGCTAGATTTCCTTCCTACTGCTATAAAATGGCATCTGAAATTTGTTTTCATTTTCCAAAATATTATTGTCACCTGTGAGTAGCCGACCAACGGAGGGACCATGTAATAAACCACCTCTTCCAAAATCATGGTTTCAAACAATGGAAATGCCACAAAAACAGTCAGCATCTGTACCATCTTCCAAGCCATATTAAAAGCTTGAGCGCGATACATAATGTCTATTATAAAGAGACTGCTTTGCAAAAATGTAAGGACTTCTCTCAAAGTTTTAACCTTCTGCAGACCAAGAGGCTGCATTAATCAGAAACGGTGAATCCACTGAATCCACAGTAAACTGGCAACTTTCTTATTTTGCTGCTTTTTCCTGCCCCAAACCCAAACCATGTTAGTTCTGCTGGTTGCTGTCTGCAGTTTTGTGCCTGTGCACCATTTTCAGCTTTGGAAAAACAGATAAATAACCATCAATGTTCATGTACCCTTTATTTGCTTTCAGTGTAACATTCCATGCTAATTGCAGATGTAATATTCATGAGTATAAATATAAGAACTAACAGTTCTGGATTGGTTTTCTCCTGTTTTTACACGTGAATATTTTGGCTTACAAAATTAACAGCATACAGTAAATAATCCTCCCATATTTTGTACAAACTACATGATTTTGATATACAAGGATTCTGTTTTTATTACAGTGACAATATACAACCATGTCTATTTACAATGCAAAAAGTATATAAACCACATTTTAAACATTCTGCTACTGGCAGCCACTATTGTTTAGGAGGTAGCTTTAATTAACAAAATGAAGTGAAGCCACATTTCCCATCATGTGTTCTATCAAATAATTTACAATACAAAGATAAAAATTCATTGTATGAACAGTATATACAGGTTAATTCTCAAAAACTGCAATCTAGCTTTAAATCGTAAGAAGACTGTTTCCAGAGTAACTGGGATGGCAGTAAATTCGCTCCTGATTTATTTGTTCAAACAACATAACTACTTAATTGTGCATCCATCATTTCATATCGATCAGATAGCAAGATTTCGAACTAAATGCAGATACATTGGGATCACTTAAATCATTTGGATCTCAGGACATAAATGGTTTAAAAATAACGCGCTGACCGACACTCACTGTTCTTCTATTGCGAAGAATATTGCTTTCTGCTTCCTCCCCACGTGCTAAAATCTACAACTGCTCACACTGACATCACTGGTAAGCACTAGCACTCAACAGGCTGCAGAACATTAGCCAGACTTGTTTTTTTAACCAACCCACAAGCTGCGTACGCTGGCAGCACTGCTAACACAGTGCCTGATGCATCCAAGCTCCTTCCAACAGCGTGACCCTACTGCGTAATACTGAAGAAGATGGCTGTGGTTCACCTGAAGTAATGCATCGTCACTGAAAAACATCTTCGGCCCTATTACTCCTGACAGCTGTCAATGTTCTTATTGCATTCTCTGCAGACATTGCGGATTACAAGTGTTTTTATTACAACAACCTTTTTGAAAAAGAAAAAGTCTGAACGTTGGCTTGAAATACAAAACAAAAATGGTATTCCCATATTGCCCTCACAGTTATGCATGGGAGAACTAATCCCTTTTTTGGCCCTGCAGTAAAATTCATCCTGAGATTCGATGCTGAATACAAAGCTAGCAAGAAAGTTGTCGCTTAATTATAGAAAAGTCACATTTAAAAATAATGTCTTTAATATTAACGGCTGTCCTTTATATTGTGCTTTGGCAGAAAGAAAAACAACACATCAGAACTTATTGACAGCAGAAGTAAAACACAACTGGAGTACAACGTGGAAACAGATCATCAGCATGTAAAACCAGTATAAAAGGAACCGCTATTGCTTGGACAGAGTAAAAACATCGGGTAACAAATTTGGTCGACCAATTATTTACGGTCAGGGCAATTTATTTATCCGTTTAATTCTTTTTAAACGTATGGCTCAAGAAATGACTGCCCACTTCCCTTCTTTTAGAAATGACACTAAAGAATGATTACAAAAGTGCTTCCTGCTCGCAAAGGCTGAAAGAGGCAACGGTCTGTGAAGCGTGGCAGCTCCTCGTCGGGGGAGCCGGCGGCCGAGCCTCTCAGTCTTTGATTCTCGGTATGTTGTAGGCGTAGCGAACCAGAGGGAAGCCTCGGCTTTGGTAGAAGCAGGCCCGGCCGCAGGCCTGCACTTGGTCTGAGCTGTCTGACACGAAGGAATCGTCTTCGTCGGCGTAGTCAGAGTGGGCCGACTGGGTGCCGCAGTCCGACCAGTAGCCATCCGGCCTTTGGCAAGACACCACCGCCAGCGTGGGGCAGCTGTGGGATTTGATCAAGTGTTTGCATGGCACGGGCTTGGACAGGAGGAGCGACTCGCAGCACTCGCACACGGCGATGCTGCCGCCCTGCAGGTGCGTGTACACGCCGCAGTCATAGTAAAAGTCCTGCGTGGCGCATCCTCCCTGAGCGCTGACAGCAATGGCTACCGCTCCGCTCTTCCTGCTCACCTGGCGCCTGAGCAGCTTCCAGTCCTCCTTGAACTTTGGGTTGAAGAAGACGTACAGGACCGGGTTCAGGCACGCGGGTAAGGGAAAAAATATCAAGGTAACAGACTTCATGATCTCAGGGCTGATAGAAATCGCAGTGATCAGCGGCGCAAAGGAGAAAAACGCGACGGGGCAGAAAAAGATGCAGTTTGTGAAGATGAGCCACGCCACGTGCTTAATCATGCTGGACTGCGAGTTTTCTGAGAGGTCCTCTTTTTCCAAGTTGCAGTACAGTTTAGTGTAGATAACAGCCATCAGCAAAAATGCCAACGAATTCAGAAGCACTAAAGTTACTGTGAAGCCCAGGGACGGCGTCTCTCCAGTGGGGAAGGGCAAGCAAAGGGGCGACGCCGAATACTTTGCTTTATGGAAAAGTGGTAAGCATCCTGCTACCACAGCACACAGGAAAGCAAGAACTGCTGCAATCTGAAACTGTTTTTGGTGATTGCTTTTCCCCTTTTTAATGATTTCCTTTGCAGAGAAGCTCCGTTCAACAGCCGCCAACATCAGGAAAAAAATGGCGCTTTCTGATGAAAATACCGCAAGGAAGCCAGTGACTCTGCAACCGCTGCCTGTCTCCCACCATATGCCAAATTCAGCAAATCTTCCCCAAGAGATAGCATCCAAGAAAGTTAAAATACCAGTATAGACTCCCATAAATAAGTTAGAGATGGAAATCAGACCTATGAACAGTTTGGAAGATGGCAATGGAGCACAAGATGCAAATACTGTTAACATGACAAGCAGGTTGAAGAACAAAGCAACCAAAAAAATAAACCAGACAGTAAGTCGAATCATCCAGCTTCCCAGTAAGTATTCACAAGGCTTAAAAGCACCTACAAAAAAAACAAACAAAAACAGAAGGACAACAAATTTAGGGGGGAAAAAACCCAAAAACTGTGCCGTAATAAGCAAGATCTTCAAATGTCTTCCAAGAGTGCTACTCGTTCATTAATTGATGAATAGAGTACCCAGCTGAACTGCCAAACACTCACTTGAAAGTAAGCTGTTCTGCTGAAGCTATTTACTAATTAATTATGCCTGAAATAGTAATTACTGCAATGAATGGTCACTTGGGAATACTTTAAATAAACAAACTTGGTAAACACACTTAACTACCTTTTAGCTCCTCAAAATAGCTTTTATTAGTGTCCCCTACATACTTCATTATTGTAGGGTTTTTTTTGTTTTTTTTTTTTTTTTTTTTTTTTTTTTGAGATTTCATACTTTATGAAAAAGCTGGCAACTATACAAAATCAAAAGTTCAAAACCATCTTATAAGGGGCAAGGATTTCTTTTTTTTTTTTTTTAAATGAACATGCTCTCTGAAAACACACTTTACAAACATGCCTTTTGGAGATGCTTCTGATCACAAGGAAATACGTGTAAAAGAGCCAACAAATTCAATTTATCAGCTTTAACAGGGACAGGAATTCACCATGAGTCCTCTCCCCAACTCTGTCTTTCAGGAGAGCTTTGTGAGCTTGGAAAGCCATATACGAAAAAAGAGATTTTCTTCTTCTTTTGCCACTGAGGTGAAGAGCTAAGTGGTAAAAGAAGAAAAGTTTAAATAACAATGTCTAACAAGTAAAATAATTCAAGGCAAGACCAGCAAAAAGGTCACTCTTTCTGCTTACCCTTCTAATCCTTCTAATTGCTATTTATTCCATAGGGAAATCCCACTGATTTTATGTAACAATTAGAAGAATTCAACATCTCCTTTATCCGCATTAGGCTCCGCTAATTGTCCTGAACACAATACCAAGGGATCACTCCATGCAGTCAGGCCCTCTGTGAGCTGAAGGCAAAGCAAAAAGCCACCAAACCCCACCGCCAAACCAGGCTGGCAGAGCAGCTCCTGAGCTGTGCATCCAGAGCCCTGGGTCCTGGCCCCACGCAGCTCCCACCCTCTTTTTAGGCAAGTGAAAGGTAAGCAAAACCCAATCCTAATGCTGGCTGCAAAGAAAGCTTCAACATCAGCATAAACATCTCCCAAAGCCTCAAGCAATTTGCAGAAATAACTGAGGTGACAAGACAGGAAAGAATCTTTTTTGCTCGTTTGAATGAGCAAGCTTAATTTCTGAGAAACAAAATAATGCTGCTAATTGGATTATCAGACCAGCAGAACAAGCAGTAAATCCCCCTCCCTCTTCTCCCTTTCTTTCTGCAGGTATTCCTGAGCAGGAGGTCCTCAAGGGATCTAAACTGAATATTCTTAAAAATAAAAACAACTTCCTATCTAAGAAATTTTAAAATGCGAGCTGTGCTTCCAAAATCAATTTGAAGTCTGTTCTCTAATTGCTGCATCACGGTGCATCTTTAGACAAAGAACAAGAACATTCCAAACCCAATGGGAAAATTCGTGCCAGGGAGAGTGAATTTTGCTGCTCGAGTTCAAAAATCCATTCCTGCCATTAAGCAAAGTGGAAAGTGGATCTACGGGCTGAGCAATGATTCAGAATTTAGGTGGTGGGTGGAGTGTCCTACTTATGACCAGACAACAGCACAGCAGGGAAAATAAGTTGTTAGCATGGGAGGGACTGGTGAAAAACAAGGCAAATTGTGAACTCGTAAAACAAGCTTTTAGTTCCTTGTAGAGCTACAGCATCTCTGGTATGGGCAAAAAGGCTTTAAAGATTAAACCTGTGTAACACATCATCTGAACTCTCATTCTGCAAACAGGAGCTCAAAGCACATAAGCAGCAAATAAGTTCTCAGATAGCACACAGTTACATTAGTAGTGTATTTCACTTTCGGACCACTTTTTTTTTTTTTTAACTGTAATCTGGAAATCTTTGCAATATTCTGTACACTAAAGCTAGAACTATCTCAAAAGATGAAGGGCTAACAGGTAAGTTTTCACAGCAGATGTTAAAATACCAGTCTAGGAAAAAAAGAATAAAACTTGGAAAACTTCTGTTGAATCAGCTTCACTGGAAGCATACTTCTCCCCTGATCTATGTTCTCCTATCCATGCAAACAGGAGGATACAAGATGTGTGAAAGTTTCTCTCAACAGCTCATGGCAAGGGTGAGGAAGTAGGAGGCACCACAGCCAGCAATTTAGGAGCTGAGCGGAGCCGTGTGTGGAAACGCATAGTGGAAGGAAGATAAGCAGAAGGGCAGCAATGAAACTGCCCAGAAATATTTGTCTACAAGATCAAAGACTTTCAACACTCGTGAGCCATTCAAGCCCAAACTGGAGCTCTGGTACGCCCAATAAGGGTACTTACTGTACCAATATCCACAGCAGTTTAAGATGTTACTCCAGCTATTTGCAACAACCCTCTTGCTGTCGGTGCTGCCATGGAGGGGCTAAGAGAACATCGTCAGGCTTAGTTTAAACCCCAATGACAACAGTTTAAGCTTTTAAAAGCACAGGCTGACTTCTTGCTGAAACATGAGCATTCATAGCATCTGCTCCGCAGATACTTCATTGACAAGAGATACAGAATGAGGGGGCACTGCATTAAACACAGCATGCTCCAAATGTAAGTATCACAGTCTGGTATGTTCTGCTTATGGAAACTAACTTCAGTTTTTTGGTAACGTAGTTCTCCCATACGGTGCCGTGTCTAAAGCTGAGCCAGATCTTTGTGACTGCACATCTAAAATAACATTAGCATCAAATGAAGTTTCCCAAGTGCTACAGAATATAACCTTCTCTATATGGAGTGAATGAGGAAAGAAGCGTACTTCTGCAGACAGCTGTCTGCATAACACCGTGCATGAAGTTCAATATGTGGCTAAAGCACTTTATTAGATTTACCTGTTGCTGGTGTACAGTGAATAATAGCCTGACCCAGCTCCGCATTTTCCTCGTTTCTTAGACCATCTGCATCAGCTATATCCAAGCAAAATGAAAAACAGGTTAGTTGTAGAAAGAAAAAAAAATAAAATGTAATGAAGCTGCCTAGGACAGAAACACAGCTTTGAAAGATCAAAGACCAAACACTTTGCCAGCTTTCAAGCCTGTAACAAGTGGAGCACTTCTGGTTTGCCCCATAAGGACGAACACACAGTGCAGAAACTGCTGCAGCAGTTTAAGTTACTACTGCCTGTTGTAGCTGCTCACAGTGCTTTGTAACAAAGAAACATCTTTCATCACCAGGGAAAAGATCTACTGGCCTTGAACTAGACAGTGCAAGGACAAGCTTTCTGAACGTGAGGGCTGAAATACTGAAATCATGAGAACATTTCTGCTCTGGCACAAAATGACAGAAACAATCTTGGCAGTTTAATACAGTTTTAACCAGAAGAAAACAAACAAACGGGCACATCTCACGCTATCAGATAAATCCACCTCACAGTTCTAGAAAGAACATGGCACCCGTCTATCTGCAAGCAGTTGCTCAGTGCTTTCAGAGCCAGTTTTCCATGTTTGCTTACTCAAAGACAACATGCACTGTTACTTGGTCCTGCATGTTCCTGATCAGGAGAAGTGCACTTACCCTTTTCACGATCCCCCGTGGCATCTTGATCTTGTTGACCAGAATCTTCAGCATTTGAGTTCAAGTAAGAATCACAGCCCCAAAACGCACAGCACTGGTAAGCATACGGTACAGATAGAGACCTGAAATACAGGCAAAACAATGAAGACTGTAAGCTGATGCCACTTTGAGGTTTATCACTATTATAAGTATTAAGGGCACGCTTACTGTTACAACTAAGATTTTTGTCGTGGTCATTAAGAAAAAAAAAATTCAAATTGGATCAGCTGTAAGCACTTTTGATGAATTTTTTTCACAAGATAAAGGACTGGTGATGCATCCAAGCCTTGCCTGCAACAAGAACTAAGACAATTCTATGATGTTTTGCTCCCTTCAATCGCCTTTTTCCTACTTTCTGGTCAATGCTTGTGGTGTTACTGTACAAATTAAAACTGCAAATTAATCAAGTTAATTTACACAGAACTGTTTCGTAAGAAAGTTAATTCCTAAACGATCAAGATGTTATAAATGCATTTTTTTCTTTAAAAAGAAAACATAAAATTGTTTTTGCTATTGTCTTTCTGCATGCCTGCCAGAAATGGTACAGGCTATTAATCCCGGTAGAAATGTGGTACACCTGCATTCAGAGATTTTAAAAGTCCGTGTAAACAACTAGATAATAGCACACCAAAAGCAACAAGTTTTGTGACTCAGGGCTACAGTATCAACTATCTGCACCATTGTTCAGCAACTATGTTCTTGTAAATACTTAGGAGGAAAAACAGTCTGAAGGCTCCCACAGTGAATTAGTTCTCAAACACAGAGCACAAGCGAAAAGCTGATCTGTTGTTTCCATGGCACTGCTGAGGCCTAATTCTAAGAGTGACACTGAATCCTCTGCTCCTCTTATGCAAATCAACATATCTTCATCTCCTTCTTTTTTTTCCGCCAGGCAGTATAGGAAACAATTTTTAACTGCTTCATGAAGACTGAAATACCAATGTACAAAGATCTTTCAGAAAGGAAATCAGTTCACCACCTCCTGATCCACCACCTATTGAAATCAGTAACAGGTTTCCCTTTGAACGATTACTCTCATCATTCACCTCCAATAATAAACAGCACATGCTGCAGATACGTGTGGTGATTATGGAATCAGGCACCTGCAAGCCCGTTCCCATTTTCCACACGCTGAAAGACAGATGTGCTCAGCTCAGTAACAAATGGAATCTATCCAAAACACCGCTATAAAGTCAGATGATTGTATCTGCCTGAAAAGTGGCGGAGGAAAAATACAACAGGTTCCAGGAAAATAGCCTGCAAGTGGCATTTCTATCAGAACAGTCGGGATGCCAACACTGAGGCACTACAGGACTTGCTGAAGGGCCTGATCATTTGTCATATTATCTAAGTTGGCTTCATTTATTGTCAAATTGCTTGCTACTAAGTAAGTGAGGAAGTAAGTGAGGTACTGCAGCGCTATTAACCAACGTACCGAAGCTTTGCAAAGTTCTTCGCCGCCAAAGCTTCTTTCAGTTCAGGATTTCCTGCAAGTTTAAGTTGGTTCAATCCACTCAATCCTTCTGTTGGAACTGAGGTGAGTTCATTGAAACTTAGGTCTCTGAAATGTGAATATTAAGACAGCGTTACAACGATGTAAGTTTGAAGCCTCTAAGGTCTCACAGCAAAGCTGTGGTCTGGAAAACGACTCTCAGTGCTGCAGGCACTTTAGAGTATGCCTCGTTCTGTACGAGTACACCCTGCATACATTCAGCTAGCAAGAGCCTTCATGATCCAGGAGATGAAATGTATGATGGACACGTGCCAGTTTTAAGCTAAAAGCATTTACTATCTCTGCAATTTAACGACAGAGAGAGGAAGTTACTGTACAGAATTGCCTACTTACAGATTAACAATAGCTCCAATGGTGGTGAAAGCTTCCTTGTGGATCTTACGAATTCGATTTCTACTGAGGTCGCTGCAATGAAAGCCAACTATGATTATTTTAGCAGTTTCATCTAGCCTTTGCAACAACCACTGTTCAGAGGAAAAGTACATCCGTTATACATAATGACACATCCATTATACCTCTGATAGAAAGGCCAAACAGCCCTCCCACTTCCCTCCTCCCCCCTGGTCAGACAGGTGCAGTAGGGAAACTCTAGGACAGGCAGCCGTAACCAGCTTCACCCCATTCCCAAGGCAGCAACTGTATCCCACTAGAACTCCCTTTTCCCCTTTCTTCCTTGGCCTCGGCAGCTCAGCCGGCACCACCACAGCAGAGGCAGGCTTTGGCATCACCTATTCCCAGGCTGAAGGTGCCAGGAAGATCACTTTGGTGACAGCCACACCTGCAGCAGGGCAGGAGGGAAGGGGTAGGGGGAACAGAATAAAGACAAGGGCATCTCCTTTCTTGGATTTCAAAATCCAGATGCAGCTCCTGCTGGATTGCTATGATTTATATTAAGATATTCCTTTCAAAACCCCTGTCAACTTCTGCAATTTCTTTCCCTGCTAACTTCACTGTTTCTATGTAATCTTCATACAGCTAGACACGTGAAGGCAGGGGATAATTTTGACTACTGGTCTGCTCCTCCCAAGGAAAACAGATAGATGCTTCAATAAACAGCATATAATGCAAAACAGCAGACGACCAGAAAACTTCTCTTTAGATACACATACATGTGAATGTCTACAAAAGCAAAATAGAGTGTAAAATCGGCAGCTGCTAACATAGAATCTCTTGCATATTGTTTGCTTCACCTTAGGATGCAGCATAGTTGGCCTTCTGACATAAGATTCACAACACCAAACCCAATGTCAGTTCACACCGGAGTCAAGATTATTTTGTTTCATTCAGTATGTGTCTATGTACACTTACAGCACACGAAGGGAGGACAGTCCTTGAAAGGTATCATCTGTGACTTCATGGATCTGATTATGCTGTAAGGAACTGTGAAGAAACAAAACTTTATTGGCAAACAGCCTAACTTCAAACCAAGGGATAGCTTGATGGCTGCTAATAAAAGGTAGCCTTCCCAGGGGCAAAGTGTGTTCTAGTTTCCCCTTACACAAACTACATTTCACATTAGCTACAATAGCATAAATATGATGCTCCCTTGTGGCACCGTTACTCAATCTCAATTCACAGATCTTATAATTTAAAGGAGATTGCTGAGTGTGAACAGAATTATTTCCAAGCAAAATTTCCGTAGCACTCGACAAACTATCAAGAGTCACTGAGATTTAACACAAATCTACTTAACCCTTCAAGGAATCTTTAGGACACTTTAATCCTGGGTGCACTTTCAATTCTCAATACAGAGATTTATGAAAGGAAAATGCTGAGAAGTGCTTCAAGACCTAACGGGCAAATTACATTTCCAGCACATTTGCCCTCGATGTCGCTTTCCGACAAACTCCATTGGTCTCCCTTGTGTATACAGCAACATGTTCTAACAAGGATTACATCAACGGTGCCTTTGTTGGAGAGTAACAGGCTTCCCTCACACACCATGAGCTCTGAAGATGCTTTGCCAGATGTTTTACAGCAAAAAACAGGTACAGTGAGCCCAAAGTTGTCGGAGTAGAGTAGCAAAGACCTGTGAAAAGCCTATTATCCCCAATCTCATTAAGTGTTAAGAAAGTAGAGAGCAAGGGAGGTTTAAGGAGAAGCAACAACACTGGTAGCTGAAAAAAATGCATAGGGTCTTGAAATCAAACTTCAGAAGCTTTATACCAGTGAAATAAGGAAGAACAAACACAGGTTTTGAGACGGAGAACGCACCTCACAGGAACTACAGGAAAACATATTTTACCTGAGCACAGGCTGTTGGCTGAAGGTAACTGAAGTACGGAAGAAATACAAGGCAGGAAGGAAAACACCTCAGTGCTCATTACATTTGTGCATACAGCAATACTTCTACAAAATTCAAGATTCATGCGTCCTTCACTCTTTTTTGTGCTATAGGAACAATAAAACCTGAGCTGCTGGAATTTTCTGCCCAGCAGCCTTCAAATGACTCAGCCACATGGCCTTAAACTTAGGAGTGTACTTATGATCAAAAGCGAAGCGAAAACATTTCTGGAGATCGGGACTCAGGGTACTAAAGAGGTAATAAAGATAACCACTGTGTACTTCTACTCACATTTCTTCCAAGGAGTGGCAGCCCGTAAAACTTGGGAGGTCCTTTATATTGTTATAAGACAAGTCCCTTCAAAACAGGAAATGGAAAGAGGATGCTTAGTTTAACTCTGCTCTACCTCAAACATCTCACCACTGCATGTATGCGTAGCAAAAAACCATACTGTGCAAGCTCCCTGAATTCTGAGAGCTGTAATATAAGATCACTTTTAGATTTAAGTGGCCAGAGAGTATGCAGTGAGAAATCTAGTGCAAATTTGGATTTAGGGTGCTGCTACCTCCCAGAATTGTCCACGAAACTCAGCAGTAAAAAAAAGACGAGAAACTTGCAAACAACATTTAAATACCTTGCGAAAGGTAAGTCCCACATCATCACCCTCTAACTCAACTCATCTTCTATAAAACAAACGACACTCTTCTTCTCTCTTTTTCAGGAATGGGTTTTATTCTAAATTTTTTTGGGTATCCTTTGTAAACATGGCTTCGCCTACTCCCAAATGGTTTCGTTTTCTAGTTTGTTCTTTCGCACTCATTCTAAACATATCCTTACTAATTTTTTAGTCTTGCCTTTATAATAATACCTGAACAATACTTTAAATTAGCTCTACGTTCTCTACATCAAAAATTTTCATGCAAATGAAAACAGGAGCAAAATGAGTACACTTACAAAGTTCGCAGCATCTTTTGCTCTTGGCATAAATTAACAGGAATACTGTTTATCTTGGTCCCTGTTAGAGTTCTATTAAAAAAAAAATAAACATCACCATATATAAATATCTGTATCGATTGATAACATAAGAAGCCTAGCCAGGAGCAGAGCTGGGATGTGTTTGTAGCTGTCAGGTGCTGGATTAAGGCATTTATTGACAAGTAGAGAACATATACCCAAGTTGCTCTCTAGATCCCCTAAATCACATTTCAATCATTTCAAATCAGGCAAAACCAAAACTAATTTAAAAGAAGGAAATTGCTTCCGCAGAAGATACTTACAAACTCTCCAGATTAACGGTTCCTGTCAGATTAGGAAACCACTGCACCATGCTGGCACCCCGAATGACCCTAAAAAAGTTCCCACAAAAATTAGCTGTCGGCTATCACGCAAATGAATCACGACACGCAGTCCTGCTATCGGGTAGATATTTTCACTAACATCCCTATCGCTGTTTGAATTTTATACATTGAGCTACTCTTCTAAGTGCTTCTTTTACTAATGATCTACTTAGAAAAAACTGGAACTCATCAGATTAGGAAGCAAATAACACCTACAAAAAGTGCGTAAACTCTCAGGTAGTTTGCAGTTTCAAAGACTGACATCGCACTCCATTTTGTTGCTTGTCACCCCCATACCTGACATCATTTGAGAGCATGCATGCACTGACCTGCAAAACATCCTCACAATGTACACCTCTGTTCAAAACCATATTGGAGTTTATTTAAGTAAGAACCTGAGCATTTGGCCTGAGGTTACGTCTTACGCAAGGTAACGAAGATGAAAAAAAAAGGAGTTGTAAAACATATTTACCAGAGCTTCTGCACGTTCCTAACAACAGCAACAACAACAACAACGTTTGTTACAGCTAACTGCTAAAAAAGTTGTACAGAAGGAGCTAGAGGCAGCCAGGAAATTCTGCTAATCTGTTTTTCTCGCTGTAGCATTTTATATTCACGTATTGGACTATTCAGTTGAGATGATACTTACAGGGAATGCAGATCTGACAGATTCTGAAACGCTGAGTTCCCCACAAAAGACAAAGGATTATCATACAAATGTCTGGGAAATGAAAAGCATGTTTCAATCACTGCTCTTACAGTTGTTGTCTGCTACAGACTACAAATAGATGCATGAAAATTACTTACATCGTTCTTAGAAGGGGGTTTCCTGCAAATGCACCATCAGGAATTATGGAAATATAGTTACTGTGAAATGCCCTAAAGATAATAGGAAAGAAAACCTACATTTAGAAAGATATTGCCAGTAGATTCAACCAACAGTCATCTTCTCTGTAGACACACTACACCTATGCAATTCCCAGCCCTGCCAAAGTTAGGATAGTAGTTAAATACGACTACGTAAAACCGTAGCAGCAAGTCTGAAGGCATGATTTTTGTCTATGGCACATCTGCTGAACTGAAAGAGATTCACTAGGAAGAAATTATTCTGTCCAAAACATGATCTTTTGCTTTCTCTCGTTTGCTTCTCTGTTAGAGGAGGGGACAAGGAAGATATGCACAATCAGTGCATACATAATTCTGCTACTGGAGGCCAAAACCAGCTCCAGATTAAGATCTATGCTAATGGTACTCCTGAATAAATTCCTTGGTTATATAACTCCAAAATCATTTTCAGCAGGCTCCCTCTGTAGTTGCAGATTACATTTTCCTTTAATTACAGCATCACTTAGCATAACTCGATCTGATTGAGGCTGCTGCATAATCAGATGAGTATTCTTAAACCTGGAAACTTCTTTTTTTTATTTATGAAAAGGAGAGAGAAAAACAGGTAAAAAGGAGTAACGGGCAATACTCACAACTCTTTTAGATTTGGGAGTGCTTTTATGGCTTCGGGGAATTCCACCATGTTATTATAATTTAAGTCCCTAGAGGAAACAAAGCAGGAAAGTTTAAAAAAAAAAAAAAAAAAAAAAAAAAAAAAAGATATTTAATCATGGTTATGAACTGTTAAAATCATTTTTATTTAAGACAACTCAATGAAAGTGAAAAGTTTTCAAAACATCTCCAACTACACTGCAGAATAACTTGATTTTTAACTTAGTTTCGGTCTTCTCATCTATTACACGCCTTAGAATCAGCTAATTAACTTCATAAGTTACTTAAGATTGTCCAGGATTATTCATGCTAAGTCAAATGACATTTGTTCACAGCAAAGCTCAGTATTTTCCACAGATTTTCCTTCAGATTAACGTGCCGAACAATGAACTAAGATTTCAAAATAACAACAACGGAACGTTGACACACGCGATTGCTCTTTAAACATTTACTCCAAAATCTTTGATTCCAGGTTTCCTAAAAGAAACAGTAAGTAAGCCAGTATGCAACAGCAGATCTCCTGCAACAAAATCAATTCTCAGTATTGAAGAGAAGCACAGGTAAATGCCATCACACTGGAACGGTGCGTATCAGTCACTCGTTTAGGAGCCGCCAGGACATTTGCAAGACAGCTTCCAGCAGTGCCCACATAGCAGTAAGAAAGGAGCAGCAGAAAAAACAGCCCAGTGAGGAACTTCCTGCTGTCACACAATGGATTTGACAGCCTATTTTAAATAAGTTTAATCCCACAGCAAATCTGAGAAACAAATATTTGTCCCTTATCACATACAGGGCCACTCAAACACTTCTGATACATACGCCTGAGTCCGTGGAGTGCTGTGCAAAGACACACCAGCTGGATCAGTGCTAGGAACATTAAGAGCCACGCCATCCAGCGTGACATTTCACCCAGGCTAATATTTACCTGCTTCTCAACAAAGCTAATTACTTTTGGTGGAGCACTGCACTGATATTAGCCTTCACTTCCGAAACCTGAGATGAACACAAGTGTGGGAGTTGTGTGTTGTGCTGCACACATGCCTTATTTGCAAAATCTTCACTGCAACAGTGAAGTACCCTTGAGTAGGCTGCAACGAGATAAATCACACTGAATCACCAAAGAATTGCTTTAAGAAGCATACTTACAAGGTTTCAAGGTTGTCCAAACCATCAAAACAGTGTTTTCCTATTGTTTTTATTTTATTGTTATGAAGATGTCTAACAAAGAACAAAGCAAAAAATGAAAACAAGTGAATGACTTCATATGAACTCATAAATAGCAGACAATTCTGTGAAATCGAAATAGTTCAATGGCTTAGAAAAAACATTACATGGGATGGATTATGCAGAAGAATGTCTTTCACTTCAAGAAATAAGTCACTCTTGTATGGGAACAGAATGGACTGCCTGCAGTCAAGACAACCTCTTTAGACCTTTATTCGCTATCCAGAAGCATGATAAATATGATATAAATGTATAGATAAAAAGAATTTTAATATTTATCTCTGGAAATATTTAAGACTAGATGGAAACAGGATCTGTGGCAGGTAGTATTTTCTTTGTATTTTATATTCCTTTGTATTTGGAACCATTTTCTGACAGCCACATGTTTGAAACATCCATTACTAAAATGAGATGAAAGCATACAGCAATCTCACTACACGTTTGTTGCACTTTGGAGTTTCTGTTTAGGAGAAAATCTTGAGCAGACTGACTAGTATATTTGGGAACAGCAACGTCCTGCATTGGTAGCAGAGGCTGTTACCAGGTCACTGAGCTAAAACAAACCAAACACCATCTTTGGGGCCATCTAACTGGGGGAAATCTAAGCGAGCCATCCAGCACAGCTACAAATACTCACAGAACAACAAGACTTGAGAGGTTTGTGAACGCGTAGTCAGGAATGTGCGTTATTTTGTTGAGGGCCAGTGTCAACGCCTGCAGGGAGGGGAGGTTGCTCAGCGGACGGATGGGAACTTCTGTCAAACTGTTGTCATCCAACCAAAGGTGACGCAACTGCACCAGCCCCTCAAAGCTGTCTTTGGGAACAGCTGTGATGTGGTTAGCATCCAAACGCCTAGATGAAAACGGAGACAATTGGCACAGCAAAGTGCCAGAAGGACAAGTAAGTTAAAAAGTATTTTAAAGTCTTATTACTTGCAAACGTTTCTGTTACCTTGAACACATTAGAGTGAAATTATTTAATGCCAAGAAGTTGGAGTGTTTACTGAAGTGACACGTGAATACTCTTTCATAACACAAAGCTTCATAACAACTTCTTCTCCAACGCTTCTATTAAAGCATTTTAACCAATTTTTATGCTCACAGTTGGCTTGACCAAGTGAACTGGAAACTGGAGAAACCTCCTCCCCACCAACCCTCCTGCTCCCCTAAGTACCTCACTAGAACAAGCCTTTAAAATGGCAACTCGACATTGTATCCGAAACTAGAGAGGCAGTTACTGCTTTGAACTGATTACCCCTGGAGCTATGCTGTCAATAGCATCGCACGCTGCTACGTATCCCTCTGGGTACTTCTGTACACCTCAAGCAACTACCTTAGAAAACAGGATTATTAAAAGCAGTGTTTAAACAAAGCCACAGTTAGAAACGGCGTTTCCACATAAAACACTGTGTACTGTCAGCTAAAACTGAGACATTTCTTCCACTCTGGCAGCTGATCTCCCCTATCATGCTGCGCAAGAAATGGAAAACGGAACTCCAGCACTGTACGGTGTTGCGTATTATTGGATTTGCCATTGCATTTTTCCCTAAATTCACTCTGATCTCAACTATTAGCAGTAGCAATGACCGTGCAGCCTTTCTAAAAGAACAGCAAACCACACAAAACAATTGCAGTACAAAACCAGCTCACCTACGCCATTGGATTTCACAGCTTCTTCCCAATTCAAAGCATCCAAAAAAAGTAACTCCACACCTGGAAACCGAGGTGGTGAAATGCATGTCCTCAGCTAAGGCCAGCTGTGAAGCCCCAGGGATAGGACGTTTTACTTGTGGTATCCTGCTGAGAGCCCCCATCCAAGGGAACGGATAGATGCAATACTGCCCAATGCCTGGCTTTGGTAGTGAACACTGAAAATCCTACGCAGAATCACATGTGCTTGTCCTCATGTGATGCACTCTGAAGGACAAGAGGTAATGGCTCAACTTGAGCCAAGGAAGGTTCAGACTGGATTAAGGAAAAATGTCTTCTCTTACAGGGTTAGTGAGGCACTGGCTGCCCAGGGTAGAGTCACCGTCCCTAAAGGCATCCAAGAAATGTGGAGATGTGGGAAACGGTCAGTAGGCATGGTGAGGATGGGTTCAAGGCTGGACATGATGGTCTTAAGAGGTCTCATCCAATCTTTTGATTCTATGAATCTGGTCTTAAGAGGTCTCATCCAACCTTTTGATTCTATGAATCTATTTGTTTTTTCATCTTTCTACAGCAGCAGCACCAGGACTCGGATAGAACCACTGGAAATCACAGCTATCAGGAGGTTCAGGTTTGCCAACACTGTGCTGTGTAGTCAGATGTGCCAGGAATGAAAACAGAAAAACAATCACAGTGAAGGCTTCAGGATATATGCAGACAAATGGGTAGCTGTGAGGGATAGCAAAAAAATACAAAAAAAACCCCAGCATTACCAAAGAGCTGTTCTTCATCAAGGGAAGGCATGAAAGGTGAGGGGCAGCCCACAAGGTGACAAGAAAGAAAAAGTAGTAACAGATCGGAGTCTGTAGGGCTGACAGCAACACACTACATTTGCCTGTCCTCTGCCCTAGATGCTGCATCCTCTGGGTCAGCACCACACTGAAAGATGGAGGCTTCACAGCCAGCACGGAAGAAAACAACTTGCATAACTGGTTTGAAGTGACTGTGTACAACTGCTGTCTGGGGAGACAGACTCACATCCACTCCATTAGCATCGATGCTCACTGTGATACAGATCAGCACAGCACAGGTTGAGTTATATTAAGCGCTCAGCGAACTCCTCAAGCCATGATCAGACATGCTCTTGAAAATCTAGCTGGATCAGTTTAAGCAGCTTCTGCCTGCAGCCATCTGCCAGGGCTCGCAGCACAGAGCAGGTGACTGCTCCATGTTTGTCCCCATGTCAGCAAGCAGGCCTCTGGGCTCCACCTCCTGCATCACACCCAGGAGCAGAGGATGGGAGCCAGTCTGTCCCAGTGGGCTGTACTGGGAGCTGGGGGGGTCAGCAGAAGGGAGGCACCGCTTTACACTGCTCCACCTGCAGCCCGCTGAGACATCTCATTTCAGCCCTGCACATACCTGCAAGGAAACATCTGACTGCACTGAAATCAACCTTGAACAATTACAGTGCTAAAATGCTGGGTTTACCACAGTGGTCAGCATTAGTTTAATTATTCTCCCCCCTGTTAAATTTAACATATATGGCGAACTCAGAGGAATAAGAAAAGCACAATCACAGGGTCTCAAGAAATCTAGCATCCCCAAGGCTGTGAAAGAGGTTCTTGCTTTGCAGTGTGTATGGCTTGAATATTTCCAACAATTAGGGAAAACATGTCAACACCAGAATTTCCATAAAATAAAAAGTCAAGAAATGCATGAAATCAAGCAGCAAATATGCCAATATAAACAGGAATTTACAAAATTGCAGACAAAAGGCTGTTTCCTAAGATGAGTGAGGTGCCATCAACTCTCAAGCTACACTTCGAAGAGCTAATTCCTATGGCTCATACACTGGCATCCCTTTATCAGTTGCCCCATGGTCCGATAGGTGTGTACACTACTGTGCTTGAATGCTTCAAGCCTGCATCAAGGCTGCAATATTTCAGAGAAATTTAATGTCTGGTGATAATAATAAAAAAAAAAAAGGAGGAGGAAAGGGGTAGAGGAGAAAAGGCTCGGGGCTCTGCTTCAGTAAAAAACAACAACAACAACTAGAAATTACCTGTCTTTCTTCTCCCTCCTGAATTCACACACCTCCATGAAGATCAAAAGAATGATCTTCCAGTGGAATAAACATATCTGAGTCTTCCCTTCAACTCTTTTTCATTCCAAGAGAAGCAACGTACCTTGAGAGGCAGGCAACGTTCTCAGTCCTTGTGACTACTTGCCTATGCCTATGGTTGCACTTTCGTTGTGCTCTTTCCTAAATTCCACTTATTCATGCAGATTTTAGGGGAGAAAAAAGAAGAGCAGACAGAAATAAACCAACATACAGAAAAAGAAACCTGAAAAGGGCACTCTTCTTGCTCTCCATGACTTCTTGGCAGCTAAACAAGCACAATGTCTGAACAGAGGTGAAAGCAATTAGGAATGCCAAATCCTAAAGCCAAAGTTAAGCACGCTGCAATCGCTTGCATCGCTGAGTCCTCATTGAGCCTGAGATCTGGCTCTGTATATGGCTGTGCTGGCCCCCACCTTGCCAAGGCCAGCAGACATCACAACAGAGGTTTGCAGAATGCTAGAGTACAGATTTGAAGTGAAACCCTGTGATTTATAGACACAGTAACATCAGAAGAACCATGCTGGGTACTACCAGGATTATACACAACAATAATTTATTGCTGCTTGATACCAGTTACCAGTTATCAGACCTCAAGACTTATCTTTAACTTATTCAGCCATTTTTGTCTCATTCATTTTCTTTTCTGCATTCCTCCACACCTTTCAGTGCAAACAGGACACGCCATAATTATTATTGATTCTTTCTTCCAGGTAAAGCTTTATCTACATTGCGTTCACTGTGCAAATCACAGCAGCAGTGCTTCCATTTAACGTGAAAGGTGCAGAACGGTGCACTTCAGGGAACAAGGGAAAAGTACAACTGGAACATTAGGCAACTCCTGCAGAACAGCACCACTCAGCTAAGCACCGCCACATTTCTCTCCGGCGGCACAAGGAAGGCTTCACTAGCACTAATAGTTTAAGTATAATAAATATTTTTTGCTGTTTGGACTGAACTTTAGCAAAGTCTGTCCTCTTCCATTAAAGTGTTAAAGATAAGACCACGTTCTTTAAATTAGAGCTTGCAGCATATACTCGAATTCCTTAATCTTTCAGAAGCGACTCCAATTCCAGCTTCCCTCTAGGCAATGGCTTGTGAGAATACCTTTCCATTTTAGTCTATAAACTCAGAGCTCACTTGCTGAGCTGTCATCTTTACTTTTATTACCTGCTGGGTCCTCTCCTCACACAAACTCAAACTACGCAAGAAGAAAAAGCAGGAACACAGCAGAAGCTGACACATGCAGGAGCTCTCCCACAAACGTGCAGTGTACTGTTTAAGCAGATAAAGAACAGAACAAATTAAAGATCTACAAACTATTTGCCTTGCTTTAAGGCAGCTGTAAAACTAACAGCTTACCTTAACTGGAATGAATGCAAGCTCTGAAGCCTAACCAACACACGTGTGTGTTTATGTGGGCAGCAAAGGCCAGGCTGGATGGGGCTGTGAGCAACCTGGGCTAGAGGGAGGTGTCCCTGCCTACAGCAGGGGGCTGGAGCACCATGATCTTAAAGATCCCTTCCAACCAAACTGTTGTGTGATTCTATGATTCAGACCAGGCCTGACAGGGACGTGGCAGCATGTGTGGACCACAACCATTCCCAAGCAGATGCTGTTGGCCACGCCAGCACCCATTTGCACCACCACATTTCAGCCACTCAAATCATAACTGCCTTGTGCTACTAGCAAGAGCCTAACATTGATGTTAATAAAAAGGAAATCACTCCTGACTCTCGTGCAGCACCACTTCTGCTCAATAGCAATTATTAAAGAACTTTGCTCTTTAAAGTGCTCCTTCAAACACTGCAAAGAGATCACTCAAATAACCCTGAAGTAGATTTTTAGGTTTTGAAGTTGAGTACTGATAAGCCTGATCTATAGGAAATTGTGCTACAATGAAGGCAATACACCTACCATGTTAACAGGGGCACTTTACCACACTTGGCTCATTTGCTCACTTCATAAAGCAGCTGCTCTCTGCACCTCACCTATTACAAACAGCAGTGCAAGGATTTGCTTCATTTCCAGACAAATTTACAGCAGCTCTCAGAAACAAATGATCCACGCCAAAGCTATTGCCATCACTGGTGCTGATTGCCAGCACCTACATTTCTCCCACTGGAATGTTTAAGGTGGGACTAATCAGAGAGAACACAGTTTGCTGCAAATAACACAGAAGATTCAGTTGATCTTCACTCACAATGCTGTGTAAAGGAAAATAAAAGCATTCAGCAATATTTTGTTTTCTTCCTGCAAAACCAATGTAAAGAGCATGCAAGCTTCTCCCTTGCCTGTTCTGGTGCTGATAGTTGCATTCTTCAGCTTAAAACCATCTTGCTTGTAGGTTCCTTCTATCACCTAAATAACAGCAAAGCAGAAACCTGGAAAGTCTCCAGAGAAGGTCCACTAAAAGTTGGATCAACTGAAAAAAGATATGAAGGAGAATACTACACCTGAGACAGAACAATGCTTTTTGACTCCTTCTACTTATTGTTGTTAATCAGTACCATCTACAGTCTTTCAGCAAAGATTAACCTTACAGATGCCCCTCCGTCCTTCAAAATTTGGTAATCCAGAACTATCAATTTACCAAGAGAAGGCATACCACTTTATTTTAGGTCAAGCACTGGAATGGGCTGCCCAGGGAGGCGGTGAAGTCACCAACCCTGGAGGTGTTCAAGGAACAGCTGGATTTTGTGTTGAGGGATGTGGTTCAGTGAGTGCTATTGGTGATAAGTGGATGGTTGGACTGGATGACCTTGAAGGTCTTTTCCAACCTTGGTGATTCTGTGATTTTGTTTTTAAGGAATACACTGACAGAACCACGCATTTTTGCTACATCACAAGTGTTGGTATGGTCCGCTCACAGGTTGCCCATTCTGACACCCATCACTGCACTCGTGTTCCACGTTACTAAAACTGCTGTCATCCATGTGAACTACCACATGAAGCTGTGTGTTTTAATTACCATACTAGTGCAATATTTCCAGAAGGGATCTGTGTTTTAATTGTTGTTTGTTATATACACAGGCATATGAGTAAGAACCCTTCCAAGGAGAAGCATTCCTCCATCCCTGGAGACTTCCCCCCATCCCTGGAGACTTTCGAGGCGAGGTTGGATCAGGCCCCGGGGAATCTGATCTAGCTGTGGTGTCCCTGGTCACTGCAGGGGAGTTGGAAGAGACCTCTGAGGGCTGTGTAGTCCAACTCTAAGGATTCTATGATTCCATTAAACGATCTGAAACTTCTGTTTTGTTTTTAACGCGATAGTTTCAGTATCCATCACATTCAGAATGTTCTGTGCTGTGACCTGAAAATCCATTGGGTCACCCAGTGACTGAGAGCAATCACAGAAGTGGTGTAGCTTAATGAGCTGTTGTGCAGACCTCCTGATTTAAACCCCAGAGTAAGCAACGTTGCAAAAAAGAGCTATCAGAATGGAATAGCTCCTTATGCCACAGCACTGAAACAAGGGTCTCTCTGCCATCACCTCCTGCTCCTTCCAGGACTTGCACACATCACCTCAGGAACGCACCGCCTTGCCACTTCTGGCTCTCCATATGGCCTTGGACTGACAGAACACCTCAGCAACACCATCTCCAGATTTAAAGAACGTAGCACGCCACTTCATTGCAAATCCTGCCCGATTTGGTATATGATAATGATGATAAAAAGAGCGTTTCCGCTCACCAGAACTCCTCCTTTCGGTAAATTTCGCTTTCATAAAGAATAACTCCATTCTAGCTCTCCTCAGGAGGCCAGAGCTGGGAAGATATCCAACATAAACAGAAAATAAAGAGCTGTCATTTAGTATTCTGAACCACGCTGGCTACTCTCCAGCAGTAACACAAACACCAGAAATCACGAAGCTCCTGTAACCATCTTCTTTTTTCCGACCCAGGTATGTTTACTGGGCTCACTCACACATACAAGGAGGCAGCTGCCTTCCTACGCAGCTAGGACTTGTGTTCATCAAGACAGAAACGAGGCAGTGCTACAGGAGCTGCAAACCAAGCCATCATCAATATGCTATAAAGCTTTACAAACGAGTAATTTGTGTCTTCACCAAGAAAAAATCCCCCTGAAGCCTACTTTAGAGCAAACTGGGCAACTGCCAAAAGAGAGTCAGTTCAACGATGTTGGAACTTGCAAGTTTTGGATTGGGATTATGTATTAACAAGATAGAAGCAGCATATATTCTGCAGTGAGTTATTTGTTTTATGAAGTCAGAGCAGCTCAGGATTCTTAAATCCATTCTGACACATTCTTTCAAAAAGACTGTGTTTTTCTTTGTCTTTTTTTTTCCCCCTTAAACCAATAAAGCAGCATGCTGGCATTTATTTTTCCACGATTACTCCAATTCAGAGGACAGACCAACATTCCCTTGCCAGATGCCGCCCTCTGCATTAGCAGGGGGATCTAAAGAGCTACACTGTAATTTTTGCAAGAGATGTAAGAAACTGAAAGTTTTCCTGAAGCTTCTGAAAATGATGGGAATGCATTCAAGCAAAGTTTATTGATAGTGTAGTAAATACGCTTTACACTTCTCGTGACACTCTAGAAGACAAATTATCCTCAAATGGCTACCAATTCTAACAGACAGTGGTGATCCAGTAGTGCAGATAGCTATCCTCTTAGGGACAGAGTGGGAGCCAACCCAAGGCAGGATCCACAAGAGAAGAAAAGTCTCTGATCTTCTGACACTGATATTTGATGACCTCCAGGCTGGGTTTGCCCACTGTATTTCTCACAGTACTTCCGAAAATTCAATCTGGTTTTGCGCAGAAAAAGAATAATCAAGTACCTTGCTACTTATTAACGCAACTTCCTCCTCCATCAAAGAAAGAGAAAGAACTGAGATGCTGGCTCAACCTTTACACTTACTGTCTTTCCCTTAATTTTACCATTTCTCATTTGCCAATAAAATTAACAAACCAGCAACAGGCCATTTCAGATTTGAAGTTTTAAACAGAGAACAAACATTACTGCAGTTAAGTAGAGACAAAAGCATACTCAGAAAATGAAATGAATTACTTCTAGGAAACTTGCATATTTACTAATGTTGTTTCTTCTTTGGCATCACAGAAATGCTGGAAGAAAGGAAGGAGTGCTCTAGCTCTTGCTTATTAGAAAAATGACTACAGGGTTATTCATGCCATGTAGTCTGGAGGGGCTTTATTACAATGCATAACCTCTGCCCAAGCAGACTGCAGCCCTCAGATGAACACGCAGTAAAATAAGATGAACATCAAGGAAATCTGCAGAATTACTGCAAGTGGAAGCCCACATTCCTACACCTGAATGCCCAAATCTGCTTGCATCAAACTACTGCTGTCTCCAGAAAGCACCTCTGCAAGTTACTCCGTAATCCTCCACAATGCAAAGAGACAGGATCTCCATCAAAAACTTGAGCTCTGGCACGGAGGGAACAGATAACCTGCCCTCTCTCTGTATGTTAGCAGAAAGGAGGAACAAGTTTGAAATCCCTCTGCTCCTCCATCACGAAGACAAGCATCTACCACCTAGAGAGCTGTAACTAACTACTAAGGTCTGATTAAGATGCTCCCTGAAATACAATAAGCCAGGAGATAGTTTCAGCACATGTGAAATACTTTATGAGCAACTAGCAATAATGGCTGAGTGCTTCTAACTGTCCAAGTGATTTCAACACCTTCCAGTAAACCCCGTACTACGCATGTCTCAAGCAGCACTCCTTCCCAGAAACCCTTCTTCCTCCTCCAGATACAAAAGACTTGGGAACGATTCATTTTTGCACAATGCTTTAAAATGGCTTAAACACCTAAGGACATGTATAAGAAAGAGAAATACTTTACCACCTCTACATATATACAGCAACCATGTACCTTGGTTTGGGTTTTGAAAGAGTTTAAGTCACCCCCAAAGACAGCAAATACAATTCCTTGTCAGCTTTGCTAGAAAAGCTTTGCCGCAGTTGAAACCACAGGATCAGAAACTCTGGGTCCACTATTGCTCAAACTATCACACTTCAGAACTTTAAACAACAAAGCAAACTTGTACATGGTGTCTGAAAGTAGAATTTGGAGAATAAAAGCAAAGCGAGAAAACTTACAAGGACTGTAAACCACTCAATCCTCTGATGGCTTCGTTAGGGACAGTCTTCAGCTGGTTGTTCTGCAGGGTTCTGCAAAAATGCCCAGTGTGTCAGTCCAGTACTTGACAATAATGTTTATATAGAATACCCCACAGTCCATTTCTAACCCGTGCAAAAGAATGTGGCATCATCGCATTCATTTTTCTATTAAATCATCCTACATGTGCTACAGAATACACAAACCTCTTTTTTTTCTTAAAGCTGCATCAATACACAAAGCATTAAGAATCTAATTTACAAAAGTACACTCACAACCAAGCACCTCTGAGCTCAACAGCAAGAAGGTACAGAATGAAACTAGAGCCAAGCACAATTATGTTACGCTGTGTTTTTAAAAGCCCTCTTGTGAGACAACACACTACTGCATTATGAGTACTTTATATAAAGTGAATGCAAATAACTGCCATCTCACATGTTAGGTATGATTAGGTTTGGATGCACGTTAGGGTAACTGCTGTTGGACATGGAAGTTAACTGCTAATTAATAACTAATTTTTCAAGAACTGCTAGAATTTCAGGCTCCTCCAGAGCCGAGTATCCCAATGGAAAGACTTTTGAAGGCTTTAATGCTAGGCATTTTGTTCCCAAAACATCGTGGCAGACCAGTAGTTTCCTCATTGATGCTGTTTGTTCATGCTTTTTCTTTACAATCTCAGAGTCCCTCTTCATCAGGTTATTTAAATATCTATTTAATTAACTATCTATTACCCTGCCAGCAATTGGAAATACTACCAATGGCTTAAATGCTACAGCAGAAAACCTTTTATCCTTAGCAATGGAAAAGAAATTGAAGCAAATGTTTTAAGCTTAGAAGGAAAACCACGATATGAGAAACTGGGCATCCAAGACAAACTGTTTATTTTTAATAAGAACTTTCTTTCCTAGTAATAAGTCATTTTCACCTAAAGCAACATCAAACTATCAAAATGATTTCTATCACCCTCAGTGGACAATGCAAAGGTCAACCAGTATCATTAGACTCTAAGTAGCAGAAATCTGAGTATCTGACGGAATAGAACGAGGGGCTGAGAATAAGAAAGCTTTACAAACCCTTCACGAGCCTTCTTCCTTCTTAAGATTCTACTGCTACATGCTATACTTCAGAAAGAAAAGTTAAGTGCTCCCATTAGATGCAGTAATTACAGTTCAGGCTGTTAAAGTAGGAGCACTGTACGTTTTTTGGGGGGGTAACAATATTGTTTTAGCAAAGAAAAGAAATCTCCATCCAACCTATCAGTAAATGGGCTGGCCGTGCAGTAAGAAGGCATAAGAAGCTCTAAAACCCAATTACTTACAGAACTTTGAGTTCTTTCAATCCAGACAAGGCCTTCGGATGGATAAAAGAAAGGTCATTGCCAGCCAGTCGCCTGGAAAAAAATTGTAATAATAATTTCAATCATTAAATACAGCACTTCTACAAATCTTCTAACATGAAAAATCAGCAATGCAACAATTCCTGCAAGCAAGTAGGCACTCCGAATCCAAGTATGCCCTATGCTTGATCTTCCAAGTTTGTATCAGGTAGTTCAGTCATTACATATCTTTTACAACCAAAATTCACTCAAACCTCAGGGATAAACTTCTGCAAACATGCTAGGAAAAAAAACAACACAAAAACCACAACGCACTACAGAAAGATGAAGAATCTTCTTATTGCGCTGGGTCTGAAAAGCGTACTTCCCACCAACAACGTGACCCTCAGGCTTTTGGCTCTGCTTTGGTGAAACGCATGCTCTGATATCCATGTGTTTTTAATCTATGCAGCAGTTTCTTCAGAAACTATGCAGCGAAGGAAGACCAGCTAGATGCTAAGGAGGGGCAGGGAAAAGTTTGTAATAAAGTCTCAAGCACAAAGGCAATACTCACATGGAGGCAGAATGTTTATGGTGCTGACAATTGACAGGAAGCCTGCCAACGTTATCAAGACATCACCTTGATCACCTTTTTTGCTACTTATTTGGACTTATTTTTCAGGAAAGAAGCCTGTTTTGAGGGGAGGGAAAGAGAGAGGAAGGAAACAGAATCCTCAGCCATACTCGTGCTGTCTCAAAACGTGGCTGCTTTCAAACTCGGACTGCTGGACATCAGCACAAACTAAACTGTGAAAACAACTGTGATATTGGAAGCAATAAATCCAGGAGGCACTGCAAAAGACAAAGCAGGAAAGCAGAAACATCAGCCCCAATGGCTGCTTTCCAACAGCTCCACCCAGCCCCCACTCCTTGCTCTTCAACATTTCACCCATATCCTGAGCAGCAGACACTGTGTGGTCCAACCTTTGCTGAGCTCTCAGCGCTGTGACACGAGGTTTTTTTCTTTTTTAGGGGTAGAAGACAATAATGCAGAACACCTGCTAATCCACAGCTGCCAAACGATGCCATCATTTCGGCCAAAGTATTTGCTTTCAGACTTGGTTTCACATCCAAGCTAAGCAAAATCAGCACTGGGAGAGGTCGTAAAATGAAATCATCTGGTGGAAATACTACGTATGATGCAGCGTTGATAATTTAAAAACCCTATTTGTGCTTTACAGGATACCAAAACACACCACTGTTGTTACAGGGAGATGAAGTGAGCCAGCTATACTAAGGGGAAAACAGTATTTCTAAGAGGAAAAGAACAAACTAGTAACATCTGAAGTGCCAAGCTTGCCAGCACAAAGCAACGTGAACACATTTTTATCAGGGACCGCCCGAAGCATTTGATTCCAACACAGATCTGCCCGTAGCAGAATTAATGACTTAATAAAATGCTGCCTAATGGAGAACATGATAGCTCTATTTATCAAATCCATTTGTCAAAAGTGGAAGATTTTATTTCTAGAAGGAGAAGAGGATTGCTCCCTGTCCGCAGAAAAGTTTGGTTTTAGAAAACGGTTCCCATCACTCAAACAGAAAGAAACAGAAGAACTGGTTCTCTACACCAGCTTTTTCTCAGTGATCTGCAGAACGCGGTATTCAAAGGCTTGAAAAAGAAATCCTTAAATCAAGAATAACCTGAGGCTTCAGCACCGAACTACTCTGGCCCTTAAACAGCGATCAATTCCCACTGCCTAGCACCCACTTCCAAAAGTGGCAATGCTGACCAACTTTTGCCCAGCAGCTCCAGCTCAGCTGAGCTTCCCAGCGAAAGAAGTTGGCGTGCGACTTATCAGGCATACGCTGTAATTTCTTCCTCTCCCCAAAGAGACCCAGGATTATGATTTGTTTTAAAAAGCTAAACTAAAGCCAGTTGGATAACCTCCCCCAGCCCTACGGAGCATCGCTCGCCGAGTTCCACTATTTACAGAGCACTGGAAACTAAACACAGCGGAGCCTGAGCAAGGCTTGCATGACTTCAAACAGCAAGACTTAGCCTTCCTCAAGGCAACTCCTGTTTATTCAGCCTTTTGCAACCAACCAACTGAAAAAAAAAAAAGAAAAAAAAAAAAAGAAAAAAAAACTGCAATCCATTACATTTCCGTTTCTCCTAAAGCTGGCAGCCTTCCAGAAAACAGGATACAACTAGCTAAGTGTGCAAACGCTTTGCTAATCAGTTTGCCAAATACACATTTATCATTCGTGTCCTGGCCTTGGGGAGCGCGGCTGCTCCGTAGCAGCTTGAGGTGCAGCTTTCCAGCAGGCAGAGACAATGGGTTGGTTTGTGCAATGTACCTGTGCCTGCTGCAGCCGTGCGCAGCAGGGCTGGGCTGCTTTTCACATAGCCAGCTGCATTTTCAAGAGAGAAAAGAGCAAATAACAAGGCGTTCAAGAGCTGCGGAGATGCAGCACTGAGGGATGCGGTCAGTGAGCGCGGTGGGGCCTCACTGTGCTGCTTGGGCCCAGCCTGGAAGCTTCCACGCCACAGCAAGAACTCCAAACTGCTACGAAGTGACGCCTGGAGGCAGCCCTACCTTTGAGCTGAGAACCCATCCTTCCCTTCCTTTGGAGAAGACACAGTTTAAGAGACCAAGGCTGAATGTCAATCTACAGCTCGCTGGCCAAGTGACATCAATTTTCACTTAGAACTCTAGCTCCAAAAGGTGTAGGACTATACAACAGATTAATCTACAAAGACAGCCCTCTGTCCAGGGCTGCGTTAGTGCATCCAAGCTACCTCAGAGGTTCTGTGTTGCAGCATTACAACTGAATCACAGTTTAATGAAGCACACTAGGTAGCTTTATTCTAAGTTGGCAATCTCTTTGGAGCTGTGTAATGTTGAGAACTGCACTCTTCTATTCTTACTGGGGAAGAAAAAAAAAAAAGGTATTTCTATAGGATCAAATTTCTGCAAATTTGGACAAATTCAGATGGACAAAATCTATTTCAGAGTAGCAGGATATCAGAGGAGGACGTATGGAGGACAAAATACTTCTGCTATCCTGTCATCTCTGGTAGGAGACCAGTACCCTCTAATCATTATTTTAAGGGCACAGTAAATGATCTTCAGATGTAGAAGACACCTTGTTGTTATTACAGAAATCAGGACACAATCTGGCTGGGGAATAATCTTCCACAGTATCTCATTCTCAGAATGCAAAGCAAGCACAGCTTCTTACACTGAAATTCTTCAGAAAGCAGCAAAGACTATTCTCTTTCTTCTGAGAAATTAACAATTGTGAAATCTTTGTGGAAATAAGAAATGTGTGAAATCTTCTTCAATAAGTCCGGCAACCCTGCTGCATGTTAACAGGGCCAAGTTCATCGCCCGTGTCACTCCAAGATCAGGAAGGATGTCCCACAGATGCATTTTTGGCTGTAACAATTAAAACCATCGCTCTCATTTTGGTAGGATGCAATATGAACATCTTGGAAAACTCTCTGCTTGTCTTTCGCCCCAGATGGTGGTGATCCTCAGGTTACTGATAAAGAATAGTCTTGTTCTGCCCTTCTGAAAGCCTCACACTTGCACATGGGGAGAGGGAGAAGTTTTGCTGTGGGCTTTTTGTTTTCGTGTGGGATTTTTTTGTTTTGCTTTGTAGCATGCTCCTAACTCTACCTGCCAATCTTGTCTCCAGTGATAAACCAGACGGTTCTTCTTCCATGGACACACTGTAATCTTACCTTCTCAACAGAAAACCCAAAGACTCGCACAGAATACAATCCTTACACGTCATAAAAAAAAAATCACATGATGTTTTATTTCCACTGCAGCTGCTTTCTGGTGAGACCTAAGCCTCCCACTCAACATCACATCACAGTCCATTTGCCACTGCTCCCTCAACACCTCCTTTTAATTCTCCAACTTCTAACTATTTTCATCCTAAAGGGAAATATTCCATTGCTTCCCCTCTTGCACTTCTGCCAGTTCTTTACTTCTTGCCATCTTCCACCTTCCTAATGTTCTGCCATCCTTATACACTTGTCCCAAACATCAGATTTTTCAGGGTTCTTCAGGCTTCGCACACAAACCTATTCACACCTTTTCCAGATAAGTGGCCACTTTGAAACAGAATTCAGTATTCTTAAGAGCAAAACACAGATAAAATGTCCGATTATTTAAGACAAAGAAAAAGAAAGATGAAAATGACCATCTTCTATCCACCTTCTAACTTGCAACAACTGAAAAGCACTGGAGACACTGTAATGAGCAATGCCCATTACATTTGTAAATGGGAGCCCCACTGCTGAACTGAATTTCATTTTGGTTATCTGTGCAAAGCAAATGGCCCTTCTGGGACTTTGTCAGCTGCAGCCTGCTGCACTGCTGCGAAGGAAATCAATCACCTACAGATTACTCCAATTCCTCCATGCCAATTTAGCCTAACTAAACAGACACTTTATTCTGTAACAGAAAACACATTCATCCCCTTCTCCCTTTCTTGCAGTAGTTTCATTATTACACAATCTCAACCATTTTTTATAAAATAGCAATCATGTAAGCCAAGGCACATCAGGAGCCTAAAAAGTCTTTAACTAGAAACAGTGCTGAAACTTCACCAACTCCATCAAGCTGAGTAGGCGCTTCTCATCCCAAAGCTTTCAGAGAGCACGTACAGCTCTCTGTAAACTACACTGTACTCCAAGGTAATGGCTTATTTTCCAAATGCATTCCTGATCAGAGACTTAAACGATAAACTAAACTGATGAAAAAAGAAGTCTAATGCCTGCCCACAGTCCTACTGCTCAGTTTTCAGCAAGAGTCACTGGCACCCACTCCAACGACAGCTGAGACAGTACATCCTCAAAGCTGCTTTATTCTGTCCACACAGCCTGTCTGCTGCCCTGACACTCACCGCACTTTCAGGCACGGGACATCTGAATGACCGCGCACACAGCGGGTGACACTGCTAAACGTGGAAGTGGCTTACATCTGCATATGTGTGGCAACTAATTCTGCTGCCAGTTTTCTAACCACTTCAGACACCTAACAGGTAAATGCAACAGCCAGGTTTTGCAGACGTCTCCACAATGAAAACCTTTGAGAAATAGGAGTCATTTTCACGATGGTTCTTCGAGTAAAGGTTAAGACTCAGGTTATCCAACGACTTGTAAAAGCTGAAGAAACCCAAAATATTTTATCAGAAACATCTACAATTTTACCTCTATAAAGGAGGTGCAGAAGAACTTTACATCAGCACGGGTTACTCTGTCAGCACAAAGATAAAATCCGCTGATGCTAATTAGGTAAGAACCTCAGCACTCACAACACTCACAAAAATATACCTAAATCAACTACCGCTCAAAAGGAGGGAAGAAAGCAGGCGAAAGAGTGATGCAATCGTGTGTTCTTACCATGCCATAACACCAGAGCTACACCTGATTCTTTCCTGGGCTGGAGCCTGGGGCTCCCTGCACTCCTGTCTTCTCCCTCACGCTCAGTTCCAGAAGCTGAAAGGAAAAGCTGGGCTGAACAGCTCAGGCATTCTCTGGGGTCTCTGTGGGAAGGGAGGCCTCCAGCCTGAGAGCCTCTGAGGTGCCAGTGGGTCTGCAGAAACTTCTCGCCTAGTTTATGCCTTCAGACAGCCCCAAACTGGTGCTCAGGCAGCGTAATACAGCCAGACGTGTAGGACAGGCCTGCAAAGTTCAGCCTCCGGGCGGCTGAGCTGAGCCAGCTCCTGTGTGGGTGCATGCGAAAGTCCTGCTGAACACCAACTATAGGTGACAGATAACAAAAAAGCTTCAGTCCTTCTCAAACGTACTTAAAGCTGACATGTCTTGGTATAATTACACACCACCACGATGAATTTCAGAGTTATTACATGGAAATACACACTAAAAATAATGGAAATTTTACTAAAAATAATGGAATTACTACAATTCATCCCCTCAGACAGCAAAGATGTGCAACTGTTTGGTACAGGGAGAACTTTCTAAGTCACATCAGCAGGACTGAAACCAATCCAGAATAAAACTGATTCAGGGCTCACATAGATAAGAAAACATTAATTAAACACTGGTTGGCCAACGTGTTTTTAAACATCATTTAGCATCTCGCGCAGACCGGGTAGGTGATGTTTAAAAGCATCTTCACTGACTGCGGTTAATTCTACTTGGGAGTCTTTGCCTAAAGGTTTGTCTTGACTAGAATTTGATGGTGCGAGCTACAACATGCCGACACGCTTTCTAAAGCTCCAGCACACACAAAGCAGCAAACGTTCCTAATGTATGCTAGGTGGTCAAAGCCCAGGCTCCCAACTTGCTAACACATGTGAAACCTACACCTCGCATTTTCTTCATTAGAACTTCACCTCCTGGAATTCAGGCTGGAGGGAGCAACTGAAGAAATTGCCTCCTCCAGCTGTTCAAATATTCAGAGCTGGCAGACGGATGCCGAGCGCCCATCAGCTCCCAGCCCCATGCCAGCCAGCTATTTCTGACATCCCATCAAGGGATGGCCCAGCTGACTGACCTGCCAAAGGAGCAGCTGAAGGGAGCTCCCTGCCTGTCCCATGTGCATTCAGTGGGAGCTGGATGGAGTCTAGCATGGCCTGTTGACTCCAGCCATATCAGCCAGTGGCACGAGAGGATGCTTCAGCACAGCCTCGGCGACCACATGGCAGCTAGGCATCAGGAAAACTGTTCGTTCTTACTTTCCTACTCAAGATGGACCCACTGTCTCCAGCTTCCCCTCAGTTGCATTTACAAAAGAGCGGAGAATCACACCATCAGGCAATCCCAAAAAGCACTCTTCCCAAAGACCAAGCCTCCTTCCACGCAACGCTCCGCAGCCAGGTGAGAACAGACCGCATCCCAAACTACCGACTCAGCCTTGGTGGCCTTGGCCTCACTCCAAGACGTGTCTTATTCACAAAACCAACATAATAAAAGAGACAGACGCTCCCTCTCCCTCCTTGAGGATAACACAACTCGGTGCCGAGGCAGAAATTAGAAGGAAGGGGATCATCTAAATTACATACTGAAATAGATACTACAAAAGCAAGCAGCTGTGACGTCTCAGCCAGGTGGTCATCTTCAACTGCAGTCAAGAGGAAAAATAACCCTAGACATTTCCCTTGCAGATACTTCCTGATTACAACCTTATGGCAAAAACATTCTGTTTTCCACTGCCAGCATGCATTTTAATTAATCCTTACACTCTCAAAATATATTTTGTCAATTAAAAGCCACAATCAGAGACTCTGGCTGGGGGAGGGGGTGAGTGAGATGTTTAAGAAAGACCTCTTAGTGCTGTAATCAGCACGGATATAATGAAACAGTCATTCCGTTCTCAGCTGGACTTTTTCCTTTCCTGAAAAACTACAGTTGCATGCTCACTCTCTCTCTGGCTGCTTACTCACCTCTCAAAAAGCAGATGAGCATTTCAGAAAGGAGAAACCTTTTATTGATTAAGACTTCCATTTTGTCGTTTTAATTCTCTGGAACCACTTTCACCCGCTAATAAAAGCCTCAATAAAATAACAATCTGAAGACACCATCACAGAAGACAGACTCTTTTGTATCACATGAAAAAAAGCAGAAACAAAACAGACCTTGGCACAGCACACATCTGCAAGGTCATCGAGCACCGCAGCCTCTCGGTGCCTTCAGGAGTGATGATTTTCTGGCAGTAGGCAGTACACTTTTCGAAACTACAAGAGTCAGAGGGCAGCGAGCATCTTCCTCACCCTCATAGAGGGGGGGTCAGTGCCCTGCTTCAAGGCTGACAGCTTCAGGGGGCAGATGCCTTACTGTTTAAGCTCTACCCAGGGCAAAGAAGAAGGGAAGGTTTTAAAACATTGAAAGGGTGGAAACCAAAACAAGGTAAAAAGGTCATTAAGTCAGGGAGACATTCGCTTTGTTTGAGTGGTGCAAGTTTCTGAAGTCAAAATAGAAAACTGGCCAAGAATAAAAATCACTGCAATTTGCTTCCCTGAGAGACAGCCATTTATAATTAATCCAGCTGATATTTCACCCATGCAGTGAATGGAAATCACACAATCAAAACCCCTTATGCTACTTCAGATAATTTTATATGTTACAAGGAACCAAAACAGTTTAGAAAAGCACCAAAACATTGTGCAGCCCAGCTCTTCTACTTAAAAATTCACATTTGCAATGGTTTCTGCTTTCTAAAAACACTACATTATCCAACTATATTTTCCTCCTCTAGCTTTCTATAAATATTTTAAGGTGTGGTTAGAAAACTGCGGCCAAATTCTTCAAGGATTTTTCGTTTCCATACCAAGTTCAGGGCTGTATCACATTTATGTTAACATTTTTTGGAGAACACACTTCTTTAACTGCTGTGGCAAAGCCCTTGGTGGTCCGCTCCTCACTGGCTCTGACCATTGCTGTTTCAGTCATTTGCAAATTACTTCCAGATGGGTATCAGTTACACAGAGATGGAGAATTTTTATAACATATATAAATAGTGCAAGAATCCCACAAACACATGGTAAGTGCACTATGCTGCAACATGCACAAGCTGGTGAGCAGGGGCACAAGGAGCACACACACAACCCAAGGGGCTGATGCTGCTTGCAGATTAGCTGGAATGCCTGTTTCTGCTAGTAGTACTCAGGTATCATCATGGCACAAAAACTCAGATGGTATCTGCAAATACAACGCTTTGTAGGGTACCCAGTGCCCTGAGCACAGCCAGTTAGCATCACACAAGGCAGTCTTCTTCCACTTGGCCTCCAAGCGCCACTGCAGAAGGCCATCGGTCACCATCATCGGTGTGTGGGATCTACCAGGCTTGTGGAGATGTCTCAGACAACCCATCGTGCCTGGAAACAGCACCAGATGCATAAGTTTAAGGCACCCAAGGCAGTGCCTCGGTGATGTGGCATCTTTAAATGAAGCAGCCAGCTTTCACACATCTGGTATGCTATTCCTCTCACTGTTAGTTGCTACTACAGGATTTGGAAAATGATGCTCTGAAGACTGTTGAGACTACCAAACTGCACAAAGGAAATGACAACCCCAATATTCAAGAACTCCTAATGCATTTTTAATCCAATCTTCTCCACATGTGCACCACACAAGACTTGACCTCCTACATAATACATTTAATTGTGCTCCATTTACACTCAATTAAATTTTGTGATACTGTTTTGCAATACTAATTCTTCCAAGGCTGGAGGATTTGACAAACAGCAGGGCTAAGGAATGATACAAAGAGAAAGGTGTCTGGGGCTCATCCCCGGCACGAACGGAGTTACAGCTGTTCTCGGTGGTGTGGTACTCACTGAGTTCCCATTAGTTTGTGGGATTCTCATTTGCTGTAGGCATGTAATTCTTGGGAAAAGTTCTAGATGGAAAAGTTGCTCTCAGCACAGATTTCAACACCACTGTGCTTTAACTCTGTCTCTCTTTCTTTGGCATTGAGACTCACACCCAGGTCTGTGTGCTGAAAAAGCAGTTTTATTAGTGCCTGGCAGTCAGAATTTGGATCTGTTCAAGTGTAAACAAAATCCAGGAAGAAAGTTTGAAAATCATCTGTGAGTGCAGAGGGAAAATTGTGGTTGTACAACGGGAAGTATGACTGTTTGTTCTAGAAACAACCAGGAAAACTGAAGACCAGGAATGTCTGTACTTCTGTAGCCCGTCCCACAGAGAAAATGGAATCAGCAGAATGAAACCCAGGCGTGTCTTGTTTGGTGCTGGCTATTACAGATAAGAAGGTAAGCTTTCAAAGCTTTTGGGTGTTCACACAGAACTCTGAGCTTAATGCCAGCCTTTTTTTTTTTTCTCCTCCTGAGGAATGACACGTCAGAATCCGGGGGGACAACGAGGTGCATGTAGCAGAGAGCAGTTAGGTTATAAGCACGCAGATGGTGGCTGAAGGCTCTGCCTTTTTTCTTTACCTCCTGACACACCCCTGGGTTTATGGAAGTTACGCAATATGCACACCCACCAGTTATGTTTTATTGCTTAATTACTTCTAGGGAACAAACGAAGGCTCCCACACTCACCTCAACTTGGGGATGCAGTTGAGAAAACAGCATTTTTGGCTGTTTCTACATGTGGTGTGAAAAAAAAAACGTTTTGGGGAAGAAAAGCACTACAAATATAGGCTAACAAAACAAGATACATACAGACAGTAGCACATATTATAAAGCACATAGGGAGCGCTGGCCAATACAAGAGCCAAGCAAGCTTCCCCCAGGCCTCTAATTTTTTTTTTTTTAATTGATTACTCAAGCCATGCAGTAGCCTTTCTCATATCATGTCAATCATGCAAATGCACCATTTGAAATCCTGGTAAATAAATCTTTCTCCACGAGGTATACTAGAATTTACTATAAATTTAAGCTATGCTTAAAGTAAGATGTAAGCAAACAAAACTGGTAAGCAGGAAGAAAAGTACCACAAATGCAATTCAGCTGACATTCACAACTGCACTGAAAACCAAACCAGAGCTACTTAAGCACAGTGGAAACAGAGACATTTAAGTGTATTACCAATGGCAGCTGCTACATTGTCAGCATAGACCAGAGACCAAAATTCAAGCAAAGGTAGAACTCCTTATTAGACCCAACAGTGCAGCTGCAGCAGAAGGAACACACACAGAGAAGCCTTCAGGAAGACAAGCTTTTTTACAGCCATCTCTATCAGCTTCTGCATAGTTTTGGTCCACTGAGATGGAACAGATGTATCAGTTATAACAGATAACTAGAGTCAGAAGATTCCAGGTTTTATCTGTCATTTTCCGACGGTATCAGTTTAACCTGCTGCCCTCTACAACTGGCTTTTTTTTTTGTTTCAGTTTCCTTTTCTTTAGAAGCTGGAACAACGCTCCCCTACTCCTAAGGGTTTGTCTCTTCTTGAGAAATGAACTATTATTTCCCTGAGATGCATTTATCAAAAACAGAATCTCTTAACATGAAATTCACAGTTCCAGTCTCTGCAAAATCACAAACGGGGACAGCCTTATTTTGTATTTTAAATAGTCTTTGACATGTGAAATACTACTTTGGCATAGTGAAAATGCAAGAGCAAAAAGTGGTTTTGCCTTCCCTGCTGCTTTTTATTGGAGGTTGAACCATTACCCTACTTTACAGATCAGGAAACTAAGGCGGACAGAAGTCACTTGTCACTGCTTACTGAAATAGTAAGTCAAAGCCTTCCCTGTACTTATCAACTCTGAAAACAGCTCTCAAACCCAATCCCATTTAGTGCTATGCTGTTAAGGAGTGATTCAGCTGCAAAGGCAACCCAGTGAACGCTTCGGTTCAGCAAAATACTGGGCACGTGAGCACGGGGGTTAAAGTTCAGAAGTGCAGGTACCACCTAAATAAAACCTAAAGGTGAGAGAGGGACAGGTCACAAGTGGGTTGCGGGAGCTGGAGAGCGATAAAAAGTCCTGAACCACAAAACTCAAGGTTCTGAAGCAGGTCAGGATGTGCTCCTGAGCACTGCCTCTGCAGCCTGCAGGGGCAAAGGGAGCAAGCTGCTCAGTAAATGAAACAACGTGTATTTTATGGAAGTTATGCAACAGCTATACTGTAGCTCCATCGGAAACAATGGTAATTACACACCTCTCATATCATCTTTGGATAACACTGTAATTAGGATGTGTCATCACTCTAGCCGTGATTAAAATAATTACCGTAAAAAGTCCCTTGTAAGTAGCATTTACTGTTCCGGTTTCCAAACACGTAGAGGATTATTATTTCTTTTTAAGGCATAATTGCTTTCTCTGTTCACAACTTTTCTCAGCACTGTTTCCCCAGCCACCTTCCACTTTTACACGGCCATAGGATGTCGTAGCAAAACGAACTCGTGCAAAAACACTTACAGCTCTTCCAAGTAGGGAAAGTTCTTGAACGCATCCTCTGGTAGCCTGGTGATGTTGTTCATGCTGACATCCCTGGGGAAGAAGAAACAGAGATTTGTCAGCGAACGGTAAGAGATTTTCACACTCTAGGAAAAAAAAGTGGTGGAGGTGGTCTGATAACAAACAGAAGCTTTCAAGCATCAAACTCCAGTAACTTTCTAGAAATATTCAAGCCAAATTTTCAAAGGCTAGTAACCTAAGACTCCAGTCCCAGCAAAAAAAAAAGCAAACCTTTATCATGAGGTGTTGATAAAAATGTTTTCTGCTAACAAAAAGACCAGAAGCCTACAGGGTACGCATGCATGGTAGAGTCAATATGGTGCTGTTATCCCCAGCACTGATTTTCACCAACTTCCACATGCACACAATTTCAACACATGGTTAAGGCCGCTCTAAAACCACAGCATATGAGAAAAAAACTTTAAAGATTATAGCCACCCAGCATTCACATTTTCACCCCGCAATGCCTTCATTTAAAAAACAACACACAAAAATAAATTGGGACATGCATTGGGACTCAAAGAGCTCCTGACAAACAGCTTCTGGAACAGAAACATGTCCCAGCTCCACCACTGTCCTTTTTTTCTTTTCCTTCCTACAAAACCTATAGGCGTCCTCAAGGTAATAGCTTTGAGCAGATTTCACTCACAGGCCATGAGCAGAGGCAGGCCAGCAGCAAGTGCTTACATGATAGGTATGCAGACCTGTTCAGCTTTCTGCTTTCCAAATGAGGAATAAGTGGCAAACTTGGTGCCGTCACCTCAGTTCACATCTATGCAACCATCACAGATAATCTCCTCCTAAAGCAAACCATTACTCAGTACAAGAAGTAGCACAAAACCAATTCAGCTCGATAATTAAACTAATAACTGCCTAATAACAATTCAGGAAACAACACCAGTCCTTACTTTATACTTTGCTACTTCTTTGTTTAAGCATAAATTCAGTGAGTTTAAGGAGAGTCAGCGATGCTCCTTGGTACTGCTGTCACTGGAAAGCACTTCACAGATGGACACATTGCAGCTTGTCAAGAACTCTGCATGCAGCACACGGTGCTTCTTAGGACAGAAGTATGCAATCCCATCCATCTGAAAGCAACAGCCCTGAAGTTCCTAGAGCCAGAAAGGTCCAATCTTCAGAAACATCCCAGGCAATCCTCAAAAGAGTTGATGGAAATCACGTAGACATCTTGCGTGGCTGGCGTCCAAATTCTACGTAATTTCAGCTTTCTTTGGGATCCGAAATTAGCAAAGAATGCTTTGTCTGTAGCTCCAAGCGTTAGCACCTATCATTTCAGCACAGTAGACTCTCTGGACTAAGCACTAACCAGAACACCTTAACAATGAAGATTTGAGAAGCATCGTCAATATCCACAAACTCTAATCTCATTTTCAGCAAAATTGCATTTCTAACAAAAAGATGCATCGTGATTCCAAACTCAGTACTACGATATGAACGTTCAGGGTGTACCTACCCCACTGCTCTGCTGCAAAGCTGGTTTTATTACCAAGTTGCCTCAAACAGAAGCGACAGCAGCAGACAAGTAGCAGGGGCACACTAGGGTTTGTTCTTTGGGGACTGCTCTGCACGTAATAGCAGAGCAACTGTTAAAAAACCCTGCTTACCCTGACATTTAGTGGTACATTTGAAGCTCAACTGCGCATCTTAAAGGCGGTGGGTTTGCACCCCAGACTTGCTGCTGGGATAGGAGCTCCCCAGCACACCACACTGCGGGCCCAACGCCGCTGGCGGCGCGGCCAGGCAGAGCTGCAGCTCCCAGCAGTTAGCCATTAACTCGGCTTATCTGTACGGAGGAGCTGCGCAAATCCCTGCTCTCTTACCACCTTCGGCTGGGGCAGGTCAGGGCGTGATCAGGCACGGAGCTGGCACCGAAACTGCAACAATGAGCAGCCCAAGGTGGCAATGCGTTGCACAACATAAAGCTGCACGGAGGGGATGGCATGAATCACGGCCCTATCGTTGCAATTAGTTTCGCCATTTCAGGCAGAAGAGATTAACAGCAGTAAACAGCCTGCTTCTCCCTCCGACAGCACTACTGCTGGGTGGCTGAGCCATCAACCAGGCTCGCACGTGGACAACAGCTGCGGCCTACCCTGCAAGTTTCAGTCTTCTTTCCGGACAAGGGAAACAGAAAGAAGGATGAACCACAAGCATCTTGCAGAAACCTACCGGGCAATATTGTTTCATTCTCCCATGTACAGCAGAGCCTGATTTCTCCCGCCTGGCAAAGCTACAGCAACACCCACTAATGAGCACAGAACAGGAGAACAGTGCTGGAGTGTCTGAACTAAGGGACATCTACCTGCAGTAGCCAGCGACTGAAAAGGAAAACCTCAGCCAAAGCCAGTCACAATGGGCCGCTTAAAAAATAAACTTGAAATACTTCTGTGCTTCATGAGCAGCTAACTTTTTTGTCCCTCCACCTATCTTTTGTGAGCCTTAGAAGGAGAAAGGGAAGGAGGGAGAGGAGTGTTTGTTGAAGGAAAGAAGATCGTGTTTCAACAAGGCACCTTTAAAATCCTATAAAATACTCCCTCTGAGCAAGCTTAACCTGTTTGCTGATAGATAATAGCATGTAATACTGCAGGCTCCATTCAGTCTTTTCCAAGTTCTGGGCCCTCTGCCACTGAGCTATTTAATTATAACACTTACAAAATGATTTAAGTAGAGTTATCTATATTTGAATAAAGCCCTCCCACCTACTTGTACAAAAACAATTAGGTAAAAGGTCCTACTCTTATGTAAAATTCCCCAGGTAGTAACACTGATCTAGCTTCAGTAGTAATAGGAAAAGCTACAGTTGTCAGTATTTTTTAAAAACTCAAACATTAAATAAGCCAGATTACTGAAAATGTAATACAACACAGTGCTGGAAAACACTCAGCAACAATGCGTTGCCCATTACCACAGGGAACATTAAAATCACAGTAATGGTTCCTGTCCCCCTTTTTAGACAGTCAAAGAACTGCTGGTCCGATACGCAGCTGTATGGCAGTGGTCATCACTTGGAACAGAATCCAGGTTAAGTCCAGCCAACAAAGCTTCAGAAAAGGACACTAACGCTCCGAGGGCACAAGCCAGTGCAAGTCCCAAAAGTGCTTCTCTTACGACCTCATTACTGCCAGTCACGCACCTCTACCAGCAATCAAATAACAGCAAAATTCAAACATGACAACAGTAGAACAGTTCTGGCTGCACAAGGTCTCACAGGAGAGCTGTGCACACTCCGTACTGGATTCTTTCCGCTGGGCCAGCATCAGTGCTTGCTGCATCCACACTAATGGGTCAGGAGCTCCACAGACAGACAGCGGGCTGGAGCAGAAGCCGAGCCAAGTGAACCAGGCTGGTTCAAGCAGCGCTGCGGGGCTCAGCGTTGAACCCCTTAGGAGGAACGTGCTCACGGGATGAAAACCAATTGATACACAACCAAATCATATCCCAGCAGGCAGTCGCAGCGGAGACCAACAGCTGAACTCCACCTCAGCTTCAGAGTTACTTTCCCATTTGGCCAATTCCTTCAGGATAGATATAAAAACTCTCAGGGGACAAAGCAAGTCAGTTTACATTAACAGTGTCCCACATCTTAATCATATTTGGTATGTAATGAAAGTGCAGAAAGCCTGGAGGGTCAGCAGTTAAATTTTAATTAAATTCATTCAATTAAAAAGAGAAAACGTCGGGCTTTTTTTGTTGTTGTTGTTTTCCTGTATATCCCTGATAACAAGAAGCTAACAATTACTTTCCAGAAGCGTTACTTCACAGACACCACACTGAACACTAATTGCCCAGACTGTGAATTCCATTAATGCAACTACAATATGTGGATCTACTATATGCAGGCATGCCAGCCCCAGCAGCTAAAAAATCACAAATGCCAAGGCAAACAAACATCAAGAAAAGGAAAGATGATGCCCACAGAAAAGCCTACACTTGGAAAGTGACCTTGCAGCAGTATCTGAATTTCAAAAATGGTGACGTGACACGTCAAAAAATTTATTTCTTACCTTTTAGACATAACAGAATAGAATCATATAATCATTAAGGTTGGAAAAGATCACTAAGATCATCAAGTCCAACCATCAGCCCATTCCTACCATGCCTGCTGACCACGTCCCTCGGTGCCACATCTTCATGGTTCTTGAACACCTCCCAGGATGGCAACACCACACATTTCTCACTGCAAGGTTTGCTCACCTCGACCCGTGCCATTAGTTAACAAGCATAAAGTAACGGCACACAGGTGGCCCAGTGTTTGGCACTGAGCTTAGAACCTGTATTCCCCAGCTTCTGATGAGGGCTAGGCAGGGGTCAGCCCAATTACCAATGGGCCAGGGCAGCTACCCCATATCTTCCCATTCTTACTGCCAGGCCCCAGCACAGTTTTCTCCTTCCAGACTTCATTTACCACTTCTTTTAATTAGAAAAAATGTTTGGAACCGTGTTTTGAATTACAATAGATATTATTCCTCATTAATCTTAAATATGGTCTTATTGCCCCTGAAATGACCACAGACCTCCAGTGCTTGAAAAGCCCAGAAACATTTTCTGGACGCATAACTTAATTTTGCACTCACAATAAGCATATCAGTCATGCAATTTATGCAAATGTTTCCTTTTCCACTTCTAAGAAACATTCTTGTAAGAAAGGAAATATCCAAATACTTCAAGGCTTAGTCAACCTCTTCCCTGACCAAGGCATTAACGCTGCTGCATTCCCACCCAGCAAACACACCACTGCTTCCTACAGACCCACAGCACCTTATCACCTTTTGTTTGCACTGCAGCACGAAGCCAGGAGCACGGTTCAACGTGTCACCCTGACTGGCTCTGGACAAACACTTGGCTGCAGACACTCCTTGCCTGCAAGGTTTGCTGCTCACCTGAGCATTCAGCCACTCGAGAAGTTTTCTAGGCAATGCTCAGTTGTGGATGAAGCACGTAAGATTCTTCCTCAGGGAGCCACTGCCATTCAGAACAGCCACAAATCCTGGCTAGAGAGGGGGCCAAGGCACACCGCAGCTTTAAGAAATGAGGTACACGGAGCCCTGCTTCAGGAAAAATACCTCAAACGCATATGCATTCTGTTGATGCCAGTCAGCCTTGGGCATTTTGCTGAAGCAGGACCTAAAACATTTTCACTGACAGCCACAGAAAGGCTAAAAAATGCCAGACAGGTCTGTTCCTGCAACAGAAGCAACATTCCCCTCTTTCCCCACCATATTTGTCCTTCCTTCTTCTCATGTCACATCAACCTGTTTTTTTCCTCCAACATGATGTCTTAGCTTTCTTTCAGACACAGTAACTAGCTCTAATGTACCCTATTCATGTGTCAGTCAAGCCATCATCAAGATACTGGAGGGAACAATACTTGTATGCAAAGACCTATTTTGGACTGGTATTTGAGTCACAGTGGGCCAGCCATTAAGCAATCACACGTAGGATTAATGGTCTCTGTTGACACATGGTGTGGAATTAACCAAGAGAGCTCCAATGAGTTATTGCTAAAGGGATCACAGCCCGGAATTGAAATACAGCTCGAGTTCCTGTGCTCCGCCATTCACTTCTCAAGAGCCACAAGTTCGGTGTGGGATTGGGGCTGAAGGAAGAGCTTATTTTCAGCTGGAGAGAGAAACAAAATGCCTTTCGATGTAAGAGTATTTCCCTCACAGATGTAGAAATTATTTAAAGCAGAGTGAAATGATACATCATTCAGGTTTTGGTATTTGCTTACTCTCTGACCCGGGGAGCGAGCACAAAAACTGGCCGTGACTGCATCAGGCACGGCAGACAAACAGCCTAAGGGTACATCTGTGCTGAGACACTCTTCACACACCCACAGGTATCTGTTATAGGATGGGACCAAGTGGCCCTCGGGAGGCTGTGAAGAAGTGTTGGTGGAGCAGAACAGAAGCTGGGACCTTCCACATCCAGGGTCTGTGCGGGATCCTGCGTGCCACCCCAGCTCTGGGCACGGAAGCTTCCACGTGGTTCTATCAAAGCACTCTCTGACTTCCAAGTTCTTAAAAGCCATGAAGTACAAACCATCATTGACATCCAAGGCAGCTGGGATACTGCGCTCGCCTTAGTGCAGACTTGCATCCAAACTATTCTTAACAACCAGCACTTGCTGGCAAAACTGGAGATGATCTGTAGAAGCCAGCCGAGGTGACCAGAAGGAATTTTCAATCCATAAGCCTCCACGCACAAATCTGACAAGTGCAGCCTTGTTGTGGGGGAGAAGAGAAGACAGCAACAGGTTGTATGCTTTAGGCTACAACCTATGGCACCCCCAGGGTGCAGTTACACCCTATTTGCTGACAAAGAAAGCTGACTTGTGTTCCACTGTGTAATTGCTTATAGGCAGCATGCTGTAATCAGATCATTAAGAAAAATCAGACCAATCATCTGGATATAAATAATAACCCTTCTGCTTTCTGTCCTCCCTACAGGAAGGAGGGAAGGTACTAAAGAAGGCAAGGAAGACTTGACAACTAAAGAAGACACAACACACAGCTACATCATCAACAAAATCAACACCAAATTCCCTAAAGAGTTTGACAAAAAGACATTTGTCGTGCCTTAAGTAAATGAAGTTTAACACCATGCTTGCAGCCCACCTCAAACAGGATGGTATTGGCATCTGAGTTTCACAGTAAACCATCAACATTACAACCCCATGCATCTCTATTTTCATTCATGAGTTAAGTCAGTCCCAGGTTAGGGACATGTCAGCGTTTTAATTTAAGGCTAAATCCAATACAGACACTCCACACATGTGACAAGGTCAATGTTATGTACACAGCTATTGAGGGAACTCTCAAGCACTTTTCCCCTCATCAAAAGCTTTTGTGAGCAACCGCTGCTGAAGTTTAAACGACAGCACCAATCTATGTAACCTAACCAGCTTAGTAAAGCCCATCTTGCTTTCTTTTTCCTCCCCACCTCCCTTCTCACGTCCCTGCTCCTCAGCCACAAACACCCACAACACGCTGAGCTCCACGCACAGCTCCAAGGGCAATTCCAAGCAGCTTCAACGCCTCCGAGGACCCAGAGAGCCAGGCTCACCCTTTGGACTCCAGGACAGCACATCTCGCTCCTCCTAGCAACAGCCCTACAACAAACAGTGGCAGCCCAGCGCTGCTGGAGGAGCTGGCAGCCTCTGGCCACAGCCCCGACCAGGCACCACCAACTCTCAAGAAGACAGGGATACAGCTATGGATGTTTCTGACAGAGCCCAGCACTTAAAATCACCAACAGAAACGCAGCACTATCCTTTTACATGCACACACGTATGGAAGTCTTCTGCTTTCGCTTCATCGTTTTGCTCTGTTAAGAAGGAGCACGTGAACGGCTGCAAATTCAACTGCACAAAAAAGCCAACTTCAGTAACTCCAAGTATTTTGAATTTTACTCGTTTTCTGCTGGTTTATTTTGGTCTGCTCGTCTGTCCCACCCAATGTTTAGAAAGCAACTCGAGCCTCAGAACTCTGGGTAAGCCCGACATTTTTAGGAGACCAAAGCAAAAAAAGGCAAAACAAAATTAGCGTATGAACACAGTCACTGATAGGATTAAGTCAGAACAGAAAATATAAACATTTCAACCAGACCAAACCTATAGACAACAGTGCCAACCTTTGGGGATTTTTTTCACTTGCATAACACACATAACTTGGATGCAACTAAAAATTATTTCTGGCAAAAAAACAACAACAAAAACAAGCTTTTTCTGCAGTACAGCTCTATAATTATCTATATGCTGTGGGAAAACAAAAAGCACACAGTGCTGCTTTCTAGTGTCAAAATAGATTTCATGGCAGCACCTGGAACTGCCTTTATAGAACTAAATGTGCTTTCACATGGCACTTTCTGAGGCACCTCGAGCTGGCTAATGACAAACAAGCTACTCAGTTTTGCTAAGATGCAAAACGTAGGGTTTGGTAATTCTTAATCGTCAGCTACAGCATAGCATTTTAACAGGAAAGTAATTCCCAATTTGAGTAAAAGGCTTTCCACCATGCTGAGTTATGCTGGTTTCAGCTACATTCCTCTTTTTGATCTGAGATGTATGGCCAAGTCCACTGCGCACAGCAAAGTACAGCGGTCATTCACGTCCACCCTTACATCCCAAGGAGCCTTAGACACTAACCTAAAGGAGAGCCACACGAAATGCCTGCCAGGACACTCTCAGAGATCAGCTACAGGTTCAGCTGGTCAGCCCTTTCACTGCCAGCACATCTGCGTGTGCTGCCATCACTGCCAACACTGCACGAACAACTTCAGAGCACTGCTCACACACAGTTCATGTTCTCAGCAGCTTGGCAGAGCTGGGGCCCTGCCCTGAAAGCAGCTGACGGATGACAAATACATATATATGCATACACAAATGCACACACTATCATTATAAACCATGGCTAAATGCAGACTTTGGGTGGCTAGAGAAGGGGCCCCCACTGCCACCCTACTGCAATCACCAGCAGGCCTGCTGAGCAGCTAAGATGGATTTTGGCATAACAAACCTCAGTGGATGAACTGTGAACGAGACATGGCTTCTTCTTTATCTACAACTGCCCCAAACTGGAGCAAACATCTCCAGGATCAACACAGTTGCAAGCCCAGTTCATCATCAGCCAAACCTTTTCATTCACATGACCTAAAAGCATAGGTTCCAACAAAGATATTCGAGGAGAAAGTAAAAACAAGGGTGTAGGAAAGGCCATTATAACATTCTGAACTAACTGATGGCGATGTGGGAGAGGAGGCTGCAAGTTCCCAGCTCAAAGATGCTTCCTGAGGTCCCTAAATCTTGCAGCTGTGGGCTGTCTGCTAGCTGCAAATGTCATTCTGCAGCTATATCACAGAGCAGCTAAGCATGGTCTGACGACCATAACAGGGTTAATGCACACTGCAAACCAATGAATAAAATAAAATAAACACTCTACAGTTAATCTACTCTGTCACACAACCTGAGTACACTGCTAGCGCAGGGAACCCAGCCATTTAGGCAGCCCTACTCCAAGCCAGCATATTCACTGTAGTTTTCAATAAACATCTACACAAGTCACTGGAGGGGAAAAAAAAATAAAAAAATCTGTTTTCTTTCATACAATTCCACAAAACTAACTGTCATCACAACCATCCTTGTGGCAGAAAAGTCCATATTTGCCCGCAGTTAAATCCGTCTGCAGCTGCCCTGTGGAAAAGACAGCCAATAATTGGCTTCTTTCACCTCTGTTAACCACGAACAAAAGTGTCATTCAGCTCCCAAATGGACAGAAGGCACCAATGGATGGGCAGCTAGCTGAGCCAATGGGCTGGAATAACAATAACCCTGCAGCATTTTCTTTTTCCTTTTGTTTAGTCTTTCAAAGCCCTTAATTAAGACCCTCACAAAGCACCCCTACAGGCTCCTTTCAATGAGGCATTACACGCCTGTTTTCTTGTATTTAAGGAAGAAAAGTAACAGGGATTTCTGAAACACATTAAGCAGTATACACAATTTCCACGTATTCACCACCGAAATACTGTTACATTTCAGCTTTTAAATATTATCGGCAATAAAAGACAAGTTGGAGTTTGCTGTGTCCCCTCTTTGCTGTAGGTTCCTTGCTATTTTAAGGTAAAAAACACCAACAGCATGCAGTCGGCCATTGATGTGCCAGAAGGGCACGGGGCTCATCCAGCCCCACGGCGGGCAGACAGACGGAACGGATGGACTGACGGACACGGCCAGACAGCCCTGGCGGTCCCAGCATGGGCTGAAAATCGCACTTCTCTACACTCAGGTAGGCTCTGCTGGCTGGAGGGGCCTCTCCAATGATCAGCCTGCAATGCACGTGGAGGTCTTCAGCGTGACAAGGTGCCAGCAGACCTCCTGAAAGCACATGCTGCTCCTGGGCTTTGGCTGCGCCTCAGCAACGGCAGCCTCTCTGCTTCCTCTTGGCTGCTGTTTGTTTTACACTAACCCAAGAGCCAGCTGCTTGTGCCCATATTTACACAGCCCAGGAAGCAACCTGCCTTTCAGGAACCGTCCTCCAACGTTAGGCACCAAAATCCCTCTGAGTCTTCACCGAGACGGCCAAATTAATGGCCAACAAATACCCAATGGCTGTCACACAGCGTTCTTGCTTCCTCCTGCTACACAGAAATAGGATGTAGGTCTGCAACAAGGTAAGAAAAAAAAGAAAGGGGATTGGAAATATATGCATTATTGAACTCCAAGTGTATATTTTCAGGAAGCCTGTCCACCAGGACTTGTTACAGCAGTGATCTTGCTGGAATTTCAACGTTGATCAAGCAGGAATTTGCTCTCAAGTTGATGTATAAGAAGTAATTTAAATTTCAGAAATGAACATAAAGCATCATCCCAGGTATGTTTGGTGTTATTAGATACAATCCAAACTCATACTGTGCCAATACAAGTACCCCAACGAGAGCACCTGACAAAAGACCCTTCAAAACAAACTCCCAAACCACACAGAATCACACAATCGTTTTGAGTTAGAAGGAACCCTTAAAGGTCGTCTGGCCCAACTGCAAGAAACAGGGACACCTACAGCTCCATAAGGCGCCCAGAGCTCCGTCCTGCCGCACCTTGCACGTCTCCAAGAACAGAGCATCCACTGCCTCTAGGAAACCTGCGACGGTGTCTCACAACCCCCTACTGTAAAAAAAACTGCTTCCTTATGCCCAACCTAAATCTCCCCTCTTATTTTGAAACCGCTTCCCCTTGTCCTATCACAACAGAACCCAAGTTACACTGGAAGCAACAAATGCCACTGTTATAATATAGTGTAAAAAAGCAAAACAAGACTCAACTCCTCCCTCCCATGCCCAGAAAAAGCCCCAGGCCCAGCCACTCAAAGGGGAAGACCTGTTTCTCACTAGTGCACGGCCCAGCACTCAATACTGATGGCTCTCACAACCATGGCCTAAAAGCATAAAATAACACGGCCTGCTCTGCCAGCACAGTGGCTGCACAGGCTGGTGGAGGACTGCTCCTCCGTGCCCGTGTTCCCAGTAGAACGAGCTGCATCAGCACACAAGGTGTCCTGCTGGCACAGCATCTGCCCAGCTTGCTTGGTTAGGAGTCACATCCCAGATGGAACAGTTGTGCTAACCAAATTCAGCAGAAGAGCTCTGGGCCTTCTGGATTCTCCCCTGATACGAAGGAAAGAGAATAATGCTTACCATTGCTGACACAAGAATCTAAGAACACTTAGTGTGTTTTCCAGTTTCTCAAAAGAAAATTCATAAATCTGAATGAAATCTTTCACAGGAACTCTGACAAAATTGAATCTGATAGCTGTTGCTTGCCATTATAGATAAACGAGGCCAAAGAAGCACTTGTTATGAGTAATCTTATTGAAAAGGTCAAGTTCTTCCTTCAGTCTCTTCAGCACTCACATGACTACACTATTTAAACCTAAGTAGATTTTTATCACCAGACCGTCAAGAGAAAAACAGCATACTTAATGCAAATCCAACATCACAAGTATTTACATGAAAAACAAAGACCTACCACATGAACTATCTAGCCCACACTCTTTGCAACAGAGATTAAGGCTTGTCAAGTTTAATCATGTACACGAGATCAATTCTTTATATAAACACATCTAATGCACTTGCGATGGAAAAGCAGGAGACCCACGGAAAGCAGTCTAAGTGATCTACCTGCATTTCCAGCCTGCCTGGCTGTGCGCCCTCCTGGCAGCACGCATTTTGATTCCCAACAAGAAAACTGGACTTGTGATCCTCTGTTTCCTCAGCTACCTCCACACAAAAACACACGGCTATGCACACTTCATACACACTTTTCCAATACCATCCCTCTAGTTTTGCCTATAAACAACCATCAGGATATAACAACGGCAGCTTAATGGAAAGTCATACATAACACTGTCACATTCAAAGCACTTGATCTTTCCCACATATATGAAGATAGTCCATTTTATAAACACATTTGCTCTGTAATTAATAATAAAGTTAAATAACTTATCCTAATACAGGCACCATCTATCCCAGGGATCCAACACAAACTGAGCTTTTTATCACAAAATAGTTGTGTACAGTTACACAGCATAGAAGGCAGCATTCCCATCCCTTTGATATATCAGATGATATATCTTGTTTAGCACACAGATTAATATAAGTTGCAGAAGACAAAGCTGCTAGAACTAATTCTGCACTCCCCCCCCTTCCTAAATGATTCTTCTCTAACTATTACTGCCTTAAAATAAAAAGATTTTAAGGAAGAAATATCCAATGATAAAAAAAAAAAAAAAATCAGAAAGATGTAATCCTGAGAAATTTCCACCAAATTAAATATGTACTTATTTGCTATCACAGGAGCAATCAGTCTGGCAATACTGCATCACATTCATCTCAGATGGAGTCACGCTCTTTTGACGTTTAAATAGTATATGACTAAACAGCAGTTGCTTGTAAAAAGAAATGGCTGAATTAATGGAAGTTATTTACTAATTTATATTTCCTTTTACCTGAATCACCTCACATGCAGCACGAGAATGAGGTGCAAAGCAGTGCTTTTCTTCTAAGTACCTACTGCCTTTATTTAAGTGAGAAATTTGGTAGTTCTATACATCTAGCAGCGCACTGAAGCTTAACATGAAATGTAAAAGGTATAAATTATGTTTCCAGGACAGTTTCAGGCACTGCTGTGTTTGGAATTGCTTACTGAGCAACGTTGTTTCTCCAAACAGACTAACGTGCAGAAGGGTAAAGGGCAGTGAAGGTAATTATTGGAAGGAAATCTCTCCCTAGGCCAGAAAAGAATAATTAAGCTTGTGCATGTTAAATCACATAGGGGAAGTGAACAATGAAGTAATCAAGTATAAACGACAGTAAGGCCTATCCACAATTCTCTTGAAGGGAAATTAAGGCAGCAAGGTTGTTTCAGCAACACAACCATGGCATCCCCAAACTGCATTCATACTCTGTATAAACGCATACGCTTCCCCTAGACACACACACACACACACATACACTCTCACCCCCCAGAGAAAGCATGCAGTAACCCAGTAATTAAATGAGTGTGCTGAAACCCAGAGCAGTTAAACTGCATTCTGCAAGCCCAGATCCAACATAGTTTACTTATTGCTCATTAATCTCTCCACAGATAGCATCTTTTCAACAGTTAAAAAATGCTTAAAATACACCTGAGATTTTCAGCAGTGGAGGTGCTCACCGTGCTTCCACCATTACATGGAGGAAACCATCTTGTTCGAATGGCTTTAACAGAAGAGAACAGGTGAGACGAGCTATTTGCCTAGCCCTTCCTCAGAAGCCTTGGGCTGTTGTGCAGAAACCCAAGGAAAGTCATTTGCACAACCCCGAGAAGATGGTGAAGCTGCAACAGCATCTCCTCCTTCTACACGAGTTGCATATCTGGGGCAGAGAGCCTTTCTAAGGCACAAGCAATGCCTTTTTGCTGGCAAGGCAGCACCAGAAGAGCATTTGTTTGCCTTTTTAATTACACAAACACTCAGTTATTATTTGCTGAAGCTTCTTGGATGACCTACATACATTCCCATTTAAAACAAAAAGCACATATGGAGCATGCACTCCTTCACAATTCAGGGAGCGACAGGGAAATTCATATTGAGCTCATATCTGTTGAAGACAGGCAAGCTGGAGAACACACGTAACCCTCAACACCACAACACTAACAGGATGGAAAGAAATAAGAAAGGCTGCCTTATTTAAAAAGGCAGCTAGAGTTTGGAAAGTCAATTTTGGGTGTTTACCATTCAAGAGATCCACGTAGGCAAGCACATACCACGTTTTGTCAGGAGCAATATTTACTGCTCCAAGGTTGTGGGAAAAAGCTCAACGTACAGCTGCATTCTCACCTAACAGGGAACTTCATGTTGGGGGGAGCAGTGTGTAGACATTCCTAACTGTGTGTTCTCCACGAGCATAACTGAAGCTCATGGAGGAAGATGATTTCACACTGCCCAACTAATCACAACTTGCACATGGCATCCCTCAGACGTCGACAGGACACCGAACCCTCAGAGCTGCAAATAATGGCATTAAAGAGGACATTTTTGACGTTCCTCTTATCATTCCATTTTCCGTTGCTGATGGCACCAAATCAACCGAGACTCAGTGATGTGCTTTGCCTGAAAGAACTGTGGGATGAAGTCGGTTAGACAAAAATCCAGAGTATTTAGATACATGCATCAACCCAACGTGCATTACGGTATTCTTCCCAGCCATGTGATCGATTCATTATTAGGGCACAAAAAATTGTCTTGTGCGAATGAAGAGACAGCAACAGTACGGGCAGTCCTACTCTCAAGCAGGAATTCTGACACACTGTTGTTTAAACAAAAGTCTTCTCTTCCAAACACACTTCAGATTTATTTTACTGGCACGACTGCTCAGGAGAGATTCTAAAAAGGAAACGTCGGCTTTGCAGCGCAATTGCAGAGGCTGAAGCCATGAACGACTGCTGTTTATTATCCTCAAAACCCTACTTAAAATTCCTAACTGCACATTTCTGGCCCGGAGACCAGGGTTTTGTGGGAAAGATGGTAAAAAACAAACAAACAGATCAACAAACTCCTTGAAACTTCTGGAAAAGAGATTTCGAGCAAGAGTAAGTCAGTTCTGAATAGGTCACTACTTGAAGCTGGGTATTCAAGAAATTTAGTCTCCACTGAACACTCAGCACAGCGCCAGCAGATTTGCCCTTGGAAAAGACATGGATTTTCTACACCTAGCAAGAGCCACACTAGTTCTGTAAAATATTAACAGTTTGGTCAATATTAGCAAATCCATTTTACTACTTTTTTTTTTTTTTTTCCTCCCCCTTCTTAAACCTAAGCGTTCCAATTAGAATCATAGAATCAAGTAATTATTTTTACATGATCCGATAGCGACAGGACAAGGGGGAATGGCTTTAAACTACAAGTGGGGAGGCTGAGGTTAGACTTTGGGCAGAAATTCCTCGCTTGGAAGGTGCTGAGGCCCTGGCACTGCTGCCCAGAAGCTGTAGGCGCCCAAGCCTTGGAGGTGCCCAATGCCAGGCACATGGAGACCTGGGCACCCTGAGCTAGGGGGGTTGAAGCTCCATGATCTTTAAGATCCTTTCCAACTGTAAGCCACGCTATGATTCTATATAAAAAAAAAGAGGATAGCTCCTTGCAAGCTTTTATAACAAGAGAGAGCCAAGTGAAGGCTGGACGCAGCAGCTCTGCCAAGGAGCAGACCCTGTGTGCTGCCTGCAAAGACAGGACTGAAGTATCCCATATGTTTTCCTTGTAGTAACAGGCCTATTGAAAGCACGGCCATGCCGCTCTCCCCGCTGAGGCACTGGGTCAGGCTATTCATGTGCAACTGTGCACATGTCAAGGATGTAATGGGAAAATTCCCCCCCCCCCAAAAAAAAAACCAACACATTTTCACAGGACAAGGTTATAAAATGCATGACCATGTTTGCAGCATCATTAAGCCAAATTAAACAGGTTTAGGCCTCCCCTGCATACTTCAGAAATTGCACATCCATTTATGATTCATTGTTAATTGTGCACCATTTAAAAGTCCAAACACATTTTCTCCAAGCTTTCGGAGTGAAGATAGTCCATGTGAGACCCAGCACTCCTCCAGGATTGGTCGGGGGAGAGAAAAGGAGGAGGAACAGTGCTTACAAAAGTCCTCATATTTGAATAAGAAAATGCTGCGAGTACAGCTGTTCGCTGCAAGGACCTGATTTTTCAGGGCACTCTTCACAACTTCGCAAATTCTTTCCATTTTTTCCTGAAGGAAAAGAATTAGCACTTCTTTCCTTACCAGAAGGCAGCACCTTCTGTACAGCTTCTGCAGACCACATATGGGTGGTTTGAGGCTCCTCCTGCATTCTTAACCCAGGGCTTGCAGGAATAAGACGCTGAGTTTTAAAGAGTTTCTTATGTCTCATAATAGCTTGGGCTCTTTTTCTATTTTAATCCCGAACAAAATCACCTTCAATACTTTAAAGCAAGAGGTTTAATTAAATGTGTAATTATCGATATTAGACTTGAACAACAACAAAACCTATTGGTACGCTGAGGATCCCATTTCAACAAGAGAGCTGATAATGCCTCGTAGGAATAATCTTGTGTCATACCAGCAGACATGCAGCTCTGCCTCCAACTGGCATCACCTGAGAAACAAAAGAAACCTCCTTCTATAGGACAAATGTTTTGCAGTTGTCTTGCCCATTATTTTTGAGATCATGGTTTTAAGAGATACATATGACGAACAGCACAACTTGATTGTACTGCAAGCTTTCTACTTCAGCACAAGGCACTGACAGCAGCACTAACTCAGAACTTTGAAAAACAAGGTCAGCTCTTTTGCCAGGTAGATCACATGCAGAAATGGCATGATTTAATTACACTTTCTGGGCACCAACACATGGTAGATGCTCCCCATTTGAATCGTCTGAGTGGGAAGGGACCTTTACAGGTCACCTAGTGGGACTCCCCTACAATGCACAGACACCCAAAGCTCCAGCAGGTGCTCAGAGCCCCAACCCTGACCAAACTACCTTGATGTCCACAACTGCACCCAGTTCTGTGCCCACCACCACTGGCTGCCTCTGAGTCACAAAGGGAACGCTAACAACCGCAGCCACGTTTCCAAAAGGGGGTCCAAGGGAACCCAAAAAAAACAATACCACATAACCCGAACTGTTCAGACAATAGTTAGAAAATATCTTATCAAAAAAACTGCAGCAGTATTTGAAAGGCAGGTATGAAATACTACCCAAGAGGATTTCCCTATAGCCAAATCCTGGGTCAGTGCCGCAGCAGATGGTGAGCCAACCAGGTAGGGAGGACAGCCAGGACTTCTAACGTGGGAAATGCTGCTGAAGGCTCTGTTTACATGGGTCTCCTAACATCTAAATCCTCAGCGCCTGAACTGACAGATTTCTTTTTGCCATGTAGGGATGGTTTCTTCTGTCCTACCCTATCCTGCCAATCCTCTCCCACCTCTGTCACCTATTTCTAGGATGATGCAGATTTCTCCAGTTCTTTCCCCAGCTATTTCAGACCTCCTGTCATCCCCAAAAACCCCCAAACCCACTAAGCTGCAGCCCAAAAACTCAGTCCTCCTAACTGAGCAACGCTGAGGCTAACCAGCCGGCAGCCACCTTGCTGCCTCGCTTATTTGCAAAACAAGCAGCAGGCAAACCTGAGCTGTTTGCAAATTCTCCAGACCATAAACACCACATGAGCTCATGCCCGTTCCCAACATGAGGATGAGCTTCAGGAATGAGCACCAGGGCAGCAGAAAGGAGGAAAGAGCACAAGCAGACATGGGGAGACCCTCACCGAGCTCCCGCTCCCTCTGAAAAGGAGGAAGGGTGCTCAGCCCTTCTGAAATCCAGGCCAGTAATTTTCTCTGGGTAAATAAGAGCTTGTGTCCTGCAAAATTGCTGGCTTAGATGTAGAATACAAAACAAATAAAGATCCTTGCGGAGGAAGTTTCTTTGGGTTTTGTTTTGTTTTTGAGCCGTTCTACTACAGCTTCCATATTTTCCATCTCAGGCGGAGAGTCACCAGCAAATTCCTCTCGAGAACTGAAGAGCTAATTATTTACCAGCACAAACCTGCTTGCACTGAAGTCCAGTTGTGGTGGTTGTTTTTTTTTCCACGCTACAGACTTATCTCGATATCTGTTCCCCAAGTCACATTTACGAGCCCCTGCCAGTGAGCACCCAAGAAGAAATGACACATGGCTGAAATACGTGACCTCAACGTGCAAAACAAACACCAAATACCTGACAAATCATCTGTTACGGTGGGGCGCCGGGCCTTTTTCTGGGAGGAAGAAAAGGAAAAGAGAGGTAGCAGCCAAACATCAAGTTTGCTGCCAACAGAAAACATTCAAAGGATAAAAATACGCATCAAGCTTTGAAACAGCAACAAATTCCACGGAAGGGTTCCCAGCAAACCAGGGGCCTACAGCACCAGGGCCAGAGGAGTACCCAGAGCAGAGACAGAGGGCTGTCTGCAGCCCTTCAGAAACGAGGAATGAGGAACAGGTCGGCTCCATTCCCTGGTTCTGGAAGACAGAATAAGCTTTTTATTACTTGCCAGCGCATCACTGCTTTGTTGCACAGGCAAGTGAAAAACTAAACAGAGTAACTGTAAAACCTTCAAACCTCTCATTAGATAAGGCCTTTCTATCTCAGGAGGACAGCAATTAAGCTACATTTTCCAGAGCCCTGGCTGTGTCTGGACAACCTTTCTTCTCGCGTGGCAGCTCTGCTAGACAGCATCCCCTGAGCCTCCTCCAGGTCCTTGCTGTGCAGACTGGACGCCAGGGGATGCAGAGCACAGCAGGTGGGTACCTGGTGTTAGAGAAAGACAGCTCACGTCTACCCACTGCCTTTCAGTACCATTCTGCAAATAAAAGTGCCAGGGGACAAAAAACAAAAAACAAAAAAAAAAAAGAAAAAGAAACACACTCACTGTGCTGAATCCAAACAGTACCATATAATTTTGCCATTTATACATAAACACAGCAGGAAATTAACTCAAACGTGAGACAGGGGAGGTACTTCTGCACTGCCTATGAACTGAAAAGAAGGCAATCAGCTCTCTGCAGCAGCCAGAACAACCTGCATGACAATGGGGTCAAATAGGACCCTTCCTCAGTGTGACATCTTCATCCCATGAAGCTCTGGAATCACCCACAGCCGACTGTAGGGTACACAGGTTATAGAGACCAGCAGATAAGAGGGCTGCTTCATCCTGAACACCCAGCCCTGCGGCAAAAGTGGGTAAATGAGATCCAGCGTTCTGGGAGGCAACGAAAGAAGGCAACACTGGAACACTGACAGTAAAACCGGAGTGTTTAAAACAAAAGTGATAACTGTGGGGTCAATTCACAAAAGGACTGTGGGACAGACGGCTGTCCTGCACGCCCCTGGAAGCAGCCAGGCCCATTTCAGATATCCCTGAAGCCATTACCCAGAACTACCTGCTTTCTGTCTCCTGCAGACCACTCACACTATTTTACTTATTAAGCCCAAAATGAAAATTCCAGTTCTCAAAGCAGCACCGTGAGCACGCCCCGCCGTGACTTCTTCCCATGAAGATGAATGCGTTCCAGCATACGTGTGTGAAGTGTCAGAGCAAGGCTCAGCAGTGTGCTGCACTGACTACAAAAGCCAAGCCACCACCACCTCAGCATTATTGCCCAGGCATATCAGCTCACTGGGTGACAGTTACGTTGCAACCAAGCAGAATCCCAACCTTCATAAGCAGAAAGCAGGGGAGCTGGTAATTAAGAGCTACATAAACACCTACCTAAATTATACGGAACAAATGGCTGCCCACAGCAGAAGCATCAACTAATTACCCCTGGTCGTGTCCTCCCCACTCCCTCCACATTCCTCCATCCAACCCATCCCCTCCAGACCTTCAGACAGCTCAGATCCAATGCTGCCACACCTCTCTATCTTCCAAAATCCCTACGCTGAGATGCCTGCCTTCAGCTCTCCTGATTCAAGCCCTGTCTCTCCTGATTTAGAAGCAGAGCTGCTGCTCTGATATCACAATACCCCCGACGTGCTGCCTCGCAGCAACAGCTCTCAATCACCAGTGCCAAAACGCAGCCATATATTTGCTCCACTACCACAGAGCACTGTTTGCCAACCTGTTCTGAGCCATCCCTGTGCTGCAGACCCTGCTGCCATGGCTGTAATCACAACAAGCCCCGTAGCAGCACTAAGGGGATTTCCTAGCATCACCGTGCTGCCCGACACGGAGCACAAAAACCTTTCTTCTCTACACACCGCTAAGACGCTTTGCCATGACACAGACGTGTCAGCTGGAGGGAGCGATTTGATTTTCTTTCTTTCTTTGCACAGCTCTCCCGGGCGCAGCCGGAGCAGGTTCGGAATAGGAAGCAATAGGAAGCTTGCTACTGAGCATTCTGTATGCTGAACTTCCAGCGGCCTTACTACAGGAGTCTGATTGAAGCGCAGAGCTATCGCGAAGGCACCCCGTTTTTGCGCTGTAAATATGGGAAAAAGAAAAACAAACAGGGACCGACAGCATCCTTTACGATCAGCACAGCTGGGGAGCGCCTGCTCGGGTTCCAGTCACTCAGAAGCAGCCCTGTGGGAGCTGACCTGCACAGCAACACCAAGTTAAAGCTCTTTGTCAGCCCGATCCGCGACGGCTGCCGGTTCTTCGGACGCACCGATTCCATTTCACGAGACAACCCAACAACGCGGGAAGCCGCCAAACCCAGCGCAGCCCAGCGCTTCTCCCAGCAGCAGCTCCGATTCCCCACCTCCAGCAGCGGAACGAGCCTCGCACCGTGAAGCGGAGCCGCGGAGCTCCGGAGGCGCTGTGCTGCCGGCGCCGCGCCCCGCTCCCACCTGCCCCCCTCCGCCCCCCACTTACAGTGCGTGCGTGAAGGCGCTGAGCCCCGGCGGCACCGCGGCCAACCCCCGGCCGGAGCAATCGACTCCTCGATCCCCGTCGCAGCTGCAGGAGGCCGGGCACGGTGGTGGAGAGGCCCCGCCGCTGGGCCCGGCCGAGCTGCCCAGGCCCCAGGCGACGAGGCCGAGCAACGCGAGGCACCGCATCGCCGGGCACCGTACCGCAACGCGGCACGGCCCCGCCGCAAGAAAAAAAAACAATAATAACAATAAAATAAAAATAAAAGCGACGGTTTAAAATAATAATAAAAAAAAATTATAAAAAATAATAATGATTACAAAAAAAAAAAAAAAAAACTAGCACCGCGGAGGAGGACAAAAAGCTCTCCCGGTCGCCGCCCCGCCCCGCCGCTCCTCAGCGCCGCAGGTAGGGCGCGGGGGCGGCCATGGCCAGCGGACCGCGGGGCGGACGCGGAGCGGAGCGCGGCGCAGCCCGGCTCCCCCCCCCACCCCTCCCGGCCTCAGTCGCTGCGAGCGGCGGCGGCGGCTGCAGCAGCTCTGCGCCCAGCGCCCAGGCGCGTATGCTAACGAGGCGGCCGCCCCCCCGCCGCTATTGGTGGGAAGAGGGCGCGGGGCCGATGAATATGCAAAAAGAGGCGGGCGAGGAGCGGGGCGGGGACTCGGCCTCCCACGGCTCGGCCCCGGCGGCGCGGTGCGGCGGGAGCCGGGCGCCTCAGGCGGCGGCGCGGGAGCCGGGGACACCGCCGTGAGGGCGGCGCCGAGCCGAGCGGACCTCCGGCGACCTGCCGGCCCGCCCGCCCCGCGGTTACAGCGCGCCGTGCCGCTCCCTCGCATCTCCACGCGGGCTGCGGAGGCGCGGTCGACGCCTCGACACGGAGTCACGCCGCCCCGCGTTCAGCTTCCCGCTCTCTCGTTTCTGAGAGAAAGAAGGGAAAGAAGACCACGCTTGTCCTCAAGCTCTCGCTTGTGCCCTGTGTTTGTCCCCAGCGCTGGAGAGGGGGGCATTAAAAGGAGCCGCGTCCTGCACGCGGATCCACACAACATCCAAACCGAAACAAGTGAAAGCGATTGTTTTTCCATCTGGAAAAGAACAGTTGAGCGCTTACCCTGTGCCGACTGTCCCACTCCACTGCCCGCACAGAATGGCTGCAGGAGCGGCAGAGAATGGGTACGTTTTATTCAACAGCAGATGTCACCAAAAATTGCACTTCAGAATTATCACAGTTGAAAGCTCAGGTCTCAAATAACCCTCCGTTCCAACAAGCATCCTCCAAAATGAAGCCCGAGGCCCATGGGCACGTTCCAGTGACAGAACCACCTGGAGCTGAGCAGAATCCAGCGGTGGCACCAGTCAGCAATGAAACCCTTTGAAGCCCTTTATCAAACACACCCCAATTCAGTGCACTGCCATCACTGTTTCCTTCTGCCTTGTGATGTAAAGAAACTCAGATTTTGCTCTATAGTGTAAAGTTAATGCCAGAGTAGCTGCGCTTGCACAACCAACCAAAAAGCTGGAAGTGTCACAGATCTGTTCTCCAAGTGAACACAGTCACTTTCCTGTCAGTTGTTCATGTTTCCTCTGCCAACCTGCAGCCCCTGCCAAGCAGAGCTTATCCCACGGCTTGGCTCCAGCACGCACAGGTAGAACGTATGCTGCAGAACCAAACCCAGACAAGAAAGTCTCCAGACCTTCCTCCACCTTGGGAATCTTGGAAACATTTATCTGATGCATTCTCTACCCTTCTCTCTACTTAGAAAATAGAAAGGTATGTAAAAGCTGCGACGAATTCTTCAGGTTTTGAGATCATCGCGAAGGCCAAATGAAGATCACGAGATGCTTCTGCCTGGTGCACACAGCATTTGACACGCACCAACACCGATGCTTTCCAAAGGCTCTGGGCACACTTCAAACACACTTTTGGTGTAGAACAAGCGGACCGCTCACTGATGAACTGCTCTTTTAATTTGAATGATTTCCAATATTTCTTCTGACGATGCTCTTGTATTTACTGAAAGATACTGTGTTCCTACACAGTTGCCAAATAGTGTGACACATCTAGTGCCAGCAGCAGTTCAGATACATTCTACACATGTACTTTGCTAAAGTGTAACCCCAATTTCTTAGTCACTCCACTTGGAGCACGCTTGAGATCACATTAAAAAAAGCGTGGCTACTCCAGGCTCTGATTCAACTAGATTACAGATATGAACCTACCAAAAAATAATGGATTTTAATACAAGTGAGAGGCACGCTCACTCTCGTGCCTCTTGGAGGTAGTTAAAAAAAATAAATAGTGCTTCAAAGTAAATCACAGAAAGCACAGGAGAAATCAGAAGAAAAAAAAAGAGAGCTTATCTACTGTACTTCAGCTTTCTTCAGCCACAAACCCTACAATTTCTTAGCAATAGACTGAGGCTCCCTGGAGCCAAACTATTTGCTCTGCACCTGTATACTGCAAAATACAATAGCGTCCTGAACTTCCAGATGCTATTGAAATACACCTGACACAATAAATCACCAAATTCTGCACTTTACTCACTGCCACTGGAAGCAGGTGAGAGCTGTGATGACTGCACTGCTGCTAGCCAGCCCGTCTCCATCGCAGATCAGATTTTGTTCAGACAGCGGCACTGGCACTGCACTGCTCCAGCAGAAAAGCAGAGCTGCGCTAAGAACCACGTGCAGGTGACTTTACTTACCTTTGGAAGCACACAAGTCAAAGCCAGCGTTCAGGAAGATGATGTTTTATTGTCGGTGGGTTCCTTCCCCTCACCCCGCCACTTTGTTCCACAGATTTAGCCTCCAGAAACATGGAGTAACTCACCTTCTTTAAATCTTTAGGCAGATGATGGACAAAACTCCACCAACTTTTTAAAAATTGGGTAACTTACGTAACCATATTTGTCTCCTATGCTAACAACTCGCATTAACTAGTCAGGAAAGTGGAATACTATCAAAAACCATGGAAGAGGCTGAAGGAAATTAACCACTGAGGGAGCAAATGGTTGTTTAAACATCTTTTCTCAATGGGACGTATCATTCGAATATAAGCCACAAGACCAAATATTAAAATATATCACTATTACTCCATTAATTAGAGACGTTCCTGACAGGAAAACAATTATCAATACATCAAGGTACAGAATTAAACAGACACAGGATTTGTTTGAAGCAAGTCCCACACGCCTTGCATAGTAACACAGCTCTTAAAGTAGATTCCAATAAAGATTTTACAAGATAAAGGATCACAGAAACTCGGTCTGCTCCACACCTTCGGCTTCTATGCAACTTCAAGCAGTTGGTCACACCTTTCCTTGCACCAGCACAATTCCTTTGACACTAGACACCATCCTGTGTTCATGCAACAGAAATAAACTCAAAAAACTGAGTCATAATTGGTCTCTGCTAAGATACCAAATTGAATCTGCTCAGTACAGAGTCAAAAAAAAAAAAATATCAGTGAATGCCACCACAAGCAAGCATGCAGTTGAGGACAAAAAGGCGACTCAGTTTATGTTTGTACACAGCCACACTCGGATACTTTTCAGACTCAGCAACTTTTGGTTTTTCTCAGTTCTTCTCCAATACGAATGTATCGTTTTTAAAACCAAATTGAAAATGTGGTTGTATTTCCAGTTTTGTTACCCATCTTCTATGTACTTACATAAATGATTTTTGCACGCTGTCAATTTGCAGTCTGGCTTACCTGTATTAAAAAAAACCCTGTGCATTCCAAACTGAAGCATTTCTCCCACCTTTATCTTGGTTCATAACTTCAGGCACATTTTTCTTGAAGACCTCACAAGGTCTTTAAGCAAGGAATTAAGTTATTTAACATCTCATTACCAGAGATACTTGCTTCAAACAATTAAAAGATAATATCTGACTCGGAATAATATGCACCACGTAAGCTCATGCAGTTGAAACTAAGGAGGTCTCAAAAATGCAGGAGGCCCAAGATACTACGTATACTTTACAGCATTCTAATTCTCATCTCTCCAACAATTCACAAAACGTAGGGCAGAAAAGGGAAGGTTCATAAGCAACCAGGAAAAACTAAAAAGCCAGATTTGAAGTTTTTCTTTGCATGCCCACACACGCGCAGTTTACACTACGCCCCAGAGATCATAAACACCCAACTACAGCTGCATGAAAAAAGTACCAAATATGGAAACTCAGGAAAAAAAAAAATACACAAAAACAATGCATGTGAAATTTAACTTTTATTTTTCTGTTGATAAAACCCAAAGATTCCTCACAGCAGCAATAGATGCAGATCTGCAGAAATGATATCTCTTCTTAAACCGTTTGCATACCCAAAGATATCAAGTGTGTAGGGACTGCATATTAACACAGTACAGGCACTGCTCAGTAGTAAAAGAAATTAAGCTTGTTGGTGAATCTGAATCCACCCTTTCCTTACTGTTACAGGTCTCCATAGTATTAAACATGACTGTTAATGAGTTTTCTGATTTTTTTTTTTTGTCGTTATTGCCATTAAAAAGCTTTTTATCAAATGCTACAATTTATATGCCCAGGTACCCTTCCCCACATTTCGTAGTGGATGACAAGCTGTATCCAAATGCTACACTTCAGAACAATAATGCTATTGCATTCAGTAGCTCAAGCCACACTAAAGGAAGTTACCTCAGAGTAACAGAAACCACTGCTTTGTTCAGTAATGCCAAGGGATACAGGTTCTAAAAAACACATTTCTACCTCGTATCCATACCTTTAATATTTATATATATATTTTTATATAGCTCTAAAACAAATATCTACTATCTTACACTTAAATTAAAACACATCCACGATCGCCCTAGCGATTTTGGTCTCAGTATTTTCAACATTAGCTGTTCCATAAAAATATACAATTCGACAGCACGGTCCTATCAGCGACATGAGGCCTTTGGATAGAGGCCTATGACAGATAATAAACCATGCAATTCAGTGCTCAAGATCACCTAACTGTTAAATATTTATACTGCATTTTCAAACTATCAGTATCTTTAAAATCCCAGCTTCTATTTGCAGGCTTACCATGCTTACAAACATGCAGAAAGGAAATACGTTTCTCACCGGCCTGTCGTGATCACAATTTTTCCTTCTCCAGCAAATCAACTGAAAATGCACAAACTTCATGCTGCCATTTTTAGATCCTTAACCATTTACTCTCTTCCACATAGTTGATTATTTCACAACAGACTGTACTGCTCCATGTGAACAAACCAGGGAACAGTCAAATGGTCAGAACTGCGCTTTTCAGTTTAAGCCTCTAAGAATCAAACTGCTAATACTCAATTAGGATGCACTCATAGCTGCCATACAAATGAACAGACTCCAGTAGACAATCAAGTTAATTATAGATATGTACCAACAAGTGAAGCTTTTAAAATCAAGTATGCAAGTACAGCATCAAACCTGGTAGTTCCAAGAAGAGTACCTCTGTCCAGATAAAGTTTTACAAAATGGCACACCAAAAGCATGCCACCATCAACCAGACTTGAGCAAAGACACACAGCACTTAAACTGGAGGCTTCTTGTTACTATCCCAGCACCATTCCATATAAACTTTTAGAGTGATGTTGATGCTACCATTTCTACGACTGCAAGCTCTTAAATGGGAAGCAGTTCAGTGATAAATCCCAAACAAGTTCACCCCAGGGTTACTTGACATGTAAGCCTCAGAACGTTTTACTCTTACAGATGCAACCATACGTGATTTTGGTACTAACTACTCCAAGTCCTGCACAGTTACTCTGCATGTATGATTACAGTAAGACATACTAAAACCACAAGAGTTATGACCATTAAAATGAACTTTTTTTTTTTAAAACAGCAGAAAGTCAGGGAAACGCCTGAAATTCTTTTGAAAGCATTAACATATCTTCAGTCTCTGAATATAAAAATACATATAGTCAACCCAGAACTGCAAACGCAGTTAGCCCCCTTAACTGCTTGAAAATCAGTACAAAACAATGTAAGTTACAGGAATGATTGCTGTGATAACTCACACTTATAAATCTGTAAAGGCGTTATACGAGAACACCGATTGTACATTATTTACAGGTGAGGTAATAAAATTTCCAGAGTAACAAATTATGATTTAGCACAAGTGTAAAAATAACGTACTCACCAAAACTTTATAAAACCTGGTAATTGTTATCAGCCGTGCAGTTGATCACGATTACTTTTTGTAGTTGATATATAACATGTTCTTAAGAAAAGTGCCAAAACACTGCTACATAAAAATCTTTCTTTGCAAAATAATTCAGCGAGAAAACTGAAGATGTTAAATGAAAAAGCAGAATAGGAAAGAAGTCATGTCAATTGTAGAAACAGGTCTTACTAAATGCATTTGAAAAACCTTTCAATTTATTTGCATGCTTAGAGGTCTAATATGAAAAAGATGCATACAGATGCAACATACACACTTTTTTTCGGGTATCCTAGCTGAGTTTGAAAGGATGCATTCTTTTTAAACTGTGAAAAATGCAAAGAAATGGAAAAGAAAACTTTCAAAAGAAGGGTGAACTGCCAAAGGCTGCAACTGGTGGCAACAAGTCCTGCTGGCAGCAAGTCTCTACTGACATAGTGCAGAGGTCAGCACTGGGCTCCACAGCGCTTAACAGATGCATTAATAACAGGGCAACACGACAGACTACGCTCCCTCCATACCATTCCAATGAACCTTGAGAGGCTGCAGAAATGAACTATCAGGAAGCTCGAAAAGCTAAAGGAAGTGCAAGTCTTACACCTGGAGAGGAACGATCTACACCAGCATGGCTGGTGGCTGACCAGCTGGAAAACAGCCTTGCAGCCAAAGATACCAAATTGACTATAAGTCACTAACGTATCACTGCAGCAAGAAAGGCCAACGGCCTGCTGGTCTGCAGCAAGTCAAGGGAAGTGATGTTTCTCTTCCACTCAACCTAATTGATGTGACCACCTCTGGGTTCCCCAGTGCAAGACAGGCATAGGCAGACAAGATCATGTCCAGAGGAGGGGCAGAAAGTTGATTTCAGTGATTGGAGCATCTGACAAACAAGGAGAGAGGCTGAGACAACTGAGACTGTTCAGCCTGGAGAAGGCTCAAGGGTGTTCTCAACAAGATGTGTAAATGCCTGATACGGAAGAATTAAAAGAGGAAAAGCAGACTCTTCTCAGCAGTACCCAGTGACAAGACAAGAGGCAACAGCTGTAAACTATAATATAAGCAGCTCCATTTAAACAGAAAAACATATATCTTTTAGCACGAGGGAGATCAAAACACTAGAACAGGCTGCCCAGCGATTTTGTGGAGCTTCCATCCTTGGAGATGGCTCAAGACCCAACTTGTCACAGCCCTAAACAACCTGCTCTGGCCGACCATCCTCTAAGCAGGGCTACGTAATCCCCAAGAGTCCTTTGCAACCTCACTCATTCTACAGTTCTATGAAAATGACAGTAACTTATGTACCCCGGGCACTGCACTGACCAAACTACACAACGTGAAGGGCGTGTATCTTCTTGAAGTCATTGCGTTCAACATCAGTTTTGCTGCCTGCGTTTCGCCGATCTCATTTTTTCAAATCTTGACTCCATTTCTTCCAGGACCTTCGGTGTGTATCGTACAACCAATTTCACCTTGCCTTGGGCTGCCTTCAGTAGCTCTACTGCTTTTTCATGGTGTTCACCTTCGACGCTCTGCAAAGCGTAAGTCATTAAGGATCATATTAGTGAAAACACACACTGAAAACACACCTGTTCCATTTTTCTGTGTCTATATAGTCAACTAAAATATTCTAGTTTCAAAACTTCACAAGAACATCATCCAAGCTTGGGATTCATTCTCCGGCAAATCACTACAGAGTGATGATAAATACACCAATCAGTAGTAAGAAGAGTAGTGCAAAACTTCTGGTTATGCTTATGTTAAGTCTTTACATACATTTACATCAGATAAGTGAAGTACGGAGAATAGGCAACTTTGAAATAACACTCAAAAATCAACAGCTTCAGCACACTTTGTCTTTTAGTCCGAGATGGCTTTTCTTCTATAATCATGCACTTTATAGTCGTCCTCAATTTGCCTAATAAGCTACTTCAAATTATCTTGCACTTAGCTAAGGACAAGAGCTCACAGATAACTGCAAGATAGCATAGGATAACATCAAAAAGGCAGCTATGACAAAGCAAATCACTGTCTACTGGACACCTGCAACAGAACACGTAACAGGCAGTGTATTGTTTATTTTAGCACTCCGTACGTGTCTTATCTTCAGTGCAAGGTACTCAAATTCACTTCCTGTAAACTCATTAAGAACCACCTAGCCCCATGCTCTCTCCCCCAACAAGTCAGAACAGATTAAAAAACAAATAACACTTCACCAAACTAACTCTCAGGATTTATTACTAGATTCATCTGATTATAATATTTCAGCAACAGTTCTCAGCAACTTTATCCAAATACACATTCCTAGATGGCACACGTTTTATCAGCACAACTTATTTCTCCCAAACTCATCAAACACAGCAATGGGACTACCCCAAGCCTACCTCCCACGGGTGCTATTAGAAGCTAGAAGGCAGGTGATGTACCTGTTGATTGGAGGGTTTCCCCGTTACTACAAAATTACTTACAGAAAGAAAGACAACAGTTAAAAAAAACAAACCCAAAGTTATTTCTCTTCCATCAGACTCAGACAATGCATACATTTGAATGTTTTCATGTTTGTTATTCAAGTGGATGTGGTGGTTGTTCCAATAAAAAAACTACTGATCGTTTGTGAAGTCTTAGTGTCAACTGTGCCAAAGCATAGAAAATTCTTCAGTACACTTAAAATCTCCCAGTGTGAAAAGAGTAAATAAAAAAACCCAAACCACCACCAGAAGTGCTTTAAGACACATCCACTGCCATCCCTGCAGCAGCAAATTACTTCTTAAGTATTAAGTAATCATAATTGCTAACAAGAATGTCCATCACATATCAAGATGACAGTAATTAATCTGCAAACATCAAAATCTTCTTCCTCTGAGCCTGTTTTCTTGCAGTGTTTTATTCATTCACTGTATTTTTACAATAGCTACATATATTTATGTGTGTATGTGCACAGATGCAGCCGTTCTCAGCTGGGATTACTGTCAAATGATCAGAGTTTTGGGGTGTGGTTTCTGCTTTGTGAGGGTCTGTAGGTGAGGAAGCCTTCATGTGAAAACAGCTGCTGCTTTATGGACAGCTGACCTGTCCCTTGATGCCTTCAAACACAGGAAGGCTAGGCCAAGGATAGCTGCACCACTAAGGACACCATTACTCTCACATCTCCCACGTAACAGTCAGGAGCCAAGCATGACAGAGCTCTTTGCTAGCAGGCACCTCCCAGAGTACCAAGAACCAGCAAGTCTCGATTCCTTTCATATGCCAAAAAACCCACTCAGACTAAGGAGCATAAAGGCTTAGTTCAACTCTCAGTATTAAAATAAAGCTGAGTTTGCAGATGTAATTACGAGAACATTCGCATTCTAAGCATATGATGGAAGCCTCTATAAATAAATCCAGGATTTTGAGAGATTAATATGCATTTGACAAGCAGCTCTTGGAAATCAAAGCCTGCCCATAGCCTCCTCTTTCCAGGCGTTCCGTTTTTCTTCTTGTATTGCAACTCAGCAGAAGAGGATACCTCTTAAAAATAAATAGCTACAATGGCACATCAGACATGTACTCCTTAAAATATAAATACTTGTTTTGAAGCTTATAGCACTTAAGTAAAGATAACATCACCCTGTTTTTCCATCTTATACAGCTTTCATCAAGCAGTAGTGCTCTTACTGGGATAACCATGTCAAAGAGCCCCTGCTCAGTCTACAACAATGCATCACAATTTACTACTTACCTTAAAAGCTGCAGAAAACTAAGTTAAAATGTGCATCATCAAACTTGATCAAACAGGAAGCCATAATGGCACTTTAATACTATTTCAGAACACAACACCTACCAGATTTATACAGCTTCTCAGAATCTGAAACGTTGATATAAATAGTGCCATTTTCAGTGGAAAAATATAACCAAAGCATAATCCACCAACTGTCACTGCACAGAATTAGGTTCAGAAACCTAAAGATGCTCTTGAGAGGACAAAAAGAAGGAATTTTGCTAGGATCAAAAGACACCCTGAAGCTGTGCCATGTATATTCTACGTATGCCCCCAAGTGGAGACAAGTAGTTACTGCTAAAGAAAGTGGAAAATCAATTCCTACCACTCCGTTCACAGAAAGAAGCTGGTCTCCACGTTTCAGGCCTCCGTGCCTATCAGCTATACCACCAGGGATGATTCGGGAGATGTAGATGGGAGAATTTTGTTCTTTGCCTCCCATGATGTTGAATCCAAGACCTTCTTCAGTTTTTGGCAGTTCAACCACTCTGGGATGCGAGTGACCTTCACTAGCAGCAAATGCAGCTACAGTGGCCTGTAGGAAATAAGATCTTCCTATTTACATGAATATAAACTCCTTAGCTTGACACAGTGAGCAGGCTGAAAAATTGTTTTCATCTCAAAGTGCTAAAATATAACGACAAATCAGATTAATTTCCTAGACAACATTAGTATAAGAAATTTAGAACTCAAAGAATAAAGCATAAATGGAAGAAGCTTAAAAATAATGTTTTGTTATACCTTTTAATGACCTCATATGCTTATCCGTTTGATCAAACACCTAGATGGTACACTTCTGAAGTTTAAACACCTTTTCTCTGCTACTAAAGTAACAAACTACTGCATTTTACTCAAGTTTGGCATTTACCTTGGCTGTTGCATTAGCTCTCACTTCTGGGCTACTGCTGATATCCACAGTTTCATATACATGTTCATACACCTTGAAAGACAAGACAACTTCAGCATGGTGAAAACAGTTATTTTCCTGCTTAGGTAACATAACAATCAGTTGCAACTTAAAATTGCATAAATGAAACAAACAAACACCTCTAACAAATGAATCCCTGATGCGTGGTGCCAAGCAAGAATTTACTGTACAATGAAGAAATAACTCCCAGTGTCTTTACTGCTCAAACAGCACACATTCTAGGTCTCAACCCAAATCCTTTTCCGTGGAAAACATGCAGACCTCACCATGACATCTGACAGCAGGTATGGGCGACTAACTTCTTTGATTCAAGCTGGGACTTTTCCATAAGGATGCATGAAAAATTATGCAAGGGCGGCTCTCCAAAGCTCACCCAACAATCAAGCCCTCCCCTTAAAATCTGCATTTTCCTTCACCTGACACAACTGACTGAATATCTAAAGAAAAGAAAGGCTATTGCAAGCACAAAGGCCATAAGAATGCTAATGCTAAGTGGGTTACTGATAGCTAACCCAACCAAAGCAGTCCTTCATAGAGGACTTCCTGTCTACAAACAGATCTTGCAAATCATTGCAGGTGTTATCAGCAGTGGCAGCGCTGTCACCACCAACAATTGGAGAACACATTCAACCATCTCAAATCTCTGAAAGAGCATCCGGAATGAAGACCAGGTGTGCAAAGCCATGATGCCAACCTGGCTTAAAAGAAGAGGCAATTCATACTTTGCCCATTCTTACCAGCCAACAGGATAACAAGGTACTAGCTGCCAGCAAGGCAAAACTCTCATCATAACCTCCAAGGAGCAATTTGCTTCTGAGCCACTATTTAATACAACACACCTGCACTACCCTAAATTGTTTTCTTCTCAACTTGTAAAAAATATGGAGCTTAACAGAAGACTTCAGTCAAATTCAGTTCTATGAAGAAAAAAAGTGCTGTTGCATTGAACGTTTTTTAAAAGTACCACTTTTAGTGCAAGCTAATTGTTTGCACAGTTAACTTACCTCCCTCACAGCATTACAGAATTCACTTTGAAGGACCCTCTGCAAAGCCTGCAGTTTCTGTGGTGGCACTTCTCCACTTCTCTGTAATTTTTCCAGCAACTCAATTGCTCTGCAGATATCTACAGAAAAAAAATAAAGCACTTGTAATAAGGAATGCCTGAAAAGACCCTAGTGATGGTTTGTTGGCTTTTGTTTTATAAACTAAGTTAATGCAGTAGCCTGTGTGTGCTTGTGTACACCTTACAGTTTCATTTCTTCCACATCACCATGTATCAACAAAATATTAGAATAAAGCACTTTATTTTCAGACTGTTTAGATCAAAGACAGCAATGCAGCCCTCTAAATACCTAGAAGCACCACAACCACATCTGTATTTTAAGTAATTTCATTTTTCCTTGAAATCAGGCTGCAATATTTCTTTCATAATAAATACTAGCAACATTTTGTATGCATAAAACTTCACAACATAAGTAATGCATGGCTATCACATTTTTAAAGCCATCTATAGTATTGTCAAGCACGCTAACACTCCTTTTACATTCAGAAACTAGTTTACCAGAAATACACCCAACGCTTTCCCTACAAATAAGGCCAACTCAGGCATGTAATTATATTAATTGGATGCCAAACAGCAGCTGGAATCATAAAAACTCAATTAAACCTCGTATCAGTTTGAAAATACTTTCTTACTTCCTCCACCTGCAGTGTGTCTAATTCATCACAGCGCTAGGAAAAAGAGCCCAATCTCCTCAATCACCTCTATGGAGTGCTCTGTATCAGAATCCCAAACCCAACATTGTTTCCCAGTTGTTTTTTTTTTTTTTTTTTTTTTTTTTTTTTTTTTTTTACACTTCCTGGAAGATCACACCGTCACTGAAACCAAAATCTCATCTGAGGAACTTGATTTCAAGACCAGTACCAATCAAGATGGGCATCAAACATGACATCGAAGCTATGTGACCTTCTGCAGGCAGCTCTTCAAGAGCAGGAATTAATATTCCTCACTTGCATTTCTAGAGCGACCATTCTTCTGAACCATGGAAGTCCTTGACCAGAAGTAGAATGGCCTCTCAGAAAAGCAGATAGACGCTATGGCCTTCATTATCACAAAGGCACAAAGAAGCATAGATTAATCTACTACATCAACAAGGCACAGATCATTCCAGAAGATGATGAAATCTGGAACATGACCGTGTCCTAAATGCATTACTTCCCTTTTTCCATAATTAACCTCAGGGAATCATCTTTCACGTGGGACATCTTCTGTGCTGCCACGGTGCCACTCAACAGACCGGCAACAGCTGCAAACTTCGAGACCACAAACGTGTAAGAGAGAAGTTGTAGCAACCAACGTCCAGCCTGTCATGCTCTGAAATTAAGGTGTGCTGACAGAAGGCAACCCACAGTTGATGCTGCCCGCTTCTGTGAGGTGCCAGTCAGGTATCTCACAGACACTGATGGCAGCTGGCAGCCAAGCAGAGATGGTACGATGGAACTTCTTGAACTGCTCATCCACTAGCACTGTGTTTGTACTGCACACTGGACATCAATCACTCACGGAACAGCACCCAAATACTGCAGCTGCCATCGCACACAATGCTTCAGATGAGAGCGTTCTATAAGATAGCGCAGGTGTGATTGATGATTTTTCTATCTTAATTATGTAAATCCATAAATATTCTCAGTAAACCCTCTGTTCAGCATCAATAGTACAAACTCTCTTTAATCTCGTGAAGTCCGGCACTGAACAGCTTGAAGGAGAATAATAAACAAATGGAAAGAAGAAGCTGTTCACATCCTTTGGCAATAGCAGGAGTTCCAATCCTACAACACTCCATATATTCACAAAAAGTCTGCTACGGATGTAAACTACAACACAACTATCAAATATTCACAGATGTTTGCAGACTGTTTCAAGCATATGAAGAGCACGATTCTACACAGCAGCCCTCACAACCCGTGCTCTAGCTGTAATGTGTATGAAGTCATCTAACAGTTTGATTAGAAGACTGTAAGAAATTTAAGTGACCGAAGTTTACTAATGAAAAGAGAAGCTGCAGTAACCAGCACTCAAGAACTCCACTCACCGATTTCTTTATAACCTCAATGTTTTCTCAATAAACTGCACGTACTTCCTACCTGGGTCTCCTAAGAACTGAATTCTTTGACTGTGCAGCCTTTTATAGCCTAAGGTAAAATTGGCTAGCTTGGGAATCAGCTGTCTTTTAGAAAGCACAGACCAAGAGCACAGAATCAGCTCGTCAAGAAGGTACTGAGAATACACACAGGTTGGACGTGAACAGGATTCCTGCTAGGTGAAACTAACACAGAATATGCATTTACTTATTTTTAGAACTGCTGACAGACCAAAGGACTGAACTACTGATGTGAAAACACAAAGCAGTTCCTACAGCTGTTTGTGAAAAGGAAGATGGCTGATTATCCTGTTGACACAGCCTGCTTCCTCGTGAGCTGCACTCAGAACGTCATCAGCTGAAAGCTATCCTCCTCACAGAATTACCATTACAGTTTAGCCAACATACCAAAACCAGACACAGACATGAGTTCTGTTCCTATGACGTTCAAGGAAAAACATATAGATAAATCCAGAAGCAATTAAAGATAAAAAAAAAAAATAGAAAAAAAACCCTCATCATTAACCACCACATAATTGAAAATTTTTCTTTTAATCGTTACAGCGTTTTTAGATCAGCTCTTCAAGTTTTTGTTTGGGGCTTTTTTTTTTTTTTGTGATTGCAGGATAATAATTTGAAGTCTTGAAAGAAAAATGCATTTAAATGCACATTCCTCAGATAGCCTCGCAGTCATGTAGGCCTGCATTTGAACACCCTGGTGAATCCCCTCTGCCTATACAGACCCGAGTGGATAGAACTACCCCAGGCAACCCACAGGCTTGGGGAGGAGTGGCTGCAAAGCTGCCTGAGGGAAAGGGACCTTGGTGTACTGATGGTCAGCTAATATGAGCCAGCAGTGTGCACAGGTGGCCAAAAAGGCCAGTAGCATCCTGGCTTGTATCAGGAATGGTGTGGTGAGCAGGACCAGGGAAGTCATCCTGCTCCTGTACTCGGCATTGGTGAGGCCTCACCTCGAGTGCTGTGTTCAGTTTGGGGCACCTCAGTACAGAAGGTGCTGGAGCAGGTCCAACATGGTGGAAAAAAAAAAATAATACAGCAACAGTGAGACGCCACCACTCCTTAGTTTGGTGTGTGAACAAAACACAAGAGAAAACAGCATCCTCACAAACACTCCTGTGGAACCACTTCTGCTGCCTGCATTCAAATAGCCTCAGGTACCCATAGACTTCCTACACATCACCACCAAACAGTAATTTGTAAATGTTCAACACTGCTATATCCCTGTACTCCAGCAAATTTGGGTAGTAGTTTTGTGTGATGAAGCTTGGAAGAAGGAACAGACTGGGTGAATTTTTCAATTGCCCTGACGGTAAGCATATGGTAAGCATTTTAAATCAGCACATTTTCTACACTAATCTCTCTTTTTATATGCTATATACCAACAACATTAGTGGCGTTCATTTTTGAGCTGAGAATGATTCAATGTAAGGTTACCTGCAGTCAACCCCATGCAACTACCCAGCAGTTGTTTAAATCCGTAAATAAAGCTCTTCCTTTTGTAGGCCCACTACACTGTGCTTTTGCTTAAAAAAGAAAAAAAAAAAAAAAAAGCATTAAGACTAACAGCTCTTTTGTTCCACTGATCCCAAAGTAACTCCACACATTTGTTTGTTTTCACATCAAGAGCATAATGGAAGGGTAATGAGGTGGAGGAAGATGCAGCCTGAGGTTTAACTCTACAGCCCAAGCAAAAGCAACTAATCAACTGCCAAAGCAGCTGCCCTAATTAAAAAGCTCTGGAGCTGGGTGGGTTGATGAGCTGCCGAGTGGGAAGCAAAGTTCTTACATAAGTCCCTGCTTACAGACCTTCTCTCACACATCACAAGTGATTTGCTTGCAGAGCAGGAAGGAGGGCTGGGCACAAACAGCTGAGTTCTGTGATAGGCAGCACTTGATGTAGATATGATTACAAATCTACAAGGCACTCTGAGAAGCGGACCCAGAGGGGACGGCAATGAGAAAACACTCAGCTCATGCAATTACCTGCACTCCACATAATCGCCATCCTTCTCAAACACACTCTAGGCGGTTTACCACCGTCTCCTAAAAGTGCTCGACAAAAGACAGCACAGATAAAAGACACTATAGAAAAAGTACACAACCAGGCTTTGTGCCTTATCCGTCTCTCTAGTGGCTGTAGTTACGTGCCACACCCCGCTAACGACACAAACGAGGCTGGGAGGGCACAATGGAGCCAGTTAGAACTCGAACAAGTACAGAGAGGCTCCTGCACAAGTCCTTCGTTGATTATAAAACAGAACCGGGACCGACTGCTAAGACACAGTCTAACACACTCAACTCAAAGCCACGAATTTAACAGTCCTGACAGGAACAAGGAGCTGGCATCAGGGGCGAGCGCGTCCATGGAAACCGACTGGAACCCGAGAAAAATGTCTCCAGCTGCGCGATTGAAAAATAAAGTAAAATAAAATAAAATAAAACCCACAAAGAAGCAGACCTAGCTAACGCACGGGGCGAAAAGAAAAAAAAAAAAAAAAAAAAAAACAGAGGCAAAGTTCACCAAGCATCTGCTGCACGGCGCTGCCCGCCCCACAAGGAGGAAGAGCTCCCTCTGTCCGCCGCTGGCTCGGGCCCACGGGCTGGAGTCCGGCCCTGGGACCGGGGCAGCGGCAGAAGCAGCCGGAATCAGAGAGCAGCGAATATCCGCGGAGAAAAGGGAAACGCAAAGCCCACGGCAGAATTCGTACTCGCCTCGTTCCAGACGCACCGGTTCACCCAGCGCCGCCATCTTGTCTTCGCCGCGGCCTCGCCGGAAGTGACGCATCCCAGCCGGAAGGAGGAGGGAGGCGCGGCCCCGCCGTTGCCGTGGCGCCGCCTGCCACGTCCTGTGAGGAGAAGCGTGCCGCGGGCGGGCCGAGCCGGTGTGGGATAAATAAAGCAGTCTTGACTGAAATAGCTAATGTTTGTCGTGCTTCCTCGCTCAACCACTCCTACTCCCCGTTAACACACAAGAAGTGCCGCCTACGGAGCGCGTATCTGTTCATGCGCCACGAGTGCCCTTGGAGACAGAACGATGCATAAATCCATCTCTGCCCGTGGGAAATGTGCAGCGTGTGGTTTGCGTGTCTGTTTGGCGCCGGGCTTGTCTACGTGCGGGGCTAACACTGCATGGAACGGCGGTGTTACATTGGAGATGAGTGACGTACTCAGGCTTTTTCTGGAAGAGAGTAGGAGACCACTTCAGCACGTTTATTTATACGCTAATTTATTCTACGGGCTTAGCTCGGCCCGTTTGGCTTTGATTTAGTCTGTGCCTGGTGCTTGCAGCTCTGAAAGAGAAAGGTTCTCGACAGGCCTCCAAATGTCAGCTAATGTGATGGTGATGTACTCCCTCCCCTCTGCAATCCGTTTTAATGCCAGCTCCTCTCAGTTTGAAGGATGTCGTGTGTGCATTTCAATGGAAAGGTCACACGAATGGAATTCTGCAGGTGAACAAAATTAAATTCTCACAGGCTTGTTTCCTGCAAGAAAAAGTGTTTGAGCAGCTGGGAGTGCAGAATGTTTCTGGAATAAAACCCAGATGTTTCTGTCACACTGGAGCAGGAACGGCCATTCTGTTACCAGTGACTGAAATTGTAAATAGCCTGCCCTGACTTCAGACAGATGGGACTGTTGGAAAAAAAAAAAAAAAAAAAGTTTTAGTATTAGGCACTATGTCAAAAATATAGCCTTGGTAGGAACACAGGTTTGAACGTATCTTTAGTGTAATCTTACCTTGACTTCTGTCCAGACCTTCAGAAATTGGAGCACTTGCATTAACTTTCCTCTAGAACTAATCAGCTGGACAAAGTCATTCAGACCTCTCCATTTAAAATATGACATTATGAGTCTAAGAAAATCAGAAAAACAGATTTTGTGTAGTACTTCCACTGTCTGCTTCATAACACTGTCACACTTAAACCTTAGTGCTCAGGAATATGATCTGATTTATCCTTATCTGCCCCAGTGACGCATCTTGAATGCTTTGTTCATTTGTGGGCTCCTCAGTTCAAGAAAGACAGGGAACACTGGAGAGGATGGAACTTTCTCTGATTATCTTTTATTCCAGAAAACTTGATCTTTTTTACATCGTGAATTCTGTTTTTAGCAGGAAAAATAGCAGCGTTATAATCTTGCAAAAGAATTGGGTCAAAGCACGCTCTTATTCTTTTTGCTGTTTTCTTTCTCTTAACACCTATGGTACTCAACCAACTGAAAAATATCAGAGAAACAGTATAAATTTGACATTTGATCATTCTTTCTGATGAAAAAAAGCTACAAGTTGACATGCGCACCTTTTCTTTGTCTTCAGGAGAAACCAAAAATGACAGGCTTGTTATTCCAGTGGAAGGAATGGAATTGCAATGCGGGACCACAGAGAAGAGAAGGAAAATAAAGCTACAGATGATACGGAAAAAGGATGCATACCCACTTAATTTTTCCTTTCTGAAGTAGCATTGTTAATATAGTGCTGTATTTTTGCAGTGAGGTCTAAGTTACAAAGCTAGACATTTCTATGATGGAGATATTTTAGTGCATTTTTGTCTTTGAAAATAGAAAAGTGTATTTGAATCAAAGAATCAGCTGCTGTGTGAGTCGAAAATATATTTGTTATCTCCCGTCCCCACCCTCCCAAAAAGGAGAGAACTTCTGAGTCTGTAGCAAGTCATGGTTTTCTCAAGACAGATTAAAAGCATTGGTGGATGTTGACAGATTCCATATGAACAAGATAATCAGTTTGTGCCGTCATAGTCAGGAAATCCTTATTTTGTTAAGTGTCTGGAACAAAAACAGGTCGCAGAAGTGGAGCGTACACCTCCCAAATGACTCAGTGCACAGTGGTGGCTGAGGAGCATGGAAAATCTAACCATTAAACTTCAATCGGTGTGTTTTGCTAAATATCATGAAATGATTAATTTAGACCCCACTGTCTGCATTGCTCAAGCTTGTGAAATCTTGTATCAGAGTTACTTTACTTCTGTCTTCATTGATGAATTAGCCTAGGTGTTAGCAGCTGCACTTTAATGCCACATGAAAGATGGTGCTGTACTCCATACTATGTGTCAGTAGAACCTCTGGGAGCAAGCACTTCCTGCCAGTCTTTTATGTACACAGTGACACCAATGTTGAAGGATTATCAGTAATGAAGTGATATAGCTTAAGTCCTCACTGAAAACAGTTGCATTAGCAGTCCAAGAGAAAATGGAAATCAATCTCCAGCATGAGCTAACTTGGAATGAACGTACAGTTTATTTCAGTTCAGAGGTTTTAGTGTATAAAAAGTTAATCCGTAAGCAAATAAGAAGATGAGCTTTCTTTATAAGTTAGTAAGGTCTCAGTATTTTTATGAGACTGTATCCAACAGCCAGCCCATCTGTTCTAGACATTCCAAACTGAACATTCTAGACAAACATTCTAGACAAGCCCAAATTGAAAGGTTTGGGTTGGTTTGGTTTGTACTTACATAGGTAACTAACTAATTGCTGTAGGAAATATATATGTCCAGCTGCCTCTAAGGGGGAAATGTTAATCATGTAATATAGTAAAGTGGAGTGAAACAAAAAATGGCTAGAATCCTGCATCAGAATGCAGGATACACTTTAAAAATTGCTGAAGAAACTCTGTCATCCACGAGGAACAACGTCTGCCCTGGAAGCCAGAGAGGTGGAATTAACCATGACTTCTATTTATGATTCAGGGCAGTAAAGAGAGTGCAAATTCAATTGTCATGTTTTTAAGACATCCTTTTGCCTCAGGACTGCCATGTTCAAGCAACTTTATTGCTTTAATACCACAGAATTTAATCACTTTACAACTTTGGCAGTTGCATTAGTATTTGCAATTTCAGTTGTGCTTTGATTCATTGGCTGGTCCAGAGTGAGTTTCATCGTTTGCCACACACTGGGATTGATTGCTGTTTTCCCTGTCAAAAATTCAGGTTCTTATCCATATTGAAGAACCTGGTACCTTTTCAGTCATGCACATACTTGCAATTTTTTCTGTCTTCGTGTGACAGAAGAGATTTTTCCTTTGTTACTTATTGCAGACAATGCATTTTGATTATTATCTCACGCATCGGTTGAATAACACTTAGAAAGAGTCCAGCTTTTTTGCTAAGTGCTGCCTAACCATCCTGCCAATTATTTTTTCCGCATAAAGCTTGAATAAGTGAGTTGTCTCAGAATTCTTCTGGTCACTCCTGACAAATGTAGGAGAAAAAAACAGATGTATGGGAAAGTTCTGCCTGTTATTTTGCATTTATGGAAAAATGGTAATTATCATCCTCCTCTCCCCTCCTGGCCTTTTCTGTAGATGAAAACGCTTTTTACTGACAATAATGCTGACAAAGGAGAAAGAGTCAAACTGGGAATTTAATAGCATGTCTAAATGCTGATTAAAATTAATACTCGAAAATAATTAAATACACCTGTTTTTGCGTTGTTTTGTTTTCCCCTGGTCTTGTAATTGTTCCTTTCACTGAAATTTAAAATGCATTACAAAATAAATTACAAAAGGCTCCACACAGGTAGAGAAGGCTCATCTTGTTTTAAACTCACATTGCATGGAACCCCTTCCCACTACTTTTTAAGGACAGCAGGCTTGTGTCTACCTGTGTCAGACAAACAACAAATGTAGTCTTTTTTTTTTTTCTTCCCACTTTTTCTTTTCTTTAAAATCATAGAATGGCTTGGGTTGGAAGGGACCTTAAAGATTGTCTAAGTCCAACTTCCTGCCATGGGCATGGTTGCCAACCACTGGATCAGGCTGCCCAGGATCCCATCCAGCCTTGAACACCTCTAGGGATGGAGCATCCATAGCCTCTTTGGGCAGCTTGTGCCAGTGCCTCATACTCTCTGAGTAATGAATTTCTTCCTAACATCTAACATAAATCTTCCCTCTTTTAGCTTAAATCCTCTTGTCCTATCATTATCAGACCATGTAAAAAATGAGTCCCTCTCCTGCTTGTAAGCAACCTTCGAGTACTGGGAGGTTGCAGTGAGGTCTCCCTCGAGCCTTAGAATCACAGAAACACCGAGGTTGTTGAACTTCGTTTGACTGGCCTCAGCCCAGCTATCCAGCCTGTCCAGATGGCTCTGTAAGCCTTCCTACCCCTAGGCAGATCGTCACTTCTTCCCAGCTTGGTGTCATCTGCAAACTTACTGAGGTGCCCTCAACACTCTCATGATCAATGATGATACTGAGAGGACAGGACCCGATACTGACTCTTGGAGAGCACCACTTGTGACCTGTCCCCAGCTGCATTTAACTCCATCCACCACCGCTCTCTGGGCCCAACCATCCAGTCAGTTCTTTGCCCAGCAAAGAGTGTGCCTGTCCAAGCCACAGGCTGCCAGCTTCTGCAGGGGGACACTGTGGGGACAGAGTTGAAGGCTTTACTGAAGTCTAGGTAGACTACATCAACAGCCTCTCCCTCATCATCAGATGGGTCACTTGATCATAGAAGGAGATCAGGTTGGTTAAGTAGGACCTGCCTTTCATGACCTGATTAGACCTGATCCCTCAGTCCTGCACATGCCATGTGATCTCCCTCAAGATGATCTTCTTCATAACCTTACGTGCCACCAACGTCAGGCTGAGAGGCCTGTAGTTCCCTGGATTACTACTACTATTCTTGTAGATGGGTGTCACATTAGCAAGCTTCCAATCCTGGGACCTTTCCAGTTGACCAGGAGCACTGATAGATGATGGAAAGTGGCTTGGCCATCACCTCTGCCATCTCCATCAGCGTCCTTCTTCTCTACAAACTGAACAAGCCCAACTCCCTCAATCTTTCTTAATAGGAGAGGTGCTCCAGCTCTTTGAGCCCTCTGTTGTTTGATACAAAACAAAATGTTCCTTTCAAACACTTATATGACAGAATTTAGCAGTTCTACGCAAGTGGTAATGGTATAATCATTAAGCTAGCAGAATGCTGACCTACAATTGCATTTTCCTCGGTGCACAACTGAAGTCATTCAGAGAATGAAATTGCGCTAGTCAGGGAATTTCAGAAGAAACACTTTGAATGGGATGGGGATGTTTTTGAGGCGACTGCTGTCAAGTTGTGCTATTCTGTGCAGTCCTAGAGTTAAGATTGTGTTAGCAACACTTACCTGCCTCTCAAGTGCTTCGCTTAATGTCCTTTTAAAGTACTGTACAAGAAAAAAGGATGTGCAAACAGATGGTGACAGAAAAATCTCATTTTACTTTATAAAAAGTTATTTAAGCCTTTAAAGGTTTGAGTGTACTTTAAAAAAAGACCAGAACTAAAACTACCCAAAATAGATTTGTCAGAATAGCCTTTTGATACAAGAAAATAAACACGCTGAGGCTCCTTCTGCTTTCATCACTGTCAGAAATGTGTGCTTCCGCCCGTGGGAGGGTGGGCAAAAGGAGAAGCTCTGCCTCTGCAGCGTGCTCCTCTTCTCACTGTAACTTGGCAGGCATTCTGAGTAGGAAAGGGGAGAAAGCTGAAAATTCACTGTGTGTCCTGCACGCATACAGGCAGGAATTAACAGTGCATTCCAAGAATCAGTTTTTATTGAATATATGTAAGGGAGTAGTTCATAGTTTCCCCCTAAAACGTAATAAAAATGTCTGCAAAGACTTTAATAAAGAGTCTTAAGGAAAACTTTCCAGATCCCAATTACCATGAAAAATAATAAAATTATACTTGCAAAGGAACCATAGCAAAATATTTTTACTATGTATTAGACAGTCGCTGGTAATATGTAATTATTTCATGTTTTGTAAAACAGAACAGACTCTAAGTTGGCCAGACTTACAGTATTATTTTTTTTTCCCTACAGAATGTATGAAAGATTTTCTTCTTTACAGAAAAAAAAGCAAGATCCAAAGCTCGTAAGAGTTGTATGAACTCTTGCATTGTAGGTCTTCATCGGGCAATACAAAGTTTGCTATTTCCCATCTATCCTGAGCAGATGAACTGTTATCATCAGCAAGGGTCACAGCACCAAATTGGCATCTGTGCAGGTCAGGCCCTACTAAGTGTTTGGACTGGAATGTAATTTCACCTTTTGTCTCTTTCCCTGCAGTTGTGCTTCTGTGCTGAGTCTCTCAGTGACTCCAGTGTTCCCTGGCTCGTCCTGTTCCTGTGCAGGATTTCTGTTAGCTCAGCCATCTTGGAGGAAATCTCAGTGGGACCTGGAAAACACTGGTTTGACTGCTAAGATCTGAAGTTGTTCTGTTACGTCCAGTATAGTACAAACTTGTATGCATCTGCTTAAGTCATTAAATGCTTTTGACCAAACATGTTCTGTAAGTACCGTTTTCAGAAGTCTGATTGTGACAAAGCAAGCAGCCAACAATGCTGAACTGAAATCACTGTCCAACTGTTCATGCTTACAGAAATGCATCTAGCATGTGAGGCCCCCAGCAGATTCTCTAGCTCCAAGTCCTTCTGTACAGAAAGGACTGCGTGTTCCAAGATGTTGACTGTGTTTTCAGTAACATCACTGAATGGAAATGATCTCTGAGAACCGTTCTAACCCTCACCACATCACTGCACTTTTAAACTCAGAAAAGCAAACATCTCGAGCACATATGTAAAACTTCCTTTTAAAATATTTGAATGTTAAAGCATTACAATTATCTTCCTTTAGACTTGTATGGGACCAGATGACTTGCAGATGCAGCTCTGTGCAACCCTATTTTCTGCAGGCTTCTAGCTCAGTGCTACCCATTGCTGCAGTAGCAGTGTCAGTAGTGTTTGGTTCCTTTGATTCCAGGAGTTTTGTTGTTAATTGCAATTGTAGCAGGACTGGACCGACCTGACCAGACGGCAGGACAGAATGATGCCTCTTCACGTACGCAGCGTCATTTGTACCCTTACTATATTTTCTCCATGTCAGTAAAGTATTTGGGAGGTTATTTTCTCTATACTGAAGAATATGTGGTTGGAAATGTTGTGCTACATCAAGGAGACAGAGGGAGGGACCTGGGTGGAGGTGGAGGCACCGTAACAGGAGGTGTTCAAGAAACATGGAGATGGCACTTGGGGCATGGTTAGTGGGCATGGTGGGGGTGGGTTGGGGTTGGACTTGGTGATCTTGAAGGTCTTTTCCGACCTTAAAGACTATGCTTCTATGATATATATTGATCATGTCCCAAAACAGAGTCTTTAGCTGGTCTTTCTACCCCCCATCGATGGTGCCAGCCTGATAGTGCTATGGGCAGATATTTTAACATAACAAAATCCATATAGCTTGTTATCTTTAAGAAGGAAGTGAATTTGACAAATATTAACTAGACTGTGTTTGTAGTATCAAACTGGTACAGCCTGTACAGATGTAATACAATCTCCTCCCATACACTTTTATCATGTTACTCTGGTTTCTAATCTTGCAAATGTTCTCAAGAGGAATTACTCACATGCATAAAATAACCTCATATTCTTTAATGTTTGCAGGCTTGGGCCCCAACTTACAACGTAACTTGTATTGAAATTGTTTCTTAGAATAAAAGCCTGCTAATTATTGCAGATTCTTCATTTAGAATCGCATTCTCAAGGGAGAAGCATCTTATTTGTCTTATTCTATCTTTTCCTGTTTCCTTCTATGTGCTCTGTAGTTACACGTATGGGTAGAGCATTATGCACGTGGGAAAATATTTTGTGATTTGGTAATAAGAGCGCTCTCCATGCTCAAGAAATAAAACATTACAACTGATTTGACATTTCATTATTATTATTATTATTATTGTTATTATTATGGCTGAAAAGCAGAAGAAGCAATGCAGTTTGCACTGATTTGTCAAGCTGTATTTCAGCGTGAAGTACAGAATGAAATCTGAAACATTTATTTGCTTGTGTGAGTGTATTTTATTAACAAGGGCTTTTAGCTTTCTTCAAGTGCACTTGCTTGTGTTCTACATTTCAACCCAAAGACTGAAATTAAATATGTGTAGGAAGCCAATAAAAGGGGTTTATGAGTGCATTCGACTTGCTACTTATTTTCAGCCTACGAGAAAGTGAATTTCCATGGCAGCTTGTAAATTCGTGAAATGTAGAGCTTCAGGTAAAACCAAAAGCAAATAAATGACAGAGGAAGCGAGGTGAATGTCAGTGGTTTATGGGCTGGTTTGGCCCGGTCCTGTGACTAGCTGGACAGAGGGAGCCATGGATCCATGCCCTGGAAAAAGGGAGAAAGGGGAAAAGGGTAGAGAGATGGGCTTAACAGCGGCAACGATCTGAGGAGAAACAAACTAATTTACTAAATAAGATGTCAGAATGCAAGATAACACATTATAATACAATATAATACAATATAATTGGAATTGAAACTAATAAATCAAATTAAATGAGTGTCCGAAAGCTGAAGGGCTTACTCTATTGCTGTGTCAGACAATGGAAAAGGGCCATCAGATGGCCTACAAAGGCCTTTCATCTTTTCCCTCGGAGCAGAACTGATAACAGAACAGCACACAGTCCCCTGGAGGATGTAGTAGTTCTTCTGGGACAGGTACCCAGACCTGGAGAATTAACTCTTTGACTCCCAGCGCACTCCATGGTGTTATGATGTGGAATACTGATAACCAAACATCATAAAACCATGACAGTCATGATGCAAGACAGTAAGATTTGGTGACTCGGGCACTTCTGAAGTATGTTCATGTTTTTCTGCACCTTTGAACTTCAATACTTTCACCAGAATGGTAACTTTTTACAGGCTGGGACTGTGTTCCCTAAGTCCTGTTTGTTCTGTGTTTTCAGTGATGCTTGTCCCATGGGTTTTAGCCTTGCAATTCAGTGAAAATATTTCTGTATGACACTGACCTTTTAAGGTACACCTACGTGAAGAGTTTCTGCATTAACAAGCTGCCAAATCAAATTCTAATGCCAGAAGTTGAGGCTTGAGTTTCTGTAACAGCAAGGAAACTAGATTCCTCCTGCCTTAGGAAAAAAAGAAAACAACCCAACCCAACCTCTGCTGTCCCTTGACCTGTCAAACATTAAAACCGGTGATTTGTAACAGATGGGAAGAAAGACTGCTTGGATGATTAGGGGAGGGGAGAGCCTGTCTTACAAGGAGTTGGCAGAAGATATTTACCTTCTTTGAATAATACATGCTGGGTTTTGATGGAGAGCAACCTTCCTATGACAACGATTAGATATAATTTAGACAGCAGTAAAATTAGGAATTAGGAACAAGCTCTCTGCTGTTAACAAAATCCGATTCTGAAGAAGCTTTGCATATGAAAGAAAGAAAAAAAATCCACCTCAAAACCACTCAGAAACATTTCTTTAGAAGGAAGACTAGCTCATTTCTGAAGGAAGTTCTGACATTGCTTCTAAAATAGCAAGTGGTGGGATTACCTGCTCCAGAGCATCCAAGAGATTGATCCTCAGGACTGCTATCTGCATTTTAACTCTACTTTTTATGACATCAGAGCTTTTCACGCTGCCACAACTTTCAGTGACCTTGGAAGATAGGAGTATATTGAAATTAATACGATTTTTTTCTTTTTTATTCTTCAGAAAGACCTGTGTGGACTTTCAAACTTGTCGTGTTGTCTGTTTTTGGCTTGCAAAGACAGAAATTAAACTGTATGAAAAGTCTAGAAAATCTGTGTACGCTGAGTAAACACACTTAAAAGTCAGGAGAGAAATTATAGCAAAATGCTTTCGTTTAAAACATAGCAGAAAAGAAAAGTGCAATCAAATCGGGAGATGATGTGACCTGGAACTTTGAATGGATCTGGAGCTCAAAGACATCCCATCCCTAGGATTACCTTGGCAAACACACTGAATGAACTTGTACATATAAAAGCCTTGATGAGATCCAGGCTCTATCCCTCTTCCTCAGGTGCCATGAGTATCATGATGACAAATCTAGGGACCCAAAGTCACAATAAAAAAAAATAAAGAAGAGAGAACAAAACCATCTCTATTAGCTATGCAGGGAGGGCTGTGAGTAACCTTCATTGTTGTGCTCCCAGTAATTTGCAGTGATTCAGGAGTCCAGCCAGCTCCTGTCCACTGCAATGCAAACACGCTGCCTCTCCCCCACACCCTGCTGCCAGAAATAAAGTGGGATTCTGTACTCTGCTGCTGAATTTGAATTTGAAGGGGAGTGGAGGGGGCAGTTAGGTTTGCTCAATTGCCCCTGCTTTTCCCCACAGCTGAGAGAACTGCCTTGATAAAGCTAATGCATGCTATTAAAGGGCAGCATCAATTTTAGAGTACCAGTCTATTTCATATGGCAGTGTTCAGCCTGACACACTATCTATGTAAACTCATTCAGTTTCCCTTGCTTTGTAATGCAACCTACTCACTGAGGTTGACCTGGCCAATGAAATGTCTTGCCAAATTAGCAGCAATTATTTGCTGATTTTTCCTCCATTTTCTCAACAGGAATCACATAAAGGCAAAAGTTTGCTTTATGCTTGCCTTAGAACTGATGCAGAGCAGAACCACGGGAAGTCTCAGCCCATGCTATCACCCACAGGACCAGCAGTGCTATGTGGAGTTCCATAACCACCTTTTATTCAGGGTTACATAAGATCTTTCAAATGCCAAGGAGAGGGATTAAAAGGTTGTGTGGGGCTTAAGTGTGAAGGATGTTCTGGGTGAAAGGGAAAAAGCAGTAAATCCAGAACCTGCCTGTCACTCCAGCAAGAGCCTGGTGCACTTAGAAGTGAATGCACACGACAAGGCTCTGTCAGAAAAACTGGAATTTAATGTTAGACCCCCAGAGACACTTTGTTTGTTGGTTGCTTTTTTTTTTTTTTTTTTTTTTTGTCCTTCTGTAGTTTTTTCCCCTTTAAATGCTTGCTTCAGTTTCAGTGCAGGCTGAGGCCAACTATGAGAATTTCAAGATTTTTTGTTTGTTTGTTTTGGGTGTGTGTGTGAGAGAGAGAGAAAATAACTAACTGGGATGGAGTAACTTGCACTCTCTGGCTCAATTAATATTGATGCATCCATGCAAAATTAAACAGTTCCATTCAAAGAAAGAAGTAAATGTACCACCAGTTACATAAATCACATGAATATCTATAGCCCCCAACCAGTTCCAGTTCCAAATTAGGATCCTAAGCAGCCTATTTCCAGGTGCATAACGTAAGCAGCAGGATATTGCTTGGTCTCGAATGGCTTGATCATTTTCCTTCTTTCTCATACCTCCTTTTGACTGGAAATTGTCACTTGAGCCCAGCAGCTTAGTGGTAAAGACTTTTCTACAATGTCTACTTCAAATACAGTCAATAAAGCATTAATTTATTTTTCATTTACATGGAAAGGTTAATCAACTATTTATATTTAGCCCCCAAAATCATGCCTACCAAAGTGTTCTCTGAACTATTTCTCTTTTAAAGGAAAAATGAAGTCAGTGTGTTTGAGTGGGCAAGCCAAGGGGTAAGGTCCAAAACCCAAGCAGCAATCCAGAAGCAGGGAACAAGTCAACGGGACAGCTGACTAACTGATTTTCAGCACTGTTCCTGGTGTTTTCCCCCATGTAAGAGTGACAGTTCACACACATAACACTCTTGATAATGAATTTCTCACAATATGCTTTTTATCCCCCAGGGCTCCCCTTGGAGTAACAACAGCAACAGCTAAGCCACGATGCAGCAGATTTTGTGTACAAAACCATTACTAAATGCGAGTGTATTCGTAGAATCATAGAATGGCTTGGGTTGGAAGGGACCTCAAGGATCATCAAGTTCCAACTCCCCTACCACAGGCAAGGCCACCAACTTCCATATCTAATACTAGACCGGATTCAGAGAAGGCAGTTTCAAGTTTTGCTCATGGATGTAAAAAGTTCTGTGTCATCTGAGGAGATCACCGATGCTGAAAGTGGTGTTCCTGCCATTGGAAAAATGGCACTTGGCTTATCAAACAGAAAAGATATAGCAGTTTGCAAACTTAACATTTAACATTAACATTTGGAAGTCCTTTCATGACAGCAGGCTCTCTTTCTCTCTTTCTTTCTTTCTTCCTTTCTTTCTAGGATTTGACCAGCAAGCAAAACAAAATTCAAGTCTCGGTTCAATGTAGCATTCTAATCAAAAGCAACATGAGATTAAGATGAGTATAAATGAAGTTAGACCAAAAATGGAGAAAGTAAGTTTCTAACCCAAAAAGAAGGTTATGGAAAAGATTCATAACGGCGTTGGGGATGAAAAAAAGGGAGGAGAAAGTCCTCATAACCTAAGAAGGAGCCCAGGGATGGATGGGCAGGACTGCACACTGAGATTGCTTCTCAGCGCTGCTGCTCTGCTACCCTGCTCATCTCACTCTGTTGGCATGATGAGATGTTCTCATTGCACGTGCACTCCTGGGGAAAAGAAGTCAAAATGTGGCAACAAGCATGATTGCATATGGGAAAGAGACAATGCAGTAGGCTCAGACTCTTCCACTTGGAGACAGGATGGTTAAGGAGGAGCCCCGAATCTTGGAAGCAAGGAGCAGAGCAGAGCCAAGTATTTGCCACTGATCTTCCATTGAAAGCACTGGGAAAGCAAGAAGGATGCAGAAGTGAGCAAAGCACAACAAACGGCAGCCCACAGAACACCTGGCACTGCCTGCCCAGGGATGCTACCGAAACCAACATCCATGGCCAATGGGAGGCTCAGCCCAAACCAGCTCCTGAAGCTCCCTAATTTCAAAAAGTCGTTGCAGGGAAGCTGCTGCGGAAATACAAAATTTCCTTGCTCTGTTCTCATTTCTTGTCGCCTGCTCATGCGTTGCTGGAGTCAGCCCTTCTGCCTGACTGCTCTGATGTTCCCTTCCAATTCTGTTCAATAATAAGACTGCGGGGGATGATTCAAAAGCAACTTCTTGAATGACATAAGATAGATGGAGAAAGCATGGATAGATTTGTTTTCCTTGGAAAGCAGCCATGTGTAACTAGAATAATTAGTTCTGGAAATGAAGAGTGATTTAGCTGTGCTCCCAGCCACCTTCTTCATGTTCAGTCTTTGACACCTTTCCAGGGAAATAGCCTCAAGCCATGGGAAATTCTCCGATTCTCCATCTTCTGCAGAGTATCACTGACAGCAGCGCTTTTTCTCCAAGTGCACTTTCGATTCTCCAGCAGTCTATCTGTAATTTACTTTTCCTTGTTATTTTTTTTGTTTGTTTGTTTGGGGGGGAAGGGGGGGACACAAAGAATGAGAACAGATCTGTTAACATTCAGAAGTGGTCTTGAGGCTTTTCTGTTTTCAGACTGGATTAGAACACCTCAGAGAAACATCACCTAAGAGCTGAGCTTCTGCCAATATCTGCACACTCTGGGTGAGATGTCGTACAGTAAAGGATGGCAGACAGAACACAAAAGAGAGGAAGAGAGGATCTGGATGCTTCTTCCTCCTCCTATCTCCCCCACAGATTCATAATTAAAAAAGACTGCATAATTCTGTGAAAATGCTCCAGCATCTGCTTTAGTTCTTTACACCCAGCTTATAAAAATCTAGTGCAAGGAATGCATCACAGGAACACAGCTTTTCCACAACACGCAGGGAAAGCTGTTACCCGATATACAGAATTAATGCTCTAAGTAAGTCCAGTGATGTGTTACTAAGAACAGGAACACTTTAATTGCCTTCTGGCAGTTTTGGATTACACTTTACACTGCTCCACATCTGTGCTGTACAGATGTTGAAGTGCAGACCTTTCTTCCAGCAGTAATAGTTTGGCAGCATTTGCGGAACAGATTGGTGGGGGTTTAAAATCCAGAACGTGGTTGTAACAGCCTGGTTCTACAGGGGTGTAATATTTTTCATATTAAGTAACAATATATATCTTTGCTAATGTAGCACGGCAGTAATCACAGCATCTTTTCAGCAACCCATTTACGAGGGCCAAAACCTACTTCTGTCATTTGTTCTCATGCTATGTCTGCTGCGACACTGAAATCTCTGAGTAACCCTCTGTGAGCAGCATCTGCTTTAATGGATGAGGGGAGGGAGGGCAATGGGGCTCTTCTTCCTTCGGTCCATCTCCAGCAGAGCCTCGCGGTACAGCAGATACAACCCAGCAGTGCCTAGACTCAGGTTAACTCTGTGCTGGCACTGCTACACCTGATTCTGAAGAGTTTCTCTACCCGTGAAAAAGCAGTTAAGCACATCGGATACGTGGAATCATTAGGAAGCAGAAGGCAAGTAGGACTGACAAGATTAGTGCACGATGATTTAACTCACTGTCGGAGGAGTTTTTGATGTTGTATTCAGCCGTATAGCTCTCTACCCTTGTTTTGAAATAAATGAAAACATTTGTAGAATTATCCGTCTTACCAACACGCCTGTATGGAGGTGGCTGTGCTATAGCCATTATGGTTTTCTCCTGGGAGGAGCTAGCTTGATAGCTTGCTAGTTTGAGTTAAATGACTTAAATGGTAAGTGGCATTTTGTTCTCATTACACTGAGAAAAGTCAATCAATATAAAGCGCATCAATGCATTAATGTAAAAGCAGAAACCAAAGAGAACTGATATTAAATGGAAATTTAGAATCCATTATATTGAACACTACAACTCAATTTCCTGAACCAGAGTTGACAAACCACCAGTAAATGTCCAGCAGGGAGTAGTTCTGCCCTGATTATACTGAGTAGATGATTGAATGGCTCTTTTTCCTCTCTAATACCTATGAAAATATGAAAATCAATGTCAGCCCACTTAGTGAAAGTACCTTCCCTCCTTTGCATGGTTCGGGCTACCTGTATGAAACAACATGAAACCATGCCAGCAGAAACGGGCTGCGCATCACCTCCCTGCAGAGCCCTCTCCTCCTTGCTCATGCAGGATCTCAGCGAAAGCTGGAGAAGTGAGTACCCCTAGCTACGAGACCAGGCACAGGTTTGTCCCACCGTTTGAGTGCCTCAGTAAAGCAACCAAGGAATATGCCAAAGAGATTTGCTGTGTGAGCAGATTCAGATTGCTTTTCGGCTCGTCACTCTGCCTGCAGGCTGCAGAAAGCTCACGTCTGAGGAGAAGGTGCAGACACCTCTGTACTTCCAACACCGGGTTGTGCTTCTCATTTCTGAGCTGTCATTTCATTTCATTTCCAGTAGATGCTACTCTACTCTGGATGCTAGGCATAGCCTCTAATCACTCCTTCCCTGAACACCAGACCAGCAATGCCACTTCATGCATTCTCAGAATATAGGAAAACAGCCTTTCACCATCACAATTTGATCAATGGCATGAAACTTCTTAATTAGCAATCAAAAAGGAAGGAGCAGAGGCTCGAGCCAGATCCTGTGATATTCCTGCCTAATGAAGCCCACGCTGAAAGACTATTGCAGGACTGGATTCAGTCATTTAAAGACATTTTGGTAAACATAGAATATGTGAAATCACATTATGTTTCAGCAGTGCTGATAAAAAGCAAGGATGTGTGTTTAAGAAGTAATGAGATCTCATTCAGGAGTGAAATAAAGGAAAATGGAACACAGCATCCTTCCAGTAGAGACTCTGTGAATACAGTACACACAAATTTGGTCAAAAATGGTTTCGCACTCCCATTTATGACATTTAATATGATTTGCACAGCTTGTTTTTGAGATATTTCTCTGCTTTTCTCAAAAGGAACATGTAGCAGAATCCCTTTCACTGGATAAAGAGTTATCGGCACTCTTGTAAAGTCTTTTGAGGTGAAAGTTACAGTCTAGCTAAAAAAAAAGGATTATTCCTGAGCCTTTTTAATCTGCATGTCCACCAATGCTCTGTGCCATGGACACCAAAGCCCAGCATCCATCACGAAGAAGAAAAAGTCTCCTAATCCAAGCTGGGCCAAGGACAGTCCCTTGCCAGGACTTGCGTTCATTCTCTTTGCCATCACGTGCTTTGCAAGCTTTTGCTGGTGGCACTCAGGCCGTGGAAGCTGGTGGTGGGCATCTCCCATCCAGCCAGAACCAAGCTGGGAAAATGGGAGCGTGACGAGTTCCCACAAGAGCCCTGCACTGACACCAAACGCCCAGCAGGGACGTGGGACATCCCACCTGTCGAGGGCACCCAGCACACGCCAAGGGACCCAGGGACAGAGGATGCCTCCCAAAATCAGGGCAAGTTCCTGCTGACCCTTGGGCTCATGTTCCCCTCCAGACCCCAAAGCTCATGCTGTGCATCAGCTGAGCAGCTCTCAGGAAGAGAAGATGCATGCATGCTGACTGATAAAGCAAGAGAAATTCTGTGACAAAAGAAAAAAAAAAAAAAAAAGACAAGGAAGCGTGGCTTCAAACTAAGTGAAGTCTACTATGAATAACACTGAGCAGCATTTTGGCCAATATTGCATATTTCTATTGCGACTCATCTACAGAAATCTTCTCTGCCTTCTTTCTCTTCTGATACTTTCAGTAAGTTTAAAAGCAAGTGGCAGCATTAACTTAATTTTTTATTTAGCTAATAGGAGCAGGTTGCATTAGAGCTTTCCTGGAATAAATGTAAATGTGCTTTATACTGAACGCATAGTGGCAAATCCACGTTCAGCTGGGAACTGCGCTAAATACAGCTTTGTCAAATCTTGAGCTTTTATTGCAAGTGTCACATTATCTGACCTTTTTCTTAAAGCTCTAGTTACCAGAATTGTGTTATTACGTGAAAATCTCAGCTTTTATTAGGGAAATAAAGGTTTCCAGCTCTGATGGCTCCAGAGAAAATGCCAATTCCAGAAGTAAACGAGAGGTACTTGAGCACCAAAATGAAAAAGAGGAGAGTCATCTCCATGAGTCAGGCACCTATAACCACAAGTGAGAAACCATGGGAGAGAACACTGCCTGGGCTGTGACCCCACTGAACATTTTGGGTTCCCTAATTCAGCATCAGGAGAGAGATGACTGCAAGAGCATCCCAGGAAGTGGAGCAGGTACACATAGGGCAGCACACGCAGTCTGAGTTACATGGCCCTCCATGGTGCAGAAGTTCTATGGCACCAGGTCCACCAGTTCTCTAACTCTCTCTCAGGCTGGTGGCTCCCATCCTATTGGCAATGGGGACTTCCAGCAAGGCTGAACATGGTGGGAGAGGATCCTGCATGCCTGTGATGAGCACCAGGAGGTTAAAATTGCTTTGACCTACTCAGCAGAGCAGCCCACATTGCTTTCACTGCCTCCAGACCATGGATGGTGCTGATTGCCTGCAACACTTTCCTTGCAGGCACCATATTTCCTCATTGCAACACAGGGAAAGAGAGATGTGAGAATTTTCTCATTTAAAATTAAAGATGATAGGCCAGACTGAAAAAGAAACGAGATGTAGCCAATTCCGCCATTGCTTCACAGTGAGACTTCAGCAAATCTCTTAATGCTCCATGTGAGCTCCCCCAACCAACCGTACAGTGCCCAAGTATCCCACACTGGTGTCCTGGGAGCAACTAATTCAGGAGTGTGGAGGGTCAGCTGCTCAAACGGAGAGGAGTGTTGTTATTTATTGATGCTTTCCTCTGCATTTTGTGCATTCCACAGCCCATCACTCGGCTGGGGAAGACCAAGGATGCCGCAGCTGTGAGCTCTTCCCTTTCCAGTCAGCGGTAACCTAGGCAATATGCAAACAGTTGCCAAAATGGGAGCAGGGCTTTCCTCCTTCCTTGCTCAACACCTTACGGCAGCAATTAGGAAGGGTCAGTAACCACACTCAAATGCTGGAAGCGAAAAAAAAAGAGAAACTGCAGTGAATTGCACACGACCACACAGTTAAATGAGAGAAGCAGAGAGAAATCATCTCTCAAGAAGGCCAGCTAATCCTTTAGGAAAAACAAACAAGCACTTTGTTTCTCCATTTTCCTTAAAATGCTGTTAGTGCTGAAGCAATGCCCTACCATGTTCCACGGTGCTTGTGCAGGACATTAATTCTCAGGTGATCAGTGAGAAACTGAGACAGACCTCACCAGAAAAATGGAACAGATCAGTGTCATGCCTCAGGTACACTGTAACTGAGCCATCAATTACAACACACACCACCTAAACCCCATAGGCTTGGTTTTACACTTTGTGGCTGGATGTAGCATAAATAATACCTTCTGTACAATGCCTCCACCATTGATTTCATTTGATTGTTATATTGATATATTGATCCCGTTTGTGCATGTGTCAAGGTTCTCCAAAAAGGTTTCCCTATCTGGTCGCAGCGCTCATGAAAGCAACACGTGCTCATGGCCTATGAGAACAATGTTCCTGGTGTCACTGCTACCCTGATGTCTTTGGCTGCTGAGCAGCTGGGGGCTGAAGGTGGGGGAAAATGGGAGGGGATGCAGGCACATTCCTTGTGGTGCAGCGCTCAGCACGGGCACAAGGCAGACGCGCAGCCAGGTTAGAAGAAAGCAGCCAGCAGGTGATCAGCGCATTGGGAATTCCACCTTTGGGTTTTTGAGCGATGCGTGTTGCCAAGCACCCAAAGAACCAGAAATGTCAATTCTCTTCTATCAGCAGCCAGCTTTTTCTTTTTTCTTTTCTTTCTTTCCTCACTCCAGTTTCTATAGATATCTCAGACCTTCAGAACCGGTGCGATGCAAACACCGTTGCACAACCGTGCAGTGGGGGTGGCACCTAGCGTGGGGGTGAGGGTGGGGACGGGCAGCTTGCACACAGAGCTCAGGGGATGTCGTAACAGTGGTGCAGGGAGACATCTGCTCCTCGCCACAGTGCCTCCATTCCAGGCACTGCACAAGCACGAACAAGCCTGAGTGGAGGCTGCTCCTGTCTAAATCCCCGTGTCAAACTCACAGCCAAACGTCTGACCGCCCTGGGGCCTCCAGCAGGGCCTGTGCTGGACTCCCATTGACCCTCTCTAAACTGCCTCCTGCATGCATTCCTACATCTGGCCCCAGCAAAAACAGGCAGAAGGTGCTGGTCCCTGGCTGAGCAGGACTCCTACGCAACAGCGTGCAGGATCGTATCCACAGCATGTGCCCAGCCCTGTGCAAGGAAAGACGAGGTGGAGGGGCCTCATGGGGAAACGATGCAGTGTTGATTTGTGTGGCCAAAACTGGCGTCTGGCACCCACATTTTCCTTCATTTCAATCCTCGATGCACTCGGTCCGCCGGTCTTAGAGGGAGTTCTAGTTTTGCAGGAGGGGAGTTATTCTGAACATCCTTTAAATACCCTGTGGGTGGGAGTATTTCCAGTTTGGGCATGGTGCGTGTATTTGGGTAAATAAAATCAGCCTGCAAAGCCAACATTTGCATTGACAACCAATACAGCATGTGCCTGCACCAGTGACTCACGCAGCTTGTCGTTTTGTGTTCAGTTCCTTAACGTATGGTTCCATTTATACCGCAACGTATTTATAACACAGATATTTTAATATCAAGGGACAAATATTTGTTAACGTGTGTTTGTGGAAGGAACGGAGCCCTGCGTTGGGTGACGTGCTGAGATCTGCAGAGCTTCAAAACGTTTTATGGCGTCGTATGCCGCCCACCTCCGCCTCCATCGGAGCGCCCAGCGAGCAGAACAGAAACCAGACAAAATGAATGGGAAAGTGGAGCCGGGGAGCTCAAATGCGCCCCAGGCTGCGCGTCAAGTCTGCGGCAAAACCAAGGCACTGCGGGTTTCTTATCCCTGCGGGATCCATGAGGCGAACTGCATTTCAAGTACATTCATGTAAATCCAAACCAGACCACTGGGCTGGCTTTAATTTACCAGAAAGCCGAACTCGCTCCGTGTGGGAGTGCAAAGGCCGACCCGGGAGGCATAAGGGCCACATGCAGCCCTGCGAGGAGCTGGCAAAGGGCCCCCGGGGTGGCAGCAGCCCCAGGGCCAAGCCAGGCTCCGCGTCTCAGCTGCAGCCACACAGGCAGTGGAGCATCCTGTGCCCCGGTGGCAATGCTGTCATTCCCTACTGCTTTACCTAGTCCTCGAGCCCCTCAGTTCTGCAGACCTGGCCCTTCGCAGGGGCAAAGACAAACTCTGCAGCTGACAAAAAACTGTCACGTTTAAATCACTGAATTAATGCGACATCAAGTGACTCAGTGAGCGGGCACGGTGGCGGTGGGCTGACATTTGGACTAGCTGATGTTAGAGGCCTCTTCCAACCTTAGTAATTCCATGACTCTAAAAGAGAGCAGATTCAGTGATACCCAGGCTTGCAGCTTTGTTCCAAAGTGCTCCGACACATTGGTGCGTAGGTGGCACCCAACTGTAAATTATACTTTATCGTAATGTTCTGCAGTTACAGCCATGTGTAATGCCTGACACGGCCTTTGTTTGGGGTGTTGCACCAGTTCTTAGAGACCGCAGATATTGGCTGTGTTGGGAAGCACGCAACAGAGGAGGCTGTGGTCCTCAAAGTGAACTTGTGACGTGGCAATGGCTTGCAGACCCCTACACAGTTTCTTGCCCCATAAACTGATTATTTTAGCATCTCCTCGTACTGACTTCCTGCCTTGAAAGTTCAAGCAAGGCTTCAGGTTGTCAGCCCATGCACTGTATTATTTTCCAGTGGCAGGCAGGGCTGATTAACATGTATAGCAGTCGCTTGCACTACTCTACCCTCATTAATTCCTAGACTCACCACGCAGGCAACGGTTATAAGCCGTAAGGACATGCAGAGCTATGCCTGGAATCTGCTTTAATTTGGAGGTGTACACCACAGCTGTGCTGCCAACTCTAGCCATAAACCTGGTGGTCTATGGACTTGTTTGCTGCGCCCATCTGCCTGTGCTCCAGCTGCACCACCTGGCTGCCACCAGGGCCTTGGCACAGAGTAAGGCTGCCAGCTCCTTGGGAAGCTGCTGGCGATAAGCATTTAGAAGAAATGCTTTTCTTTCTGTAGTCCCTTTTGGGGTGTTTGCCTAGCTGCCCTGGGAAAGAAAGTAGGAGGTAGTTTTATCAGGGCTGTACCAGTTTGTACATGAAGCGTGTGCATCCACTGAAAGCAGAATGTAGAATTGAAAGCAGCGTAGCATCGCAGGGCTGTTCCCTAAATCAGAAAGGCTAAGGTGGCAGCACTATTTTTGTTACACAAACATGGCCACATTGACTTCTCATTGTTTTAAAATAACAGATTCCCAAGGCTGTAGTCCAAATATAGTGAGGCTTCTATTAAGGAACATGCTGGGGTTAGAGCAAAAGTGAGTTTCCCAGCAGAGTGGCCTTTAGTTAAAGGTCAGAAAAAAAAAATCTAATTGGAAACCTTATTATTATAATTTAAAATATTCAGCATAGATGCCAGTTAAAGGAATATTTAGTGCAGCAATACCCTCAGCTCTCAGAGCCTGATTAGTTCAAAAGACTATCATAGAATCACCAAGGCTGGAAAAGACCTCTAAGATCATCCAAACCAACCGTGCACCTATCACCAAAAAAAAGCCCCACCAATCAACCCAAAAGCTTTTCAGTTCAACCCCATTGGTTTATGTCAATCCCAGTCTTAAGCTACCCTACTTGGTAGCAAGTGTTTAAAATTAAACAGATAAGTCTCTTACTCTTCCCCAACCTGCATCAGAACTCTACCAACTCAGGTGAGTCCTCGGTGCTGCTTCTACTCCATCCAAATAAGTGCATTCCTTCCTTTTCTTGCTTTAATTGCCCTGCCAGAAGGTATCTTCTCTTAATTAGGGGAGGTGGCCTGTGAAAGTGTATTGGATCCACCTGGGACAAGCTGAAATACACATCCTCGCCTTCTCACTGCAATTTAATATTGCCTTGATATTCTGTTAACTGTTTGCCACTCTTCTCTGGCTGGGTAATTTAAAAGCCTTGAGTTTTGCTGCAAGTGATAACAGCTATGGAATTATCTCTTTCCTTCCCACCAGACTGTTCCTGGGTAGAAATAAAGGTTTCGGGGTGCCCATCTGTTCTTTAGTTACCTGTGCCATATATGTAGAACAAGACAACTCGGTGTATTCCCCCATCTCCACTGCTGTCTCGGGCAGAGGCTGGCAGCATGGAAGGCCCGCAGTGAGGCACGACACATCAATGGCACAGAACCACAGAATCCAACCGCAAAGGTTGGAAAAGACCACTGAGATCCCAACCCTGACCCAGCCCTCAGTGCCACAGTTCTGAACACCTCCAGGGACGGTGAGTCCAGGGACACGGCCCCATCAGTCCAGCCAGCGGCAGTTTGCCTATTTATTACGGCTTCTGTCGGTTTCTGCTAGGATAACAATAAGGCAGGGAGCACCCGTGCCCGTGTGTTTAATAGAAATGATAATCTGCAGAAGCGCTGTCTGCTGGGTTCTCGTGGAGATGGTACTGGCACCAACCTCTTGGGAAATTTCTGAGGAGAAGTTGTTTTGCTTTTCTTTTCTTCTTTACGTTATATGGAGGTTTTCTATTCATCACAAAGATTTATTGATTTTTCTAGGCTTACGGGATAATTAAATATACAAAGGCTTGGCAGCTGCAGCAGAGCATATTCTTTTAGAAACGCTATGTTAAATCTGAGCAATTCCACTCTCAGTACTGTGTGGGGGTCATAAATAAGTTCAGTGCAGTGGATATAAATATACATGACACCACTTAAAAATCAAGCGTAGGACTGGCCTGTAGCTGCGGGACTTGGGCCTCACGTACCCATTGCTATTAATGTTAGTGACTCCCCAGCACACTTCCATTACAGTCATCGTTTTACAGCTGAATAAAATCATTTCTGTTTGTCATCCGTGGGTTTTTAGTCTCATGAGGACCTACGGGCCAGAAATATATGGAAATATATCACTTGTGAGCATCCTTATGTTTTATGGAAAGCAAATCCTTGCCAGCACTCCCCTCCCGATGCTAACTGTCCATCTATGAAACAGGTGGCTATCTGCCCTCCAAGGGAGATTTTATTGCTAAAATAAAGTAAAAATTGTTTTAAAACAAAGAACACACATCTTTATAGTAAAACTCAAGTTTGTTTTACAGTTAGAGAAAAGAGTCACATGGTCCCCCAAAAAACCCCAAGTTTTATATATATATATATATATATATTGAAAATATATTTAAAAACATAAAAAACTCTATAGTTAAACATATATTAATCAGTACACTTAAATATAGCTTAATTATATTTACAATACGACGCGGTTGCTTTTAAATTTTAATGCCAATTTCAGTGTTTGTCTTTTTCCTCCAAAAAACATAAAATTATATAAATATACAATAAATATTTATGTTACACAAGGTGAATAGTAGAGAACAAGGCCACAGACATGAACTTACATTTGCAAGTCTTTACTTAACACAGCACTAGGCCTGCTGACATGCATGATATACCTCTGTCACAAACAGACCACAGCAAGATTTCAATTAAGTGACATGAAAGAAAACCAAGCCCCCGCCACCAACTCTGTGAACTGAACAGAGCCTGCCATCACGTCTGCATTGGGTCAAGCAATGAGAGCCACAGGAACACAGCTTAACTACCAGTTTTCATGTTATACACATGTCGAAAGCAACAGCTGACATACATATGATGGGAATCCGCTCTGGGAGCAGCTGCAGGACATGGTTCCTCCCTCCGTTCTCAGTGCTGTCCCTTAGTTCTCCCCACAGCAAGGGCTGCTCCTTTGGCCGCGCTCAGCAGCACACGAGCAGAAGGGATGGGAGGAGAAACCCCATCGGGTGGCTCTGCTGGAAAAGCTGCTGAAGAGCAAAAGCCACCTGTCCGTGCTGTAACACAACAGCTGTAGACCCTGCTCCTAAAGGTAATATAAAGTGGGTTTTCTCCATTTCTATTAACGCAGGGGTTACATTTTTGAGTTGCTTTAAATACAAAGCTGGCAAGTCCTACTCATTTCAATTACTCGGAGCTAACAGCAGCGCTCAGACCTGCCATCCAACCGTTCTCACTGCGACAAGTACAGCTGTGACCATCCCAGGTCAGAACGACTGAACTGAAGCTGTACCCATAATTAACTGTGAGAGATGAGGAGCTTTATTTCTAGCGTAGTTTATGCGCTAACACTTCTTTTGGAAATTCAGTTTGTTTGACCAGGGAATTATTTTGTTTTGATACCTTAGATTACCATTGCATCCTAGCTACCATTTTTTTTCCATGCTCTAGATGATGTTGCTCACTCATTACTGCCACCAAACACACTTGTGAGTTGGGCTACCGCTGCCCCATCTCCCTGCAGCAGTTTAGAAACACGGCTGAGAACAACAGCACCCAAGAGATGTTCAGGTTACTAAATGCCATGGATTATAATATGCATAAACATCCTGGCTACAGAAAAAATAATTTTTTCCCTCACCACAAGTGTCCAGTTTGCATAAGGAACAGCTGAAGCTTGGGACATTTCAGTAAGATTTCCTCAGTTTCTGATTTTTAGGTGGGAATGCCTCAAGTTTGAAGCTCAAGTCGGTCACATAATGTTCTCTTCTTGTTCACAGCCCAGCAAACGTGCAGCCAATACAAAATATGAAATTATTTTTACAGTGAGGATGACTCCACTTTGACATTCCTAGCAAAGGGGAGCCCTTTTACCCTAAGAAGAAACCACTTACTCTGAAGGCGTCTATGCCAGCTCACAGAAGCTAGCAGACAGGGTTTCTACTAGGAGCGCTATCAGTTCTGCGTGAAATATATTCTTCACAGGGGATGATATTTCAAATCAGCTGTGCCCAGCTTTTAATTAATTTTCACTATGCAGATTTCTCAATAGTTACGTCTTCCAGCATTCCCCTCTTTGCTCCAGCTACTTTGCCTAGAGGATTTGCAAATACAGCATCTCTCTTTAGTGAGCTCACTAATGAGCTATGTCTGCCTCTCCACCCACCGTATCCAGATGAAGCGCTACGCCCAGCTCTGAAGCTTACAACCTGCCTTTTTGGAACTACTTCTGTCTAGCTCATTAGAGCGGCAGCACAGGGCCTAGTAAGCAGGTCAGAACCTAAGCAGATGTTAAGCCAGCTACTCCAGCCCTTGCTCTTCACTTCCTTTTAATGCCAGTTCTTGTTTCACGCAGGCTGACAGTAGCAGACGTGCACATTAAGCGTTGGCTGCCTCCACCCCTAGCTCTCACACTGGAGCACAAAGGCTGTGTGCACCACGTGTGCAGGGCACAGCTTCCCCTCCAGGAGGAGATGCACAGGACCAAGTTCAGTCCCAACTACAATCTGGGCAGCCTCAGTCAAACCTTCCTCTGAACTGACCAAGCTCTCCAGTGCTGCTGACCTCCCTCTGATTCACTGGGGAGGGTTTCAGACCCTACTGCATTGACACCACTGCCAGGCTTCACTATGTTGTTAGATCCAAGCACAGTCATATTACACTGTTATCACTGCTCTCAACGCTCCATAGAGCATTTTCTACGTGACAAGCTCCAGCTGTATGCAGACTGAAATATTCTGAAGCTCACAGCCAACCTTCTTGGAGAGAGAAAAGGGGAGGGGACCCCAAACACAAACAAATATGGTATAAAGAAAGGCAAGTCTCAAAAGACAATGACTTACTAAAAAAATAACCCAGCAAAGCATGTTGACAGACAGTTAACTGAGCGCTGCCTTGAAGCCTGAAGTTCAACAATGTGAAGTGGAACATCACCATTCTTTTTCAGTTGCCTCTTTTTATTTATTTATTTTTATCAGTAGTAGTCGGATTGCTACTGCAAACACCTTCACAACATACAAGAAACAAATTTGTCTTTAATCCAGAATAAGGTAATGTGGTTTTCCTTGTTGTTGTTGTTCTTTTTCCCAAATCTGATGGGAATTCAAAAATAAGAGAAACAGTAAAACTATGACAACAGCACCTTGACATTGTTTTAATTCCAACGCTATCAGAAGGTAAAAGCAGTAAACAGATATAGTACTAACAGGAATAAAGATACTTACTGTCTAAAATGTAAACGGAATGTTTTGGTTCAATTTATTTTTCTGAAAGAGGACAGTTTATCATCAATTCACAATTGAAGCAGCATGCAATTTCAATTTTTTTTTTTTTTTTTTTTAATCGTTTTCTGTTTTCAATTCTTGGCAACGGCGACAAACCACAACGTTATCGAGGAATGTAATGCAGACTTTTTAGTTTGTTTGCTTTTTTTCTTTTTTTTTTTTTTTCTCCTCTTTTTTCCTTTTTTTTTTTTTTTGTTTTGTTTTTAATTTGTGCGCAAATGACTTTGACTTTTGTTCCCTTTCAGGTCATGGATACGTTCAATAAATAGATTGTGGAATCACTGTACTGTATAAACTTCAGTTATACATGCAGTCCATAAAATTATTTTTTACTGAATAATTTACCCTGTTATGTATATATACAAATAGATAATTTCGTCTCAATATAATCTGTACAACACGAGCCCACTATCTTCCCCTTTTAATGGTCAATGTACATACACAGGAAGTGTCTATTCTTATAAACCGCCAGCCAACTCTCTTTTTGTTATCCATGGTGAGAGCTCTCACGTAAGACTGGGTAGTTCGGCACTGCGAGTTCCAGTGCCTCTTGTCTATGCCCCTGCAGCCTTCCTTTGTGTACCCCTTGGGGTTGCATTTGGTCTCATAGAAGTATTGCTTCAGTTGGCCTTTCGGTACCGGGACTTTCTCAAGGACTGTGACGGTCGCACCAGACATGTCCACTGCAGTCTTTTTCTCCGCCGCCGTTACCCACTCGCTCGTGCTGTCGCAGACGCTCAGTTCCCCACGGCGAGCTGGGTCAGAGTGACGCCGGACTCTCATGGACATGTTTGCAGCATCCAGGTAGTTTTTGTACTCCTCAAGCAGAAAAAGCAGCGGGGGTTCCAAAGGCACTTGGCTGCTCAGCATGACTCGGGATGTGTACAAGTCCGCATCCTTGTTTTCCTCGCTGGGCTGGATGTCCTGATCCTCATCTAGAAGCTCCTCTATCACGTGCTCAAAAGTGTCCGCCAGCGACGTCAGTCCTCTTGAACCAGCGTTGGGCCCATTTAGGCTTTCAAGTGTCCCGTGGGTCCGAAGACCTGGGTAAGCCAAGCTGCCTTGTCCTCTTACGCTAGCTTCTTTCATCGGGGCAGCTTTCATGCAACTGAAGTATGAGATAACCATAGTAAGGAAAAGGATGGTCATCACTCTTCTAACTTGGTGGAACTGTTAAGGACAAAAACAAGAAGGAAATTAACCTCAGAGGAACAAAGCTATCAAAATTCACCTCAACTGTCACAAGACATCATGCTTTTCCTGCAGAGATACACTGCATGCATGCAGCTGCAACTCAGTACCAGTGGAGGAGCATACTCTGGTACAAAGGTGTTTCTTCAATTTAGATTTCCAGATAAATCATAAGCGAAAACTTGGGCAACACTGATAATAGTGAGTCAGTTCATATGTGCCAATGTCTTGCTGTGGTAAGTACTAGATCAGATACTACACAAACTCCTTATTTACTGAACTATTACACCTATTTCAAGTAACAACAAGAGCAGAACTGCTATTTAGCAACATAGTGTTTCAGCATTAAAAGGCAGCTTCACAAGTGTGGAAGGCAAGGAAGTGGAAAGCCAAATATTTGATTCTTTTTTTTTTTTTATAATGTTATTTATTTAAAGATCTCCCTTTGCCAAAAATAGTCAAATCCAAAAGAAACAGAACGGCACCAGGATAAATTGCATCTGTATTTTAAAAGCAATCCTCAAAGCACAGGAAGAGGCCATGCACCTCAGAGGTCTCACCAGGTCAATCCCTCAACTAGAAGTAGAAGGTACGTACACAAATATAGAACAAGAAAATGATGCAGGACTGTGTGCTTGTAACCCTACTAAATTGGAGCTGGAAAGATTGCTTGCATCATGTGAATGCCAGGGGAAGGACATACTGGATTACAGCACTGATAAAGTGCTCGCTATACCGAAATGACAGCGCCAGGATCGCTGTGCTGCGTTTCCCCAGAGCCCCACAGCAGCTAATCTCAAGTGGGCAAAGCACACATTTTAAGCCCAGGGCTCCCCATGCAAACTAACAGCATGGCCAGGCCACACCACGCCGCCATACCTGAACAAAGAACAGCTTGCCTTGTTTCTCGCACATTCTGCCTCCAGTTCTGGATCACGTTAGGGGCCATGCCTTCAGGCTTATCAGCTGGCTTGGCTCTTTCCTCATTGAGCACACAGGGACAGCACCAGCTAACAGCGTCGGCAAGAAAACTCCTCACCAGCTTTGGGATTAGCAAAACTCATTCCTACCAGCACTCCAAACAGTTTGGGCTTGCACAACTGCAGCTACTCACGTGTTTTGCTAAGCCTCCATGTGTTTCTCATGGTAGAAATTGTTTCTTCCTGAAGAACAGAGTGCGTAGGTAGGATACGATCACAACGAGAGCCCCCCAAATCCTGCTGTGACCCGGAGCTATACTTAGTCTGATCCCAAGCGCTACTACAACATCTATCATGTGTCCAGTTGTTGTATTTCCCTCCTATCTGCTCTCTCACCAGTTCTGCTTGCTAGAAAGCAATGGCATTGTTCACATTTTTGAAGCAGCAGCTAATGCTTATTTCGTAGCTTTTGAAGTTCACTCGGAAGTACCTCATACTTGGCAGCACTCACTGGAGTAAATGCTATTTCTGTTTGCCAACAGGGTGCTATGTAAAAAGCCTTACTTCATCTCCTGCAAATATGCTATGGGAAACTAGTACTCATAAGACTCCAATGTGGAAAGACAATCAATCACAAAACGCACAAAGAAAATGAAATATGTACTAGAAAGGCAGTGCCTGACACGTGGGTCTCAAAGTCTACTTATTGAAGTGCTGGGGGGTGCAGGGAATGAAAACCAACATTTTTTGTGCCCATGCCCTCCCCTCCGCTACTAAGCCAAATTCTGGCTAAGAATCACCTCTTTTCCAGCACAACTTCACTTTCTTGCCTCCATCTCTTTTCCTGTTTAGAAGTGTTACTGTGGCATAGATTTATTAAGATTAAACAAACCTGACATCTGTGACTCACAGGAACACAGTGTTTGCTCTAACCATGCAGAACATTAATATTTCGCATATTTTTCATCCTGGGATTTTAAAAACACATTTTACAGGGAGCAGTATCAGATTTCTTCCTCAAAGGGAAGAAACAGACACTAGAGGTGATTTACCACACAAGGAAAAAGGCTATCAGTCTTCCTTGGTCAAATGTGGAGAGGCATGACAGGAGGGAGACAGAGCGGTTCAGCTAGCATAAAAGGACAGAGCCAGTGGGAACAAGCATCATACATTCCCTCTTCTGAGAATTCTCAGAATTCTTGCATGTGAAAGGAAAATCAAAAGCCGTATTGCGTCCTCTGACCACCAGAGCACTGAACATAACACAGAGCAGGCGGCTCCTAATCAAGTCGTCATTATTTTTATTAGAGTGGTGCCCAAAGGTCCCAGCCAATATCTGGACTCTAGTGGACAGATTCTGTCTGAGCACACAGCAGCCAGAGGGCCGCCCAACATGACAGCAGCAGGACACAACGCAGGCGGGACCGAGGCAAGCACAGAACAAACAGGAGCTTGCATCCGTCAGTGAAGCTTGACCGTTGGAGGCTGAGGATTTGCTAAGTGAAGCCAAGGATACAGTGATTCCTGGAACAGGACACATCCTTCCCTATTATCATTGAACTGTTTATTTATGATAGCAATGAACTTGATAGGATCCAGAGTGACTACAATAGCAGAACTTCATTTGAGAGGAAAACTTAAAAGGAAGACAATATATGAGAAGCAGAGAGGTGCAGAGAAGCTCCGTCAGGAGGCTCAGTGTCCTCCAACTTGCTGGCTGGTCACCAGATCTAGCAGCATTTTATCTCAGACATTAAATTAATCCTTTCTTAATTGGTTTTGCCCTGCATTTAGGAGGGAAACTGCTGTCAAGCTTGATCAATTTACATCCCATCCGATATCTGACTGTCACTATGATAGGTACTATGAAAAAACACAACTAGTCTCTGAAAGCCAACAACTTTATGACAGACGTTATTCACAAGAAAATGTGACCACCTGAAAAGCCACCCCTTTCCCTCCCACTTATATCAATAGAGAAGTATGTCAAAGTATGGCTTAGCAGTGCAGACATGTGGAATACCATCAGCAAGCAAGCACACAGCTACATCTTTGTATAAGAGTTGCAGACTAAACTGAACAGCACAAGCAGGACATGAGAATATTCTCCTTTACCTTCACAACGACTAGAGCAATATACATGGTCCTCAGGTTTTCCACTCAAAATATTGAGTAAAATAATTAAACTTCTAGGAAGCATCTTCATTCTAAAGGCTATAATTTCTATGAGAAGTTGCTCAGAATCTGGTAGTTTAAGATACCACAGCAGATTAAGACAAACCTCATTTTGTGGATAGAAACAGCCTTCGAGCTACTGATGAACAGACTCACGGGTGTGCATGATTTCAGCTCTCACTTAGTGAGCAGGACTAATATCCCCGTGCAGCACTGGACACAGATTGGACAGCATCTTCCAGTCCTTTTTCTTCTACTCCCCAACTATCAAACGCTTGTTGCATTGCAAAGATTAAAGGTACTGGCTGTCTTGCTGCAATAGGTACCTTACAAACTCCAAACACTGACAGATCACATACACCCCTCCAGTTACAAGGCAGGGACCACATCACCTGCGTGGAATCAGAAAGGGCTTGGAACACAGGACAAATCCATACTTTCCCATTTTCCAAGCGTGCTCCTGCTGAACATCTATTTAAATAGGTGCATGCTAGCTGCCTTGAGACTCAGCGTTGAACAGCTTCCTCGGGTCACACAAGATGCCTGTCAGAAATGAGGCTTGAGACCAGTTCCTTAAATGCTATCCATTCTCATAGCTGTGAGAGCATCCTTCCTCCTCTAATGCAGCAACAAAGCTGAAGCCATGAAAACAGGTCACCCACCACGGACGAGATCTCAGAAAGACATGACCTAGTTTGTACTTCAATAAAGTCCATACAATTACAGCTAGAATAAAGGCACATAATTGTGGCAGCAGTCCCCACTAATGGGAAAGAGGCTTGTTAAATGAAGGTCATGTCAATTACAGCTAGTTTACATATGCAGTCAATTACTTAGCTGCACTATTTACTTAGGTATTTAGCATTTAATGAGAATTCACCAGCTAATTGTTTCATTTCATTATTTTTAGTTATTTTAAGCAGAAATCTAATGGCTTAGGTTCTATTTCCAGCAGAGAGACCTGAAGAACAACCGTGAACATGAACTTGCCTTCCCGCATCCTGATGCGCCATGAAAGTTGAAATAACTTTCAGTAGTGAATAGATTCAGAATCCTTTCATCTCCAGAAAAGCAGCATGCAGTGGAAAGTCAAATTAGCAGCAAGATAATTTTCTGCCTTGCCATTTTCTAAGACCTTTATACAGAAGTTCAGTTTACTAAATAGCACCGAATGGCAAAGGCACGAGTTCCTGCTCCACGCATCATTACTGGAGTGTGTGAACAGATACCAGAATGGGATGCATGTCAGCACATGCTTTACAAAGATTTAATGCACTGAGAACAAACAGCATTAACCTTTAATACACGCATAACTGGCTGTCTGACGCACTATGGTTATCCTCACAGCTATTCATGCCAACTATATAATTAATTTTTATTGCTGGAAATAAAACACCCCCCACACACACCTCTCATGTATACATACATACATAGGCACGCCCTTGCCCAATTTGTATTCCTTAAGTTGCTGCTTCATGTCAGGAAGAACACAGACACTTTCCCCCCCCTCACAAACCAAAACCAACCCAACCCAACTTGTCCCATCGACCAGAGGTGGGAAAGAACCCAAAGAAAATAATACAGGATATTAATGCCACAACATAACACCCTTGATCCCTCATAGAGTTACACATCAGTTTCCTACAAACATTCCTCATACCTTTCTGGGTGCTCAAACAATACAAAGGGCACACTTGCTGCAAAACTCTCAGAAGGAATTCAGCCGTTCTTAACATGAGCAGACTAGCCAGGCTCCTCGTTACAAGTGTGCCTATAGTTCACTTGGCAAAGTACAGGCCTGAAGGAGTTCCCAGCAGGATTTCTGTCGGCCAGATCTTGGACCCAAGCTGCAAACACCAGGAAAGAGGCACAATAAATTCTGGCAGTGTGCACAGGCGAAGGAATAGCAGGCCAGGCTCACAGATGGTATCAGAGCTTTCACAGAGACAACACCCATAGAAGAGAACAGATGTGCACTATTTTTACACATTCACAATGGGAATTGCTGGGAGAGCCCATGGCACACACACTGCTTCTCCAGCTGTTCGTACAGCATCCCGCACAAGGGGCACCCCAACTGCACAGGCTTTGTGACCATCCCTGTAAACAAACTCAGCTCCAAAAGGGACTGTGTGTTTGCCACATCAAGCTATACAGGGAAAGCCCTCTTCAAATAGCAGCTACCAGCAGGTTTATGCTCACCAGGAGTAGCATGGGTAGGGTAACATGCCATCCATACTCCTACTGCCATACTAGAAACACCAGACAGCAGAGACAAGACTTCCAAATCTGAGGCTATAGCATTAGCAAATTCCAGGTTGAGAATTCACGCTGCTTTCCAAGCCCGAAATCAAGCTGTTTTAGAGAATTTGCTGTGATACGCTCATGCCATTTCTACGTTCATTCAGAAGGAACATTACAAGACTTAAGTGAACTTTAAGTTCACCTAGACATTATCATATAAAAAAAAACTAAACCCACATAAAACAACTAAACAAAAAGCCAACTACAAAACCATTCAATGAAATTATTGCTCCCTGCCAAGATAATATCTAGATCCTCCACAAAAGCAAATAATTACAGTTCTCCAAAATCATTCACTCCAATTTCCACTAGAGCTTTATACAATGCTAACCCAACCTGTGCATGAAAGAACATTAGGGCAGAGTCTCAGACCTCAGTGCAACATCTGTGGTTTGCCTCCCATTTTACTACAGCTCTTTAGTATGCAACACTGTGCTGAATCATCACAGGATAATGCTATTCTGCCAAGCACATGCATGCAGCTCCCACTGAAGTTGAGGATAATTGGCATTTGAAAGCAGGAGCAGAATGGAGCACACTGCAGGCAAACTAGCATGAGTTGGATCCTTTGTACTGTGACGTGTGTCCAGCAGCCCTCCAACAACCCAGAAGCTGCTGTACCAGTTAAGCTCGCATCTTACAAGCACCTATAAACTTCTGAACAGCATGTAAAGCATCCCACACACCCATCAGCTCTGCAAGTGGCAAGTTTCCCAGAACCTATAGAAAGTTATGCACTCAACAACGTGAACGTAAGAGAAGCTCAGCCAAGGAAAAGCAATGGTTAAGAAGTTAAAGCATCAGACAGTTGCCCATGGACAGTGCCTCCTCTACAGCAAGGGCTATGCCCACTTATTTTGCAAGATACGTACCTTCGCTGAATCCCTGTCTGTGTGTGGCACTGCTGTAAGGGAATACCTTGCTTTTAGCCATAGTCAGTCCTTGAAACAAAGCTGATCAGCACCGTGATGTGTATGAACCAGAAACTGGAAATGCCTGTTGTCAGACTCCTGACAGGTATTAACAATATGCCTGCTTCGTCAGTGGTGTTATCAGTCATCTTCTGGCTGCCTGCCCTCGTGTGCAGACTTTTCTCAACACATGTTCCATCCAGTTGTTAGCACAGCATCTCTGTGGTAATATTGTCCCTACAAGGTACCAGAACACCTAGAAGTACTGGAATCCAAAGTTACACAAGAACTAGCAGACCAGGAGGAGAAATCTCTAAGTTCACAAAGCCACCCCAATATATGTTAATGGAATAACGGACAGCTTCTATTTAATTGCCATTATTTTATTTAAACACCCTCGGAGGGGGCAGCAATCTATAACCCATCTCACTAGGCAGCCAGCCCTGCACCTGTCCTGCTGTAAGAACTACTTTATGTTTGGAGATAGCACTGTGTTGTGAAGTTAATGTATCAGCATAACTACTGAAAACCCTGTGGCAAGAACTGCTGTCTTCACCACTGATACTTTATTTTGACAATGCAGCACATCACAGCTTTCAAAGCATTGTAATTTTCAGCCTGCTTTCCCCCTCTCTGTGTGATTTCATGTTGAAACAAGACTTTTGCTATCACTGCCGGGTTCTCTGTAAGCAACTTTAAAAATTCGGGGGCCAGTTTCAACTAGATGTAGAGGGACACAAGTTTCATAGGCAACACTACTTCCACAGCCCTCAACCAGCAAGCCAGTAGCTGAGACCACCCAAATAAGCTTTCTGCTCCATCCCTAGTTGGGCAAGCCTTCACGGCACAGCCGCCAAGCAAGAAGAGAGCAGCACACGGGTTTGCCCACAGGTTTACCCACGTATTTACAACACTGCCTTGTTGCTTCCACTTCAAATTTTGTATAGGAAAAGTCTGGAGTTAGTTTGAGGGGGTGAGGAAATGTATCTGACAAAGATGCAAACATCAGAAAACGAAGTTCAGTAGCTGCACCGCTCCAGATCCAGACATCTATTAGAACACAAGGAAAAAGAGAAGTAAAACCTGCAGCCTTGCAGGAAGAATTATCAACCTCCTGCCTTTTCACAGTTGTATAATGGTGTAATCTCTCGCCCAGAGAAATATTACACTGTGACTTGTGTGAACACGGCACGTGGGCATTAGGTTGTTCCATCCCCCCAGATTAAAGTGAAGTTTACCTGACTGATGACTTCTCATACCAGTCATTAGATTGGTGGCATCGTGGGAAGTTATTTTGATGAGAGCTGCTGAGGCTCACTCAAGCAGCACATATTCCAGCAGACCTAATTCTGGCACACACAGTCACTGCCTGGTATAAATCCACAGCGCTCTATTCATAGATTTGTACCAGCTGTGAAGCTGGCCCAGCATTTATGCAGTCATAAAATCAGATGGGGCCATCACCTAGACTATAGCTAATATCTACATCAGAACAACGTGCAACAGGTTTCAGCAGAACAGCTTCCACACGCTCCCCACTCCCCAAGGATATGTGCATATTTAGGATTAATTACACTTTAAAGAGGAAGAAAGAAAGTTTCCTAGGTGTGCAGCCCAGCTCCCCCTTCCCCCACCAACACAAGCACACAAATAGCCCAGACATGCCTATAAACAAAAGTATGCAAAAGCCAGGCCAACACAATCCAACTTCCCTCCACTCCACATTAGGGTGTTTTGTTTCAGATACTCGCACCCCCAACAGAACAAAGCGGTTCTGCTGCCAGCCTACAGTCTTCACTGTAAGAGCCCTTAAGCTCCAAAGGGTGGGCTCATAGACGGGATTTCAGTAATTAGACATTCCTCTATAAAAACTTCAATACCTGTCCCTTCACATAAGCAGATCCTACTGCCCTGCAGGGAAGGAGAGCCTCTCTTCAAATAGCTGGGAGTAGGGGGAGGAAGCAGAAAGTCAGAGAAACAAAACTACTCAGTCACTCCATAGAAAGCAGCTAGCTGCTCTCCCTCTCCCAAACTTCTGCATAGCATTGAAGATCCTCAAAATTACTAAAATTCCAAAATAAAACACCTTATCAGATACGACCAATAGATTTCCACGGGGAGTGAAAGCCTTGGAGAAGTTGAAAGAGAAGAGAGACCTGGTACTTACACTGCTGAGTCTCCGATCGTGTAACACTTCTCACAAAACAGACTGTCAAAGCATCAGAAGCGCTTTGCAAACACAGAATCTCAGCACACTTAGGTTAGGAGAAACCACATTCAACATCCTATTTTCCTACAGGGTAGACTGAAGCACATGACAGAACTTAACTTTCCTCAGGTTGCACAGCAAGTCACTGGCAAACCACAGAACATGGGAGCTCCTGCTCCCGATTCCTTGCTTCAGCCCCTACAGAGCTACCTTAACCATATGCATCATTCACATATTTTGCAAATCTCTCTACAGTAAATTCCATATCTAACCCAGAAAGAGGCAGGGCAGCTGATTAAAACCTTAGGGATACTATTTAGAATACACATGCTAGCTCACTTCCATCTGTGTTGTTAATTAGTTCCTGACCGTAGGTTAAATGTAGGGCATGTTGTCACGAGCCTAAGGTGGGGTGGCAGGACCTCCTGCCATTGCCATATGGCTTTTTGTTTCTTCTTTCATTCTTCAGCTTTGAGCCTCATGCTTCTAATTTGTGGGCTCAACCATTGTGTAACAAACAACAAGAAAAGGCAGAACTGTTTCTGTTAATGCAAAAATATTATTCGCCACCAAAACCTCTAAGAGGTTTGATTTGAAATGCATCATCCAGAAGCTGCTTTTACCCAGAAGCCTGCTATGAAATTCAGGAAATAGCTGTTCTCGTGAAGAAGCAGGTATTGACCAGCCCTAGAAATGCAAAACAGGCAGCTTGCCAGGAAGCAAAGGTCAGCCTTAACTTGGATAAAATAGCAATGAGCAAAGCCATCCTACGCATAATACATACAGAGGCTCCTCATACAGGGGGTGAAGCCACTATAGCAAAGTCATCATGATGATCAGTAATAAAAACGATAAAAGAAACACTAGCAGTGGCACCTCCACAAACGCATCTTTTTGGCAGAAAACACGAAGGGCTCAGGATGGTCCTGGTCGAAGCTGCAGGTCACGTTTCAAAGTATGTCTGAACAAGACAAGATACGCAGCGCATCGACAATTCTCCCTCAGTCATTTCCCAGTGAGCACTACTTGAATAATAACAGCTCTGCTGATGGTTTGCAACTGAAGAGTTGCTCCGGAGCGTTTATCTTCCAGTAGAAATCAACGTTGTTTACTATGCTTCCTAGCTGCCATTGCACAGCTGGCCGTTCATTAGCCAAAGGCTGGGGAAATGATTTGTGTTATTTCCAGACACAGGGCTTCCAAATTTTCCTAACAGTTACAGGAGTCACAGCACACTAAGAGAACACCCGTGTTGAACAATTCTGATTAAGAACCAGCTGACCTGAGTTCATGCTGGAGCATTACAGAACCCAGGACGTCTCACTCAGGCTTGTCAGACTTGGAGATAGACCTCTTTGTAGGTGTTGACCTGTAAGTATTTTCTTCCTAACTTCTAATGGAGGTATGTGAAATTGACTGACATATCCTTTGCAAACAACCTTGCTCATCATTACTGCTACTTTTGCAGTTAAAGCTGCACTGAGGGCAGCAGAAATTAATCATTAATAGCAACTAAAAAAGAGAACGGGACTTGAAATGAGTCTTTCAAGGAAGCCCAGCTTTTAAATCCAGATGCCAATCCCAAGCTTGTGAGGGGAAAGCTCATTTTCAGACTTTATGCTAATCATTACATCAAATTTGTATTGCTGTAAGTAGATGCAAAGAAGCACCTGCTTATCTTTATCTTTGCACCATTTCATTGGCAACAACTTGCATGCCCCATACCGGTGCCTTGTTGTTGTAATGAGATGTTCAACATCGCCTCCCAATAAAAACAGCCTTTCTTCACCAGTCTGCAGGACATTAGATACCAAAAAAAAAAAAAAAAAAAAAAAGATGACACTGACATAAACCATTATGCTTGTACCTCCAAAAGCAGAAATGAAGAACCTTGGTAGTGTTTATATCTCATTTTGGTTCAATCCATTAAAAAAAAAAAATAAAAGGCAATCGTGATGTTCAGCAGCAGACCTACCCCACCACAGTTCCCTGGCACAGGTTCTGGTTAAGTCACCCTTGCCAGCTTAACCTTGTTACCAAGGTTAAGGTTGCTTTAACCTTGTTACCAAGGTTGCTTTGCTTCCCCCTTGGACTTGCGCTGGTTTTCAGTACAAATTCTATCAAACAACATTTCTCTCCTGGCATTTAAAGCTCAAACTGGATTATCAACTCAAAAGGAATGTAAATACCAAGTGAACATCCAAGTCTTAATGCAGGCAGCCAGCAGGCACAATTATCTAGAAAGACCACAAAACTCAGTCCCATCTCTCATCCCAGCAGTGCCCATACAGTTCTGTACTGCGATGGCAGCAATGATGAAGAGTAGGTTGGTTTCCTTATTAATCCAGCCCTCGGATCAAGTTTAGATTCCATTTCTTTTTATTTCAGTCTATCAAATACTGAACACACTGAGGGAACCATGTCCAGCATAAGGAAAGGTAAACTAAACCATATGGATACTAAGTGTTGCACCAAGCTTAGAAAGTAAATGGCATAACAGACTAAGGAATTCAGAGATCATAACCTTTAATTCCTCGATCTAGGAAAAAAAAAGCCACACACACACACACACATACACACACACACACACACACACACACAAACCTGCATTTCTCCAGGAGCTGTTATGTTTAAAGAAAGCAGTGTTTTGATCACGTTAGATAAAGCATAACATGTGCTAGAGTTGAGAGGAGATTACGTTCAACTCCTTTATAAGGTACAGGATTCAGCAAAATGCAGTAAAGTAAAAAGGACTCTAGTCCTGTTCTTATTACTACAGCCTTAACTGCAGCAACATGCTTGGAGTCTTTCACATGCTGAGTTAATAAGGAGCATACAACAGCACTTTGCTGAGTTTCCCAATCATTTCCCAGAACCTTCTTGCTATACTACATGTATCTAAGTGCCTACCAGCCTACTGATAGCCCACTGCCTATGGAAGGGAGGCAGCTTGGATGCCAAACTCCAGCTGAACGGAGGGTAGTTTTATAGTTTTATACTTATCAGAGTTTGGTACAAGAGCTGTATCCCTTAACCTATGAGGCTGAATGAACAGTCTGCAGTCGCTTCCCTACTTGAAAGGCAAACACCCCTGTGCCACAGCACCTCAATTTCCCAAGGGACAGCTCAGTTCCCACATATAGAACACTTATTCTGATCTACTTTACACCAACAGATTTAAAGTATTTTAAGAAATTACCGAAAGTACCACCTGGAAAGATAGGCAGCGTGCATAAGCAGTGAAGGGTTTGTATTTCCTAAGTTGCACGAGTTGGAAGTTCTCAGCTCCTACTGATGTTTGCTTGTGCTGGCTTCCTAACCCTGCCGGGCATTTTGACTGCTATAAGTCCACAGTTATTTTAAGAGCCCATAAATAATTGCATCTAAGATTGAGTTTACTGACAAAAAAAAGGCATGTTGGACTGTCCTTATAACCAGTTCCTGGGAAGCTGAGTAAGGAACAACGCTTATTCTGCTCTCCCAAATGCAGTCTGCTGTTGCTAAAAAAATAAATCGCCTACAAAACATACAGATAGGGGTTATCAGCAGCCTGGCTCATTGCAACTGTCCAGGCACAGAGCAAGGGCCAGCCATAGCAGCGTGTTGTGCCACAGATCTCTAGGTGGCGGTAGCTGCTCAGATTTTAAGATACCAAAAGATGCTTATCTCAAATTTAGCAACCAGTATTCCTCCCATCCTCCTAGAACTGCCTTTCCTAATTTGCAATGTGACCCCCCTCCCCCCCCCCCCCCCCCATTTCTTCATAATTTATAGTAGTCTGAAGCTGAGTCACAAGGATTTCTGCGTTTTCCTAACCAAGTGCACAAGAAAAGAAATGAAGTGCCAAAGTATTGAGGTAATTTATAGCGTAAAGCATCGAGAGTTTCTAGTCGATCAAAGGACTCAGGGAAACAAACATAAGAACAATCATGCCTTCTGTTCTATACAAATGCCACGGCCAGAAATAACTGCCCTAATTAACTGGTTTCAAACTGACTTCTCTGAAAGATAGGAGATTCTTACTGAGAAAAGCGTACCACTGCTACAGCCTTATGGCAGCTGTCACTGGGGCATGGAAATTCACTAAATGAAGCTTCCTTTTGCTTTCTCGAGTTGTCCATGGCACTCATCTTTAGACAGCTGTATCCAGTTGTGACGCCTAAATTACACCATAATGGGACCTACTGCTTCCATTACTACCAGTGTTACTGCAGCATTACAGTCACGTCAAATCAGCATCATCCCAGCCAGCTCCCAAGTTCTAAGTGGTAAGAATTCGGTGAGGTGAAGTTGGCTTCTCTTTTTGCAAGACAGCTGACTATTACGTGGCATCTGTAGTGTCTTCAGCACTCCAGGCTGCTCTGACTAGCTGGTAATGGTTGCAGTTGAGCACAGCAGCTGAATTCTACCGACCTATTGTTGTAATAGGCCCAGAAAGCTGAAGAGCAGGCACTATGACGTTGACCCTGCCTCCACTGTAGGTACAGGACTATTTGCCCTGTTCTGCACGGAACAGAATGAAAACAGCATGCGACAGCTCAGAGCCCGTACCTGTAAGCAACATGGCCAGCGTAAGCATGTTGACCACAACACAGTGCCTACCCAATTTACACACACTTGTACCTCCCAAATTAAAACACTGCATTCTTCTAGTATACGCTAGTGCTTCCAAACCAAGTAGCATGAGCATCTGTTGTAACAACATGCAAGTCTAAAGCACCAGAGCAGAGTTTCCAGTGCTGTCTAGCAAGATCTGTTTAGTTTTCGTACTGAGGAGCTCTTGCCAGGGACCAGGGCTGCATGAACGGCGATCCCTGCCCCACACAGCTCACACAACCAGCGTGCACGAGCACAGGAAACAATAGGATCCATGAGCTGATCAACAGCAGGCAGCCCCATCCCAGCTCGTCTGTGGTGCAGCCTGCTCAGCTGGTGTCTGTGCCACCTCCTAATGGTGCGTGGTGGGGAACAAGGGCGTTATTACACACAGCACCTTCTTGCTTGGAAACAAAAGCAGTGGGTTGTGGCGTTACCACATTTCAGTAACACACAGAAATAGCTTCGCATCAGTGCTTTTCAAAGGGTGTTCACAGCTAAGTACTTGCAGGAATGCCAGTATATGGACTGATCTAAGAAATGATTGAGAGTTTCCTAATTAAGCAGCAATTTAGCTATTCAGGAGGAACCAAGTGCTCACAACATATGCTTGAGTGCAGGTCAAGACAAGTTTGTAATTAACCTATTAAAAGCACATATCCTCTTCTCGTGGAGCCTCCACCAGCTCACACAATGCCTAACACAAGATTTCTGGCACAGGCACACACCACGTTCTCAGAACAACATTTCAGCCTTTCACATGAGCCAGGAAGGCAGACGAGTGAATGGCTAATCTCGAAGCAGGCTCACGCACGGAAGCAATGCGATGGTCTCACCCTGCTCCTCAGGAGCTGCGTTTATGCCCTCTCCCTGGCACACAGCTATTACTGAGCTGGAGATGCAATATGCTCTGCTTCCTCCCTCCAGCAGTGGAGCAACAGTTGCAGGAAGTACTAAGGGCAGTGCACAGGCTTTTAACTGCAGCTGCTTTCACTTCAGCATCATCACCGCGCGCAAAGCTTTAAAGAAAAAGAACGGATCCTTCTTTGCCACTACATCCTTCCACATTTTAATGCACCTCTGGAACGCTACACTGCATAGTATTCCAGTGTTCTGTAGTACTACAACACCGTGCCTTTGCTTTTAGAAGCACGCTGCTTGAAATCGAACTTCTCCAGATTAGCTTCCAAGATAAAAGCCGTTTCCCTTTCTCCTCTGCTATCTCCCTTATCACATCTGGATTATTCTGACACAGTGTCCGCACTCCTCCTGATCCGCTTACCCTAATTTCACCGCCCTGGAGTGCCAGGCAGCTCCAGGCAGCAGCCCAGCACGCCAGTGGGCTGAGCAGGCAGCACGCTGCTTACAAATGGATTTCCCCAGCCGAGGTTCAATGGAGCTGAACATTAAGCAGTAGTACTACAGCGGAAAATTGCTGCCTGGTATAGCATCCTGCAGAAAGCCTCTGAACTCAGCAATTACAGAATCACAGAATGGCCAGGGTTGGAAGGGAGCTCGAGGGATCATGAATCTCCAACCCCCTGCCACACGCAGGGCCACCGATCTCCACATTTAATACTAGACCGGGCTGCCCGGGGTCCCATCCGACCTGGCCTTGAACACCTCCAGGGATGAGGCATCCACAGCCCCTCTGGGCAATCCTCAGCCAGCAAGCGGCCGAAGCCGCCACCGGCTCCTTCCAGGTGCAGCCAGCGAGCTAGGGGGCAGGGCAGCGGGGCAGCAGCCGGGGCCAACGAGGGAGAGGGGCTCGGCTGGCACGACGAGCTCTCGGCAGCCCATTCCCGTCGAGGCGAGGGGCCCAGGCTGGGCACACCGCCCTGCGCTCATCGCGCCATGAATTAAAGATGACTCAAACGCTGAGGAAAAAAATGTATCGCCGGGATAGGTTCCTCGCATTCATTAGAACCGCGTTACTAGAAATATAAATAAGTAATGGCTATCGATCCCGCGATAGCGGTAACCTCGGAACTAAGCGGAGCGGAACGCTCAGCTCAGCGCACGGCGCGGCTCCGATGCCGCCCCCACGGCCGCACCGCAGCGCTCGGGCCGCGAGGCGTGGCCGGCCGGGCGCCCCGCGCTCCCGTCGGGCGGGCGGCGAGGACGCCGCGCTGCCGGCGCAGGAACGGCGCTAGCGGCGGGCGGCGTGCCGGGCATTCCGGCGGCGCCGGCGTCCAACAAGTGTCTCCCTCCCGGCCCCGCGGCGCTCCCCGAAGCGCCGCCACCTCCGTCGCGCGCCCGCCGCCAGGGGGCGCCACGCAACGCCCCACGGCCGCGCCCGCGCGGGGTCCGCGCGCTCCGCCACGCGCCGCGCTCCGCCGCCGTCGGGGCAGCGCCGGGAGGCGGCTTGGGGCCGGCAGGTGCCCGACGCGGCGGGCTCCCCTCCGGCACGGCCCGCCTGCCCGGCCCCGCAACTTTGTCGGCGGGGCGCCGCGTACCTCCGTCGTCCACACAAAGGCTGGCCGCTCCCCTCCGGGCAGTCACATCCTCTCGCGGGCGCCCGGTGCCTCCGGCCGCCTTCCGCCGCCCCGGCAACGCAGGCGGCGGCGGCTCAAGTGTCTCATCAAAGCTTGATGAGGAGGGCGGGAGGGCAACCGAGCGGCAGCCGCCCAGCACCCGGCCCGGCCGCCGCCGCCTCCCTCCTAAGCGAGCGGAGCCGCGCCGAACTTCGCCCCCCGCCCGGCGCTTGGGCCAGCGGAGCGGCGGCCGCCCGCCTCGCGCTGCCCCGCTTAAAGGCTCCGCGCCGCCGCCGCCTCCCCCGCCCCGCCCCGCCCGGCCCCCGCTCCCCGCGCCCCCCGAGCGGCGGGCAGGGCACGGAGGGGCCGGGCCGGGAGGGGGGGTGGGGGGGCGGCGGCGGGTGTTGGTTTACTCTGGCGGGGCCGGAGCGATCCATTTAAATATCGCTCCCGCGCTGACCTCTCCTATTAAGAATGCAATCAAGATAATAGCGGGCATTGCTTATTGATGAGTGGCCCAGGTAACGCTACACCGGCGGCTCGCTGCCCGCACGGGGGCACGGCCCGGGCCGGCTCCGCCCGCACCCGACGGCGCGGACCGGTCTGCAGCCGCAGCCGCATCCCCGCAGCACGGCCGCGCTCCCGCAGCACCCGCACCCTCCCCCCTTCCCAGCCCCCAGCACAGTGCATTATTGATAGTGGAAAGTGCGCTGCAATGGCAGCCCCCGATTGAGTGGCTCCATCCGATCTTGGTAAAGACCTGTCCCGTGTTCCCTCACAGATCGGGCTTTCGCCCTTCCACACAACCGTTGCCCCAGGCAGTTCTCCCCGCTGCGATCGACACCTCGGGTCCCACGCTCTCCTTTGTGCTGGGAGAAATGTGGGCGTCTCACTGCCGCCCCCGGGCAGTCCTGCGTGCTGCGCGATGAAACACCTGCATTTATTGGATCGGCGACGTCGTAAAACAGCCCCGGCGTTTGAAACCTGAGAGCACCGAAGGCCTCCTCTATAAAACTGCTTTTAATATATATTAAGGGAAACAATCCTGGTGGTTAATATCCTTTGCAGCTTTAAGAACTTCTTTAAAAATCGCACCTTGAGTCCTCCTTGTATGAAACTCCAATTCTGCCATTAGGAACGGGTCAGCCATTGCTTTCCCTCGTTATGCACCTGCATGACCTCGGACCGCTTGCTGGCACTGCCAAGTGGACCTTTGTGGACAGCCTCCAACAAGGGGAGCGCAGCTGGACGGTGCTATCTGCATTTCATTTGTACGTCGGGCTTCTACCTGCTACACAGTTCAGCTTTCCAGGTACAGCTGTATGACAGCAGTGCCTGACGGCACTCGAGGTGGCACGTTCTAAGCTGCTTTTTGCGTCGTGAGGAGGCTGAGCTGTGGCAGAGCTTTAATATTCAGCGTTCGTAGGACAATGCCTGCAAGTATTTGAATGATCCACCCGTCAGGTTGAACAGCAGCAGGGGCTGCTTTAATTAGCTGTAACGTAATACATTACACACGTGTTATTCCTGGAGGAGGGACTCTTCTCTTACACTAGACATGCAGATGAGCAGCAGCGAATGTCGTGCTGTAGAGACGCTGAAGCATCTGCTGGCTTGCGCTCAGGAGCGAGGGGGAGAGCTCATGTTCAGAAAGCCTGCTTGCAATCAAAGCAAGCTTTTAATTTTGGAAAGGAAGCATGTTCTGATCTGCATGACAAATCTTTGCTTGGTCGTGGATGCGTTCAGCTCTGCTCTGCTGTGGACACGAAGACCATCGGTTACAGGCAACCTCGTGCCAAAATTCCCAATTTGCTCTGCTACCAGCACTCTGCCTTTTGCCTCAGTATCAAGATCTTCCTAAGGAAGAGGTGTGGTCAGAGAGCTGCTGCATCTTGCCAGGATAATCTGCCCTTGGGGGATTATTATCAGCCAGTGCTTGATGGCCAGGAAAATGAAAAAGTGGTGTAAATAATGATCTGCTTGCGTTCTAATCCAAATACAATCTGGGCTCCTTCGTTTTCAGCAGACGTTGACTTCCAGGAGAATGCTGTATGAAGGAGCCCCAAAAGACTGGGCCTGTGAAGTCCTAGTTTGTGAAGCAAACAGAAATCCTTATGGGGAGACACTTCCCTGGCCAGAGACTCTGTTCTATTTCTACAAGAAGTGCTTAAAGCTTAGAGGTACACAGAGAGCCTCGCTTCCACATCCATATGCAAGGATCCGCAGTGCTGCTGCTTCCCATGGGTTCCTGGGTGCCCAGCGAAGACAGCCTCCATTTCCCCTCTCTCTGCTGGAGTTGGGTTTTGCAGGTGCTGCAGCTCAGCACTGCTGGGTAGGACCTGCTCCTAGTTATTTCAGCCAGGTGACTGTAGTGCTTTGAATCCATTGTGTCAGTGCCATGGCATGCCCGCTGTACGGCGCTCACATTGACATCCAGTGTCTTCTTCCTACTCCTGACTAGATAAAATTATGTTTCGCTTGCACCAGTTACACTTAAACCTTTTCCAAATGGCGACAGCGAAGGAGTACAGCTAAGAGTTGTCCCTCTCTCCAATGTTGATTTATCCCTACAGCAATATCAGATTGCTTGTAGTGGGGTGGGACCATTGCTTTTTGCTGAATTCAATTTAAACAATAGCATAGGCACTAATGATACCGTAGATACCGTAAAGAACAAAGCAGCAGCACACACATCTGGTTTCTGTCTCAGTGAAGGCTATGCATTATAGTGATTGATGTACGAGGTCCAAATTTACTGATAATCTAATTATATGATGAAGTAGGTTGTGGGGCTCTCAAATTCCCCCATTGAGATTGTAAGAGGAACAATAAAAAAAAAGTCGATATTTGAAAAGAATAAGGCGGCTCAGCCTCCCCCCACCACTGCACCTTCACGCTCCCTGCTGTAGGAACGTAGTATCTCAGCCTGTTTTCCAAAGAGAAAAAGGTCAAGAAGCTGCAACGTGGACTCCCTCCTGCCTGGCTGTTAGGAAATACAAGATAATCCCGATTACACAAATGTGAATGATGTTGATACGCTCAGGTTTTGACACTGAAGTATTTTTTCTATTAATAATTTTAATTGCCTGAGGTCAGTTCTTATATCACTACAAGTATTTTATGTTTCATTATGTTTATTCATGTTTTCTAGTTACCTATCTTTGCTATTTTTTCACATTAAAGGGCTGGAAAGTTCATTGAAATAAACTTTTCCAACTCAAGCAATGCGAAGAATTGCAGTGAGCTATAAACACGATTGGAAGTCGCAGGAATATCGTGTTTGGAAGGCGATGACTGGGCTGTGACACCACTTTGTTGATGTTAGTCCCACTCACACCAGTGGGACTGCAAAACCGAGGATCTTTCATTAGATGTGGTTTGCAGGCTGTGCGTGTGTGTGTGCGTGCAGGATAAAGCACCTTTCAATCACTGGGGCTGAAACCACAACATTTTTGCTGAGGAAAATACCACCTAACAGCTCAGCATCATCACCCTCCAGCTACAGCAAAGAAGACTTTTTAAGAATTCGAACCAACAATTAAAGTAATTGGTCTCTTCTCATGTCTCTTACAGGTATGCCAGTTTCCCATCACATGGGAGATCTGTGCCCTGGATCTTGTCCCGTCAGGGATTTCAGCGCAATTGCTGTGCGTGAAACTGCTGCCACAGCAAAGCTCTGTGGTAGGTGCAGATGAGGAAGTCATGAGTGAGTTGTACAGAGACACGTTAAGCCTCTCATGACTGTACTTGCTGTGGGAGCACACTTGGCCTGCGCTTGGGCCTTGCCACCCCTGTGCAGCCATCGGCACAGAGATCAATCACGCCATTTGCACACACCGTAAGCACCCCCCTCCGGCCAGCAAGAGCATGGCCTCTCCAAAACAGCCATAGAATCACCCAAACACAGAGCATCCCCAGTTGGAAGCGACCATCGAGTTCAATACTCTCAGCCCCACACAGGACTGCCCAAACCCAATGTCTGAGAGCAGTGTCAAAACACCCCTTGAGCTCCAGCAGCTCAGGGCTGTGCCCACCACCCTCTGGTCAAAGCATCCTCCAGGTTAACAGATTAAAGCATTTAAGAGAGAAGTAGCTGAGAAACGGTAGACATTTTTTTGCTAACTGTGGTATAAAATCGTCACTGTGGCCACAAAAAAGTCTCAGCAACAAAACCCAGATCACATCACGTCCTCCTCCCCCAGGCCTGTGACTTATGGTCTATGATGCAAACACTGGATTCATTGCATTAAAGCCAAAATTTCCCTTAGCTAACACATTTCATTTGTTTGCTGTCTTATATGTTTATTGAACACTTGGGATTGTTAATCTTGTGCTAATTTAATAACTGGAACCATGTGGTTATATAAACGTCGCTGCGTTCTGCTGGGGAGATGAATGAGCATCATGGCACATGGCAGCAGGAAGCACCGGGCTGAGGTGGGCCAGGAGCACGGGGCTGGCCCCTTTGGGCCTGAAAATCCTGCAGTTCATATGCAGAAAACCGACACGAGGTTTTTAGATGCGTGTAACTGACTTTCCTCAAGCTCCACACAGCTTCTCAAATGTGAGGCTGCACAGTGGGGCATGGCCACTGGGAGGACCCCAGAAAGCCAAGCATGGGGCTGGTGTGCCCCAGCACCCACCAGAACCAAACTGCGGTGGGACGGCCACGGGGCCTTCTGCAGAGATCCAGTATCCACACTGCCAGAGTATGAACTCAAAACCAACGTTTTTAGTGCTTGTTTCCTGGACACTGCTTATTTTTCGTGTAGTTTACACAGCTGACATGTAAATGCTTACAAAGGAGTAGTGGCTTCAAACAGCGCTTTGTTTGCCATTAGTTACCCTGATGAATCTGCTATAACTAATTGCAACCTGACGATATATTCCATGGCCTCATTGTGCCTTCAATAACTTGAATATAAACACCACTGAAGGCAGCAGGAATGCAAAGCATGTAAATCAGCACAGAGCTGAGCACTAGGTTTTAAGCAAGGATCCTGCAGCGAGGAATTCAAACCATTATTCTGTATATTCCTTATATTTCTGTTTGATGCTTTACTCTTCTCCGTGCTTGGAGCAGAATCCATTTCCCTTCCGGGCATGCATAGCATGCTCCCCTTTGGTTTCCTAATTTGGGTTAGATCCTATCATATGAAAAATACACTCCGGTATTGCACCTAGAGCACATCGATGAGTCCTAAAGAGCTCTTCTGTAATGGGAATTAAGATCAAAAAGGATACGGAATTTAAATATTCAACATTTTTTTCTTGGATATGAAACATACAAAAATTGTTTTGATGCAAAAGTTGCTGCGACAGAATACGTTACTTAAACTCCAGGACCATATTAGGGTAAAATGGCTTTTTAGAAAGGAATTGCACTGACATAAACTCCTTCATGTGTAAATTATGACATTTTGTCTATTGCCTCTTACTAGAAATGTTGAAAAAAAAAATCTGTTAAAAATATTCTTTTAGGAAGTTGTGTTGAGATAAAAGCAAATGAATAGGAATTGGTATAATTTAGAGGCTCATTTCTGATTAGTTTCTTAATTTATGCCCCATTAACTGCCAGAAATCTGCAGCAGTTCCCAGCGTCCAGGAAGCACAGTAAGCACAGTTGATAACACGGTTTATTTTGCAGTGGTGTTTGCTGCTTTTGTGTTGGAACCTCGCACTTGCAGTGAGTTGATGCTTTGTTGCTCCCATGTCAGGGACACAGGCAGGCTGGGACTGGGGTAAGCTAAACCTGCCCACAAACACGTGCAGAGAGTGAGTGCACGAAACACACGCTGCAACAAGTTTGACCTAGCCTTCTGGCTGAATTCAGCTGCTATTTAGAGCCATTGGTCTTGACCAACATCCCACAGTCAGCACAAGCTCACAGAGGCAATGACTTCCCATGCTGTGGTTTCGAATGCAGCCAGACATGATGCACCAGCAGGTCACCACGGGATCAATAACTCTTCATCTTATGTGCCTGAGCACTGAGCAAGATACGCCTGTGCTCTTTGCTCATCTGTTCCTCCTGTGTGGGCCCACCTGCAGCACGTGCACCATTCCACTCTCCTCTGCAAAGACCCCTTAATGGGGTCCTTCCCCACTTGGTATACCCCTCGCTTCTTCCAGGCTCGAAAAGTGTGAGAGAAACGCAAAATGAGAGATGAAGAGACCACCAGGTCCAAACCAGGCTTGCATCATGCCCAGTGCATCCCAGGGAGGTGGCAGAGACACTGTCCCAGAGGCGTTCAAGGAAAGGGTAGATCTGGTACTTAGGGATGTGACTAGCAGGCACGGTGCCGATGGATGTGTGGTTGGACAGGGTGATCTCAGTGGTCTTTCCCAAACTGAACGATTGATTCCTGGGGCAGCAGGCACTCAAGTAAGCCCGACTGCTCCTGATAGGAACTGACGTGGCACATGCAGTTGTGCTGGCAGCCTGGCAGAGGCAAGCTGAGCTGTGCTGCTAATCAGGGCCGCAGGCAGCTGTCACGCAAAAGCAGCAGCTGGTGAAATGGCCTCTGGAGGTGCAGGAGGCAATGATACCTTGCCTCAGCCCTCCCTGCTGCTCTTGAGCAGGCTGGCGTGCCAGGGCACAGGGCAAGCCCAGCAGTGAGCAAACTGGGAAAGTCCATCTCCCCCAGCTTCCCTCTGCCATGAAACAGCAGTCTGAAGTTGCGTCTGGAAAATCCCCCCAGATAAACGAATATGAAATTCTCACCGTTTAAAATTAACTTTCTCGTTTTGCCTGTAAAAAAAAAAAAAAAAAAAGGCTCAGCCTTCCTGTCAGATGTTTTGATTGCTTTGGGCTCCCTAAAAATTGAAAGCTGGCAGAATTCTCCTTAGCGAGTGCTGTGGGAGATCTTTGATGGGATGATAAAAATAACTATTTGGTGCCAAAGGCGATAGGCTGGGGGAACAAAAGCCTCTCTGAAGTCAGAAAAGTGGATTCTCTGAAAGAGTTAAAAAAAAAAAGAAGAGCCTAGAACAGCAGTGGGCATCCTGGGCCGTGACCAAGGCTGTGCAGCTGATGGCTGAGTCTAGGTGAAGGATTTGGAAGCAGGAAAACAACAGGTGGCGGGCGGGAAACGTGCGAGAATCAGATCTGCCTGGGGAATAGGCGGTGGATAGAGTGACTGGAGGTGATGTGGCACTGCGGGGAGAGAAGAATGGGACGAATCCCTGATGAAGCCCTGACCTCTCACGCCAGCAGGCCTTTGTGAAGAACGAATGCACAGCGAGAAAAGCAGAGGAAAAGGAAGAAAAAACAACAACGAACCAACAAAAAAACAGACTTCAGGTGTTCCTTTGGGAGAGGATGAGGGTGAAACTTGTGGCAGATATTAGTCATGTCACTTAGCAAGGTGTTCAAATACCACGGTGAATGATGAGTGCAGTATGAGGGCTTGGAATAACTTAGGCAGTAAACCAAACTTGAGGCGCAAAAAGATTCAGTGTTGTGATTGTGGTTGCAATATTGTGAGCTTCACTCTGGTGTGGATGACTTTCTGTTCATTTTTCTGATGCGATAACATTTCAACCACAGTGTAAGTGCCGTCACACTTCAGGCTGCAGCAAGTGGCATGTACAAAAGCAAAGGATGCTTGAGATATATTACCACCTGTCAGAAAATTCCAAAACTGGGATTTGGCCCCCACTTAAAAACCATTAGAGCTTTTTCTCTTGGGCAATTCCATTTTATCAGGTATCTGCTTACAGAACTCAGCCTGATCTCCTCTCAGATGGTTTTACAAACTTTCAGCAGATGTGAATGAGCATTTATTTGACAGAGACAACTAACTACCTCGGCAGCTCCACCCTCCTGACCCTTGTTCATGAATCCCCTTGGTCAGGTTTCAAAAGTATTTGCTGTCAGAAGTAATCCTTTTTTTTTTTTTTTTTTTAGCTTTTAGTAACCACCTGCTTCCCTGAAACCCATTGTCCTCTCATGATAAATTCAGTTTTGCACCTGAATATTACATCAAATGTCATCGTCAGGGTTTTGATGATAGTTTTATGAGAAAATATTGAAGGTCTCTTTGAACACGGTGTAAAACAGAACTTCCCTGTCCCTCAGGGAAAACCTGAATAGGAGTTATAGTGAATATGGAATGACCATTGGGTTGCTATGCAAGCTTCTTCAGTTGCTGCTCTTTTAGGGATACAAACGTGTAAAAAAAAAAAAAAAGAATACACCTTAATGCAGGATGAGGCCTGAAGTCAACATTTTGAAGTTTCCATAGCTGTACATATTCAGTGCCTCCCATAGCTACCATTCACATTTGTTTATTTTAAAAAATCTATCTCTAAAGAAGCTGGAGCATGCACACATGAATATCTATGTGTTGATCCGTGGTATTTTTCACTCTACTCGTTGCTCAGAGGGGAGTTTGGTAACACATCTGTACCACTGATGAACATACAGTAGCAAAAGAACTGCAAAGATTTCTCACACAACACACTAGACATACAGGAACTGGAATTTATGCTCTCGGTTACTGATGGAGCAGCCAAGGAACCAGCTTTGCTGGCCTTCTCTGCAGACTGTCTTGAAGAGGATGTATGGAAACGCATATGAAGCAAACTCTCTGGACACTGCCCATGTTCTTCTACTCTTGCTGAGCAGATGAGAGCAGAGTTAATCCCAAAATATTCTCACTTCCTCATCAACATGCCTCCAACTTCTAAGTGCTTCAGATTGTCTGTTACCACTTGTTTTAATAATGGAATCTAGTCAGAAGCTCGTGGCCCCATAAACTTTAGGCATAATTTTAACTATGTCAACTTTAGAAAGTCAGTATCTGCCTCATCAAAGGGCAGTTATGTCCAACGTGGGTGTCTCTGCCAATTGTGTTTCGAACTGCAGCAATAATCCAACCAAACCATGCAAATAGCTTTTCTACACCCACATTTTTTAATTATCATCATGAGACTGAGGTAGCTGAGACCAGATCTATAACATTTTCTGGATGTCAAAATGCCCACACACCTTCTGTAATCCTTGTGCTACCAGCCCCCTTTCGCATTGCTTTTAGCTGGCCCATCTAATTATCTATTACCTTCACTGTTTAATGTATTATTCATAAGCCCCACAAAGGACTGTCAGGAGGAAGGGGCTCTGTTTAAGAAAAAGGAAACAACTTGTCTGACCAGACCACCTCAGCTGCGCCACCTTATAAACATTGCGGCGGTCGATACAGCCCTCCTCGCCCCTTTTCAGAAATGAACCGTTTCTTTTTTACTGCCAGGTGAGACCTCTGCATACATTGCAAACAGAAATAATGTGCTTTCGTCAGAGATTTGTGGCCTACTTCCCATTTTGAAAATAAATAAATTCATTATCTTCGCATGTGCTACAGTCAGTAAGGATCTGAAATGGCAAAGCAGTGAAAATGTTATGACTTAATGAACGCGTTGCGTAATCATTCTTACCAAATGTCAAAATAAATTGGAGGCCAGTGTGTATGGTTTATGCTTGTCAAGTTAGGGTCTTGTTTGCTATTTCTGGAAGAAAAAAAGAAAGAACACTAAAAAGTAGGGGAAGAGAAGGCATATATTTGGGCACTGATGGAAAGAGTTTGGTCCATGCCAGCACAGCCGCTCACGCAGCCTGCCAGCAGATCACAAGGCTGTACTCTGCCATCAAGTTCCAGCAGCCCCAGGAACTGCGGAATACAAGGAACGAAGCCAGGTTCTGCCTATGCTTGAGGCCTTTTGGGGTGTCCCATCACATCCAGTGTTGGCATGTAGGCATTGAGAAACACGGGATTCGCCTGTCCTAAGCAAAGAACTTTCTGTTTGTCCAAGCAATGAATACCTGGGAAGCTCCAAGTCTGGAGTATCGGCAGAGCCAATGGCTCGATCCTTGGGTCTTCCCTTTGAGAGTGCCTCGGGAAAAGACCAATTAGGACTATGCGATAAGAAGGATGACTCCCATACTTACGTGATTAGGAAAACAGATCTCTAAAACAACATATTCAAAGGAAGATCAAAGCAGCACTGTTCTTTTGTGGTTAGATTTTGACTTATTTACGCTTTGCCCCATTGTGTACATGTTCTAGCAGCACCCAGAGGCCACAGCTGTGCGTTGCTCACTGCATCAAAGGCAATGCCTCCAGCGTGCCAGTATTCCTTATGGCCCGCATGAAACGCACAAATACACATATGTGGCTTTCATTTATTTTGTTTCATGACACAGGGAGGGGGGGAAAAATCCTTTTCATACACCTACATCTATCACATAGCAACTAAGAATAGAAGCAATATTGAGACAGATGGAAATGTTAGCGGTGACAGCTCACAAGCACGAATCGCACATTTGTGAAATAATGAAATGGGTGGGCAGTTGTTATATGAACTCCATGTCAGTCGTTACGCTTTCCTGGCTATAATTTTGCAAGAGTATGTCTCAGAGATATTTTCAACCCAGAGGAGTTGGTGCCCTGCGCTGTGCCACACCTTGCTGGAGTGTGGGAGCGAGGACTTGGGGAACTGCCGAGTGATTTGTGCAAGAGCTGCTCATCACAAGCCCTGGGATGGTCCAGGACATTTCCTTGCCAGGACATCTCAGTATTTCCTACATGTGGTGGGAAGGACGCGGAAAGGAGTAAAAACATTTGGAAACCCAAGTGCAAGGGAAACACGGGATGCTCAGATTTGTTTCCAAAGCTTAGTTCTAGCCATATGAGTATTACGTGCTTACGTGTCATCCGCCCATATTCTGTGGTCCCTTGCCCACCATGAATGGCAACAAGTTAGCCCTGCATTCCTCACTTCAGTCTTCCCAGCTCTTCGTGCCCCAAAAGCCACTGTCTCCATTTTAAGAACCGCTTCAATGTTTTGCTAGCCCCATTTTCCAAGCCTCCATCCAAGGGTTTTTCCACCAACAAAAGAAACGCTGTGCTCTCAATCTTAAGTTAGCTCAAAGGGGAGGGAGCTGTGAAAGCGCTCCCCCATAAGTCTATCCATACGTCTGCCCATATGCCTTGCAGTCTGTGCTACCTGTCTGTTTCCCAAGTCCTGCTTGGGAACCTGCTGATTTTCTGAGGTACCGTTGCTTTCACAAGATGCTGTTTACGGCATCATGTTGACATTACTATTTTTTGCTGGAGGAATGAACTAGATCTCCTGAAACCTTATGGACGTTCTCTTTGTTTGTGTACCTGATTAAAAAAAAAACAAAAACAAAACAACAACTCTGGCAGCTACATCCTGGAGTGCTCAGTGGAGATTTACTACAGTGATTCATTCATGATAAGACTTCCAGCTCTGAGCAAAATTTCTCCTCGGGGATTCATCCACCTTTCCAGAATCTCTCATGGCTGGGCAATAGTGTGCCACTGCTTCTAGGAAGCAAAGTCCAGTTACTAAATGGCAGCCAGATGACATTTTCTTTGGGCATTTTGGGGAGCTCGAGAATACTGGCGTGGTAAAGAAATGAAAGAAATATCTTGCTGCACGAAATCAAGTGCACATCCAGCCCCTCAGCTTAACGAAGTGCTACGCAAGCCTCCGTGCCTATCAGCAGTGACTATCAGGTCATTCAAAATAGGAGAACTATTGAAGGATGTTGAAAATCAAGTGGTTATCCAAAAGGAGAAGGATAAATTTTGAGACAGATCATGCCTACATCGGATACCACACAGAGAAACATCTCATACTGAATACAGATACCCGAGAGACACCAAAGCAATTAAGCTGCACCAGGGGAGGTTCTGGTGGGATGTTAAGAAGAATTTCTTCTCAGAACGAGCAGTGAGGCATTGGCACCGGCTGCCCAGAGAGGGAGTGGAGTCATCTGGAGGTGTTCAAGAAAAGAGTAGATGTGGCATGGAAGAACATGGTCAGTGGGCATGGCGGAGGTAGATTGGGTTTGGACTTGAAGATCTTTTCCAACCTTTATGATTCCATGATTCTAAACCACTGAAGACAACACTTGTGGTAGTGGGCAAAATAAATGGAAAGCCATTGAAGAGGACAAAAAGAGGCTGTCACGTCAAAGCTTTGGAGGATGAAGTGAGATTCAGAGGAGATTGGACATTTTACAGTATCATAAACGTAAGAGACGGAAGGCAGTGATGAACCACCACCAAATGGGTGACAGCTCCTGGAGAAATACTATGTACTAAAATCAATAAAGCCACTTGCAGATGAAGGCATGAGTCACTCGAGCAAATGCGACCAAATATGGCCCAGTGTCATTTGTTAGCAGCCACACGTCCCATCCATCTCACAGAGAGTTCTGCACAAACAGGGTGGCGGTGGCAGAAAGGGCAACAGTAGAACTGGGAGTTTGGAAAGGCTGCTGACAGAATACCGGGTGTAAAATTAAAGTGAATGAAGACATACACGGCGGTCTCCGGGGTGGGAAATTCACGTAAACAGAAGCTCCTTGAGAGCAGTTTGGGGAACTGGCAGGACTCCGGCAGGGCTCACCGCCTCTAGTTCGCAGCACACGTACTCAGCTCTCAGCCACCTGACTCCTTCCCGAGCGAGGAGAGGTCAGAGGATGCTTCCTTAGGAGTCTCACAACCCGGCGCTTCTAAGGAGCCGCGTTCGGGCTCCGTCCATCCTGCCGACGACAGCCGCTCCCGGAGCGGCCTCTTCCTCCTCCACGACTTTCTCCTCTCTCGGGCGCTGCCGAGAAACGTCCCGGCAGCGCAACTTTCCAACTGGCAGTGGAAAAACACCCGGCTGCTCCCCGCCCCTCCCCGGGCTGCCCGGCAGGGAGGCGGCCGCTCCCGGAGCGGGGCGGACGGGAGCCCCCCGCACAGCGCACGGCGCTCCTGCGGCAGCTCCATGTTGGCTCCGGGGCGATGGCATCCCCGGCCCCCGCTGCCGGGACCCCGGCGGGAGGCGGTCGCCGCGGTAACCGCGCGGCGGGGGCGGCGGGGCTGGGGCGGGGGGGGAGGGTGGGGGGACGCCCGGCCGTGCCAGCCGGGGTTCCCTGCTCGGCGCTACGTGCGAGCCGCCGCGGGAGCCCGGGGAGGCGGGGGCGCCGGGATCCTCCCTCCCTTCCTCCCTCCTTCCCTCCCTGCCTCCCCGGCGGGGCCGGCGCCGCAGCGGGGCGCCGCCGGCTCTGCCGCAGGGAGCGGTGCCGGGGTGGGGGGAGTCGGAGCCTCTCCACCGGGGCGGGCGGCCGGGATCCCCCGGCGGAGGCAGCACGGCCCCTTCCTCCTCGGGAGCCCCCTGCCCCCCAGCAGCCCGGGTTCGGGAGGGAGAGCGATGCACAGGCTCCACGCAGAACCCCAGAGCTTCTCTACCTGCTACACCGCCGCTGCTCCGCCGAACTGCTGACTTTCCAGAGCTTATTTTTAGCCCGGAGACTAAATATTATTAGCTACATTTCTACGTAGGAAGGATCGGAAGAGGGAGGGGAGGGGGGCACTCGAGAGAGGGAGGCGAGCAGAAAGCTTATCCGAGCCATCTCCAGGCGGGGGACTGCGTTTGGGTTTCAGGCTCGTCAAACACCTCCCCCCTTTCATTTCTAGGCAAGCGGCTGCGGACATGGGATCGGCAGCGCAGCGCGCCCGGCGCTCCGCTCCGTCGGGGGCTGCACGCACGCACACATACACGCACCGCGGAGCCATCGGTGACCCCCGCGCTGGGCACCGGGCGGCTCCATGGAGGTGCAGCTCAGCTGCGTCTCTTTATCTGCGTGAGATCAGCTGTGCACAGTGCCAGCCAGAGCTGAGCTGCAGCTCTTCAGCTATGCAAAATCAACTTCCATCCTCAGCTAGGAAAAAAACCCGGCGCATCTGCTTATTTCGGTAACGATCGGTTGCATCTCTGCCCAAAGCATGCACACGCAGATCGAGATACGAGATTCCCAGATAATATCAGGCACAACTTAACTCAACTCGCAGCGCAATCTCATAACGCGTCTCCTACCTTTGCTACGCTCCACGCACAGCCCCGCCACAAAGGGAACAAAACTCGGCACAGAGCAGGAACCCATCCCCACAGCACCGAGCGGGAGGCAGAGCCAGAGGGGGGGGAGTCACCCCTCTGCTTACCTTGCTCACAGCCAACACCACCGGCAGTGGCTAGATCGCGGAGATAAACACTCGCATTTCCCAAAGTTGACACCGTCAAACCAACCCCCGGAGCTCGCAAGACTCTTTTTTTTCTTTTCTTTTTTTTTTTTTTTTTTTTTTTCTTTTTCCCTCCCTTTCCTCCTTTTCCTATCGCAGCCCGCGCCGCTAGGAATTCAACTTCGCCCAGCTCCGGCGGGCAGGGAGGGGAGGGGAAGGGAAGGGAAGGGAAGGGAAGGGAAGGAGGGAGCGAGGGGCGGGGGGGGTCGGCGCCGGCTGCCAGCGGCTCCCCTACCCCCGCCGGGCCGCGCAAGAGGCGCGCAGCGGGGCGGGACGCGGAGCCGCCCCCGCCGCCGCCTCTGTCCAGGGTGCTGCCCCGCCGCAGCCGCCGCCGCTGCGCGCCCGCTGCGCGCTTCCTGCGCGGCCCCCGTTGGCGTCACGTGAAAAGCGCGGCTCTGCGCGCCCTCCGCCCGGCCCTGCCCGCGCCCCGCGCCCCGCGCCCCCCGCCCGCTCCTCCGCTCCGAGTTCCTCGGGCTTTCCTCGCAGCCCAAGAACGCTGGGGTGAAAGTTGCGCCGGCCGCACCGCCATCGCGCTGGGTCGGAGCCCCGGGCGCGTTAAGTACTCGAAAGCCGAGCCCGTGATATCACACTCTGTCGTTAAGCAACATCTCCAGCTTTTTTTTTTTTTTTTTCTTTTTCTTTTTTCTTCCAGTTACAAAAATACGCTTTTTAAAAAATTATGATGATTTTTTTTTTTTTATAGGTACTCACCATTGTTTCTTTGCTGTCCTGGAGACAGAAGTGTCTTAAAACCTGGTCTCTCCAACAGATGCTGGAAGGTAATGTGTCTTGTTTGAAGTCATCATGTGAGAACTTCTGCTTTGCTCAGTGGATCGCCCACCACTTGGTGTGACTTATGAATCTAATAACCCTTTGCAATATCCGTGAGCTTCAACTCTCCACCACCTTGGTGCCTACAGAAGACAGAAAGCGACTGGCAGGGAGTTTTAAAAACCTATAGATGTACGCAAACGCCTTAGCTCAGAGTCACGTTTCCCTCCGAGTTCTTACGTGATCCTAATGAATGAGAGGGGTTACCGGCTCGCTCGCTATAAAACGCGCCCGCGGCCGCCCCCGGGAAGCGGGACGGAAAGTTCCCGAGGAAAGCCCCGGCCCGACGCAGCCCCGGCAGCGCTCCTGCCGTCTCCCGGCCCGCAGGGCGCCGTGCCCGGCCCTGCCCGCGGGGCACAGGTAAGTCCACCTGCGGTCCTCCCGCGGGAGCGCTCCGGGACTTGTTGCGCACCCGCGGGGAGCGCGGCACCCTGGCCTGGGCGAGCCGGGCCGAATCCAGCCGCACCTTCCTTCCCGACCCGCTCCCCCGGCCCTCTCTGCCCCAAACGCCCCCCGATCCTATCCTTACCCCCCCGCCCCCCCAAATGAGGGTCTCCTTCCCTGCCCCCCGCCGTCCCCATTTTCTCTCCGTTTCTCCTCTCCAGGGACCGCAGCCCGGGGACCGCCGCCGCGCCCACCCCAGCCCTCGGGAAAGAACCGCAGCCATCCGGCTCCGGACTTGTCCAACTTCACGGAGTGCCCCCCGGAGCGCAGCAGGAGCCAGAGCTTGAGTTCCTCGCTCTTTGCCATTCCCTCCTGAGCGACTGCTACAGGTGCGTTTATGGGGTGCTCCCCCCCCAGCCCCAGCCTTGGGTACCTCCGCCTGGGAGCCAAAGCGAGCAGCCTCTTCCATGACAACCACTTCTGTTGATCCATGCAATAACCAGCAGATGCTGCCCTAAGACTGGTACAGCTGGTATGTCCCTGCCTCGGCTGTCCTGGGGGCAAAGTGGCCAAAGGGAAGCCAGGTGGGCTCCAGCACACCTGCCTGGAGGAGGACTGCAGGCCCCTTCACCAACATCACACACTGCCGTGTGACACGCGGTGGGACGAGCGGCTCACGAGGCTGGTGTAAGGCTGCACCCAATAAATTGCCCTGTCACTTGTCACCCGAGACCCATCTTGAGGCACCGATCATCCACCGGGAAGCTGAACTTCCAACTGCTGCAAGTTCTAGTAGCTCATGTTAGCAGCAGTTATGAAGTCATGCTAGTACCACTTTTTAAATTCTGTTAAAACCACCCCGCAGGCATTTCAGTAGGTGGGATGGCTACGAGCAGGGCTCTTTCAGCCTTCCAAGCCAACAGCTTCCACCTGTTCCTCAGCAGAGCAAAATCAGAAAGTCCCACAGGTCATTCACACAAGTAAGTATCCCAGTCCTGAAAGTTTCTGACTCTGCAGAGTTCTTCTCAGCAGATTTGGGTAGAGAAAACTCTATAAAAATACTGTATCATTTAAAAAAATCACATCTACGTACTTCTTTCATAACTCAAGGAACTTTCATCTAGAAAGCCATTCCAGCTCCATCACTTGTAAAGAAGTAGTCAATTCTAAGCGCTTCTCCCTCCTTCTCATCCCATTAACTTTCAGATAGTTTCATTTTTTGTCACAGCTCTCAGTTGCTAGGATCATCCAGAGGAAAATTTGGCCAGGTCACACTATTCTGATGACGTAATGGTACTGAACTTACTAAAAACTTGCACAAAATTTGTCCAGGAAATCCATGTCTGGAACAGGACACACAGCTGATGGGGTTTGCCAATGCTAGAATGCTGTCCTGAAATGCTCCTGGGAAACTGCTTAGGATAACTCAACCCAAGCCCTCCACCTCATTGTGGTAGATAACAGCTGATGGTCTCAGGGCATCAGACCAAATTAAGCTGAAGGGGTGTTCTGCTCTTCATCACTTCCATCATATCAGTCTGAAGTAATTCATAGGGGGAAAAAAAAAAGGTATAGTAATCGGGATAACAGAAATAAAAGGTATGGAAGAACAAAAGGTCATGGGTAGAGTAATACAGGATGCCCAAATGCATGGGAGTTACCTAGCAGAAGAGGAGGCTGTTGGATAAAGCGGTCATAATCCCATAGGGATGCTCACCGGTGACCAAACAGTCCACACTGTTCTGGGGCACCAGGGACAGGATGTCAGTGGTCACAGAGAAACAGCAGGGAAAGGCCACTGCCAGGTCCTTCAGAGAGACTCCTGCAGGAGAGGCACTGAGGAGGGAATGAAGAGATTAAACCCAGATGTTTACTGGGTTTTCCAGCCGTTTACTTCTCCTACCTCTCATCCCTGACTCTTTTATCTCTGGAAGAACAGATCTCCAGGCCATGGGAGACCCAGCTATGAGACACCACTTGATGCGAGTAGCTGGAGACAACAGCTTCTCAGCTTATCACAGAGGGCACAGTTATTTCAAAGTCATTCGTGTGGCAAGCCGTACGCTTCAGCAAAAGTCAGCCCTAGCTCATCGAGTCCAGTCCAAAATTTAAGAGCAGCAATCAGGTGTTCTGCTTGCAGGGTGCTGAGACAGCATAGCTGTTGGCCTCTGCCAGAGCTGCGCCGCGCAGGGCTTGCTACGTTCAGGTGGTTCGTACATATAAGGTAATGTACTTCTCTTGTTCCAAGTATGTTTATCTTGGATTTACATTGTTACCAGATGAAGTATACAGCTGTAGGACTTGACTTCAGCGGGACTACTCGTATGTAAATAGTGACAAAACTGTTTAGCAGATGAGGCCTAATTAAGCAAGAATCAGTCATACATTTTCCCCTCTCTCAGACAAAAGAATGTGAAGAATACTGGAGGAGCATTGCTGGAAGGTCCTGGTGCCTTGAACCAACCCACCAAACACAACCAAATCCCAAGTGAGCTGCAAACATTCCTTCCCTGGCTTAAAGCGCCGGGCAAAAGCAGCGAGCTGTTATTTGTTGGCTTTTTCACATACTCCAAGTGTGCAGCTGGCTGTCCTGCTAAGCACAGGCTGGAAGGCTTTTCACAGCCACCGTGCACTTACTGCTCCTTCAGAGCTCATCGGGAAAGCGTCTCAAACCCTGGCGCTGGCAATCTGAGCAGAATCAGACGCTAACAGTATCTGTCAACTTGAAGGAGATGCTTCTGAAACAAGAGCCATATTGCGTCATCGCTGCTGTGAAACGTGGCTGCCAGCATCTCTACATGCCAGCACGCTCATGGCGTGCTTGAAAGAAAGGTCCCACGGGGTCGGTGTGTGCTGGGTTGGCTGGTAACCTCCTGCCTCTGCAGCAGGCGGGTTTGGCACTGCCTGCTGCTGCCCAGAGGGGAAATACCATCCTCTCAGCATGCTTTTAGGGTTGCCTCCCATAAAGCGCTAATGATCTATGCCTGATTTCCTCCTCCTTCAAATTATCCTGTTCTGATATCTCCATCTTCTCCATGATCTTCGTGCTGCAAACATTAGCAGTCCCTTCCTCCTCCCTCCCTGGAATAGTTTTCCTTTCTTCCAAGCCCACTCGTCTTCAAACCGCTCCCAATTGCGTATTTTCACGCCGGTAACATGCAGATGAACATCGTAGTCATGATCCCACTCAGATACTGAACAAGCCTCCCACCAATGCTCAGCCCTCCTTTAAAGCACTAGAGCATTACATTTTGCTTTCCGTCTCCTCAAAATACCAGGAAATCCTATGGAGTAGGCAGGCTGCATCGAGTGTGTCTCACGGTTGCACCTTCAGGTGGACAGTGGGCAGCATGCACCCTCCAGGAGCACACTGGCATGGGGCGACGGCTTCTCCCCAGCACAGCAGTAACTCAGTAACTTCTCAGAAAGATCTCGAGTTGTGGCAAGCTCACCTTTATGCTTGGTAAAACCAAGGGAGAGACCACGTGTGGCTTGAGCTCAGCATCCCCAGGAAGGCTGTAAATCAGCTAGGTTCCCACCATCCCAGTGCTGGGCGCCTCGGACATTGCTCTCATGCTATGGAGAGAGCAGCAAAGCTGGAGTAGTTTTCCTTCAGCTACTTTTGTTATTTATGGAGAAGGTGTGATTCAGGACAACTTCTAGAATTAAACATCCCCGCTTTGTTTTTCCTCAGACTACCACGGATGCAAATGCAGTTCAGGCTATATCTTGTCTGCTTGTGTGGCACTCACTTAAGTTAGCTGCAAAAGACAGAAGATGAGATAAATGTAATGGAAACTATTGGCCCACGTAAGTTCTCCTGGATGACCTGAGCAAAATGAGCCACTGGGTATCTCTTACTAGAATAAAACCAGAGATAGGGAGAGAAATCAGAACCTGGAGAAAAAAGAAACATGACAGCCGTAATCTGTTACTATTGCAACCTGATTACTGGGTGCTTTGACATACTGGGGGACACTTTCCTTCTCCAATGAAGAATCCATTTCACTTCATGTAACCCCAGGGGAAGTATTTGCCGACGGATCAACCTTTTAAACTGGCTCACTTCACGTTGTTCACGTTCTTTTTGCTCAAAAAGAGCAAAAAGGCACTGTGAACTTGGGGGAAAAAAAAAGATACACCTCACCACCTTTTAAAATGCTGTTGGTATAGCTCTGAGTTAGGGGAGAACTTTAGCACTTCCAGAACAAAGAGGGATTTGTCTTAATTGTACTTATAAGTAAAAAGTAAACACACACTTCAGTTCCTTTATAAGCTAATGTTTAAAAGGAAACTATCTCCAAAACTGTATTAATCTACTTCTTTGCAGTCAAATACCCTATCAGCTTGAATGGGAGTTCTCTGCAACAGCTGTGTTTTTGAACCTCATTCAGTGTGATGGAGATGTGTTATTGTTAAGAACAAAATAGCTGCCGAAGGAACTATACATGGAGTTAGCAGCCAGCACCAGGAATTAGGTGCGTATCATGCAAGAATTACTGAGGAGTGCTGGAGAGTTCTGTGTAAGAGCAACCCTTGACTTTGTTTCTGCATTTATATGATGAACTTTTTCAAATGTAGCTGTGCTACCTTTAACTCCTCCGTGTTAAAAAGGAAGAAGCAGGATGACAACAGAGGATGATGGGAACAGGGAAACAGCAATGTAGGAGAAAAGCACTCTAAAAGATGATAGGAAATAGAACTGGACTGGTAGGAGGTCACCACTGGACCAAGGGTAATTAGGAAAGTAATAACCTCCATCTAGGCTCCAGCACTGAGGAAAAAAAAAAAAAAAGAAGAAAAAAGCCAACAAAACAACAACAAAAAACAGTTCCCATACCAACTAGACTTGTAATTGACCAGGATATTTTTATCCTATCATTCTGTGACTAAAATGACAAACAAATTCTCCCATGAGATGATATTCACAACAGTCAGGAAATAGTGTTAAAGTTGACCTAAATAAATAAAGCTTTCCCTGCATAGGAATTCCTGCAAGGATCCTTTAACACAAGGTCTTTTCAAAACATCCGCTGCAAAGTGCACGCAAACCCCTGTGGGCAACCCACTTACCAGACACCCAGCCTTACCATCTCTGTTCTGAAGCTGGGAGCTTCAGAAGCAGGTTTTGGGGTGAAAACGTAGAGGCCAAGCCAGAAGGTCCCCCATCCTGCTGGTAGACCTGGCAGAGACACGTTTTCACAGAGGAAATGTTATTTTGCAGAGTTACGTGCAGGCTTGAGCTCGGGGCTGTTGGCACACGTGAAGCCTGGCGTACATTTGTTGTCTTTCAGGGATTTGCATGATGCTCTGTGCCTCACATGGTGTCTGTTACACCTGCTTAGCTTTTTGATAGGGTCGTTCACTGCTGTTACCGAGAGCAGTTCCACACTCAACATGGTACATCTCTTTAGATGCATTGTTTATTGAGGTGAATTTTATCTCTTGATCTTAATCATTGTGGCGCGGCAGAGTTGAAGTTTGAACTCTTTCCATCATCAAACTGCTCAAAGATAGGGGCAAGCCAAAGGGAAGATTTTGTGCAAACTTAGTCAAGATTTTATCGCAAAGGCATCAAACCCAGCAGTGTTAAAGATTGCTGGTGAAAACAGTGCTGCTTCTTGTCCTTGCTATTCGCATCACACGTTTGAGGTTGGTTTTGCTCACTTTGCAGCACCCTCCCCATTGCTCCGGAGGGGATGAAAAACCAGCTTCTGCATTTCCAAGACTAAGAGCCAGACTGGTATAAAAGCACCATTATTTCCTCTGCCTACTCACCTTAAGGAATCATGGAGTCATTAAGGCTCGAGAAGACCACTAAGATCCCCAAGTCTAACTCCAGCCCATCCCCACCGTGCCCAATAACCATTCCCACAGTGTCGCATCTCCACATTTCTTAAACACCGTCAGGGACTGTGACTCCACCACCTCCCTGGGCAGCCTGTTCCAATGCCTTACCACTCCTTCTGAGAAGTTTTTCCTTATATGCAACCTGCACTTGCCCTGGAACAACTTAAAGATATTATCTCTCATCCTATCACTCATTTCCTGGGAAAAGAGGCCGATCACCACCTTGCTCTTCTCCATATGTTCCGTGGGTTGATGCTTGCCACACACTGCACATGCCAAGCCTTTGGGTGTGCAGATGTCACTGGGAATCCGTCCACTTCAGCCACTCAAGTCCTTTCATCGCCTCTACTAGAGCTGAATTAAATACAATCTATGCCCATTCCCTTCCACTTTCTTTTATGACGCGTTCTTCTAGCCTCATTGCTCCTCATAGGAGCTGAAGGTTTTGTTTGTAACCCAGGGAACTTTATTGAAGAAGTATATCCAGAAGTGTTCCTAACACTGAACAGCACAAAAACTGCATGATTACTTTTAGTGTCTCTCATTGAACAGAAAGTATTTTAATAACCTGAAAGACTCTTCAGTGAACGGTGCTGGATCTGCTCAATTTATAGCACATTTAAATATTTTTACATTGGTACCCCAAGATTGAATTCCAATACTTTTCTTTTGTATCTCTGAGCATTTTAATATGCTTCTGGGAACACTTACCTTTTATGATGAAAACAATATTTTCTAACATAAAGCGGTGATTTCTGCTTAAGTGCAACCATATGTATCTTAGGGCAAGGGCCTTTGGTTCTAAATAACTGCTTAACGTTAAGGATCTTTCTTAATGAAATGTCACAAACTACTATATAGCTTTCTTGGAGAAACAAAGATGAAACAGAGAGCAACACAGCATCAGTAGTTAAGAGTAAATCCTTTGAGGCACGACTGCAAATTGAGATTTTCAGTGGAATATGTTTAAATTGAGAGACATGAGAAAAATACAAATCTACTTGATCTGATGAACCTGTTTCTCTTGTACGGACTAGATCATGTCCTGTCTTCATTTACCAATCTGATTATTGGTGGACGATCACACCGCTAAACCTAATTGCGCAGAACGACGCAGATAATTTATGCGCGAGTCCGTATGTCATACAGCCCTCATCAGTAAGAGCATCACATCCAGCCACGGTATTCAATGCAAAGATCTCAGATCCTTCATAAACGTGAACTAATCCTTATGGCTTCGAAGGAACTTTCCATGACAGCCTTACAAAAAGAATTACTGGCGCAGAGAGCACTTAAGCTGACTGTAAATGACTGATTATTGCAACTCTGAGCAGTTTACCCACAATAAGGTCAGGACTTGGCAGTCCCAACACTTTTTTTTTTTTTTTTTTTTAAAAGAAATATACAATGACTCTTTCCCCATACCCACTAGGTATGTTACTTTGACACTGGGAAAACATGCATGCAAAGGCATTTATGTCATAATCTCAAGCATATGTGCCCACTCCTACTGCCTAGCTGCAAAATACTGACAAGGAGCAATGATAAATTTGGGGGTAAAACGATTTTCATTGTTCAGGTAAATCAGAAGATAAAGTAGAACAGAGAGCAGCAATCAGATTTTCCAGCCTGCTTTAAGTCTTCTTGGGCTCAGGGTGCTTTCTCTCAGGCTTTTATCTACCCATGGGTCACAGCGTGATTCCTGTGCCCTGTGCCCGCTCCCACCCTCAGCTTTTCATCCATCAGCACTTGGGACAACAAGTGGGCCTGAAGAGCTGATGATCTATGCCAATGTTTTCCCATCTTTTATTGGTGACTCATTTTTTTTTTTTTTTTTTTTAAAACACAGCCTGTTTTCTAATGTGAGGAGAAATTAACCCAGATACTACCAGGGAAAGGAGGTGTGAAGATTCAGATAACTACAATAAAAGTCACTCCAAATTATTTGTTAGGAAAACTCCAGATGACTATCATCACTGTTAGTAATTTCTGTCTCTGAGGTGTGCTTGGTTACGTGATATTGAACTGAAACTTGGCCTGAGGTTTCCCTGCCTTTCAGTGGGTCTGATTGCTCTTTGAAAGATACAATTGCTGTGAAGATGCTGTCTCTCATAATCTCACATTTATCTTATTCTCGGCCTTCTCACAAATCTTTCGACATGCCATGCTTAGGAGTAATCCTCAGTAAATCTAAAGTACGTGGCAGAACTCAGGAGGAAAAATCTGGGAGTGAAATCTAGAAGGAAAACCTTAGGCTGAAAAACAAATGATTAATCACAAGTATGTAGGGAGGAAGAAAGTCACAGAATACCAGCACTTTTCAATTATTTAAACTTAATCAGCAGCATATAAATCACCTGGTCCTATTTTGACACCTCCTTCACCACCCAGCCTCTTTCAAAAATGTATTTCGGGTATTGGCCTAAAGAACATTCTCAAAGAGTAGAGGAATGCAAATGACAGCGACAGCAAGACGAAATGATTCAGTCAACAGTCGCACAGTTAATTAATGATGTATAGCTACCCAAAAAGCCTTTAATGGGGTCTGAACAGCACAGGCTGAACCCTGAGCTGCCCTGGATCAATGGTTCTGTGGGGCCAAGCCGTGCTGCACAGGGCTGGGACCTGTCTGCCCTGCCTCAGTCCTCCTGCTGTCACAATGAAGGAAGCCAGCCTACAACAGCTCAAGCCACTCCAGCCATTGCTTTCCTGTACTGATAATTCGATGGAGATAATTAAATACTACCTTTTCTGCTTGATCCTTTATAAAAGGTTTTTACTGTGCAAGTCACTAGTAGAGCTTATTCCCCTCCACTTGTATTTACGAACACATACAGCCCAGAAGTGCCAGCACGTAGCCTGATGCTCTCAAGCCCAGCTGCACAGAGGGGTCTGTGCTGACACCCACGTGCAGCAGATGAACCTGATGTGCTAAGCCCTATCACTAGCCAACAGGTGCCATTTTGTGGCCTGGCTTGCTGCTTAATTGCTGCTGGCCAGGCTTCTCCAGAAGGGAGTGGAGTGGGTGGCAAGGAGCCCATTAGGGACAGTGGGGAATGCCATGCCACTGGTGTGGCAGCAGCTGGGAAGAGATGGGGGCCACCAGAACACCTCAGATGTTCAGAGACTGCAGGTGAGAGTAGTCATCTCCAGGTGCTGCCTACAGCGCAGAGCAAAATTCTTGGGAAGAGATTGAAATCAGAGCCCTGTGCTTGGATGGCAGCCCTTGCAATCCACCTCTCCTCCCAGAGCACTTGAGGCAGGGGTGACGCGAGTCCTTCCAGACTTACCTTACAGAGACACGGCCATGCTTAGAGAAGGGGAGGCAGGCAGGGTATGGCTCCTGTCACTGCTGCGTGTCCTTGCTGGTGCCGGGGATGCCAGGCTGTCCTGCTGCAGGGCAGAGAGAGGCAGGGTTAGCATCTGTGGGAATGGCATGAGAGCTCCAGAGCTGAGGGTTGTGGCTGCACAAAACAGGAATACTGTGTGCTAGAGCAGAAGGCTGGGCAGCATCCTGGCCTGCTGCTTCCCAACCTTTCCAGAACACGTACATGAATAACTCATTTATGTACACACATACACTTTCATGTGCATGTTAAGTCTGACTACAAAACAGATTTGAAGTACAGTGACAAGAATAAGAATGACAAGAATACAAGAATAAGAATCAGAGGTTACAGAATGGCTGATAGAATCAGAGTCACTGAGGTTGGAGAAGACCACTAAGATCCCCAAGTCTAACTCCAACCCATCCCCACCATGGCCACTAACCATGCCCCTCAGTGTCACATCTCCATGGCTCCTGAACACCTCCAGGGACAGTGACTCCACACCACCCTGGGCAGCCTGTATGAGTGCCTCACCACTCCTGAGAATATCCAACCCGAACCTTCCCTGGTGCAACTTGAGGCCATTACCTCTTGTTCTATCACCACTACCTCAGAGAAGAAACTGGCCCTCACCTCACTACTACCTACTTTCAGGTAGTTATAGAAAACAATATTTATCCTGAGCCTTCTCTTCTCCAGACTGAGCAATCCCAGTTCCTTCAGCTGCTTCTGATACCAACACTGCAGATGTGTTCTTGCTCAGCTCCAAGAGCTCTGTCAGTTGCAAAGGGCTATCTGAAACCTGCACGCTGGAGGAGGAGTGACAGCAGGGTTGCTACAGCAAGAACATGGATGGGGCAGTTATTTAGCATGAGATAGAGTGGAAGACACCAGGAGTACTTCAAGTCTCTGACAAGCTTTCCTATAGGTCAGATCCCTTCCTGTGTATGGCTCCTGCTGTGTTGTGGGAGTAAGCAAGGCTGCAAGAGCAGGACACAAAGCTCCTAGGAAGTATATTTCCTCAACCCTAGCAGAACCAAAGCAACATCAGAACACCAAAGCCGACAGCAACAATTTCAAGGCATGATTGTTATTTCTCACAAGTAATGTGTGGCTAGATTTGCAAAGGTCTTCTCACTTGGCCATTGAACTGCGCATTGCCTCTGAAAGCAGTTAAGTATAAAGCAGTAAGGACACTTATTTCTGTAAACCTAGAGCAGTGTGTGGTGTAAGAGCCACCACAGCAAATCTCGCCTCCACATCCTACATCTACACAGCCTACGCGGGATGCAGGTGTCAGCGAGAGGGGGGGCATGCAATGCAAACCTGGATGTTCCAGGACAACTCCAAACCCAACATCCCATCCATCAGCTCCCCCAGCCCTACCTCCAAGAAGATATCAAGAGCTACAGGAGCTCCTTACCTTGTGGAGGGGCCAGGTGGCTGAAGTCATTAACACCAGCAAGGATGCACCAGGCAGAGACACAGGAGCAAGCACTCGTGCAGGTGAGCAGACTGACCGATTTGCAAGGATATAACACAATGGTTGTGCAACACTGAGGGTGATTTACATTTGCTATCTGCAGATAGGGCTGGAGCACGGGCTGCCTGTGGCGTGCTTGCATGCAGAAGCACGCACGCCCTGGAGGGAGTGCGAAGTGGGGCCCTTGGATCTCTGTCAAGGCAGTGAATCAGCAGCAGAGCCACATGCGGCACTGGGAGCTACTCGCCAGCTGCTTGTTGGGTGGGCTGGGGCCTGTTAACTTGTCTGAGCGGAGACAGACACTGGGGACACAGGAGCTAGAGGGGAACAAAAGCACGAGTCAAACTTCAGTGTCCGTTACCTTGACGTGCGGCTTGACGACAGTTTGCAAACCTGCGTGGGAGAACTAAATGGAAAGCATCTATTTTTCTGTTGTGGAGGGATGCTGAGCTCAAAACAAGTCTTATTCCATGAAACACAGAGTTCTGTCTTCTTTTTAGTCTTAATCCACCTCCTGCGACACACTCCTCTGCTCAGAACAGCATATACCTTCATAACATTGCTTTCACACGGGGTAGCGTTGCTTTGGTACAGGACCAGGTTCAGGGAGGAAATTGGTTTCGGATACTCAGAATGGCTGTGTAAATGAATGATGAATGAAGACGCAGGTGAGCAGAGAAACAAACTGATAAATAGAAAGGAGCACTGTGGAAAAAACCAAGGGGTTCTAAATTGCTTACACAAAACCTAGTAGTAATTTGCATGCTTAGTACTAGATATTAACAGCATCTCTCTCCCTGCTGCACCGAAACGTGTTCTATATGCACAAACAAAGGAAAGTGCCAACCACCCAAGTGTTTATGTTGGTTTTGGAGAACCCCCACATTTCATTTCCCAGCTTAAAAGGAAAAAAGAAACCTGGAGCTGCAGAGATCATTGCTGTTTCCTACCAGAGCAATTCTGTATGTTTGACATCTTATCTATTGTTTATGTCAGGCAAACGGTGCCTGGACAACACGCAGAGTGGGCTGCAGCAGTAAGGTGGCAAGCGAATGCCTATGAGCTGCTGTGATTCATTGCTTCAGAGGAGCTCTCGCTTTAATCACAGAGGACTGGCAGATGAGGGAGGCCACGGCGATTTATGACTTTGGGGCAGAGTGACAGCTGTCCCAGGTATCCCAGCTCCATGCTACAAATCAATGCCTTTATTAGAGGGTGACAGCATTAGTGGCAAAGGTTCAGGCAGCCCTCGGCCCTCTGAAAAACTGCCGCATGAGAAAGCAAGCCTGCTTCACGCACAGAAAAAATCAATCTGACATGAAAGCTTTCCAGTGACTGAGGGTGACATCCACAAGGTCGTCTCTAGCAAAGGTAATCTCACCTCTTGCAGGGCTGGATGCCCATTTTATCACAGGCATTAAGTAGTGCAGCCCCTGCTGCCTGCAAGCTGTAAACAGTGGTACTCCAGGGAGCATCCCCTAGCCTGCCAGCATCCTGGGGTGCCCACAGCACTTCACTGCTCTACTTTCCAGCTCTGGCTACATCCCTTTGTCCCACCCTCTGCTTGTGTCCACATTATGCAGTGTGGAACACCCCAGAGCTGCCTCAGTGGCCATACAGCAACTGGGCCCTACCTGGGAGCAGCCAGCATACCAAAAGGAGCACTCCTTGAGAATGTGCAGCCAGAAAGCACATCTAGAAATTAAAGGTTCTGCAGTCATGCACACAGGAGAAGAGTTTCCTTGTCTGCATGCCTCAGTTTCTAAATTCTCCAAGTGGAAAGGCTGAAAGTTTGTTCACACAATCAATGCGAGGCTTAAGCTGGGTGTGAAGCATTTGTGCTGGCAGCAGCTCTGCCTAGAAATACCAGGAAGGTACTGAGGAGGGCTCCAAGGACCAGCCCACACAGTGGCTGAGGTGGCCTGCACAGTGCCCCACCAGCATAGGTTAAGGCTGGTCGATGCGTCCATACCTGTAGCTGTTGTAAAAGATGCAAGAACAGCCCAAATAGCCTAATGGGAACAAAGAAGGAGCTCAGAGCCTTGCTTCTTGACCAGACGGCCTGCAGTTCTTTGCAGAGAGCAAAGCTAAACTTTAGGTTGAGTTCACAAGCCATTGCTCCTTTTGTCATCACAAAGCGTTGTGAGAAACGTATACATTTAATTTAGAGATCATCTGTTGAGCTGAGCATTGTACAGAGCAAGAGACACTCCATGCCACCAAAGCAAATCCCAGGCACTGCATCTGCAGAGCAGGGGACACAATGCCAGGCAGCAGCGGCCCACGAGGCCTCCACCACCCTCTTATCCAAGGGGTGCTTGGGAGAAGGATTTCTAGCAATGCCTCCCCCTTCTGCTTTCACTTCTGTAGGAGGTCACTTCCACCCCCATGTGCGCCACAGAGCCTCAGTTCTCAGGGCATCACCAGAAGGATGCTCACTCGCTGATAGAGCAGATGAGCCCTGCCTTCCAAAACATCGATGTGGCTATAAGTCAGAGATCAGAGAAGAAAAGCTAAAAATATTTTGCCACTTACAGACAGAGATGACTACCAAAAAAACGCTTAAAGTTTCAACAGCAGTGTGAAGACTATCATCATCTTTTTCCAGAGAAGTTTATCATTTTCTTCGGAGAATAAACTCCTGTAGCGTTACCTCTGTATGCACAAGATGACGGCGTACTCAGCTAGTTCCTGCACTCTACATGTTTCCAGCTGAAAGGTCACAGAAGACGAAAGGATGACTGAGCATTGCAAAGAAAGGAAGGAGTGCTTGATGCTGTTGGGGCACTGCTGGTGACATGGTGGGTCCGAGGGAAGCTCTGCCAGGACACAAAGAAACCAGCAGCTCTGTTGATGGAGACCCCCCTGCCAGCATTTCAACACTGGAGGGCTGTGAATAAGCAGCTTCAGGAAACAACATGTTCCAAGACCTGACAAAAGAGCATTTCTAACATTTCAGTAACCTGGGAGTCAGACATTTTTTTCAGCTTTGGTCACTATTTCAGTAACATACTTCAGATGTTTTGCTTCTCCTCTTAACACCAGAGCCAGCACACAGCATAGCCAGACACTTGCAATATGCAGCATCACGGACAGACACCAGTGGAGTACTGCATATACAATGGAAAAAATGCAGTGGCAACAAATACACATCTATATATACACACACACATATTGACATTCAGGTGGGCATGTGCAGCTGGGGCTTTCAAGGCTGACATGTTATTTACTCTTCTCCTGGCCTCAGAACACTTTCCTTGGAATTCAAAAATCGGTGTTTCAGATGAGCCTGGAGCAGGGAATTCACTGACTGTGAAGCAGCTCTGACAGCCTGCTGCTCACCCGGTTTCCCAGCTGACACAAAGCAAACACCACCTTCATCTACAGGCCAATATACTTGACCTTCGCATCTCCTAGATAAATGCTCAAATAACAAGGGAAGAGCAGGGAGGATTCAGGGAGAAAACAGTCCATGCACAACTCTGTTGAGCTGCCTGGTCGCTACGCCCTACCATGGGGGTGATCTGGGAAGCTTCTTGATGGTTTGCATGTCAACTGTGAGAGCTCGCTCTGTCCTCACCTGCACAGAAAGCAGTCCTGAAGATTCCAGAAGCTAAAGCCATGCCACCCGCCAGGAAGAGGAGCACATCTTCCTACCTGTCTGGCCAGTGTGGAGCTTCAAAGCCGAGCACAGCTCACAGCAATTTCATTTGTGCAAAACTCTGGCTAGGAAGCAGCAGCTGGTGCCTGGCATACTGTGAGGTATTTGGCCGTGTGCTGGCAAGCACACCTGTATGTGGGGCTCCCAAACTGATTGGAGAGCGCACAGCTCTCCCCATCTGGCAGCAACCCTCATAGCACAGAGGGGAACTGAGGGTTGAGGAAGCATGGTGTTCTTCCCTGACCAACTTCATCATAAAACAGCTGGGAAGGAAGTCAGTGTAACTTGGGGTTCCATTTGCAGGCATGCAATTTGATTAATCTTTTTTCTCCTTTCAATCATCGCCCATCATGTAGGGCACAAAGTGGAAATGGTTTTGGTCTTCCTTCATTAGCTACATTAATTTTTAATTGAGAGCCATACTCTTACCATGACAACCAAGGAGATGGATGGATTTGATTCTAACTTCATTCAAACATCCTCTGGCTGAGCTTTGAGCAGTTTGTATTGGCTGGGACTAAAATACAAAACAATCTGCCAAATATTCTCCCCACTCAGAGTATTTGTGCACCTTTGCATATAGGATCTCCCCCATTCAAGAGAATCCTCACTAGTTGCTCTGATCCCCATGCTGCTCACAGTGGATAGATACAGAGCAAGCTGCATTGAGTTGAGCCCCGTGTCTTAGTAACCATGGCAGTGTGTGGCTTCTTTTCCTGAGGTATAAATTTTCCACTGGTCACACCTGTGGCCAATAAGGCCTGAGGGAAGAAGCTGTAGGAAAGCAGGTCATTAACTGAGCAAACACAAAATGATGCCATGAGGAAGCACTTGGCAGAGACACAGCCACGCTCTCCTGCTTTCCTGTGCCCCTAGCAGCAGGGGCACTGCCTTCACACTCCAGCCCCATGGGCAAGACACTGCAATAGCCTACCACGGCCAGGGCAGAAACGTAGGCTCGCTTTGCCATGGCTCAGGGTCGCTGCTGTTTGAGTTTTGGGGGCTGAAGGGAGTTGCCTGACGGCAGGGCCAGGCACGGGGCCGACCCGCGAGTGCCGGTCTCACCACCTTCCTCCTCACGGCAGATGCTGGCTGAGCTCTGCAAGAGCAGGGACACACGACTGAGCGAAGCTGTGTGCGGGACCGGCCCCCATGACTGGGGCTAAATGAAACACTTCACCGTCTGGCATATCACTCCGTTTCCCACGGATGGCACAAATAGTCACTGTGCGATGTACAAACACCGGGGATCTATTATTGGCACCTCTCCTTTGCTTGCCATAGTGACGTCCAACCCAAACGCAAGTGTTAATGCCCTTATAAGGCTCCCAGCACAAATTTAAATTTTTTATCCTTTGGCCGATGATACAAACTGCAATCTCAGTAGCATACGGCATGGGGAGGTGGGAGATTTTCTTGGCTCTGTGGTGAGAGAGAGAAATTAAAAAGGAGCCTACAATGCTGAGTCACTGTGACAAATAACTTACTATGGCATACATTCAGGGTTTAGCAAAGAGGCAGCTGAGAGTGAGTCAGTGACTGACTAGTGCCTCCTAGATTTTCCTCCTTGGGAAAGATTCAATTCAGTGTAAGGAAGAGATGGCAAAAGTATTTCTCAGTGTTACCATTACCAAGTTGCTATCGCTAATTACACACACGTGGTTAAAACCATCAAGTTCCATTGTGTAATACACGCCTTCTGTTTGCTATATAACATCACCCATCACAGAGCAGTAAGGCCCATTACAAGTACTGGTTTTGAGATACAGAAAACTTGGCCAAACTTCAAGTGTTTGGCAGTGTCAACTCAAGCACCTCCCTTCTTTTGGTTGCTCAGCTTCACAGTCTTATCCGCATCCTATTTAGCTCTCTGGCTGAGTAGTCTGTAGCACCATTTACACCAAAATAGACAGTTTTGTGATCAAAAAAGACCAAGTGCAAAATGGATACAGTTTTGTGGAAGAACGTGTAAGAAGGTCACAGTCCACCAAAACACCTAGTCCCAGTAAAGTCAAATTTGCATGTGCTGAATCACAGCCCAAGTTATTCTTGTGTCGTTCTGGGTTTTGATGTTTCTAACCCCCTTCTCCTTCTGCTCAGGCAGACAAGTTCTTGTCCAGCACCCCAGATCTGGGAGGAGAGCAAGAAGCAGGTCTGCATGATATCCTCTCCCCTCACCGCAGGTCCCATACCTGCCCATGTGAGAGAAGAAATAATAGAAAGAGTTTCCTGTCAGGAAGGGGCTGTTTACAGCTTTTCAGCTGTCTGTACACCCCCTTTCCCTTCCACCTGCTGGTTGGGGCTGCAGTAAGAACTGCACCAGCCAGCATCTCTCCATTTGTGCCTTGTTTCTCCTACATAGAGAGGTATCACTGGGTAAGCCCTGAAATTCTTCAGATACTATGCTAATTTGTACATGATGGGGAAAGAATATAACTGCTCCCAAGCAGACCACAACCAGCTAGAAAGAATTTCCTACCATCCTCTTCCACATGAGCCACAGGGTTCAGCCTGGCAGTGGAAACGTCTTGCCTCAAGTAATTCCAGTTGGGATACTGCAGTCAAGCCATCCCTTCTGAGCACAAATAAAGGCAGAGAATAATCCATTGTTCACTCAAAATGTTAATTAGCGAGTGAATTATGCTCATACTGCTCCCAGTCGAAGACTGACTGCTGAAGAAATGTAATTAGGTAGTTATATCTGTTGTCTAGCTTATACGAACTACAGTGGTCCAGTTGATTGCGAATGAGTTCATAGAGCTGGTCAATTATTTGTACACGATGCTTTTGTTTGTTTCTTAAACAAAAATGCCTTTCCCCTCTCCTAAAACAAACCTTTCTTGAAAAATAGTGATATCATCAACAATTTCACGGTCTTTTTTTAGCTGAGTGCGTCTCTTTCCAACTGTGAGACAAAGGGCTTCCTTATTTCCACCACAACCCTACCAAGTGCATTACAAACCCCACGAGAGAGCGCCTAGCATGTCCCAGAGCTGCCATGTGATCCTAGGCAAGAGGGTACAGCTGAGATCCCCAGAGTCTTAAGGAAGAATTGGCTTTAAAGATCACACGCTGACCCTGCTTTTAAGAGCAGCAAATCCATATAATTTCAAGGAAAAAAAAAAAAAGAAATCATTTGTGTTTTCCTTCATGTGTCTGTGAAGAGCAGCTCTCAGATCTGACCTTTCCAAAATGCCTATCAGTGATCAGCTGTAAAACAAGAGATCTCTGTAATATTTTTCTAAAGCAGAGTGAACAGCAGCCAACTTCCCATAGAGAAGGAGGAGGATTTTCTCAAACTAATTTTATTTCCTTATCTTTAGTCATCTGCTGAAAAGAAAACACTAAATATATTCCTCAGTCTACTCCTTCCAGTGATAGCTCGAAGGAGTAAAGAACCATATGCTCCTTCAGCTGATCCATACTGTCTCCATGACAATGCAGTTTACAAAGTTTGTTCCTGACAGCTCTGTAGTACGTGCTTCAGCTGCTCACATTTTGGGGCATGAGGATGGCTGGCAGCGGTGGCGCTGGTGGCTGCTACTGCAGTGCTTGGGCATGCCCACCAGTGGCTCTGGTCAAGCAGTGCTTCTGCCCAAACCTCCCAGCCCCATGAGCAGTGCCCACCAGCGAGCTCCAGCTCCAGTGGTGCAGCTCAGCCTGTGGCACCGTCTGGAAGCTGATGCAGCCAGTCCCTCCAAATTCCTTACGAGCTTTCATGTGTTCAATGCCTTAAAAGGAGAAAGGTTTTCACCTCATTTTAGCCAATCAGAAAAATCTCGGTGAATTTACACAGAAAAAAAATGTGTTCTCCTCATTAAAGTGCTCTTGGCCTTTGGGCAAGGTGAATCTCCTGGATCCTCCCAGGAGCACAGCAGAGCCAGAGCTGGAGCCGTGCCACATCTTTCCTCTACATTCCTCCAATCCCTTCGCATCCCTATTTCATTTACAACGTACCACACGGCGCATAGAAAATGGACTTCACCTCCAGCCAGCCCAGGCAGGACACTCAACTTACTGACTGCTGTGCTGGACAAGATACCTTATTCTATGATGTAACAGAACAGAAGCATTCAGGAACAGGCTGTGCCTGAGCTGCAGGCCATCAATTGGCAGCCTCCACCTCAACAAGCGCAGAAAGACGTGATATTGTTATTTTCAGAGCCTGTGTATTTCACTATTCCCCAATCAGTACAATAGCTGTCAGCACTCCTGTTTTGAATTTCACACACTTGTTTGATCAGAAACCAACAGAAATACATAACTGGCTGTGGTGGAGCATGAGATTCAGTTCTTTCTTATGAAGGAGTTACCCAATTTGTATGTCACAGATCAGGTTGTCTCCATGCAATCATTTCTAAAAGCAACCACGGTACATATTTAAGAGCAGAAATAAAAACTTCAGCTGGCTAAGACTGAAAAAAGAAAATAAATATATATATACACACACACACACACACACATATATATATACACACATAAATACACATAAGCCTAACACTCATTTGAATTGTCAGGGTGAAACATTTAGAAAATAATTAAATTTTAAAATCTCTAATCCCACCTCCATCGCTATAGAATGGCCTACACAGCTGAATTCCCATAGGTTTGCCACCTGTTTTGAGTTCTACCAGCCTGGCACTCAGCAGCAAGAAGCTTAATCATGCTAGAGGGTTCCCCACCTGCAATCTCTGCTGCCCCTTGGAGCACGGAGCCCAGCAAGGACCTTAGGGCTGGGGAGAAACACTGTTCACTCCTTCAGAGTGGCCAGGCCTGGGACACAGCTCACAAGATGTCTCAGCATTCCTTTGACGTATACAGATATATGCCAAGTTCTAATTATGCTTGACTGTCTTCTAGAAATTCAGGCTTCTTTTCCCCCCCTCCTCCTTGAATATGCCAGATTTCTCCTGAATTCTATTTATGGGCTGAAAAATGAAGGCTTGTCTAATTAGAGATGATTCTCCTCTTATTCCTTCACCCCCTATACCAGGAGCTAAGACAACTTCTGCCAAAGAGGACTGGCATCTAGACTAGTTCCTAGCATTATGCAGTGGAGGGATGTGCACTGCACAGGAACAAGCTTCCACGGAGAACGAAGACAGCTTGGAGTCACAGCTTCCTTTCAAGCCTATGAAACCCATGGATTTCTAGAGACTTGGCCCCCCAGCACAAAATACCCCTCTTTGGGGGTTGGGGAGTGGGGGGGGGGGGGGGGGAGAGCTAGGGCTCTGCTGATCTCTCCAGTTAGCAGGAAGGAGCACAGGACCCAGCACGCCACATGCTTTGGAGGCACTACTCAAAGATATTTGGTGCCTTTGGAGGCTCCCCAGGGACTGCCAACATAAAAGATTTAACTTGCATGCCCAAACATCAAGTAAACGCTGTCTATTAAGAAGTTTAACGGAGGAAATACTTTCCAGACACAAAAGCCTTTTCTATGGGAACTGCTGCTCTGTAGGATGTCAGACACATAATGCTGGTGCCATAAGTGTCACTTTCCAGTAGTTTCATTCAGAAAATATATGATGGATGTCTAGAAAAGCCAATGAAATATATATTCCTTTTAATTATCCTTATCCATGCTGCTTTCTCCAGGGCTTTGAGGAACATGCTTGAGGAGGATCTTTGAAGACTCGTGCAAAACCAATCTCTTTGGCTTTGAGGGCTGAGAAAAATCACAAAACTCACCATATCTCACCAGAGGGCAAGAATGGAATTCAGCCCTGGGAGACAACACTTGCACGTGCCTGGCACTGCCCTGGCTGGCGGTTTAGGGACAGGCGTGACCCAGGGGCTTATCAGGCATCTTTCCCAGAAAAGAACCCAGCCCAGGGCCTGGCAAAAGAAAAAAAAAAAAATAAAATAAAATAAAAATTAAATTAAAAAAAAAATAATCAAAAACAAACAAACAAAAGACTGTCAGAACACACATGAGAGTTGCTCACTCCTTGCTGGATAGTTCATATCAGATGCCCACAAATACATGACAAGGGACAACAACAATCCTGAAGACTTCGAAGTCTGGAGAAGCGATTTGGACAAAGCAAATACTAGTGTCCTCATTCTGCAGGGCGATTAATTGGTTTTATTTAACTGCTTCTGGCTCTCTTCAGTCAATAGGGAGAGTTATATACCTCCAGTGGATGATCCAAATCAAGTGGGATTGGAAACCCTGGACTTATACCTTTGCAAATCTTTAGACTGCTATGGGCTTCTTGGTTTAGCTCTGTTCATTAAATTAATGGTTATCAAGCTTGAGTCACTGGGTCAGAGCTCACCAATGCTGGACTGAAAGTGATAATGAGTGCCTCGAGGAGAACTTGAGACCCTCCTGGAAAACCAGGTCAAGACCCCTACAGAAGCAACAACCCCTCATTTTTGCTATATTACTTTCATATTTTATGGTCACCAAGAATGTTTTTCCCACCCTCTTGTTATGCTAGTGCCTGGAGTGGGCTGTTTGTCCCCCCAGCAGAAAATAAAGAGTCACAGCAGCACCAGAGGGTGTGGGGGCAGATGCTTTTTGGGCATCAGAACTGGCAGTTTTTAGAGCCTCCGAATGAGTAGGCAACTGTGCTGAGGCTCTTTCTCCCACCACAAATCACGAAGCCAAATATCTCAGCTGCACGGCATGTCTGCAGGAGCTCCTCCTCCAGTACTGGCTTGTGTGGGAAGGGCTCTGCTGGCACGCAGCTCATCTGAGCACTTGCGTGCCTGTGGACAAAATTAAGGCAAGCCTCTGTGCACATTCAATATACATGGGCAAAGCCCTCCTTAGAGCCTGCCTGGCTTCACAACAGCAACCTGAAGCACTCTGAGCATTGGGGCTACATGCAACCAGCCAACTTTGGATACCAATGCTTGGGAAGTTCCATGCAGGAGCAGGAAGACATGGGGATTGGGGCACCAGAGAGCAGAAGTTTCCTTTTTTTCCTCCTCAGAAGGAAAAAAAAATTGGCTAAAGGCAGTAGAAACAGATGTACTTATGTATCCCATACACTATAAAAGAAAAGCCCTTCCAGCAAAGCAGATGGGTTTAAGTGCCATTTAAAGCAACTTCTGCTTCACCCAAGGAAGCCTCACACAAGCTTTACATGTGGGTTACACAAGTATTTTAAACAAAAAGTCTCTGGCTACAAATCTCTAACATCACATGAAGCTTTCCTTGATGAAAGCTCATCAAGTGGAACCAAGGAAAACAGCCCCAACACCCCCAAACAGTACCCTTGACTTCAAGCTTCGTGGGAGCAGAACGCAGTTCTGCAGTGATGCTGCTTCCTTTTCTGCTCACATCTTCTGATACCCTAGCCCCGGAGGAACATTTTTAGGAACACATAACAGCGTGGGTTCATTCTCCTCAATTGAGAGAATCATTGTGCATACACGAGGTGAAGAAAATTCCACAAATGAGCCACCACCCAAACAGATGTTGTCATGATAGATGTCATGCCTATGAACTTTTCAGTGGACAGAGTTGAGCCACAGGTTTGGCAGTAGTCTCACATACCTTGCTCCATATTAATTTTCCTCAAGGATGAGAAGAATTAGAACAGCACAATATGTTTCAGAAGCTCACCCTTTTCAGCCTTTTTTTTTTTTTTTCTTTTTCCTTTTTCTACAATCATGTACTACAGACTAGAGTCATAACCAATGTGTATTTCAGGCCCATGCACAGGTAGGAACATGGAAGATGGGTAACGTCTACTTCCCGTTCTCTTCATGGAGAAGTTGCTACGTACAGAAATGAGTGGAGTTGTTTTCTCACATCCAGTCAAAGCATGACTTAACAGCCAAAAGCTCAGTAAAACAAAGCAATAGAAAAAAAAGAACACTAAGCCTTTGTCAGCCTGGTCGATGTAGGTAGGTGAAAGATGAGTTTGGACAAGGTTAGAGAGTGAAATGTCATGAGCACCAGATTCCAGGAGAACCAGAACTGGTTTACTGTGCTAAACTGAGGAAAGCACACACAAGCTACAGCTGAACAGAAACACAGGGTAGACTAAAGTGTTTTTATAAGAAAAAAATAAAGGCCTAAGGAAAGAGTGACTCAAGACAAAAAGCTCCCAGCAGTAAAAGGAAGGCTGCAGCTTTAGCTCATTGCTTAAACCAATGTTTGAGAGAAAAAAAAAAAAAAAAAAAAAAAAAAAAAAAAAGCCTGGTACCAACAGAAATAGGACCCGCTCAACATACCTGCTGGTGGCAATGCATAAAGTACTGAAGGATCACATCTTCTGCAGAAAAAAGCATCCCTGCTAGAGAGCTGCTCCATCTTCTCACGTGTACAAGCGTCCCCACCACCAGCACTCATTTATTTCTGTCAACAGGGTACACTTGAGCCTTCTCCTGTGAGCACTTACACCTGTTCCCTGTAAAGGTGGTGATGGTTCTCACACTCTTCTGGTGTTGTCAAGTAGTCTAGGGATCAGCTGGCCCTTTATGAACCATGGCTGGTAATTGTTCATGCCTGCTGGGTACCCCACCTGCTCAGCTTTGGATCTGCCCCATTCAGAGTCCAGTCCCACAGCTCCCAGCAGGGTTGGAGTGAAAAAAACACAACAATCAATGGACCAACCAAACAACAACAACAAAAAAAAACATTGCAGTGTTTGTGATTAAGAGAGATGGAAATTTTTTGCAGCTGTCAATCTAAATATACCTGCCTTGCTTGATCTTGTGATCTGTGTTGCTTGATCTTATGGAGTCTGCAGTGGTGGATGAGAATGTGGCTTGGGAATAGGCATGGGTGTGTTGAAAAAACTAATGAAGCTAAAAGCTTTTACACATTTCAGACAAAAAATGCAAGAAAAAGAGATGTCTGGAAGAGGTTCTTTTTGTTTTTGAATTTGTTTTTCTTTAAATGAATGTATTTTAATTTAGCAACTTTCTGTATGAAAGCATAGACCCCTTCTGTTGCGCAGATCAATGCGGCTTGTTCTAAGATATTGTTTTGATCATAGATGAGTTTGTACAGGTGTAATTCTTCTCATCCCAGTGTAAATACTCCTGATATGCACCTTTCAACAATATGATGAAGCCTGAGCTGGGACTAGCTCCTCAGTCTCTTTGTTGGCTTTAGAAAACGTTGTAAACAGCTTTGCTTGGTTCTAACAGAATAGGGACGTGCAGCAGAGTTCTTTTAATGCATGTTTATTGTGATATGCAGTCCTGAAATGCACGCCCCAGTGTAAATAGCCACTCCTTCAAACAAACTGGAAAATCATTACTGAGAGGGTATAGGACAATAGTAGAGCACATAGATGAATGCGCTGTACTTAGTTCGTGTAAGCTTAAGGTAAATTAAATAATACAGATGAACGACAAACTCAGTGTTTTATTCAGAAGGAAGAAAATGAGGGGTGGTTAAAGCTGGCATCAGGGTGATGTAGAAGTTCCTAAGGAAAGGAGAGGAAAAAAAACAACATCAGGGATGTTCATAGTGGAAAGAAGGAGGTGTGAAACACCGGAACCTCAGAGAAAAATCAGATTTAGGTACGCAGGAGTCAGATCTCTGGTTTGAGGAAAAAATGCAGTTATAACAATGCCATCAGAAGGGTTTGGACAAAGCTGGAGAACAACTGAAACTAAGGCATGAAGAAAGGAGAGCGGTTAAATACCAAGACACAATCAGATATCATTTAAATGTGATGTTAGTTTTTGGATCACTAACGTAGAAAATACTTAGGAAATAATCAGGTATACGAAGGCAAAAGAAGATTTCATTACAGGGCATTTGCAGAGCACTCATTGGTTTCAGTGGAGAAAGCATTCCGGTTATTTGCCTTAGTCTGAGGCTCCACAAAACGTTAAGACTTGCAGTTTGTGCTCCCAGGGATGAACAAGGTCCTTTCCTCTGTCTAGTTTAGCCCATCTGTTTTAAGGAATCAGAGTATTAACCAGGGTTTTCTCTCTGTTGGATTACAAAAAGAAAAAAGGTTGGTATGGAGTCAAATCAATGGTACTATTTTGCTTGCTTGTTCTTCTGTACTTGAGAAATAGTGGGGAAGCTTGATGTTGTCGGATGTCTGGAGATGTCCGTCATAAGCTGGGGAGGGATGGAACTTGTAGTCTTAACTCGGGTGACAAATAGAATTGAATCCATAACAAGAGGAGGAAATCCTTGCAGGTTTTTATTTCCAGATGTTCATTCAAACATTTGAGTTAAATGGTGTTAGCATAGAAAACAAAAAGAGCTTAAAATGGTCTAACCAAAATCACTCTTAATCAGGTTTTGTTTCCATGGCACCTTTGATGTCATAAGCCTAATAGCTCCCCAGTGATCCATAGAGTCTTCCAGGAAAAAAAAAAAAAAGAAAAAGGCTAGACAACCTGAATGCCAAATGTTGAACACATGCTTAAAAATATCCTTTCCGAAAAGTTTTCAGGCCTCCCTTCTCTTTTAAGAATTAAGGGAAACCAAAAATCAAACCAGGAATTCCCCACAAACACCCACCCACCCTGCGCATCGCCGGAAATCTGTGCACGGCGGTTTGAATGCATGGAGCCCTACAGATATAATATTAAACTGCAAAGGAAATGCATAAATAGGCTGCTATAAAAATAGCTGTAAAACACTTTTTTTTCTTTTTCCTTTTTTTTTTTTTTTTTTTCATTCTACAGATGCAATATTTCAAGAAACATCTTTCTGTCAAAACTGAAGCAGATTGTGGTGTTCAGCAGCACATTTCTTTGCTAGGGAAACATTCTTGGTGCAGTGTTTTTGCTATTCGTCTCATGTTTTTTCCAAGGATTTTCTAATTAATCATGGTGCTGATGGATGATGGCTGTCCTACTATGGCTGCTATTAACACACACAAGTCTTGCCAGAGGTAAAGTAGATGTAATTTGCTTTTATTTAAAAGCTTTTGCTCAATGATGTTTTTACGGCCTGATCTGGCATTTGTGGTCAAGCAACATTCCCAGACCCTTCTGCCTTCAGGATCCTTATCCAATTCTGTAAGAGCTTTGCTTCTCTTCTGCTTTTCTGGTCACTGCGCACTGGCTGAGCAGAGATGTATTGCTCTGCCTGGTGCTTTTGGTATGGATAGCAGAGGGTCTGAAGCTTCAGAGGGCAAGATGTGTGGAATATTGCTGCTGGAGAACTTAAACGTCAAGACTCATACTAGAAATAAAAGCAAAATCCTAATCCGGATTGGAATCTTTGTATCATTGAAGGTATTGAATGTAATGATCCACCAAATCCACCAATTTGAATGGGAAGAAGAGCTTAAAAGTTCAACTTTCAAAATGGAAGTTTATAAAACACTGCTTAAGAGGTGCCAAACGTGTATGTCAAACAATATGGATATAAAATGTGATATGAACAATGAAAACGATGCTGCTTCAAAATAAAATCCAGCAATCAAATATTCTTTTGCTAGAATAGCAAAATGAATCAACGTTCTACCCTTCCCAGGGCTGAATTCCACAATGTATACGGAGTGAGTCTGGATGGCATCAAATGAGCCAACATAGCAGCTAACTGTAATAATAACCTTTCTAGCAAAATAAATAAGCTTGTCATGTTGACATGCTTATCATATTTTCAAAAGGATATTATCTAATAAAATATCAAGTGTTACTTAAAAAGTGTGTTACCTCTCTCTATAAAAGTATTTGCACTAAAATCACTGTGCTAGTGAATTACTCTGAACGTTTCATGTTCTAACACAGTGTGACAGAGTCTACTACGCCTTAAAGCACTTGTCAGTGTCAGAATTTGGCCCCGTCACACTTTCTCCAAGAAGAAATATAGTGGCTGGTCTATTTTGGTTTGCAACAATAAGTTAATAAATAAAAACACAGATTCCAAATTAAAAACAAAACTGAAGGAAAACAAGGCACACGTAATTCCAAGTGCAGTAAATACAGATTACTTTTCTTGTTTAGGTTACTGGCTTGTTTGCCTGGCCTCTTTGTGAATGAGAAAATGAAACATACTGTACTATATTAAAAATCGGGAAAAAGAATATTTTGTTTTTATAATGCCTTTTTCCCTACTTGTCTTGTGTGTTTTGTATTTCGTGTGATGGGACCGATTCGTTCAGATATTTATGTGCTATTAATTGTAATTCCTTTTCGTAACAAACATCAGAACTTTGATCTCTAGGAACTTTTCCAGGTCAAGTTTTCAGATGAAACACCCAACCATCCATACACAGACCTGTGTACAAGTTTTAGTATGCTTCCATTTGTCCTTCTTTAAAACAAACTTCTCCAGACAGAAGAGACTGACAGGCGCATGGAAGACCACTTTAATCTACTCCTGCAGTCAGAGCAGATATATGAAGTGTAGCACAAACTGGAGGCAAGCCTTGGAACGGTGCTTCCCAGAGTACTGCTGGGTATGAGAACATTCCTCAGTAGTGAGTTCAGAAGAGAAGGATGGTGAAAAACAATATTAATCTGTGCGGCTGCTGTAGGGAAGAATTGACAGCTGAGCTTGGTGGATGCTGGTTGCTGATACGCTGACAGGCAGTGCTGGGTATGGCATCTACAGGTCACCGCCAAGCGGAGCACGCCCCACCACTCAGCTCATATAAGCACATACACCATCGATCTTGTGCAGTTGTTGTACCTGCCTTTTGTCTGGAAAATGAGCCGCTGATTAAAGACAGGGGCTGGGAACTGTAGGGATCCACGACTGCAGCAAGTGGGAACCGCAGATTCTTTGGGGTGTTGAAGAGCGTGTTGTTATAATCCCTGCTCACACCCTACGTCACACGCTGCCTTGTACTAACATTTAATTTTTTCTGTGATTGGAAATGGAATGCAATCTTTAAAAGAAAACCGGCTCTTACTAGAAGCTGTTAACTTCTCCATCCTGAAAATAATATTCTCCTCCTTTCTTCTAATTAGTCATAATTCCTCCTTCCTCAGATTTGTCTCTCTCACTCCCATGTTCTTTTTCTCTTATGACTAACAGGTTTTAGGAATGAACTTCAGACGAGTCTGAAAGAAAAAAATCTCTTCCAGGATGGCTATTTTTCCATTAACTCCTACAATCATATACAGCAGGCAGTTCAGAAAATTGGTCATAAGAAACACACTGCTCCGTCTCCACATTACCCTTTCAGCTGCAGCTCCAGGTAGTAATCAGTGTCAGCATAGCAGCAGACTTCAGCCAGCACCACTTCCTTCAGGATCCATCCTCAGGACTGGTTCTTGCAGCACAAATTCACCCTCACCAAAAGAAGACGTCCTTAACCAGCTCACCACTGTTCTCCATTCTTGGTCAAGACCATTGTTAGTTAGTTGTTTGGATTCTTTTCTTCCTTACCAGAATATTGCTTTCCCTCAAATCCGTCCTCTCTTTGCTTCACACAGGTAACAGCTCTTTTCTTTACCACAGTGTGTTTCTTCTGAGGAGCCCAGCTCAGTCTAGAGCAGTAGGTTACCTTCCAAATAGCTCTCCTTGCTTTTACCCACTCTCCTCCCTTTCCTCCCCTCCATCCAATCAGCAGAGTCATTCCGACATTAAAGATAAGCAGTTTTTTCAGTCTCACTCAGCACTTCCATCCAAGTCAGTTAAACCATCTAGGTTTCCTATCCTCTTTTTTTTTTTTTTTTTTTAATTTACCTTTAATCTACAGTTTGACCATAGTTCCCTTTTACGCATTTTGGGGACATGGTTTCTCGCATATATTGTTCTTCTGCCCTGAAGTTCAGTGTAAGATCAAATATTCAGAGGTGCTCCCAATTACTCCAGATTTACCTCACAGTAATAGAGAAAAATCTGGACTCAAAATGACAGGATTTATGGGGCTGTGATGTCTGTGTCACTGGTTTTATTGTTATTTGCATGTGCCATAGTTCCCCTGATGAAAAGCACGTGTCTCTGATTTACCAAGCAGTCTTTAACCTCAGAGTCAGCTTTTTATTCCATAGACCCATAAAATGTACCTAAGGAGAAAATAAGGGCCAGGACTGACATAAAAGTGAGCTGAACTGAAGCAGCTTCAGACTCAGCAGTTCCTGACTGTTTTGCTTTGCATAGGATTGTAAAGCTCCCCAAGCTGGAAGAGACTCACAGGTATCATTTTTTTTGGATCTCTCCTTTGCAGATGTTTGGTGGCACAAGGAGAAGCAGGGTGAAACTCAGAACACATTCATATTAATTGCTTATTTGGAAATTAAACACAAAGTATCTAGAAAACCAAGAGAGTGGAAGATACTCAGCTCAGCACACTCCTCATCAAAGAGGTGCATACCAAGCACAGGGCAGATCCCACTGCAGCACCTCACTTCATTTAAAAAGTTCTTGTCTAAAGAGTAAGGAAAGATGATCTGTGATCCTCGGGCTGTGCTCCTGGTTCTGCACAAAATTCCTCCACATATAGAAAAAAAAGGAAAACAAAACTTTGGGGAGATTTCCAGCAGGGTACGCCATGGATCCAGGAGCGTGGTGTGATTTATAGAAACCACTGCTCCGGCCAGGACACTGCTGCGTCTGCTGTTTCAAAAGCCCTGCTTTATTTACCTTCTGAGTATGAAGAGTCTCTCCTCGTGTGCCTTCACTTACACTTGCTGCTTGGAGCAGAACGGCTGGTTGGCTTCTGTGCAGAAAGATTGGGAATGGCCGTGAGTGTGAGGGCAGCCCGCGGCTGTGAGATGGCCATCTGGTAAAAGAAAGAAAGAAAAATCACAGGGCAGTAGGCTGGGGCTGCTGCTTTTAAAGTTTCACTATACGCAGGATTTCAGCAACATTCTCCCCATTTTAATGGCCTTATGTAACAAAAATCATTTTTCATGTGTTCAGGCCACTTAAAGAGCTGCAGTGTATCTGCGCCGTGGTTTGTCCATGCTACAAATTTTTCCTAAAATATGCTCATAAGAGGGAATGTTTTTTCTCGTGATGGCTTTTGTGCTTGCTGCCTCTAGCTGTGCTCCAAGTGCCTTTCTGCAGAGAGGTCTCCATTGCTCAAGAAGTAGCAGCTGAATGGCCAGCTTGCAATTCAGAGTGCTGAGGAAACCTATGCTCAGTGCCTCAAGGTAAACTGGGGGCTGGCAGCAGCAGCTGAACAGCCAGATGAGACACCAGCCCAGCACGGCTGGGAAAAAGGGCAGCATGGACCTCTGCGACAGATCGCTGTTTGTCACAGCTGAAGTCATTCCAGCTCACCAGTCACAGCCCCTTGCATCTCCGTTGTCACTGAAACAACATACTTCTGCACGGTCTCAGCTGTACCTAGATAGCTATAAACACAAATTACGGCTGCCGTACGGCCCCTCTGCATTGCTGGCAAGGTGACATGAGGTCTACACTGAATAAACATTGCTGAAAGTTTTTCAAAGGTGCAGGCTTTGGGACTTTGGACAATAGATTATCTCAATTAAATGTAGTTGCTTGTGGGGTTTTTTAAATTTATATCGCGTCATTTTCTGCTGCAAGCGGGAAAGTGGTACGCAAAACATGAGTAGGTCAGAGAATAACAGTAGATCTGGTGGTATTGCTTCTTTGGATTGGTGCCTAAGCAGTCTAAATCACATATACACATGTGGCATCACTAGATGCCAGATTACAGAAATGGAGAATTACATACGCTTTTTTAGTAATTAAAATTTCCTTTGTATTTGCTGCCTTTATTAGGAGTCCCTGAGCCCTCTTAATTCCCACTGTTAGAATCCCTGCTGCCTATTTTTAATATTCTTGCAATTTAAATACATTTTTCACACTGCTTTAAGGACCTTATATGAATAATATCCAAATAAACACAAAACAGTGAATCACATAACTTTTGGATACTTTACATGCAAGTTCTACGAATTCAGGTCATGGAGTGCGGTGAATTTATGAAGATGCTATACTGGCTTCTAAGGCCAATTAAACAAACAAAACAAAAAAAAAATGAAGGGGATTTCTTTAGCTGCTTTGCAACAGAAGAGAGTTTGCTTATTTCGTTTGCATGTTGCTCACTGGTGGCTCCCATCTAGCTCCACTCAGCTGCCCATCCCCATGAGCTAGACCTTGCCATTTGCATTTTAGCACTGCCATAATGCTGTGGCTGTGGGAAACAGCCAGAAGAGGCCGTTGGTTTTAAAAGAGCAAAACTCCATATTGCCAGGGAGGGCTGGAACAACAGCATACTGTTTGCTCTGCTGTGAACCAGTCCCTGCAAGCAGTGCTCATTTCCACCGCTGAAGTCAGGAGAAGGCCATAAACAAAGTGACTAATGGAAGGAGTGGGTGATGTGAATACCATCGTTCTTGGCGTATATGTTTCTTACACCCTCCTGCTCTAAGACATCTCGCTGAACTCTGTGCACTGGACTGGACTTGCAGTCCTAAAGCAAGGCTGAGCTGAAGTGTCATTCTCAGTGCCCTAGACAAGAGTCCTAATGTTTGGGGCTCAGAGGTGACTACACTGAATGCTATATTTAACATAACTCCTGGATTTCAAACTGATGTAACAACAAAACCTCATGGTGTTATTGGAAGTTGGATGACTGAATAGGCAAGAAAGGAGAAGGATCAAAAGAACTTTGTATAAATTGCTATTATGCATCCAACTGTGCTTAACACTGAGTCTAAATTAGATGCCATTGCTAATTAATGCAAATGAAAGGGTTTTACTGATTTTTAGTGCTTAATGTTTTGCTTGGAAGGTGCTTGAACTTTCTATCAGACTGACACGAATCCTGTCTTTAATCTGGACCTCCTTGCTAAAAAAGACCAGTAGTTGCCATAATAAACCAATCTGACATCTCTGGGAAAAGGTCAGTGCCAGTTATCAATCATGGAGCTGTTTGTATTTGGCATACCAAAACTGAGAAGTATCGGCAAGTTGCGACCTGAAACTGACCTGAAAAAGGTCACTCCATGACCTTTTGCCCCGTGGTTTTAGGAGCAGATGCACTGCTACGTCTTCGTTTGCAATTTGCCATGTGTCAGAGCAGGCTCCATAGTTTTTATCAGCTTCAATGTATTACAGACACTTTGTCACAATGAATGGGACATATGTGCAAATGGAGATACAACAGCTTCATACTTTGCTCTTCCAGAAAGGTCCTGTTCTCAATTCTCAACTCTAGACTAGGGAAGAGTATTCCCTAGCATATATATTCCAGGAAACATGCTGGTGTATCTGCCTCAGCAAGGAGAACAAAACTTCAACTACTGGAACAGCATGTTCAAAAACAAAGGCGCTATTGGTTGCAACACGGATGAAAACAAAGGCATTTCAATTTGTTGAAGAAATGTCCAGATGTATTTTCTTGTTTTCATCAAAGCAAAGTGTTGGACCATATTTTTAAATAGTATGCAAATTTTAGTTGCTAGCAGCTGATATTTTTTCCCAACAAGCAAACCTTTTCGTACCACCAAATAGCTGTGCTTCTTTTGGCTCACCGAAGAGCTAGAAGTGAGAGAAAACAATGTGTATGTCAAGCACATCTTCCAAGCCGTTTTGCTGAGAAGGTGTCAATGCTGTATATTTCCATACCATTTTCAGTGATGGCATCTGCTACCCACCAGATCAGGCTGCTGAGAGCCCCTTCCAACAGGCCTTGAACACCCCTGGGGATGGAGCATGCTCAACTCTGCTAGGCAATGCACCAAAACACCTGCACATATACGTGCCTCTGTTTGCATACCATACAAATGCTTTGGGGTCAGGTGCGGGCTCTGAAAACAAAAGTGCTTTCCTCAATGTGATTTCTCTCAGGATTTCCTCCTCACCTGCACCTTTCTGCTCTCCTGCTTATATTCATTTAAATGACTGCTGAGACCAGCAGCCCTCTGGGGGCTACCTACGCTCTGATTAAATTTAGGAGATACATTGTCATGTCCCTCCAGCACTCAAGTGTAAATGGAAGTACAAGCCCCCTAATCCTAGAATCATAGAAACGTAGAATGGCCTAGGTTGAAAAGGACCTCAGACATCTAGTTTCAACACCCCTGCCATGGGCAGGGTTGCCAACCGCTAGACCAGGCTGTCCAGAGCCACATCCAGCCTTATCCAGATTTCCATACAGTAGCAAGCTGCCAGGCTTTGGTCACTTCCTGCTCATTAGAGCTGTGCCCAGCAGAGATCCAGCAGTGCCACCAAATCCTCGGTGCCCATGGTTGTGGCTGGCTCCTCAAAGCACCAACAGAGCTGTCACTGCAGAAACAAGCTGCTCTGACCCAGGTCATCTGATGACTAGGCCATTAAGATGAACGGAAGCAAGTCTGTTTCCTACACAGACTGCATCATCACCTGCTTATTGAGGTTCAGCAGTAGCTTCCCACGTTGTAATCAAACAGGAAAGGTCAGACCTCAAAGGAGCATCTTCTGAACTGTGGTGGAGGAGGATGTTCTCCTCTAACCTGCAGCTGCAAAGCAGTGGCATGATTGCCTCCTTCCATCTTCTTTCCTCTCTTCACCTCCTGTATTTGTTTCAGGGAGTGCTGTGGAAGTGAAGCTGCGCATTTAGAGATTGTGCTGCTCTGTTGGATGCTGTACACATCAGGCTTTCACTTCTTCAGATTTATGTCCAAAGAATTTCCCTTATTTTCAGGTGTTTATTCCTCACTTGTCCCCATGACATCTGACCAGACAACCTGGAGTGCAAACACGACCTCTGCAACATCTTCCCCTTCCCCAGCGTGGGGGCACAAACACATATACCTTCATTGAAGCTGATTTAACAACATAAAAAGCAACACGCTCTACATACGTGATCCAGAATCATCATTTTCTAATGTCAAAGGTTACACGAAATACCTCTTACGTTGTATCAGTCTATTTCCTGGCATAGAGTTGTAATCTCCTAGAAGGCATAAATGTTTCAGTATTAGTACTAAGAAGCCACATGAGGGAGCATTTGGAGAATTGAAATGCTTTCCTTGCATCAGTGTAAATAAGTGAGGGAATCAAACTCGATCCCTCTGGGATATATATAGAATTCAGACAAATCGAGATGTTATTACTCATTTCTTGACTCTTGCAGGATTCAGAATTCAAAACTCCCTCTGAAGACTGAAACAGACAGTTTCTCACTTCTGCCCAGGTGCGCTTTGGCCAGCACACCCGGAAGTGAGGCTGATGAGTGGGTTTACGTTTCAGCTCAGTGAATGTGTGAGGTATTCTGCACAGGTTATTTCAGCCTGACTGTGGCAGTGGTGCCAACTTTCCCAGGTTATCACCAGCCCCAGCAACAGTGCTGGTAGAAGGGAGCAGCAAGGCCCAGTATCTGCACTCTTCTGACCATGCACCTTGCTCAGCCAAATCATGACAGCATTCACAGCTCATGTTTTTATATCTTATGCTTGACTAAAGAAAATAAACCACAAACCCCACAGGTACATAAAATGAAAGCAATCTCAATGTTTTTGTAAGCTGACTCACTTTTTTTTTTTTTTTTTTTTTTTTTCAAATATGTTTGAGGTTGGCAATACTGAAGCTAACCAAAACAAAAGATAAAATTGTCAGCATGAGCCACAACGGGAAGCAGGTCTACATTTCTGCTCTGCACTGAAGTCTCAGCGAAAAATCAGTTTCAGCTTGGGCTGAATTCATTGGCAGAGTCATCCCTGTCAAAGACCAACATCCAGTGAGCGTATCAAAAACATTTTTGGTGGTAGTACTCAGCAGGTGTTGAGTGAATAAAAATTGAGCACTCTGCCTCCAAAAGTCAACATCTGTTTTAACTGTTGTCAATGAGAAAAACTCACATTAAATGTCATTTTGAAATCAATAGAAAAGCACTTCACCAAGAGCCTAGCTTTTTCCTAATAACTGAGCCTCATTATTTACCTCTAAAATTAACTGAAGAACAAGTTATGAAGAAACTGTAGGAGAACTGAGTTGTAGCTATGGTATTACAAGCACACATCACTCCATGCATTTGGCTAAGAAATTTGCAAATGCTTTTATTGGGCAGATGTTCCAGCAACACCTTTTTTTTCCTGCAGACTACTTTACATACTCCAGCTGTTGCAGAAAGGTGGAAGAAAACCTAGACTTTTACAGTGGCTGTGCTTCCTCAGGCTTCATTGAGAAGGTCTGGGATGCTCTCTGCGGTACCAGTGGCAGAAGATTTGAGTCGCATCTGCCCTGGAGGACAGATGTCTCTGAGCTTCCAGGCCGCCTGCGGGAAGCCCTGCAAATCACAGCATGGAATTTATCCATGTTTGAAATAATCCCTGTTTTCCAAAGGATTAAATTGAACCCAGATGGCTCCTGTGAGCTGGTTTACAGCTCAGTCCCTTGCACCACTGCATCCCTGCCACCAAGGGGGGGAGCAAACTATGGCACTGGAGCAAGGGCAGGACATCCACAGGTCTGCTCTGCTGCTGGAACCAGAAACTGGGTGACTTACTGGTCTTGCTTGCATGAAATCATCTGACCATTCTTATTAAACCAAAGAAGGTCTGCAAGACTGGAGTTTGCCATTATCCTCATCTCTAGAGAACAATTCTTTGCAGCTCCAGTAAATAGGACTTAAAAGGTAAATGGCATTATAGTGTTAATTTCAAAGTGAATTATTCAAAAAGTGCTCCACATGTCAGCAAGCATCATTTTGTGGAACAATATTAATGTCTTCCTTAAATACAGTTCTCCCTTTCTAAAAGCTGTTTTATAGATCCAGGAAATATGTTTGGTATGAAGAAGTGCTTATTGTAAAGGATGTTTTAGCAGTTGTGTTCAATTAATGAGGAAGGCAGGATGTAGCCCTATATAAGAAACAGCATAATAGCAATAATTCCTTGGGGCACGGGAATCTTCACACTTTCAGTTACCACATAGATGTCTGCTCATTCAAGATACCAGGTCAGATTTGTTTCTTATTTTGTATTTCACATCAAAAAAAGGTAATACTTCCTTTTGACAAAACTCTGTAAAGAATTGAGAAGCTAAAAAATAAACTGTTGCTTTTCAGCAGAGATGACTGAACGTAAATCCCTTAGGAAAGACCCCAAAACTTCCGCCATCATCGGAAACAAATAGAGAACTCACAATGCTGACAGCCACGCGATCCAATAACTAAGGGGCCAGACCACAGAACTGCATTTGATTCCACTGAATTAACCATCGCCTCCCTTCAGACATTCCCCAAATTCAAAAGATAGCAAGAAGATATAAGAGCAGTGGAAGACCTCTCTAGATTTCTCCGTATTGACATGTTATTGGGTGCTGCCAAGCAAACAGACAAACAGCAGCCTCGATTTAAGAGAGGGCATACGTGCTTTGAAATTGTGAAGCAGAACGGGAGCACTCAGTGACCCGAGCAGCAGATCCATTTTTCTGGATTTCTCCTGTTCAGTTTATGGGAACACAGCACCCCGTTCTTTTACGTTCTGCATCCATCTCATGAACTCTGTGGGGCTGAGGATTAAAAGCAAGCACATGCAAATATTAAGAGGATTAAGAATGTCTGTGAGGTGGCCGTGCCCCTATCATCTTTTGTAAATAACGAAATAAATAACGGCTGCAGTTATTTCTATTTGTATAACCAAATTGCTTAGGAGCTCAGCCAGGCTTGGGATCCTACAGCGAGGACCAGTGCAGATAAAGACACAGAGGTGACAGCAGGCAAGTATTACTCTCATCCCTATTGCACAGGGGATAATTACAGTGTGGGAAGATTACACACAACTGCAGAAGACTCTGTCTGTGGCCACGCTGAGAACCGAGCACCAGTTGCAAGTGGGTCCAGTGAAAATACCAATGGAAGTGATAGGACAGAAAGCCACAAGTGCCTCTTTGGACTCTCTATTCACAGTGAGTGTGACTTTCCCTGTGTCTAAATTGAACGTCCACAGCGATAGTTAATATAAGTATCACTTCAATGTTTCATTACCTGCGATGACTTCTGAGTTCCGTTTCTCTTTCCTATTAGAAAAAATTGATCCCGTTCAAAAAATATAGCGAAGGCAATATATTTTAAATTGTGAAAAAAAAGTCCACTGGCATAGCAAATTGCCTTACAAAAATTACTTGCCTGGTAAGCGATCAGAAAGAAACACAAGTCTAGGGTGTTTTCTTATGGATAACTAAAGGATGTGAGCTCAGAATCCAGACCCTACCTCATTGCACATGTTGCCTGTATTAAGACAAACTGGCTCTGGCAAGGACAGGTGCCACACGTTTGCCATCGAGTTACAGTAGCATTATTGCTTCCTGACAATGTTTTAACTGCTGTATTGTGGAAGCCTCGCTCGAAAATGTTGCTCCTATTATCATTACGTAGCAGCCCTCAACCTTTCATCAGGTCCAGACAATGCTGTGGGAAGTGCAGTGCAGGAAACATAAAAGGTAACCACAACTCTTTCATTCTGGACTTACAAGGGGAGAAGCACCAGGGGGAGGAGAACACGGCAGCAGCCTATTCCCAGCAGCCAGAGGGAAACCTGAAGGGCAGCCCGGCCTCCTGCACACGCTGACAGCCTCTGCTCACACACCGCACTGAGCTCAGGCAAACAGATTTTCATCCGGGATTTACAAGTTGGCCGGGTTTCAGAAGATTTTCATGAGGATGGATAAAAGCACATCACTAACATCAGGCTGACAGACCTGCTTACTTCACCCAAATAATACTTAGCCAAGTTTTGAATTCCTGCTCTCAATTGCTATAAATGAAACAAGTTTTTCTAGAGCAAAAGCAGAACAGCAAAACAATGCATTTTCCACTAGCTTTGCTCCCCAGTTTACACCACGTCTCATACACTTACCTAAATCAGCTTGATGCAGCATTCACCGTGGAAAAGGTAATTCACAGCAACTGCATCCTGACAGAGGGAAAAGCTAGATAAAAATTGGGCATTACTGGGCCATACCCAGCAGCTGTTATGGTGTTGCTGTGAGTAGAGACAAAAATATTTACACATTTAAGCAGCTTATGATGGACAACTAGCATGAGAACAGATCTTGGGAGGAGATTTGAACAAAAAAGGATTACAGTGAGCCCTAAAAAGCAAGGTGGGGGTGAGTGATGTTTGGTGTAACCATACCTTTCTTTTCTCTGTTGTAATCCACATATGCTCCTTCTTATGAGTTAACCTCTCTGGAATGAACACACTTCAAACCATCACTATGAGTCTGTTTGGTACAGACATTTGTAAATGGCTACTGTGCCCACACTGCCCATCTCATCTGCTGCTGAAGGGGGAAAATAGATGACTGCGTCACAGCACAGGGTTGGGACTAAACAATCTGTAAGGTTCCATCCAACTCAAGACATTCTGTGATTCCATGATTCAGATCTCAGCTAATTTGTACAAAGACTATCAAACAGTTGAAGTCTGGTGGCCTTCATGTTCAGCAGTGAAAGGGGGGACTTGCTGACACCAAGAGAAAATGTCAGGTGCGGCCAGCTCCTGTACTCTGCGGTGCCATCTCATGTGCCACCAAGCACATCAGCTCCCAGGAAACCTTTTCGAGAAGGAAAGTATGTTTTTTTTCTCAGCATTACTAATAGCCTCCTGGCCCAAATGGTAATACGTAACTTTAGGACCAGCTCTTCCACCATCACTAAATGAACCCTGTACTGGCCTCATTAATCAGTGTCAGAGTCTCTATCAATTAGTCCCGTGACAAACTCTTTTGAATTACAAGAGAGAATGGATAAAAGAAAAGCACGAAGAGGGAAAATGTGCGAGGCAGACTTTAGTTTCCACAGTCCCTCTCTCTCTCCCTGTGAAATGGATGAGTTACTGTGTGGTCTGCTCAGCACATGGGTCAGCAGAGGCACTGTATGCTGTGGACATTCTACATGAAGTGGGATGGGTGTTCATGATAGCTGCATGTGGGTGTGAGCCCATGTTTTAAGTGGATTTGCCGGTGATAGTAATTACAGTACCAACGCTAGCAGCAGTAAGTGAACTTCTTTTACAACAGACTGAGCATCAGTTATTTCTCAGCTTCTGCCTTCTCTTCTTCCAATTCAAGAGCTGTTTCCAACAAACATGGCCCTGTGCTGCACCAGAGGCCTTTCCAAACGCACTATGAAGCATTCAAAGCTGTTACTATGTCAGTTCTAGATAAATATATTTCTTTCTAAGTGAAAGTCCATCATTTTTTCTCCTTCATCCCTAAATCACTTCTACCTTAGCAGTCCCCATTCACATTTGGTGACAAGGAATAAAAATGGCAAAATTTCAAAAAAGGGGAATGACTAATTTGTAAAACAGAACCATATTTTTATACTTCTTCCCCACATAATATATGTACCTCATTCTTGTCATCCCTCTCAGCTGCTATTCAATACCAAACTGACTGTTACTGAAATGAGAGTACATTGATATGCGACTCAGTACTACCTTGATACAAGTCTTCCTGCAGAGTAGTTGCAACTCATTAATTAAGAGGCCAGCTCCTGTGCACATTTTACCAGTATTACCTTCCAGACATCACTCAGTGCCCATTACTTGCACCGTTGAGGTTCTGTGTGTCATACCACTCCCTCCAGCCAGGGAATCATGGGTCTGACAAGAATGCAGAGCTCTCTGGAAGCTTCCCAGCAAATGAAACACCAACTCCTGGCACCAACAGGTAACTATGGGTCTGGAACAGAGATCAGTACAGTAAATCTGTTTGCAACTGAGCAACAAAGAGGTTTGAGTCTTATTGACACCAGAGAACAAACCTTGATGGACTCTTACACTGGAATATGCTGTTTCTATGTGAAGTCTGGCTTGATCATCCGTGCAATAAATCTTTCCATGGAAATGAAAGTCTTGTGTGGAATTAAAGCCTTCATCATGAGTGGGAACAAACAGGGGCTTGAACTGTAGTGCAGGACCTGGAGACAGCATGGAGGTTTCCTTCTGCTGGGAGCTGTGCCTGCACTGGCTCAGGCTTACTCAGCCATGGTGTTTTGTTATCTTTTAGCTGATCTGTATCCTGCCAGATGTATTAACACGACACTCCAGTCCTACACAGTGCCATCTTCACTGCCCTAAAAAGAAGATACCTCCCATCAGCTTCCCTATAGAACACAGAATACATCCATGAGCTCCTCAGCAGTGTTCCTTAATCACCTCCCACCTTTATTTTCGTAAACCAGCTGGTCACACTGTAGCCTTTGTTTTTTACCCAGGAAATACATATATTTATTGATTTAGTCCTCCGCACGCAAATCCTTGTGAAGGTCAGTTAATGGGTAAATCCTTTTATTGTTCATTCTGCGTCACTCTCCCAACTTTTATGGTTGTTTTGCACCTCTAGCATTATTTGTGTCTTTATTTCTGACATCTTCAGCTTATGCTTACACTGGAATTCCTGGTCGATGTCCAAGTTATGAAATGTGACCTGTTTTTACCTGTCCCAACTCTCTGTTTCTTCTCACCCTGATTCTTCCCTTCGTGTTTTCCAAAGACACTCAACATCTAATAACAACACCATAGTCCAAACCCTTCCCACATCTGCTGTTTCAGAGATTCAGGTTTCACATCCGTGATAAAAATCTTCAAAGGGAGATTAACCCCTCATAAGAAAGGCTGGAGAACAGGCTGGGCCTCGTCTTTGATCCCTCCCCCCTTCACCATAATGTAATCTGTAAAGCGATGCTAAACTTACACGAGGAATTAAAAATGAGAAAAAGATCATGTTGTGTGTGCACTGGTTGGAATGTACTGCTGAATAAAGAGTAGACATGTGGGGTATGTTCCATTAAAATCAAAATCACTGAGGTTTTCTCAGTCATCTTCATAAAAGCTTATCCAGAGTTTTTTCAAGCTGAAGGAAAACTTCCTCTTCTTTTAAACATAAAGAGCTCACCAAGACAGATATTATCTCTGAAGAACAAAAGAGTTCCCAAAATGTGTTCCAGGCACCGTGAATATCCAGTTCTATTCAATGTACATCAGAAACAAAAATAACTACTGCCTCAAGATAGACAGAAAAGTCATCGGCTTCCTAAATGTTTCTACCACACAGCATTACTAAAAGTGTTCACATCAGACCGAGTAAGAGAGGCCCCAGAACTTAAGATGTATTGCAGCAGTGAAAGACAATCCAAAATCGGAGTTTGGTTTGTCATCGAGCCAACCCCAAATGAGTGGAATAGTTTTAATGCTTTGACAGTTTCCCCTAACATAACACGATCTATAGGAACTTCTGCAGAGTAAATTGCATAGGAAGAAGAGTAAATTAACCTGCTAATTAAGAGAGACGTGGGCACTGAATTGTATTGGCTGTGTTGTACACCGTGGAGCTGTGCACAGCCCCTAAAGCACCCACAGCTACCAATAGGTGGCAGAATGTTAAAAAAGGAAAAGAAAAAAACAACAAAAAACTTTCACCTTTCAGCAGGGATTCAAACACAAGCATCGTTGCCTTGACTCTCGCACATCTGCATGGAATTAGATGCAAAGAGGAAAATATTTGTGAAGGTGATGGATTACTTGCTAGGATTTCCCATATTTTTTAATAATTTCAGCAATTTCCCCAGAGCGTGTGAAAGCCCACAGTGCAAATTATTTGATCCTTGTCACTGTTTGTATAATAAGCCATAAATGCTTCTGACCTATTGGAGGATTTAGTTCACTCTGGGCTCTGAGGACCATGCTCTCATACTGTGTGCTCCCAGGCAACAAAGCTCTGTTCTGCACTTCCAGAGGTGAACAAAGCCTGTAAACCATGGTAGCTAAAGAGATCTGCTAGAGATGGGGCAATCAGACAGCCAGTGGATTTCTTGAAGATAAAGATTCCTCATGTTTCTCAAGAATATAAACTTAGATAATTTGCCGAAATTTGTATGTTGTTGTTAGATTTACGCAAAAGAAGCAGAGCCAGATGTGTTAGCGAGTCTCGTCTGGGATGTCTGTTTTCAGGTAACAATGGAAATGCAACATTTTTAACAGAAGAATGCATGTATGAAAGCTCTTTGTGCAACTTCCAGCCTCTTCCCAGCCCACTCAAATAGACCAACTTCTAAAGAAAGACATTGGAGTGGTGAGTTTATCACTCAAAGCATCATCTCAAAAAGCTGAAAATATTTACACTCACAACTCACTAATACAACTTCGAGGGTTTCTTTGTCTGTTTTCTTTATTTTTCTCGCTTTGTTTTTTCCTTCTCTCTCTTTTTTTTTTTCCTCTTTCTTTTTTTTCCCCCAAAGAAACGATTATTCTGAATTATGCTTAGATTTCCAATACTTCCTATTTTCGGGCAGAAATCAACACTATGTATGCATCAGCCAAGGGAAATCTCACCACAGATCCATAAACTAGGACTGGAATGAGGACTGTTCTGGACAAAGCACTTTATAGCCTCTGTACTTAGTGTCCAGGATATGAATGAGTTTTATATTCACTCAGAGGTAATTCGGGCAACTTCACACTAAGCCATTTTGGACCAAACCTTCCCTACAGGAGAGCCTGGACTCCAGTATTCCAAACATCTGCAAAGTGCATATCCAGTTCTGTCTATGGAAAACTTACTGCTCAGAAACCACTTCCTTCAACATGGGCCCCTGCTTATGTAGCAACTCAGGGAACATGTACTATGGTAGTATTTCCTTATACCACTACGCATTGGCTACGAAATGGAACAACATGATGCACCAGCTGGTTGAGAGGAAGAAGAGAAGAATTTTAATATTTGGGAATTTGAAATATTAATTTGTTTCATTCTCAAAATGGTGACAGAATCCTTCAGTTGGCTATAGCTCCTTCTACTCCCAAAGCTGTTTCCACTTCCTACCTAACTGCTCAGCAGCTGATCTCAGAGACGTGACAGCTGTTAAAGGAACAACATTTTCAATCCTGCTCCTAAAGTTGCTTTTAAAACATTATTTAACATAAAGAGAGATTTCTTGCCAGGGCTATTTTTCTAAACTCTTGCTGCTCTATTACTCATAGAAAAAAAGAAAATAAATAGGATAATCTATAACATCTCCGTGTCTATGATGAAATTATGCCAAAAGATTTTTCCCTGCCCGGCTTCAAGTTCGTTCTAAGAGTCAAAGCCAAGTAAATGTCAGGCAGTTAGGACTAAATAATCCCTTAGGAGCAGAGGGGATGAAAGACGTGCAGACAGCATCCAAAAGTCTCCAGTGATCATGGAAAGAAGGAAACTAAGAAGGAGAGCACTGTTCAGCTCCAAAAATCTCATAAGCCCAGGCATGGAGACACTGTGAGTTTGAATCTGAGCAGAGCCACCACGTATAGCGTGTCACTCCTTTGCCTTCCCTCTCTCAACAAGGCACTGGGCATCCCAACAGGATTTCTGTGTGAAACCCTCCAGCCGCAGCACCTGAGCACAACCTGGCAAAGAGCAGGGCTTAATAGATCCAAGCCAAAATTTGGTGGTGACCTCTGTCATCCCCTGCACCCAGGTTCTCTCCTTCCTCTGGGCTAGTTCTGGCTGCTCGGGATACCCAGAAACCTTTCACCACCAGTGTGGGATGGGAGGTAAACACCTGGGGAACGTCTGGGGGTGGCAGACATCAGCACAGACAGTGCTCATCGAAATGCAGGTGGAGGAAACAAGGTACCAGCCAGGTGCCAACCTTCTTGGTTCTTACAATTTCTCTTCAGGCCAGCGGGATAAAGTAACAATAATTTGTGAATGGACATATCACAGTTTTACCCTAGGACCTATAGTTTTTCCCACACTAGAGTTTCACCAAGATGCTCAGAGCTATGTGGCTACTTTTCATGTCTTTGAATACTTTCAACTGCTTAATCCAATCCAACATATTGGGGGCATCAGGCATATATTTTTTTTCATTATTGCCTGAACAGGATGGTGTCAAGTGGGGGAAAATAGCATCTGCAATATGCTGCCTTAGTGACAGCCATATTCCAGGGCAGAATCTGAAGCAAAGTGCAGATGCACAACACGGCTCTGACTGGAATGAAGGATGAAGGGTGCTGCGGTGCGGCCGCTAACAGCTCTCTGCACATTCTCAATATTAAATTTCCGGATTGTCTTTTTGACAAATCTTTAAATGCACATCAATTGGATAGAAAACAACAACAACAACAACAAAAAACCCCACCAACGCACAAGGCAGATTTTTAGCAGCATTAATAGGAAGTGCACGATCAGTGCATGATCATTTTAGAGAATAAGGTTAAGGCTGCCACAAATGACAGCAAGAGGCTGGAAAGAGCTAAATAGGTGTGCTGGATAAAACAACATTGTACCTTGAGGAAGGACATTAATATACTGCTTGTGACTTTTCTTTTCTTTAAGTTTCTCAAGTTCTACCCCCCAGCTCCTGATGTACTCATCTAATTTCCAAGTCATGCTCCTCAGGCCTTAGCATCCTCTTGCAAATGTCAGCGTCAGATCTGTCTGCAGAGAAAAAATCCACTGAAACTCTTTTTACCTGCACGCATATTAGTTTCCTATTTCTTCCTGGGAACTTGAAGGCAATGTCATGCATTTTGCTAGTACCACTGAGGTATGGACTTCACCTGCTGTAGAAAAAATTACTTTACAGGAGCTATAGAACCAAATGTCCAAATATACATGCTCCTTATAGTACCAAATTCATTTTGCACCTTTTCAGAGGAATTCATACAAATCCCCAAGGCAACGTTAGGACTGAAGGCAGGAGCACTTAGAATTTAAAACAGGATTTTAGAGCGTTCTTTACAGTCACCAGCATTAAGTGGATTTGGCACACGCAGCCTCTTGTCTGTACAAAAAAAATCTGAGATTCTTATCCTTTAACCCAAATTACTGTGCCAGGAGAGGCTTCTATCTCACATGTAGCTGATGTGTACAATAAGACACTCTTGGTGTGGCAAGCAGATCATTGCTGGTTGCTGTAGGAAAGCAACAGCAATGCGTATCCTCTCTGCCTAGTCACAACAATAAGGTGCAGGTCTGCTCACTATGCACTTTGTCCTATATTACTCAAAAGCAGTGAGTGGTAGCAAGCATTTTTATTTCTTCTCAGCTTCTGCGTCTATTTTCTGCAAGCTCACACAAAAGCATCCTAGTTTAATAATCAAAATAAACATTTCAGGGATCCATTCCCACAAGTCGTTTTATTTCTCTATAAAACAAAGAAGTACAACCAAATGTTACCTCACTTTATAACTGACCAACAAAAACACAGTGCCTGCAATGCTTCCTTCTCTTTTGGCTACTTAAAATTTGAATTATGATTTTTCTGCTTTTCACTGTGGGCTCGTTTCTCATCATTCTTCGCTTTCATTTGACTTACCGTTGAACACTTAAACCTTGGCTGAAGGAAAAATTACAGTGATCTAGAATTAAGCACACAGCTCTTTCTCACCAGGCTGTGCTGGTGTGATGGCCATCCAAAGAGAAAGATTTCTTATGCAGCAAAAGTGGTTGGGTTTCTCTTCCACCCACAGGTCAGGGGGTTGAAAGACAAGAGTAAGACAAAGCAACCCAGCCTAAGAGGCTTTGATATGTTCTTACCTGACACTTCTGGGAATGATGAATAGCAGCGTATCTACAGGAGCAAGAGGAAAACCCAAACCAAGACAGTAGCAAACTTTCCCAGAAGGGGAAAAGAAAATGAAACAAACCACAATGTAAACTGGAATGCGTACGTCGTAACATCTAAACCAAACTCGTTTATGTTTAGCTCTCCCACTTTCCTTGAAGACTTGAGAAAATTAGTCAAGTTGTTTTTGAACTGACAGTTTAATCTGCCAGCAGACTAAAACTATATAAACGGGGAAGTGATTAAATAATATGTTTTCATTGTGTATGAATCTCCTTTCCACACAATTACAACCTCCTATACAGGGTTGTTTTGCAGGTATCATTTATTATTTATATTATGTTAACTGCTTGTTGTCTCACTTCGACTGCACCGAGCCTTCGCCATGCAGAGCACTGCACAAATACATATAAATGACACTTCCTGGAGCTACATGTGGCAGAGGCCATCAGTCACAGTGCACACACGGAAGGGAAATTACAGCCCCATAGAGAGCACAGGGGCCGGTCATTGATTTCAATAAAAGCAGAATTTCACTCACATATTTTAAGCCACACAAAATTAGTGGAGCTGCTTTCCTGAGGTCAGGTAAAAGGAGTCTTTCAAAGTGTGGCACTGAGCGCTTCATTTTCATTCCTGGAGCGGAGTTCAGTGAGCCACGGATCCGATTAAAACTTTAGTTTTATATGTTCCCCATTTACTGTACAAGCCCAGAAATTATCCATGTAGGACAAGAAGATTCTCTACTCAGAAGACGATGACTCCCTCATAGCTGTAGGACATGAAGAACATTTCATGCGCTCACCCTAATTCCACACGTACGAGCAAATATATACATAACATAGCTTTTGAAAGGAACAAATTATTTTTGATGATGAATATATTTATTTTTCATTTGATGGTTGCTAATGAATATATTCATGTTGCCCCTTTGGGATAGCTTTGAAATTCCAACCATTTGCTAATTGCATGAAATGTAACTGTGTCACTCCGCAGCAGCCCAACAGACACGTCTAATACTACATGAGACTAGCAAATCTTCTTCTAGTATCAGAATATCTGCACAGCAACCCAACAAACAAGTCTAATACTACATGAGAGCAGTATATCATTGTCTAACATGACTATCGCCTGTCTATTTCTGCTATGGTGTCCCCTTTCCAGCCCTGTAGCTTTATTTCACTACCTCTCAATTTAAAAAAATCAAATGATGGCAGGTTGTAGAGTAGCACAGGATTACCTTCTGTTCTGCTGAGCTGCAGCAAGTAGAAGATGGACAGCCCATACACTCTGCACTGATTATATGAAACTGCTGGTGCAACCTTAGCCTATGTTCCCGGTGCCACGGAGGCACACAGGGGCAGGGAGCTGAGGTTCAGATTCCTTCCAGGGGATGCTACCAGTCAATTAGGCCTGTGGCAGAAGGATCTTAGCATGTCATTCTGAGTCACAAAGTACAAAGTGTATGAGTAGGAGTCAGTAACGATGCAGCTGGTTCACTATGTTTTGCATCCAGTGCTATGAGATGAATAAGCCTGACAGAAGGGATATGGCCAAGGTTCTGCATCTAGAGATCGTGAAAGTTCAGTCTGGGATTCACCTGTGACTGTCATAGGGGAAAAAAAGTGTTACACTATGAATATTTCATTATGAAAGTGAGAAAATGTTTTCCCCTCGAGCAGATTTCGTTGGTTAGCACTTTTCATCTCTAGCCTTCACAGCAAAATCCCAGGTTGAATTTCATGCTCCCTGAAATATGTGGAAGGAATTCCCCTCTGCTCACCATAAATGCACTTTCTGTGGTGTAGCATGGAAGGAAGGATGGGGGGGAAAAATCAAAGATAATTAAAAGAGGAGAAAAATGAATAAAATATCACTAAGAAAAATCCTGCTGTGGTGCATCAGGGAAATCAAGGAGAAAATCAGTACCTCAAAGACTTCTCTTTCAGCCTAGATTTTTTTCCTTATGCAGCATAGCTGGTCTGCTGGTTACTGGATGTATAAGTAAATGACTTTTGGTGCAAAATGTAAATATAAAAATAATATTTAGCTATTTGAACACTCATACCTGAAGACTTCAAATTGCCATCTCGCATTTTCTCTCATCTTCCACCATCACAACAAGAAGACAACAGCCATTCAGGAGATGAATAAATTGCACTGTGCAATTGTAAAAATGTTTGCACACCATTGACAGCACATTGACTGAAGATGGTATTTGGCCAGTCGTATCCTTTATTTTAACACACAAATATCTGGTCTTTGTGAGCATCAATGATATGTATCTCCCAGAACAGTTAAAATTCTGCACGTTACACCGTGTAAAGGGAGTTTCCTGAATGGACCAGACTTAAATCTACCGTATAATTTATTCTTGGAGACAGTCTTGGCACCTTCGTTTTAAGCACTGAAGTGCACATCAGTTTGTTCATTTTGTGTCTGAACTGTGAATTGCTCATATATTTTTTTCCCCAGACATGAGCTTTTTCAATGATCATAAGCCAAACATTTTTTTGAAGTTTCATTTGACTTATATGTAGACCTCAGCTTAGAAAAGTCTTTGTTCATGTTAGGAACATAAAGTAACTTTATTGGTTGTGAAGGACCAAATCCCTAAAGGAACTTCTAACTCATTGAAATGAAAAGAAAATTGAAAATGAAATGGAAGAAGAAACAAACACTCTGAATTGCATCTTGAAGTACACAGGTAACATAACAATCTTTTATGTATACATATATATGTATATATTAGTATTCAACATTGGGATTTGCTATATTTTTTAGCTAAACCTCTGTTCAGTTCTTAACACTAAATGTTAAAAATCAGTAACATGAAGCAGAGTAAAATAAAATTGAAAAGGAGCGAGGTAAGGAGGAACAAAAACATCCATGCACTTCAGTTGCAATGTCCATCAACGCTTAGTGTAGAACAATAAAATTCTGGGAGGGGAAACCTCGCTCTGGAAGGTTGAAGTGCAGTCTTGCTGCCCATAACCCACAGTGCTGAAGGAGAAGGAAGGGCTCGGGATGCTCAGACCCAGGGCTGGACCCAGCTTTGCTCCCCTCCCTCCCTTCAGCAGCTGTCTGTGCTCTGTCTCTGCCCCAAACTCTAGGGATGCTGGCAAAGGGACTCAGGTGGCAGTAAGAGCATAGAAAAGGATTTTAAAAAATAAAAATGAGGTCGGCTATTACTATTAAAATTTTTAAAGAGAAAAAAAAAGTGCAAAAAGGTGTGGCTTTCTTTGGAAACATCCTTATTTAGCTTTCTATATGCATCGTGCATGGGAGAAATAGGAACTCAGAACGTTTCGTCTCCTAATTTGCAGATGATTATAAGGCTACGGGGAGCTGTCAATTGTTGGAACATCCCTAGTATAATTACATCAACCTCATCTGGTGAAACCTCAGTGTAAATTACTTCTTCACTTAATAAGAAGGCTTAATTGAAGCTGTTCTCAGTCACTGTGCGACAGATTTCTTGGGGAAGGTTTGATATTATATATATTTTAACGGTACTTGAGTTTTGAAAGAATGAATTGAAAGGGAATTTTATATCTCAGTGATTTTTAAGAATGAACTTCAAAGAAAGCAGGAAAAATAACTATTCTTGTTCTCATCGCCTGCTATTAATGGCTGCAATCTTTAGCTGTGGTAAACGAGAGCAGGCACACAGCTTTATGAATTAAGGTATCAGCCAGCCAATTAGCCGTAGAAATAACATCCTTCCCCTCAGGATGGATTTATCTCTTCCCAGTTACAGCAGCTCAAATGTCAAATATGTAGTAAATGTTGTGAATGAGAAAGAATCAACACCTCTTTGCCTCATTTTAAACAAAAGCATTTTTCTTTTTGAGTAACCACATTACTTGATCACTCGGTGCAATTTCCTGCCTACTCCAACATCGGTAGACTTGAAAACAGAGCACTTCCCAATACAGTCAGGAAATATTTTAATGATTGGAAGTTAATTTTTGTCCTATCACTAGTTACTTGAGAGAAGAGGTCCACCCTTTCCTTGCTACAACCTCCTTTCAAGCCTCAAGTTGCATCAGGGGAGGTTCAGGTTGGATACTAGAAACAATTTATTCTCTGAAAGAACGGTGATGAATTGGCACAGGCTGCTGAGGGAGGTGTTGGAGTCACCATCCCTGGAGGAGTTCAGGAGACTGGGTGAACTTGGCAGTCTTTTCCAGCCTCCATGATTCTGTGGCTGTGTGAAAGATGAGAGAGACAACACTAACAGAAGTTTCTCCAGCTCAAGTGTTGAAAAGTATATCATTTTCTTCGTTCGTCTTTGAGCTGAACAATGCAGCTCATAACTTTTGCATGCATTATTTTTATTTTTTTTTCTTTTTGCTAGAAAATATGTTATTGCTCTTCTGCATATCAAACACTCTGCCTTTTTTGTTAAATGTTGCAAAGATGGAAGACTTGAGAAGTCATATTTCTTATTAAACTGACTGATAAATAGATAAGCTTGATCACAAAAGCCTTTCCTCATCTCAAGGAACACTTCTGACTCTTTTTTTTTTCCTATCTGTATTATTAGGTCTAGTAAAATGTGACCACACGCTACAGACCTTGTCTCCCTAATATCTCTGGAACATCAAAGCTAAAGCATTAGCACTATTTTCAAAATTAAATTACAAAAATCTGTTAATTATTTCAGTATGTTCTCTTACTGTGAAAAGAGACTTTTGCTGAATGGGGAAAAACTGTTTCATTGAAATGATGGATATCGTTATTTTGAAAATGTTACTGAAAATAGATTAATTTCAAGCCCTCTAAATAGAAAATAGTTTTTTGAAAAAAATATTAATGTGATGGCAAGCTATAACTGGAACCTCATGCTAGACACATTTAGCCTAGAAATAAGATGCAAATGCTTAACAGGAAGAGTAATTAACCAAGGGAGTAAGCAGTACTAAGATGAAGACAGGATGTTTCCTAAGAGGTATCTTTTAGTTTTGCCATATTTATGGAACTGGAAGCGGGAATTCATTCAGGGAGGTGCATCCATTAGATGCCACGGATGAGTCAGCAACATCTCAGGGACAGCAGCATCAATCTTTCCATGAAACTATCGTGTAACACTTCGTCTATTACAAGCAGATCGTTGACCACAGACATTAATATCTACCTTGCTCTGTATTGTAAAATGTCCTACAACTAGGCTGATTATGACCAAAGAAATTCAGCTGAAGCCTGAATCATGACACTTTCGCAATCACATTTCCCAGCTAGGATCATTTACAAAAAACAGGTTCCTGTCAGTATTGTTAGCATCAGACGATGGTTACAATAACAAGCCTCTCTTATTTAAGGGAAGTTTTCTGTTGCTTCTCCCAGAGTGAGGCATGAGTAATAACACAGCAAACAAACAAAAGAAAATGATGAAAAAAATACAGCCTTCCTCTCCCCATCATTATGCTGACAAAAGCATAGGCCAAATGTTTGTGCCTACTGCTGTTCCATGAAGTTCCTGGAGACCATATTCACGTTGGGACAGAGGTGCATCCCAAGCGCAGCAACATGGAAAGGGATTTTCCTGACACAGTTGGAATCTGCTGCCCATGGGACATGCCATTATTTCCCTCCTGTGCTCTCACTGTCAACCCACCAGGTTTTCAGGGCCCACATGAAAGGCCATGAATATTTACTAACCTGCAGTAGCAGCTAACAGATTTCTCAAAACAACAAATACATGCGCTGTGGCAAATGTGACTACTGTGAGTTGAATTCAGTAAGCTGAAAACTTCAGAGATGTGCACTGACCTCTACCTGGTCACTCATGCTGTCACTCCTGGAGGTTTCCTGTGATGTATCGCATTGTCGCGCTTGCTGGAAATAAATCACAGAAATTTTTATATTAGGGATCTTCCACAAATGAGATGTAATGAATCAGTCTGCTAGTCTCAGTCTGCAAGTACCCAGATTCCTCTAATAGTCATTTACATATCAAGTAACATCTTCCTCTCTTCGTCTCAGACACTTGGCTGAGCTTGAAGAGATGTTTAGTGGGGAAATATTGGTGGCAGATGGATTGGATGGATGGATGGATGGACTGAATGATCTTGGAGGTCTTTTCCAACCTTGGTGATGCTATGATTCTATTATACTGTAAGTTGAGACTAACATGCTTTATTCAGCTCTAAGCTATCTGTAAGAGAACTCTTGTAGAGCTAATCCTACTATTAAGAATTTAAAATATTTTTCAACATATACTTCTACATATCTGTGCATGAAACGATGAAATGATTACCGGTCTAAACATCAAGGACATAAAACAGATTGGGTCCTCTTTTCCATGCAACCAGCTTCAAGGCCACTGGCTTGCCTCTGGATGTAGAGGGTAACTTGTCGATGAAAATGTGATGTAATGTGGCCTGGTATTCTCAAGCCTGAATTTGAAAGTTCAGCTGAGTTGGGAGCTGCCCAGCCATTTACTAAGAAGGGAAATCATCAGGCATACATTGTTTTTACTGGTCATTGGCATGGAAGTCTGCAAAGCAAGGCTTCAGTTTATGGACCTGAATGAGAAATGGTAGAACCATCACTGTAATAAATTATTTATTCTTTCTCTCTGTAAGAACCATTCAGAAACAAAAAGTGTCAAATTGAGGCAGTGCATTCAAATTCTGTTTACTGCACAGAAACGTACACTCAATATATTCAGCTATATCCAACAGTGCTGTTAATTTGGGAATAAAATGACTTTCAGACTTCGGTAATAATACTGATGCTTCCTTTCTGTCTTGTAATGAGACATGTGAGTTCTGACTGCAGCAATATATGTAACTAAACAAGATTAGGTTTGTTGTTTCTGATATTATTGATGGGTGTCCAAAGTCCCTTTAAGCATGACACTTGTAGCTTTTACTCACATTATTTCATTACCTGTAATGGAGGATAATTGGAAACAGGAACAAATGGTAGATTTTGATTCTTTTTTTTTTTTTTTTCTTGAAGCAGGCTTTATCATGACAGCCACTTTATTTTAACATCATCTTTTAACATGAAATCGTTGTGCTGAACATTACTGAAAAGTGCCTTGTGAAGGAGCAATTACCCAGAGTAAATGGATTTCTAAGCAGATTCAAAGAGAAAGATAACAACAAGCAGCAAAATGTACATTAGTGAAATAAAGCTAAATCAAATAAGGATTAGAAGAAGCTGAATGATCCTCAAATAATGCACTATTCTAACTGCTTAATTAAAAAAAGATTTTCATGCCCAAGAGATTGTGTTGTATTATAGCTCAGCAATAGGGCACACAAGGTAGAATAACAGGGTCTTTTTACGTCCGATAAAAAGTACCTCTAGGTGCTACTGTAACATAGATAATGAAGATGAGGGCCCTTGCAGCAGCAAGAGAATCCCACAGGGAAGGTCTATCTGCCAACACTGTTTTGACCTGCCTGGGCGTAGCAGAGCCATGCGGCAGCACTGCTTGTGACACCAGGATGCCAGCCTTGGCACAATCCAGCCAGGGGTTCTGTGCAGGATACAAGACCTATCAGCTTGGATTTGTAGGCTTTTGTCCTAATGAAATAAATCTCCTGATATTATTATCAATATCAATGCGTTGCACAGGTGTCCAAGGTCTTGAAGATGGACTAGGTGAATTGCAGTGCTAAACAGGTGTTTATTAAACTGTCATACAGCTGAGGAAAGGGCTGGAAAGATTCTTTCAGCCATTCTAGGACCAGCCTTCTCACTGCACAAATCATTTCACTTCCTTTTCCCTCAAAATTGGCCTTACTGCTGATGGAGAGAGCCTTACTTTTGACAGTAATCATCATCAGCATGCCTAGTAACTATATATACATTTATATTTTAAATGGAACAGAAGTGCTCTGTGTAATAGGATCTCCTAAATCCTTTTTATGAATTTTCATCACACTAGCCCAAAGTGCATAATCCATCCATAATAACCATAGACTCACAGTTCCAAATCCTGCTGCTGCACACCACCTGAGAAGCCCTGCTGTCTGAAATAAGAATTAACGTAGGCACTGCACACTGCTTAGTGAGAGAACACCGTTGCAGGGTAGTGCAGAGAAGATAAACTACTGATACTGTGGATAATTAGAGGAGTCTTGTCCCTTTTTTGTGCCCCACACGCATGTCCTTCCCTAGCACAGACAGTTAAAGCTCCAGCCTCCTGTTGCTGTCTTGAAGAAGGGAAGATTGGGGCCAGGCACAGGAAAGTTTCAGGTAGAAAATGGTTCTTATACCATATAGCACAGAGACTATAGAGAGTAAATTAATCAAAGTGTGGGGCAACAGCCTGCTCAAAGATCTATCATTTCTGCGTGAACTTGAATGAGACTTTTTCATCACTGAAGAGTGGTATCTGATGATTAAGGAGTTCAGTCTCATTAGTCTTGCATCAAAACACCTACACCTCCCAAAACAAAACATCTGACCCAAGGGCAGGCAGTTGCAAATTTAAGCTCCAACATCAGTAATGAATGAAGATGTAGCTTCTATGATCTTGTTTTTACTTACCAACTACTGTAAAAGAAGATGCCATGTTCACCAGCCAGCTCTGTCATGATCTCTTCAAGGAGGTTTTCCTGAAGGACAGCTGGATCTTACTGAAATAACAAGAATCAGCAGGCCACGTCATGTCCATGTGACCTTGACCCAATTTAACCAAGCAAAAAATGTCAAGAGATCCTTTATAGACACTTCACTGCAAGATTAAAACGTAATCAGACACTGGAATTGATGGCGATGAAAGTCGCATTGTGAAGGAGAAGGTTGTATCCTGAAGGAGAAGGTGGGAAACTGCCAAACCAAAGAAACTCCAGAGATTCGTGCAGCTGGCTGAAACGGAGCTGGGTTTTTACACCCACTGTTAAATCACCCAAAACAGCTGCTCTACAGACATAATCAGGAAGCGTTAGCATGTACTTTTTAAATTAGGCTTTGAAATACACTGTAAAACTTCAGACATCAGCACTCACAACTGATTATTCGATCACAATGAAATCATATTCACTTCTAACAGAGAATGTTTAGCTTGACGTACCAGCTCTAAGCTTCTGTGTACTTGGCTGCGTTGATCTTTGGGAAATTACATATATTAGAGGTTTGAGTAACACACAGCAGATTACCTAGGAATTGGAAAGCGTTGTTTGAAAATGAATTTCTGACTACAAAAGGCTGAGCTGTGTTGGCAGGCATCTTTGAATTTGACAACTGATGTGCAGAGGGTGGAAGCAAAACAATATTTTTTTCTTGTGGGAGATTCTCTAAGGGAGCTCCCAAGCAGCTTTACAAAAATAACAGGAGCAACAAAGAAGGTGCCTACAGCTCATTAGCAATGTGAAAGCCAAAAGATTTTAATTAGAGTCTGCTCTCATTGCCGCTTAGGTTATAGTGGCTTGAAGATTTCCTTACCAACGTGAATTTATAATGTATGGAGAACTTTTTGCACATGCTTGGGGAGGAAAGGAGGAAGAGATTTGCTGAGGACCTTCTCAGCAGCACTCAATGTCATGCATGACCAGCTCAACTGGCTTACCTGAAATTATCTTGCTTAAATAATGTGATGCTCTTTGCTGACTTCTACATCTCTGACTGCATGCATGCACTTATGCAAAGACTGGGTTCTAAAATACATCCAGTCGTCCAATCAAAATGAATTTAACATGTTGAAATGACATCTCTATAGCTGTTGTGCTAATCGAGAGAGGATGGGAGAGAAAGAGAAAGTAACAGGGACAGGTTTGTCTACTATTATTCAACATTACTACAATTGTCTTCCTCTTCTCTTTCCCTTAACCATCGCATGCTACCAGTCTAAGCAACTACTCCCCTGAGAGATGAGGATGACTCGCTTGTTTCTGTAACATTTTAAAGGGGTGTATTTGAAACCTGAAGAGCCTCTAAAGTCTCAAGCTCCATGAAAGTGCTCTGACCTTCTGGAAGATACTTTCCTCCCTTACTGATCTCAGATTTTAGTATAATCAGGACACGAATACAAGTTTTAGCTATTTCTAATTTAGCAGATAGTTGAATCTATAAAGACAGCATTCTGAATTTTTACCTACTTGGATTCTACACTGAAAACATTTTTTTCTGTATTGTTTCAGGGGACCTTGCTAAATTAACCCTTACATGTTCCTTGATATCTCCCTATTGATCTACTACAGTGAAGTATCACCTCCTGACTAATGATGCTCACATGAATAGGCAGCAATTCATCTTCACACCTTATTCCACTATAAAATTTATTCAGTTGCTCTGTAAGTAAAGAATTTTTAGGGAAATTAATTCAATATGCTGGTTCTAACAAACTATGTGAAAAAGTTTCAGTGAATTCAAGTAGAAAATTAATCTGAAAAAAAAGAGTACAAGAGCAATTAATGTTTTGATATGAATAATAAAGGCTCTGCTAGGTATTTGCCATTTCAAAATCTTTTACACATGTACATCCATTAAGGTATAGGCAACCTGCTCTCCAATGTATGCATTGTTAAGCAAGTAAAAACTGCTGCTTAGGATAATTCCTCACCTTGTGTCTAACCCATACACAAATAGTAAATTCTGTAATAAAGTCAGTAGGTAATAATTAAAAGAAGAAGAGATCTTGTTTTGGACACCTTAATCCCGCTTAAGAATTGTGGAGGAAGCTAAACTTAAAAAGACAATTCCCAAAAGTCTGATTTTATATCATAAGAATGCCAGTCTTTGCCCACTAAGCTTTTGTCCTTTTGACTCATTTGTGACTCACAGCTCTGCTTCTGCCTTCTGTGTGGAGCTGAGCAGCACCAGCCAAGGAGATGGGGGGCCCTTCCTTTCTTACAATTCTTGACACTCAGAGCAATCACTAGAAGATAAGGCACGAGTGTAATAGATTTCAAACTATGAATTCCACCCTCTAGGCTCCATACATTAGCCTGGAGCATCCTCAAAAGGCTAAGAGAGTGCTTCTGTGAAAGAGCAGAATGATCTCTAGCTCTTAAATAAACATAAAGATTACCTGGGAAACAGATTGTACAGGAACAGCTTGGAGCAAAAACCTAGGTGGTCTCAATTCCAACCATTTTGGAAGGAGTTGTTCATGCTATTTTTCCCCTCTAAAAAGTTTTTGTTACTCAAGGGGCTGTCTATTATGAAATAGAGGTGGGCTGCTGGGACCCCTAAACAGATTCTGGACTCCGTCGTTCAGGTGGCAAGTGCCCAAGACATGTGCTGAACTCCACATGTAATTTTTCCAAAGATCAGATATTCAAGGACATCAAAATGGATCAGATGTTGGCATTTTTCATAGTGCAAATCATCAGCTGCAGTATTTCTTTTCAAGTATCCTGTCACTGTTTTTCCTTCTCGAAGTAGTGACTAATAGGCAGCGGCCATCAACATGAATTAACTTGATGTTGTGGCAGCTCTCAAGCACTGCTGCATAAGGATTTTTTGCAGATAGAGCAGCATTAAGACACAAAGGAAAGACATCCATTGCTGTAAAGCCATCTGACATGATTTGGACTGCTTATTTACATCGCTTTGTGTTGTTTCAACTTATGCCTCCAAACGAACCTAGAAGAGAAAAACAAAAAGAGAGAAAGAAATGTTATTTTTAACACAATTTTATCTGTGCCTCAGAAATTATGTTGGAGATGTTTCTCATGTAACGAGATATTGATTCACTCCTTCAAAAGTCCATTGTGCAGTCAGATAGAAAACTTGGGGCAAGATTCTATTCCCTGAAAAGACAGTGGTCCAAGAACTTGGCTGTAGGCATTACAACACCAAAGATCTTTGTATGTCTTCATACAAAGATCTTCATGATACTCTGACACAATTTTACAGCAATTCTTAGATGGGTCTTGCAAACTTTTTGGGTGAAGTGGTATTTAAGTCTTTCTAAAATGTAAATACAATTACTTCAGAGAAATTTACATTCATGAGGTATATCACAAGCAAAAGTAAGGCTTTATGGTATTTTAAACAATATAGAAGGATTATATTGCCAAAAGCACAATATCTACAGTTGGGTTTGATTCCCACTGGAATTGGGTTCTCCTTTTGGGTGAGGTTTCAAAATCCTCAACACTGTGACTGTGTTTTGTTGCCTGTTTGGGCTCCAGAACGCCCAACAACACAACGTGCAGTAGCAAGTAGAATCAGAATAGTTTGGGTTGGAAAGGACCTTTGAGATCATCTAGTTCCAACCCCCTGCTATAGGCAGGGACTCTCCCTCTAGACCAGGCTGCTCACAGCCCCATCCAGCCTGGCTTTGACTGCTACCAGGTAGGGGGCATCCACAACCTCGCTAGGCAAACTGTTTCAGTTCTCACCACCCTCACGATAAAGAAATTTCTTCCTGATATCTAGTCTAAATCTACTCTCTTCCAGTTTAAAGCAATTTCCCCTCATGCTGCTGCTGCCTGCCCTTACAAAAAGTCCCTCTCCCAGCTTCAGGTACTGTACAGCCACAGAAAGGTCCCCTTGGAGCCTTCTCGAGCCCAAAGAGCCCCAACTCCATCAGCCTGCCCTCATAGGTAAAGGACGCTGGGACTTCAGCACTGTGTGAAGAAAGAGCTGCAGCAGCAGCTGAATAGAAGAAAGCTCTGTTTAGCTCATTTTTAAGAAGTAAGAGCTGATATGCACTTTTAATCTGGGCTTGAAGATAAAAAAAAAAAACAAAACAACAGGACAAGAAAAAAAATGAAACCTCAGACCTACCAGCAAAACTATCGTTGTTTGAAGATCGAAGAAACATAAGAGAGAGCACAATGGTGAAAGATACACAAAGAACATTTTAAAAATAATTATTACTTAGAGAAAGATAATATTTGAAAAACAGCGATGGATCTAAATTGCATAATCTCTATTTCACATGGATTGACAGGAGGAGCCAAATTAGTCAGTAAAATGGCTCCATCGTTACCTTGGAATGATGCAGCTTGCCTATTTGCATTAAAAATCCTTTTGCATTTCCAGTGTCCTATGGTCAAATCCACATTCAAACATTTTTTTTTTTTATACTTTAATATTATTAGATGTTACATCCCTATCTTAAGCACATCGCTTTTCAACTCATTCTTGTCTTGGAAAATGGCCTTCCAAAATTAGAGGAGTTGGGAAGAGTTTGGAATTTCTTTGCAGAGTCATCCAGTTTTCTAGAAACATGGAAGCTTAGAACTGAGAATAAAATATGAAAAAGCAGTATTTCCTTGGGAATAAATTTCAAAGGTTTTTAAATAACGTAGAAATATTTCATTCAGATACCAAAAGAAAAATGTCAGAGATGCACAACTGCTTACTACACAGATGCATGATATTAATCTTTTGAAAACGTGCATGGCAATGAAACTAAAAAACTCCTCGAGAAAGTTTGTACCAACTTTTTAACTGTTCTTTTGCATGACTTTTGATAAATAATTATGTAACGTAATTATGAAAAATAAATCAGTTTTTTTTCTCCTCAACCAAGAGGAAACACTGTGAGTCAGAAGATCTGGCTGTGGCCCCAGATATGTCCTATGATTAATTGTCCTGCATTCATTCTTTGTGCATCAGGATACTTTTTTTTCTCTAAAACGGGGATATTTATCTATCTCAGAATAGTTTAGGCTTCAGACAGCAGTCCAGATTCTAAATGTGTAGTAGCTGAGATGTTCCCTGAGCACTGTTCAGGGTGCACGGGGGCGAAACTGCATTCATGCATTTTTTAAATGGTAAGAGATGATTACTGTTAAAGCAGTTGTCTCCTTCCAATTAATTCCTTAGGCAGTTTAGTACACATTAGGAGAGCAAGAAAAGAAACTCCCCAGTTTCCTGAACAACAAAAAAAGAAAAGAAAAGAAAAGAAAAGAAAAGAAAAGAAAAGAAAAGAAAAGAAAAGAAAAGAAAAGAAAAGAAAAGAAAAGAAAAGAAAAGAAAAGAAAAGAAAAGAAAAGAAAAGAAAAGAAAAGAAAAGAAAAGAAAAGAAAAGAAAAGAAAAGAAAAGAAAAGAAAAGAAAAGAAAAGAAAAGAAAAGAAAAGAAAAGAAAAGAAAAGAAAAGAAAAGAAAAGAAAAGAAAAGAAAAGAAAAGAAAAGAAAAGAAAAGAAAAGAAAAGAAAAGAAAAGAAAAGAAAAGAAAAGAAAAGAAAAGAAAAAGAAAAGAAAAGAAAAGAAAAGAAAAGAAAAGAAAAGAAAAGAAAAGAAAAGAAAAGAAAAGAAAAGAAAAGAAAAGAAAAGAAAAGAAAAGAAAAGAAAAGAAAAGAAAAGAAAAGAAAAGAAAAGAAAAGAAAAGAAAAGAAAAGAAAAGAAAAGAAAAGAAAAGAAAAGAAAAGAAAAGAAAAGAAAAGAAAAGAAAGAAAAAAGATGTTAATTTAATTTTCTGAACACCTCTTGCAGATGCACCTATTGTACATTCAGATCACAGAACAGAAACATACCTTTCAGGAAGCTTTTTTCTATGATAGCTTTTCACCTGACTCAAGCCATCAGCACCCAGTAGCCTGGTACCCCTGTACCTCCACCATCACACATTTAGCCCAGGGTGGCTGCAAACTAAACCGCTCCAGGAGGGAATTTGGTTGAGAAGTAGAATTTGTTTTGCTGGGCACAGCGCAATGGAAAACCACCTGTTCTGCCCAAAGAGCAGGAATGATCACCCTTGCATGCTGCAATGCACAATACTGCCTCAAAATATATAACTGTAGTAAATGCCAGTCATGAAATGTATTTGACCACGAGGAACTTACAAAGCAAAGTAGATGTAAATGCCAAGTGAGAACTCACCTAGGGGATGCATCCTGGAACAGGTTCTCAAGGGCAATTGTCTTCTTTTGAGTGTTTCCTGGAGCAAAAAAAAGTAGGTGCTGCATCTGCACAGCCTCCTGTCAGGGGCATTTCACGCAGTGGGCACTATTCACACCTCAATATTAATGGGATTAGTAAGACAGGGAACAGAAACGTACACATTTTATCACATCTTAACTTTGTGGCATCAACAGATTGTTTCTTCAGCAGCACATTTCTGCTTATGTCCAGTGTTAGCTGCCTGCTGGTAAGGAATATGACATCTAGTATTAGTTATTTGAAGACAAGTTTCTTTGTAGGTGTTGAATTACATTTCAATTGGAAATTAGAGCTTTTCATAACTATGAGGGAGTTTAATTTAATGTACAGGATGTGTATAAAGGTCATAAGAGACAAAAATGAGGCAAGCGTCGATTATGTATTATTTATGGTTACGGAGGGGAATAAATATTCATAATTCAAGGAAAACAGATAACATGGGGCTAAGTTATTGAGCGGTGTCTACCAAGAAAAAAAAGAAAATTCTTTTTAAATGAAGAGAGATTATTCCTTCCCGTATGTGTAAAGACAAGTTAGAAAAGTGTGATTTGTTTGACTGTGACTCATCCCTTCAACATTTGACGGATATGAATCAGATGACCTTCCCCTGGGAGCATATGCTGAAAACAAACTGAAGTTTCTGATTGTTTAGAAATCTTCAAAGATAGTTCGTATTCCTGTCAACAGGATCATCTTCATTTAGTGCTCAGCTGTTTTTGTTGCTTTTTCCTTTCCTTATCAACCACAGTCAAAAAGTACTTGTCCCTTATAATGGCTTCTCTCATCTGGAGTTGAGAAAAGTACTTAACAGATGATGCACTGGGCCAGAGGATGGGTAACCAAAGAAGGAGGAGGACTCCAGCTGAGCGCCTTGATGGTTGACTTGACACCACTGTGCCAGAAGAGGAACATCCAGGGGCACTGAGTCTGAGTGAGAACACTTGAACAAACCAGTAAATTGCCCCACAAAAAGGTCCATGAACTGACAATCAGACGAGTCGCTCACCGAGAAGATCTCCCTGGAAACCTTTTTTCACTTTTATGAAATGTTCTCCATCCAGCTTACGGACGATGGCAAAGTTGATTTATAATCACTCCAGTTACTCTGAAGCATTTAACTGACCTTGGGATGAAGTCACAAAGTCAGAGCAAGAAGCTGCCAATGACGAAAAAACATTCTTTTTATTCTCACAGTTGCTGTTCTGTCTTTTACACGTTCTGAAAGTCAGCCTACCCTAGTCAGTAAGTCTGATTGCAGGTCAGCCACAGCAAATTCGAGATATCTCGACTTTGGATATCTCACAGCAGTGAAGAATGCAGCTCTGGGCTTGAAGTCCACGAGAAGAACAATTTCCATTTAATAGATAGCCATTCCTGAGCACTACCATGTGATTACTCATCTCTGTCTGCCTCTAGATGTATGCCTTGCAGAGGAGGAACTAAATCCTGACTGTTCTGAGAACTGTAGAAGACTTTCCAGTCCTATCAATGACATTTTATATCTTCTTAGTCATCAGACAGCATTCAGCCTTAGTTAGCTCACTTTAAAAATGGAGATCTCCAGAAACTGTAGAACCCAAGCAGACTTTCTGCTACTATAAATGGATTTTAAGCAGTAAATTACGGGAACGCATTTCATTGTGGTTGCAGAAAAGTGGAAAACAGTAATACAATGAGAAACATGGAGAGCTAACAAATGGCACGCAGGCAGGGGAATGGAAAAACCTTGCTTGTACTTACCACTGCCAAAGCACACCACAGAGAACCGTGGTATCCATGCAGCATTTGGGCGTACCACAGTTCCTGTGAAGGTTCACTCATCTCTGCTCATTGACAAATCAACCTGCACAACCCGATTTTAGCTAAGGTTTGGCATAATTACAGGTCTCTAGTTGTCTGAAAGGTGAAACACAGAGTAGGAAGAAGAACTAAGAGCTGTACAGAACTAGCAATAATAGGATGCAAAGAAAATACAGCTATCTGCATTAATATCTGACCATAGGATCCTCACTTCACATCCCTTCAGAGAAATATTCCTTCTCCAAGATATTTTAAGCTGAATTGAACAAAATACCAGAAATGATGCTCTGAGAAATAGCCTTCTAACATGAATAAATGGCAGAATTTTTCACTGAGATTGATGAAAACCGGAGAAAAATGTAAGATTTACCTTCAACAATGACATGTAAAAATGCTGGTTAATGAATTACGCCAACAAAAGTACAGAGCTTTTCAGAAATGAGAGAAAATACTGTTGGTTATTTGTCTATGACAATCCATTCTAGCACAAATCCCAGAGTGTTGCTTTGTTAGCTCCATCTCCCCTCCTTTCTGATGGATTGTAGCAGTGGTGCCTCAGCACATTGCTGGAAGCTGGTGATGTCCCACAGGAAGCTGAGAAACTGAGTGCAGTAAAAGATGGGGAAACGCATATAAATAATTTACAGCCAGAATAATGCGAGGAAACTTCTTAGACCAAGATTCAGGAAATTCAGACGTAACAAACTGGAAGAAAGGTAGTGTATTAGATGATCTTCTCCCCTTCCTTACCTTTCAGAACATCGTGTCCAGTTTCTGTGCTGTTCACCTTTTGCTGCCTCCCAGTGCATGGCACAAAGATTAACATTTCTGAAAACGACAGGAACACCTTTTAAGAACTTCCCGAGAGAAGATTGCCATCTTACAGATAGCAGAATCTTGCTTGTTAAATAGAATATATTGTATGACGTTTGTTTATATGCAGAAACTAACCACGGGTTAAACGTTCCTTTTGCATTTGTTTAAGGTGACAGCATCTGTAACTGCACCTTTCCAGTAAAATGCTGTCAGTACAAAAATGTGAAGGCTCACTATAGAGGCAAGTTTCGCACAGTTCATGCTTGCATTTGGATTATGTGCATGCAGGCTCAAGGAGGCAGCCACAAAACATGCTGCAGAGAACACGGCGGTGTTCCCACTTCCCACTTTAACCAACAAAAAGGAATGAGAGAATGGGTCCTCTCCCTTCACTTCTGCAGAATCTCCTGCTCCACAAACACAGCTATTTACTGCTTCCAGAAGGTGTTTCTTCCTATTTCTCCCAGTCTTTTCGTCAAGGTTCTTAGCAATTCCTGTCTCTGTACGGCAATTTGCTGAGTGAGCATTGCAGTACCTACCTCTGCCAAGGATCTCTCTCTGAGCCCAACGATACATCCATATCTTCTTCTCCAAGTCTAGAGAAGTCTTTCTGGTTTAGCCTCAGAGCTAGGGCTGGGGATTGGAGGGACAGCAAAAAAGAAGTGAAATAGAAGTGGACTTCACCATAAAATCAAAACATCTCAACAGATTACTACTGGGAGACTGGTTGCTTAATCTTTCCATAATTTTCATTACAGATGACGTTCTTATTTTGGATTAATTTTGAATCACGCAGTGATGGCACCAGTGTTACTTGAGATTACACATTAGCAAAGCTAGCATTATCCTGCCTCTGAAGTTGTCAAATTGTTACCAAACCATAGCAGCTGGCAAGGTATTGACTTGAAAGGAGGTGACACTCTTCCAGACGATGTCCAGACAAGGGAACAGTGTGGAACAGGGACTTCCCAGGTATCTGTTAGTGCAACTGCAGTTCAGGAGCCTGTTCTCCTCATTTTACCAGCAGCAGGAAGGCATGAAAACACACATCTGCATCTGTGCACACAGCTTCCATTTACTGCCTGCATTCTCAGAAGAAACCATCAACCTTAAGGGCAACAGGTTTAAATAATCTCTTGGGGAACTCAGTGTAACTTTGTTACTGACTCCAAGGATGAGACAAGAGAACGAGCCCCATGTTTGGCCATTTTGCTCTGCAGTTCCTCCTCTCCTTCTTGTTTATACTGAGGTCCAGCTCCTTAGTCATCTGAGCACTCAGTAAGGCTGTATTTGCACAAGAGTTTCTGGATGAACCTACAATTTGTGATGCAAACCCTCACGTTCACACCCAGCACCCAGGAGAGGCTAACCTTCACAACAGATAGTTTCCAGACATCAGCACAAATTGCTGGACTCCCTCCTCTTCTTAATTCCTCTACAGATGGCTTTGTAGTATGGAGGATTACAAGTCTCCCATTTATTAGCAGACACTAATAGCCTCACGTGGCCATTCAGAAGGACTGTGCTGAAGCACCTTCTAGAATAAGTGTAGTGAGAGTTACTCCTCCAATTTCTGCTTGGTAAGAAACAGATTGTTTCTTTCCCAGGAAGAATTTGCACCTCTCCCAATATCAGTAAGGCACTGATGCTCATCCCGAGTCCTCAGTCATCAGTCTTCAGCCTCTTACATACCTCTGTGTCACCACTTAAATAGGTCTCTCCATCAGCCACCTGAAGCAGGGTGAGGGGATCAAGTTTATTTCTGCTCCATGAATAAGAAACTCATTAACCTCTCATTTCAGTGGGTTGTAAAACTTGACATCTCTACCTCAGAGAAGTGCTGGACAAGCGTGACAGCTCTACTACTGCTAAGCAAAGTTCAGCACATAGGCATTCTCTGTGGGTGAAATGTTAAACTGGTTTCCACCAGCTGAAGAGCTAAATTGCCAGTATTTACACATGACAGCAGTCTGGACAGCTAAATTCGTATCTCTTCCACAGTCTTTAGCTTACACTTTTTTTTTTCTTTCTTACTTTTTATTGAATATAAGAGCACAAGTAATTAAATGCAATCACTGCTGATAAAAGCTGGGATAAGGGCGATAAAAAAAGAGAAGGAAACTACTCAGTCCTGGAGTGGGAAGATTCCTGTGCCTTCACTTACCTCTCCATTTGTTAACAAAACCAAGCAAAATGGTCTCAAGAGGGTCTTGTGCAAGTCGAAAGGCAGGTTTGATGTAATGTAGAAGACTGCATTTACACAGCTTCTGACAGCACTTTTAACACAGCTCAGCAGGAGGATGTGCTTGACCACTGATACTGAAATATCTACCACCATAAGCACAGGAGCAAAGCTGTTCAACAACAGGATCTAAAGTTTTATCAGTGGGCTGCAATTTTGACCCACATCACGAGAGTTAAGGGAGCAGTCACTGAAGTCTGTGTCAGGTGGAAATATAGTACTGAAGATAGAAATAATACTATATTAAGGCTGTATTAAGCTTGCTCAGAAAGAAGTTTGATGTGAAGTGTATAAACATGGTTAATGTTTAATAAAGTAGATCTGTAGTATTTGAAGGCATGAAACAACTGGAAGCTGACCCCAGAGGGCAAGAAGTTGGTTTACAGAGCTGAAGCCATGTCTAGACCTAATAAAGGTGAACTCTTAACCAGGGTTAGTTGAGTGAAAGACAAAGTGCTTTCTAGCTTCTTGGTGAATTACTGGGCTGAAGTGAAATTTTCTGTGCTGTGAGATTTTGACTTGACCTGTTAAACTGTGCAAAAATTACAGCGTACTTCACTGTTAGTATGTGGAATACCTGAAGTTAAAAAAACCACAGCTTTTCTCAAAAAAGAGGACAATGCTCCATATGGAAGGCAAGGAAGTAATTCCTGCAGGGATTAATATGAGTGCTCATTTCCATTTTTAAACTCTAGAGATTTTGCTGGGTATTCTTAATCAGTTGGAAATGCCCATATGAGTGAGTTTTGTATGGGGCTGGTTCTAGGAAAAAACCTAGGCTTTATTTTCAGTTCTGCTGTCAGTTCAGATAAAATTTGCATTAGAGATTAAGGAGCCTGAACTTCCATCATCACATTTCTTTGGACTTAAAGCAGCACAAATGTTACCTATTCTGATAAAACCTGCATTTATTAAGCATACAGAAGAGCAGATGTTCCTTCTATCACTTGTAGCTATCTGGCAAAGGCATGAAGATGCCAAACACTGCTGTAACTGTGATTAGTATGAAGTATGATAAGACATTTGGCAACAAAGCAATGATACTGATATGGTGCTGATCTGCGTAAAACTAAAAACAGCAGCATTGCAACAAGGCATATTGTCAACAGAAATGCCACTGCAGCTAGCAGGGCTGTACAAACAAATTTGCTCATAATGAACCATGTCAGTCTAGAGTATTCAGGAATATCTACCCAGCAGGAGAAATGAGAGATGCCGCTTACAAGTTCAAGAGTTCTAACAAGTAAAAGTATTCGGTCCCTACTATTTCACTTCTTATTTCCTGTACACTTTAGCAATGTTTTCCAACTCTCTGAAAACCCGAGTGCCAGGTGTTTGTTTGTTTTGCTTTTGTTTAATTACAACTGATATTCTTATGGAATTCCTTAATTCTGGCACCTCGTTTGAAACTTGAAGAAAAGCACTCTGAGGCATGCCACTTAACTACCTCACGTCAGCCCAGTGGTGCATCTCAGTGCTGTGTAGTCATGCTGTTCCAACACGGGGTTAGAAAAGAAAAAAAAAATAAAACTAAAAAATTAATCCCTCCCACAAGGGAAAGGCAGCCTCACTTCAACTTCTCAGGTCGAGTTTATGCCCTAACATCTGTCATTTCTTTTTGTATAAGATCTCTGAAACTGTACAAGATCTCCATTCACATAACAGAGCTTTCATCTCAACTCATAGCATCCGGAATATTGCAACATCCTACACTCACACCTTCCCAAGTGCAGCCTCACCCCACTGGTCTCTACCCTGAGCACTCTACCAAGACAATTTTCCTGCCTATGTCACTTCGCCTCTGCATCGGTCATGCTGGCTACTCGTCTTACCTCGAACCACTACAGCAAGCCTGAACTGCCCACTTTTAGCTATAAGGAGGCTCTATTTGCCTACCTGCTTTCATTTACTTAAGATCTACCTGCTGCCATTGACCACGAGGTATATTCTTTTTCATGACGCCTATGAAAACAGAAGGCAGGCAGTTGATGTGCTTAACCCCTGCCCGCTCTGCTGCCCAACACAGGCTTATTTCTTTGTGCACATATCATGCCATCTTACATTACAAGCAGCTCTCACACTGGTTTTGGGTTCAGTTCCATGTTTAAAGCTCCCAGGCACTACAATCATAGAAAATATATGTAATAACAATAAATTATTTAAGAGAGTCTACTGTTAAGTAACTGGAGACTTCCAGTATACAAACTGATGCAGAAATGTGATAATAGGGAACACTCTATCATTTACTGTAGACTAGCACAGAGTGCAACTCTGATAGTAATGCTGTAGTGCAGAGTAAGAGTGAGTGGTTTTATGCTGTAATGCTTGTAAATCTTCTGAAAGCCTTGTAGAGAGATTTCAGTAAAAACACAAAACGTTTGGTGCTGGTTCAGAACGGACACCAGGTGGAAATTCCTAGTTTGGTGCATTTTTATGTCCTGAAATAACCAACCTGTCTAGAATGCCAGATCAGAACACTTGGGGCTGCCCTCCCCCTGAGAAATGCATGCACCTGAACTGTGGCCAAACTCAGCTTAGCTGTACTTTCTATTCAGTGCATACTAATTTACCAAAACGAATAAACACAGTATTTTAAAAATCATTACGGTTGCTACAAATCTCTACAGAGGTTTTGACACGAAGCAATTTTCTAAATGTAAGTATATTTATGCATAAGCTATAATGCTTTCAGAATGCTTGTTGTGTTTGATGCATTCATCTCACCAAATTTTTCTACAACAGCATTTGTTAAAGAAAACACCTCATCCTATTTAGTAGAGAAGTGCATGTTTTTGTTTCTGGAACCGAGGTAATGGGCAACAAATTGTTAGATATATTCATTACATAGCAAAATCCTTCAGTTTTAAGTTTACTTGTCCAACCAGAGGACAAGTACAACCTTGTACTGCTTTACCCTCCTACCTCTTTTTATACTTTGATGCTCATATTAACTCCATTGCTTTGAGTGCTCCTTTGGTAAAGATAAACGAGGAAACCACACAAACCTAAAAAAGCAGAGGCCAAAGCTACCTAGGTCTTAAGATTCTGAGCGCTCAAACTCATCTTTAGCTTCTCAGCTGACATTTGGGTTTCAGGCATTCACTGTATTTCTCAGATATGTGAAACTCAGGGATTATAGTTTGAATTAGAATTCTGTTGGGTATTAGGCGGAGAACAATTTCCCTTTGAAACACATTTACGCTGAAGCTATTAGGATGCAACTTCAGTAGAGTTGCCTTCTGCTTTGCCAATTGGGAACTTGAACAATGCAACGATGATGTTACTGAGATGATGCTTTACTTAAATCCAGTTAGGGTAAATTAAACTTGAAAGGAGAGAGCTATAGGATGCTGAGCCAAGTAATTTGCTCAAGGCATCGAGCAGTTAAATGAAGCACCTGTTAGAAGCTCGTGCTTGGTACTCTTCTACCTGCCTTCATGGATGTGCCATTATATCCTCTGTGTACTCAGGTAAATCGGCATGCTGAGTGCTGGGGGTAAGGCAAGGGAGCCACAGCCTTGACTCATCTCATGGAGCAGAGGCGTCACCTACGCATCCTCGTCTGCACGAAACCAATTCCTCCTACTCATTAGTGTCAGAGCAGATTTGGGGAATCTCTGTGGATTCAAATCGGGAGCACTAGGAGCCTGCACCTGCCATGCAGTGTGACAACAGCACGGAGTACGTGGGCTTGGGGAAATCCTGGCTGCTAGAGAAGATCGTGAGGAGAGGATGTAGGCATTGCAATGCACTCATGCACTCATCCCCCACAAGTGGGGATGGAGTGCTCCACTGCCTGTCCTACATGCAGCTGACAAAGCACGGTGCTGACCACTGGCTTCCAGTTCCATCAGGAGCCAGCGTAAGACCACAGCTCCTAGTAAACCAGGGATAATCATGCTTTGTAGAAAAGCAGCCAATGCATAGCCACGCTCCCCTGAAGCTGAAGAATAAAAATGAATCCCATGCCTGGAAATAAGCTACAGAAGTCTCTCACTTAGAGTACATCAGGCTCAAAAATCCTAGAATAACAGGCAGGCAACATGACGTACCGTAAGCGACCCTCAATATCTAGACTGAAATCCACAAATTGTGCCTAAAGCTGTCACTAAGTGCAAGTGGGTTTTTAAATTAATATTCTGTAAAAACAGAGCAATAAATGACTTATCAAATGAAAATGAAGATTAGAATGGTAGCAACCGTAGTTCCTTATATCTTTTATTTACATTCCTCTCTCTATGTGCAGACACACGTGCACATATGTAGATACTCAGCCCCTGCATTTATATGCAGGTATGCTCCAATTCCCATCCAGCCATTGGAACTGCATTTCTAAATAACAGGAGTAAGCAGTTTTAATCAAATCGATTCTTTCATCTGAACTGCTGAAGAGGTTATATTGGCACTGCTGAAAGGCCATGAATATTTTTCTCCTTTTCTCATAGCCTTTTCCCACCCAATTATCGTGGTTCTGCTTACACAAGAGCCCTTTTTCTCCACACACACAAGACTTGCAGAGGCCCTTTCTGCTTTCCAAGAATAAGCAGTACTGCAGCCGTCATCCCTCACACCTCACACCGTAGGTTTAGGGATCCTGCAGAAGATAAAGCACTGCAAATAATTTATTCAGTGCAGTCTTCTGAAGTTCTTCCAGTCTTCTGAAGACCTTACACTCTCCTTCACCAGCCAGGATCTCCCCAAGCCCACGTACTCCATGTCACCGTGCGGCTGCCATAGCATGGCCCAGACCTTACTTATGGTACTTTGGTTATCACAAACCTGCAGTGAGACATTTCTGCATGCACGATTCACCCTAGACCACCTAATAATGGAGCAGTACAGGGGAATCTTATTCTCATATTGCTTCTTTCATGTTAAATTAACTAACTTATTAAATTATTAGCTTACCAGATCAAGTTTCTCTCACTTTCATTATTCACAAAGGTTCAACCTGCAGGGAAAAAACAAAAACATGAAATTTGTCTGAAGAATGGTGAGGAGGCCTGAATATGAAAACATCAGGAGAAGCTACTCAGAGACACATCTCACATTAGTGTCCCTGCAGACTCACCCACAAAAAACTCTAGGAGAGCACCAGAGAGGTGCTAAAAATCGGATAAAGTTTCATTACTCGTTTGATATGCCATAATTGAGCCATGACAAATGGTACAACAGCAACAGAACTGCAGCTTATTGCACACTAGACAGGACTTGTTTGCACGGGAAAGGAGAAGGTAAGCTATATGAACACTGCGGTATGCTGTCATGGTATCAGTCTAACAGCAGGTGTGGTATAAACACATACCTCCTGTCTGACTGATTTATTGTCTCAGAATACAGTGCAAAGAAAAGGGATCACAGGAGCACGTGGAGCTCTCCTATCACTGAAATGAATTGCGCACGAGAGCAGCAAAAAGCATTTGCTGTTTTGAAACAGTACACCGAGAAGCAGCCGTGCCTGCCGTTGTGTGGATAATCAGAGCCTCTTCCCAATAATGGAGATCTTGGCTCACTTTCCCTGGGTTGGAGCAGGGTGACGTCTGAAAGCTGGTAAGCAAAGCTATCGCACAACCCAACATGCAGGTTCCATGTGGCACCGGGGTCAGAGCCGATAGCCTCCAACACTTGTGTCCTGCTGCCTGCTCCAGTTACATGCACATTTGAGCTCCGGAGCAGGAGGCAGGAGAGCAAGGGGATTCTTGCAGAGACAGGCAGGTTATAGGTCACCTGAAAGTATTTCGTTTACTGGATATCTCATATAAATGAGAGCCTGCTTTTGAGAAATATTTGTCTTCTGCTTTTTTAAAGACTGGCTCACACACAGCGATGCTCTGTTGTTACGTATCGGTGCTGCAGGCAAAAGCTTTGCCACAGAGGTCAGGAACGTCATGTCAGACAAATATTTCTAATGCACAGCCCTGCTTTTTTAGTGCCAGCGGCTAAAACACCCTTTTCAGCTGTGAGGGGGTGGTGGCAGGGCCCCATCAATGCTTCCAACCTGCACACAAGACCATGCTTCCCATCAGACACATCTCTGACCAAGTGTGTCCCAGTGCCCTCCCTCTTCGCTTTCCTTTATAAGAATAAGGAAACTTGTGCCAAAACACTTGCACTTCATGTACTGGAATATTAAGAGTGGAGACCTTCCTCTTTAGGCCGCAAAGGGAGACTCGGGTTGGGATGTTAGGAAAAATTTCTTCTCAGAAGAAGTGGTGAGGCACGTGTTGCCCAGGAAGGGTTTGGAGTCACCATCCCTGGAGGTGTTCAAAAACCATGGAGATGTGGCAGTGAGGGACGTGGTCTACAGTGGGTCACAGCCATAGGCTACAGGTGGACTAGATGATCTTAGAGGTCGTTCTAAACTTAATGATTCCATAACTCTCTGAAGGCCTCCCTCCTGCATCCAGCTGAGCATACTGCAACCATCAGACCCTGCCTGATGCCAGCAGAGAGCCAACCCTTGGCACTGCAGAAATGCTCCTCCCAGGCTACAGGATCTACACTTGCAAGATTCTCTGCACAATGGTTACATCACGTTAACACAAAGGTTTTATTTTGTCCACTGCTTTCTAGAGATTCAGCCCTAGCTACAGTATCTTGTTAAACATTGCCAGGAGGTTAGCGCTACGTCTTCTGCATTGAAACAGAAAATAGATTTGTTGTTGAATGCTAATCCTAAAAGAAATGAGATAGTGCCTCTTTAGCCACCTTGGGAGTATCAGATGCTAAGGTGTTGTAACAAGCAACCAATACCTGTCATCTGATGAGAGTGAAACCGAATCCACCAACCTCAATCTGATCAATTATTTTTCAATATGAATTAACAAAAAGCAAGAGACATCAACTCATACTCTCAGCAAAATGGCTTCGTAAAATGAACATATTTGCGGAATAAGGCAAAAAGTTTGAATGTTTTCTGAGACACAAACTCCCATAGATATATGCACACTCCTGGTGAGCTCAGCCAAACCTTAACTTCAATGAGCTTCCTCTCATTATCCACTCCAGAGCACTAATAAAATAGTGAAAAAGATGAAGTAGCATTATTAACAATATTTCACGTTCTCAACATATATACAATATATATACAATTATATACATACATATATGTACAATTTTGATTGGTATTTTGGATGCTGCCAGACCCACTTTGAGATTATTATTATTTTTTTTTTTTAAATCAACCATACTTCATCACTGCATCTCATACTTCAGACTTTTGCTTTGCATCTTTAAAAGGAATAATATTTCCCTGCCTTAACACAACTTATTCTTTGGGGTGGGGGAGAGGGGAAGCGTTGAGGTCCAAAGGCCTCTGAGACAGAAAAGTATTTTCCATGGAAATGGAATTCTTTTCTTAATCAGAAAAGAACAGCCACATTAGCCACAATTGCAAATCCACATGCAGTCACCACAACAGAGCACATAGGTTCAGGTTTGGTGCTCAGATTATGCAGACCTCTGCCAGCACCATGACTGCACATTTTTTTTTCTTTTCTTTCTTCCTCCTTCTCCTGCTAAAAGCAAAACCAATTGGTAACAACTGTCCTGGCAGGAGATGTCGGGGCAGTCTGGAGGCTGTTGTGTCACTCAAGAGGATTAGAGAAGGACTGCCAGGTTTTTTGCATACAGCATATCAGTGACCATAACAGTGTGTCATTCAGTCATAACGCTGTGTCACCTAACAGCATCAGGTGAGTTGTAGAAGGACCAGATTTCTATCTTAAAACATAACCTTATGCTGAAAAGCCCCTGAAATTCTTATTGCCTATTTAAATATGGCCAAACATTCAGGTGTTAATAGTGACTTGGTATGTCTCTCCAGTAACATTAAAATCTGAATTTGGGACAAAGTTGGAATAACTAAATGTAGCTGACATGACTCTGTGTGCACTCCTAAAGCAACAGAAAAAGTAGAAGCAGTTGTTTCTACTGTAGCACATGGTCAGACTGGCAGCATCAGTTGCAAAACAGTAATAAGAGAATCATAGAATCACCAAGGTTGGAAAGACCTCCAAGATCACCCAGTCCCACCGTCCATCTACCTCCAATATATCCCACTAAACCATGCCCCTTAAAAAATCTTCACTTATGGCTAGTGAAGATTAACATCTCCTTACACAGAGAAAGCAAGAAGGTGAAGCAGCTTATCAAAAGGCACATAGAGAGAAAGATAACTGGAATGGTGCTCACTGATTAAATTTTAGCAGGAATATATCTAGTCATTGAAAGCCACAAAAGATTGATTTAGTGATTGTTATGCCTTTGTTCCTCTCCATATGATTGATTACTTTTCAATGGGTATATGAGAGTTGCACAGAGAACTGTGATTATTATTTTTGAGTAGACAGAAACTTGGGTGTAGCCTTTGTCAGAAAAGAACAGGACCCCAAGTTCCTTTAAAACACCTTTTCATTTTTTTATTTTTATTTTTTGCTGTTGTTTGTTTATTTGTAATTTCTGCTGGCTGTTCTGCTGGAAAGAAAATTTACAATGCTGCAACTGTCCTTCCTATGGCCATTTACTGACAACAGATAAAACGTTCCAGCATTTGGGAAACACAGCTTGTAAATGAAGGAGCTGCTTTCCTTCAAGTAAGGATGAGTCTTTATTTAGCCACTGAATCTGACTTAACAGCAAACACGCAATATACTGGATCAGTCCTTCAGCAAGTTACTTAATTATTAATTAGAATACTAGAAATGAGATGCTCTCGTGCATCATACTTCTACACACACAGCTTGAGACACAGATCAAACCATTTCAGTGAGATGCATGATAAATTTCAGGGTAACAAGGCATATCCTACCTGTCTCACGCATGTTAGTAAGATTGAATTTATTTCTCTTGTCCAAACCAAAGCCAAGTATGTCTTTCCCAGCACTAAAAAAAAGCATTGTAAGGAAAAAAAGAGTGAGTTTTCTTCAGCTGAGATGCATCTCATTTTTCTATCCTAAGTATCAATTTAACAGTACACTAATTTTAGTTGTTCCTCTCAAAAGCAATACATCTTGTGCCTACTTATTGTAAGACATCAACCTAAAGAATTATTTTTTAAATGGCAGCCTATGGCACCTAAGCAGAGCAAGACGAATTGTGATGAGCATCCAAATGTGAGGGTGCCCAGCACAGTTTGTTTAAAGCTAATTCAGATCTCTGTCCACTATAGTCAGCACTGTTTACAGATAACAGACTACTTAAAACACAGGATTTATACATTTGCTGTTCTGGAACGTATCCTAAGATTGAGCACGAGTGAAGAGATTACAGTGGTAAAAGGAGCACTAAGTGTGTTGTCAAGAAAGTCTCTTCCTCCTGGGATTCAGGGCAACTTTTATAACAGCGGGAATCTCTGCTGCACACTTTAATTTCCGTCTGGTATCTGCTTTCCCCTAGTATATCTAATATTCCTACCTTATCCTTAGGGAAGGCAGTAGAACCCTATTTCTGTTTGGCCATCTGTGAACTGTGAACCCTATTTCTGTTTGGCTACACCTTGTAGCCCTTCATGTTCTGTCAGTTGGACAAGAAATCTCTAAACACAACTGTAAGAACCAGAAGAATTATTACTATTTGTTTCTTTTCCCCTCCAAACTACTAAAATACTTCGGCAGTACAGTGAAGGTTTCTTTGAGATGGCCACTACTTCAGCTGGGCCACATTTCACCTCCAAAAATAACAGCATTGATACGTCATTTAACTTGCATTAATAAGAATTCCATGTGAGGGAAACAAAGTTCTTATTATTTTACTAAATGACCATGGAAAGTAGCATACACCAGAACTCATGTAGAACATATGTAGAACATATCAGGCCCAGAAACAGGCAGACAATACTCTTGTTCCCTTCTTCTCAATGACAGGATGAAACACATCAACACAGTTGCTCACACAAGATTATCACTAGAGAAGTTTGTGAGTTGGGGTCCAAAATCACAGAGTTTGATAGGAAAACCAGAAAATAGCAGAAACCCCATCAGGTGAGATAACAGCTGCTACCCTGTCCACTGAGAAGAGACTGAATCTTTCAACCACTGAAAAAAATTGGAACTTCCCCAGTTTTTACTAGTAGCAGCCAAAATAAAACAACCCTGCAACGTCATGGTGGTTTTTGTAGGACCAGTAGTTTGCAGTGGCAGTTATAGGTTAATTTCTACAAAGTTATATTATGCAAGAAGTACACAAGCTGCATTTTTCTGACAGGAGGAAAGGGTGTTATTGCACGTGAGTTTGGACAAGCAACATAAATTGTCTGTAAACAACAGCTACTGTAAAACCCCCTCAATCTTAAACCAATTTGTGAACTGCCTTCAAAGTTAAAAATGGCAAGGCTTGACCCAATGCAGTGCTCACCGCTAGGTCTGTCAAGGTACAGATACAGGAAGGTGCTTTATTGACATACTATCCAAAATTTATTGATGATTATCAAATATTTTTTATCAGAACAGGTGATAAATGCTATGAGATCAGATGGAGGCAGTGTACTTACACCCTATCAGCCATTTATACGGTTACTAATGCAGCCTGAGATCCCTATAAAATTAAACTATGATTTTCTGCAGTTAAAATAATGAGAGAAATAAGGCCTTTGAAATAGGAGGATGATAGAACACTGAGTCACGGTTAAATTAATGGTATTAAACACAGCTAGTTTTCAGTAAAAAAAGACCCTCACACCTCACTGTAAAAACAGAAAGGCTGTTAAAATGAAGACTACTGCACTTACCATGACGGCAGCTAGAACATCCGTCCAGCTGGAGGTGACCTGAAGTCAGCACTTCGTTCTGCCACGGTTCTGATCATTCCATGATGTGTATTTCCTCCTAAGCATTAGTGAATGTTTGCTGCTTTCCCTGCTTAGTCCGTCCACATCCTCCTCTCATGTGCTATTAAGCGTGTTTCTGAACTTTCAGAGATACAGAGTTTGAACTTGAGGACTTCCCTAAAGGTCTTTTTTTTCCTCCTTGGAATGTCCTAAAAGCATTCCTACTTTTAATAACTTACCAAACTGACACTGTGCCAAGAATGTTGTTATAGGATTTTACACAAATATTCTATCTTTCAACTAATTACACGTTGCTAAAACCAAAATACACGTGATTCAGTTTATTGTACAAGTACACCATAATAATACACGCACAATTTTTAAAAAGGCCGGCCAGAAAGTCCCATAAAAGTTATTCTATGCGCATACCGAAGAGCAAAGAGATTCAGAGTAAAGGATTAAAGCACAGCTAATGCAAATTCCTACATTTCTTTTCTGCATTCTTTCCTAAAGCTGAATGCATGGTTTTCGTGCCTACCTGTCCAAGATGACATATTTTCTTGCCTCTAAAAGCATCCCAAGATGTAAATATTACGCTGTATGATTTTTTAGCAACGTATCTTATCAGAAAATTCTTGTCACTGTATGCCCTATTAATCATAGTGCATATTTCAGTTAGTGTAAACAGTTCTATTGACTAAAACGCTGTTAGTAACACCGAAGATTTCAAAAGGTTCCTGTCCTTGTGCACATGCCTATGGTAAACGCTGCAGGCAATGCACAGTGCTTATTCCTTTACGTGGGTTTGCTGATCAGGGAAAAAGCACAATAGTAATTTCTGATTTTGTTTTTTAACCTGAGACATCTGAAACGTCTGCTCTCTTTTCTGTTTATTTTCTATTCTAATTTTTTTTAAGCTATATTCATATACGTATTATCATTTTTCTTCAATAAAATGCAACATTGAAAATGTAATTTTTGGCAAATCGAACATTAAACATTCTCCATGTAAAAACTAATTTAAAAATTGAAATATTGAAAATGGGAATTTTACCTTTATTAAAACAAAGGAAGAGGGCCTAATGCATACCCTCCTCCTTTTGTTGTACTTTTTTGAATAGGTCCATATATTATTTAATGGGTTTTGTAGAGATACATTTACATGAGTTATAGATCACATTACAACTGATGAATGCCCAACACACAGGTATGTTATGAAAGGTCATCAGTTACAAGGGAAAATGCATAATGTATGGTTGCTGAATACATTTGCAAGTTTTTTATGCTCATGCAGAGTAGCTGCTTGGGCACTGTGCAACAACTGTGAGCAATGCAACCGTGCACAGGAGAGACCTACGAACATTATTTAACTGTGGAGTTTCTTGGAGGTCTTTTGACTAGGAGGGCGCATTCAGCAAATGCAGAATTACACCCCGTGTGCTCAGGCTCTGCTCAGGAAGATTCAGCGAAAATAACATGCACCTCCTCAGAAAACATGAGGGAAATGCTTAGTTCTCTGTAATTCTTTTAAAGTTTTCCCAGCTCCTAACCCTCTCAGGATTTCATGAAAGATGAGCAATATATAACGACACTTCATACATAATTTAACACAATTTTACACATGTTGGATGTTAGGAAAAATGCCTTCTCAGAAAGAGTGGCAGGGCATTGGCACATTGCCCACGGAGGTGGTGGAGTCACCATCCCTGGAGGTGTTTAAGAACTGTGGAGATGTGGCACTGATGGATGTGGTCTAGGTCAGCCAAAGGCATGGTTGGTGATCGGACTAAGATGAACGCGATGGTAGTTCCAACCTTATGGATTCTATGAAGTCCCATGACTTCTGTTGTCTCACCAGAATTCTGTTCTTAGCACTTTTATCATACTCTAGCCACGAGACTCTCAAGGACAACAGATGTCCAGTAACTTGTTTCTGACATCGTCATATGTTCATTAGCTGTCCAACTCTGCTCAGAACACGAAGCAGCTGTCTGTGCTCTTGGTTACCATTGCTTCTTACTTCTGCTGGCAATCACATGAGTATCTTCCAATCTGATTATTATTTCGAGAAAACCTCCTGAAATGTAAAAGAATAACCCTCGGGAATTACAGTCACTCATTCGGTTCAGAATGACTTCCACATGCTAAGCAGCATAAAAATATGCCAGAAAAACATGCTTGATCATTCATTAGAAGATCGCAGTTGCGCACAATATTTGAAGGCTGAAATCAGATTCTGAAACGTTGGGGTTTTTTTTTCCAGAGAAATTTGGACTAGATCAGGGATTGCATAAGCTTATTTTCATTGCCTCCCTCATCGTGCTGGCACAGCCCTGCACAGAGCTGAGCCTGGAGAGTACAAGTCAGGTCAAGCGGGGCCGAGCGTGCGGGGAGAACGTGAGGCTACAAGGCAGCACCAGCCCGAGTGCCCTGCTCATCTTACCTGTGAAATCCAGGGGCCTTGGAGGGTGTAGTGCAAGTTGCTCTTTTTCCATCCTTGCAGGCTTCAATCCCATTAGGACTGTGAAAGTCTACTTCATTATCCAGACATCTATTTCATTATGAATATCCGTCTAGACGTAAGAGAGATCAGAATACAGCGCTGCTCATGGCACAACACACGCTGCGACTGCAGCAAGCAAAGAGCCACGCTGTGGCCTCAGCTCACCTCTGCTAACTTGTATTGACAGAGAAAACCCACTGAACTGCAGAGCAGCTGAGAATTCCTAATTGCTTGCAAGAAGAAACTTCCTCCCAGAGACAGAGATGAAGATTTGACAGCACGCCTTTGATTTATTAGCAAGAGCAGGAATTTAAGATGTGTTGCCCCAGTAACAATTGCTCTGTTTTCAAACAAACAACGAGTTTAATTAAAGAAGAAAGCAGATTCTGCTGCTGTAACACGCCAGAGGGTTTCCTGTGAAATTCCAAAGGCAAAAAAAAGGAAGAAGCATGGGTTAATAGCTCAGCATATGTCTGAAAGCATTAGCACCATCTTGGCGTGGTATCCGTCAGCAGCAGCACCGGTGAATTTCATTAGCTGATTTTTTTTCCCCACTACCAGTTTCATGAACATTTTACATGAATTTATTAGGTGTTAGAGTGTGTGCTTAATTTCTATTTCCATAAATTTACTTACGTAAAGACTATCTTAAAAACAGCCTGTAACTCTCAGATAGAGGCTTTGTATTTTGGGTGGTCCAGTGTGGAGCCAGGAGTTGGTCTCAATGGTCCTCATGGGTCCCTTCCAACCTGGGATACACTAAAATATTATATACTGTAGAAGAAAACTCTATACTGAAACACTTCTGAGAATTACGATGATGAGAGCAAAGAAATGACTTAATTATCCTTGTAGAAATGAACTACTAGGAAGTGTTCCCTTTTCTTCCCTGGATTTCCATCAGTAATAAAAAAAAAAAACCCTGAGAACTTTTTTTTTTTGTCCAGGCTTTTTATAAGATAGTTTAGTAAAAATTAACTTATTAAAATTAAAATTTAAGCCCACAACAAGAAATTAAAAACTCCAACTCCCAGTTTTACTCATTCAAACCTATTCCCAGTGGTGGGTATCAGCAAGCACGCACTGCACAGCTATTATTTTTGTCGAGTGTACAATTTAAAACAAAACATAGCTTGTGCTCATTATATACTTAAATCTATGAGAAATAAATACTGCAACAACAACAAACTTCCCTCAGTTTCAAGTTTCTCTTCCCCATCCCAACCCCAGACATTTCAATTTTTAGAAATGTACAGATGCCAACATCACCTTTAAGATGAAAAACCCATTTGCTTTGCCCATGACATATCACTGTTCACCCAAGATCACCTCTTATTTCTTCTGGTCTGTGTCTTGTTTTATTCTGTCTTCAGCCATCTCTGTAGGTCGCTGTCATCTGACCTCCCACCAGCAAACAAGCAAACATCTTGTCTGAACAACTTGCTGTGATGCTGTGGCCCATTGGAGGCACTGCTGGCCATGTTTCCCACAGAGGTTTGCCTTCACCCACCTGCTCTGGTAGCAGGATTTTCTGCAGATCTTTTCCTTCAGCCATGGATGTAGTGGCCTCTTGTGTTAATAACAGCTGCCACTTTCCTGATTTTAATATCAGCTTTTGTTCTTTATTATTTAAAATTGCATCTCTAGAGGAGAGGTTGAATAAGGTTAGACCAACTGTACAGCTTTGTTTCATCCACCTCTGGATTCCTCTTAACCTTTTGATTTCATCTCTCGTTACAGCCGTTCTGATTTCATTCCAGCTGTTATCAGCTGGAGATCCATTAACATTTATGGCTCTTAAAACACTGAAGGACTGAACAGTTTGAGATTTTTTTCTCAAATTCCTTTTTGTTTTTTTTCTTTGAAATCACCGTATCTACAGATCAGATGATGTAACAGGACCCTCAGGTTCACTGTAACAACTATAATGCATCTGTCCCATTGCTTTGACTTCCTTTTTCCTCACACGTGTAGGGCTCTCTAGTAGATACTGGAAATACATTACTGAGTTCAAGCAGCATTATTTGAGGACAGCAGGTAATGTTGTTTGCCCATTTTGCACCGTGAGGACCAACAGTTACCAAAAGCTAACATTTTGAAAAGCTTTTTCAGATGTTCAGAACTAAGAGCCTGTTCACATCATTTCTGCTGCAAATGCCAAACGTTGTACATGTTTAGCATTTCTTGAATCAAACCGCAGGTGTCTCAAATTGGCAGAAAGTGAAGTTATTTGAGAAATTTTGAATGAGCTGCCTGCTGCCTTACAGGAACCACATGGCTTAAAGTATTCTATTATCTCGGGCCAAAATCACAACAGTGTCCTTCCTTTTCCTTTGTGTCATTCACTTCCAACTTGCACAAGAAATGAAATCTCTTGTAGCACTGCTGTCTTCACTAAGTGAAAACTACGTTAGCTGCCTCTGTGCAAGAAGCAAAAGGTCTAGTGACACAAAGCATCATGTGTTCATGATCTGATTATCACTGAGAAGCCTCAGATCGAGGGAAAGATAGAGATACATCAGTGTCAGAGTGGAGCCGCCAGTCAGAATCTGAACACTCACTTTTCCCCTCAAATCTCTCTACCTGTAAGGCTGTTCCGTTGCAAGAGACTCCTGCAATGCCTAAATTCCTAAAGTGAATTATTTGGCACAGCACACGAAATGTACCTATCAAGAAAACACATCTGCCAGGCCCAAGTGAAAAAACCCTCTTGGCATAGCTTGCTATGGCTGATCATAGTAATCAGCAACCAGTAACAGAGACATATTTATGGAGACATGAATTAAGTGATGCTCCAGCACAGCTTTCAGCTTGTCCTCCATGCTGCAAATCTCTTCTGCCCTCTGGCAGCAGTGGGAGCAGTCTATCCAAAGCATAGTCTATCACAGCATCCACACCTTCACTTCCCTGCCAGCTTTCTAGAGGCAAGCAGCCTCAATTCCCCTTGCTCAAAGCTTCCCTGAAATCCTTTTTGCACATCCCCTCAGGTACCACATCTGGCTTTATTAACACTTTTTCCCATCACCAAAAAGCTGAGTTACTTTGTGTTTTGCGTTACTTCTCGTCGTGATCTTTCCTAACTGGAAAATGGAGAGATACTGGTATTCATCCCTGCAAAATATTGAGTTCTACATCAGCTCAGGCTGTGAATTTAAAGATCTGCAAGACTCAAAGGAAAAACTTTTAATTCATTGGCCAGTGTAACAAGTTAACACTTTTCTCAAATCAAGACAATTGGTTGAATGTTTTTTGTCCATTTCTGACTTCTTAAAAAAAGAAATCAAAACCAAACACACACAGTAAACAGTGAAACAAGACAATTTGACTGCTATTCTGTGTTCTGCCTAAATGCATCACAACCGGGCAAGAGGGGCATGTGAGAAGCACCTCTAAGCAATGCAACATGCAACAGAGATAACATAGCAGACATAGAAGAGCTGTGCTGCATAACACCAATCAGATACGTTAGCTTCTATTTCTGCCTTTACACAATTCTTCTTTACAAATAAATCCAACAGGTTTATTAAGTAGCACTGGGAAAACGCTCTTACCATTATGTATCTATGATGGAAGAAAAACTCAAACCAGTTTTAGAGTTGAAAGTCCAGTGAGACCAGCTTCTTCTTTCAGACAATGCCCAACTATACTGAAGATGCTGTACTTGCCCTCCTACATTCCTGTCTGTTCATTGCTTTATGTATCTGCTCTGTTCTCAGTAGCTCCTGATCACCATTTCTTCCATATAATTGTGCTAACATGTTCAAACTCAAAGCTTTTGGCACTTGCCATTTTTAAATTACAGACCTTGCTGTCATAAAGTATGCCACGCAGGGACGAACTTCCACATCTTTTGAATTCATCCTTTAATTCTCATGCAGTAAGAGCGAATAATTCTTGCTAGCCCCTTTTCTTATGACTCATTATTTCAGACATCTTTATCATAACTCCTCAACCACTTATTTTCCAGGCTGAAGTATCCCTAAGTATTTAATCATCCCCCGCATTCAGTTTGCTCTGTACTCCTCTCATCTTTCTTTATACCTTTCATTGTTGTCCTATACTTGAAATGTGCAGGACAGCACCATTCAGAATAGACAGGCATGCCAAGGATTTACACATTGATTGTTCCCTATCCCTTTTCTTGCTATTTCGACTACAGAGCTGATGTTTTCATGGTATTTTTACACCAATTCCAAGGTCTCCTTCCTGAGTCATAGCATCTATTTGAGAACCCGTAGTCATGTATGTACAGTTTGGGTTGTTTTCTTTTTTGTGCATTATTTTGCATTCATTGACATTCAATTTCATCTGTTATTTTATCGCCCGGTCCCTCAGTAGCAGAGATGCTCCTGCAACTCTTTATAGTTAGCTTTTGTTTTAACTTCCTGAATTATTCAGTATCAATAAATTTGTCAGTTCTCTATACCCTTCTTGAAATTATTTGTGAATATATTCAACCATATGGAGCCAGCAAAGTTTTACCAGTCATCTATTCTGAAAACTGTCCATTTATTCCCACTCTTTGTTTTCTGACCTTTGAAAGCAGAAGAACTTAAATCCCACTTTGCCTAAAGGTCACTTTAGCTAAAGGTTTCTTCAATAGCATTCCATGAGGTACCTGATGACAGCCTCTTCCAAGTTGAAGTGGGCTACACTTAACAGTTATACCTTAATTATTAGCTCAGAGCTTTTAAAGTAGTGTAACAGATCTGCCAGACATGACTTTCCCCAGCAGAAGGATACTAGCATTATCTGCCCATAGGCCTAGTTATTCCAGATCTTGTCTGTATTGCAGTATGACAAACACCCTAGCTGTTCATATTTGATCTTTAGTGGTTTTGGCTAGTAGAATAAATCTACTAGCACAGCTTTGAATACCTGAGCTGTACTTTCTACTGGCTCTTGAAGTCAATTCATCCTCAAGTTGAAGCATCGCCTAGGTTGGAAGGGAACTTGAAAGCTCATTACTCCAACCACCTGCTCAAAACGGGGTCAACGTTGGCTTCAGACCAAGTCACTCAGGGCTTGGTCAAACTGCCGAGGACAGGGGTACCCGAGCCAACCGGACAACTGTGCCAACTGTTTGGCAGGTGCCTCAGATGAACAGTTGCAGCACTTACCTTTCCACTTTTGTTTTTTAAACATTCCTCAGCTAGACACTACAGTTATTGAAAGTGAGCATACTGCAGGGATGTATAAACTTAGCTACATCAAATATGCACTGCTTCAGGTCAAGGGAAGTTTTTGTTTCATGTGTCCAGAAGTGTCACCTGCATCACAGGCCCTCCCAACACTTGCATATAATGAAGTCTAATTACTATTGTGTTTTCTGCTCTTTGCACGCTGTTTTTCTTACGCCATTGTCATGATGCAAGTTGGATGAACAAGAGGAAATTAACTATGGAATTTCAATTAAAGAATATTTCACGTTAACGATATGATTCTAACCATATGATTCATTATTGGCTTTTAATTCTCCCTTCAGCATCCAACTTGGGATATTCCACAATTTTGTAGTTTACATAAACTAACTTAGCTATTATAAAAATCTTTTTTAAACACATCTTTAAGTAAATGAGCCAATTGCTTCAATGAAAGGCACAGTAGAGTAGTAGCCTGTAAACACATTTGCTAGCTAGCTGTGGTGTGAACAGTGTTTTTATGATTCACTACAAGACTCTGTAGACTATAACTACAAGTATCCAGCAAAACACAGTGTCAGCAATAGCAGTACACTAAAATTCAAACTACAATGCAAAAATTCTTTCAGTCAGGCTTTTAAAGCTTGCTTTGCTCCACTTCTGATATTGAATTATATATCTATTCAATTCACTCCCTTGTACAATTTAGATGTGTAACGGTCATGCTACATAAAACCTTAATACCCAATATGTATAGCACAATTAAGTTTAAAGCAATGGGGAAATCAGGAGTAATTTCCCCAAGAGCACTACAGAGCAGAGAAATAAAACGGGCCATTTACCTTTACACATCGACTCTCTATTAATAAGGTTCTTAGAATTTCCTAAAGGGGAGAACACATATTTTACAGTTTTAGCAGATGAATTTTCTAACAACATCTACTTTGTCCAAGCTGTTAAAACCAACCTTCTCGTGTATCTTTATAGCAATTTTAAAAAAGCCAAACAAACCGAAACTTGACTATTACAGAGTCCAAATGATTTTCAAGGTGGACCACTTGGCTACCATAAATCTTTGTTTTCACAGCCAGATTACTGAATCTTACAAGGTGCAAGAGACTCAGCTTCCTCAGATGGGGACAGTGAGTCTTTAATTGTAGGACTCACGCTCAAAGGTAACTGACAGGATGAACACATCTCATAACCTTCATATGAAAAGTTCTCCCACTACTGCAAGAGCAACTTTTCCTAATAATCCAACCAGGTTTCTGTACTTTGTCAATTTGACAGGTTAGGCAGATTTAAGACAAAAATAAAATTGTGCGCTTGATCTTAAGATTTGAAAGAACCCCTGTAAAAACCTACAGCTGTGGTTAGATCTAAATTTAATGAAATCTCTTATTGCTATCAGGATAACCAATCTTGTTTAAATTCTGTGAAAATCAATGGACACAATTGGCTTTCAGCATGCCCAGGAACCTGGCCCCAAAACGCTAGCATAGCAGGGCAGGTCCATATGCCAGATAAAAGTATTCATTAAAAGAACCACCATAAAAATAAATGACTAAATTGCTTGTAAATTCACGATTCTGAGAACTACTTTGGGTATGTAGATGTAGTGAGTCCATTACAAATGGTTCAGCACCTTCTATAGCCTCATTGACAGCAATATTGTTCTCATTCTTCTACATATGTCTCTAGACTGCAACCATCTCCATCCTCAGTAACAAATATTCATAGCATCCCAAGACTGGTTAACAACCGAGATTTGCTATGCTTCAGATAGCTCCTACCTCACTTTGCTGCAATGAAAATAAGTAAATGAGTCACAGTACAAACTATACCCTATGGCCTTTGCAAGTTTTCATAAGAATTTCCCTGTGGGACCAGATCATCAACATCCTTTTCACACTTGGAACAAATTGATTTTCAGAAACATCTCAATCCATTTGGTCATAGGAACTATTCACCTCTTGGTAAAACAGCATTCTGTTTTACCAAGCTTTTTGAATAACTGCTAATAGCAAGCCACCCTAAAAGCCTGGCTGAAGCCCAGAAAGAGGTTACGAGGGTTTCCAGCTTATACTACTCAGTACTCCACTAAACACACACAGTACTGGATATATAACATTGATTTTGCTGTTGATTGCAATCATATACAGGAAGAAAAATACCAGCTGAGCACTAGTATTGCTAGGTACATTTGTCCAAGCACACAAAAATCATCAGGTATCTCATGAAGATGGTTCAGTTATTACCTGAAGATTATTTGGTATTTAAAATGTCAGGAGCACATTTTCAAGTGATTTTAAACTATTACCATGTTTAAACACAAAATAAGATTAAATAGACCCAAATCATTTGAATTTTTGAATCAGTCTGAGTCATGTTATGTTGTACAATATTCCCTTACATCCCATCTGGAATAATTTAACACTGCATGGTATAACAGCATGAGAACAATTATATGTTTATCTCAGATAAACATCACCTAAAGAGTGATTACTATTTCAGTTTGTAAAGGCAGACCAACAGGAAACAGGCTACGCAGACAGGCAAGGAAATAAAATGAGTTATACGACAGCTTCTCTGTTCTCTAAATACCATTGGGTTTTTACTTAAGTAGAAACTGGAAATCTGACAGAAAACTTAAATAAGATGTCCCACACCAGCTACTTGCATGGAACATGCTCTGAAGCACCTTATGAAGTCTGGATGTGTTCACAAAATGCAACAATAAATGCATAACTAATATAGTAGAAAACCTATCAACAGCAATCTGAACTGTGAAAATCCTTCAACCTTATTTCTGGAAACCATTTTGCTAGTTATCAACTATAAATGCATACCTAGCTAAGCAATTGCTGTCAACATAGCTCTACTCCTGCTACCCAGCTATCCCACGTGTGCTCGTTTTCACAACATACCTGATTTTTTCTTCAGTCTCTTGAAGCACTGTATGCTAATCAAATCAGTTCAACTCAGGAGCACACAAAACACATTAAGAGAAAAGACTTCATCAGTTCTATGGTTTGATTGAACATGAAAAAGTTGCATGCACAAGCTTGTCTAAAAACCTTTCAAAATATATCTCTTACATGCAACACAAAAGCTGTGTCTATCACAGCGGTATTAACAAGCAAAGCCCAACATGTCTCCTGCAGATGTGAAGCAGAATAAATGCCTCCCATGGACATTTTGTATTAAATAGCTTGCAAAAAAGAAGTCTCATAAATCAAAAACAAAGGTCTGCACAATTTCAACCTGGTACCAGGTTAAAATTAATCCCAAAAAGATGTTGTTCAGCATGGTAGAGAAGCATTAAAATTACTTCCCCGCCATTCATTTCATTCTATTTATTATAACATCTGACTGGGATACGGTCAAGTCCCAAACTTTTTTTTTAAAAGCTTTTCCTACATTTAGGATGCTTTTCAAAAAAACCTTTTCAACAGCCAATATTTTCTATGTCCCCAGCATCAACCTGTGCTCTCCACAATGACTATATCACGTATTTATACAAACCTTTTAGAACACAAGGAAGGCGATTTAATTTCATTTTTAACTATCAATGCCTATTTTGAAGGAGCTGTTGCTTCTTTGAACTTTGCTGATGAAGATCAAGACTCTGTCAGCTCCTCCCACAAGTGGTCCATGAAGTTTATACAGGCAGTTACTATTTTCTTCTTCAGAAGTGCTCTTAAACTCTCAACCGTATCAACAATAGCCACCAACACGAGCTAGAGGTATGAACTGCAAAGGTTTGCATTAGTTTGCCTAAATATCACAGGCTACAGAGTAAAAATACATGTATAAACCTCTAAAGATTTGGAAATACTCAAAACATTTTTAGGAACAGATTTGATAAAGGCTATTAGATGATGCAATCCAGTTCACTGCTATTGCGAGAAAACTTGTTGCTGTTTCCATCACAACAACCATGCGTTAAACCCTTCAGCCTGTTACAATTGCTGAAAGCCAGAACATTACTCTGCTGCACGCTTTATGCCACCTAACTTACTGAACTGCAAGTTGCTTGCTGGATTCAGGCAGGTATCTGACACTAGAACAACCAGTTACTGGACCTCCTCCTCTAGTTCCAATTAGTGTGGGGAAGTTCACACATCCACTTACATTTGTGCAGGCCAAGTACACCAGCACAACACTGCTAAGGGTGAGCAGGATGTTAGGGTGACAATGGAACTTTGCAACTCTTTGTCTCTGAGTATTAATTGATCAAAACATGCAGTATGAACTAGTAGATCTTAGAATACTTTCAAAAATTCTGTCTCTTTCACAGGTAAGAAGTAATTTTTCATCAAGTTCAATTCACACACGGCTCTTGTTTACAATTAAGAGTTTATTTAAAGTTATCAACAATATCATCCTATTTACAAATCAATTAAAATGCAAGTTAAAAAAAATTTACAAGTAAAAGTTAAAAAACAGTTTAAAATTTTAGACATAACACATTAAAAAAAAATGAAATCCTTCCTGCATTTTTCCTTCCTCCAGGTATGCTACATTGGTATTATCAATCCAAAATTGAGATGTTATCTAAGAACAAGCTGGCATCCTAATGCTGAAGATAAGTACACGAAACATATTTCACAGTATTAACACTATAAAATTTCAGTGACATATTTAGCAGGGCAAAAGAATTTCTAACTTCTCTATCATGAAGTTACTAGAAACCTGAATGTAAGTAAACAATTAGAGGAACTTGAAAAACTATCACCACTAATTCCCTTGCATCAAGTTTTAATCTTCTAGTCATCTTACAGGGAGAAGCTTACAAAAGTTACAGTGTAAGGTATACCACCCACTTCTAAATTCACAACTTCAAATAATATTTCATATTAATTTGCTATTATATGGAAAACATTTGTAAGCTTCAAATAGGAGACAAAAACCAAATGCATTTTATTTCAAAATTTGACAAAACACACAGCCCTATTTCCAGTAACTGGGTCTTATAAAATACTGCATTACTGAGAGAGACCTCTTTAACAAAATAATTTACAGGAGGAAAACAAAAGTCACTGTTCTCACTTGTTTTCCATCAATCCCATTTGAAATATGGATGAAGTCAGAATCTAAATCCTATTTTTTTTCTTGCAAACATGAAGTAAAAGGCTTTTGGATGTCCGTGCTTTAACACCCACTGCTACATTTCCTTCAGAAAAGCTTCTAGCAAGGTTTCTTGGCACATCCTGTTCTCGCTTCAAGCTCTTTGTTTTAATTCCTAATGAAGAAAAACATTATTACAAACAGAAGACATTATTTTAGTTTCTGATAAACTACAATTGGCAAAATTAAAGGGGTACGAGATTTCAAACTCCAACCACAGAAAGTTTTTGGTGGCAGTCCTTAGCTCTTGTGACAAGGTTTTCTTCACCAAGCTTGCAGTAATACTGAGTTTTCATTAGATACTATCCAGTTAACTGTTAAAATGTTAGGAATTTTATTTATTATTAAATGCATGGATATATTATTCAAAGCAATGGCTTAATATACTGATCAAAGCAGCACGTGCTGCTAAATCACCAAAATTACATGCATTGACCTTACATTTGAATCACCTATGAAAACTTGATTGCCAGCACAGTGTTTTGATGCTTACCTGACATTTTGGGTACTCTCAATACTCTGTTGTTTAACAAGACCTCTTGTCGAACACGCTTTGGAGAAATTGGGTCTTGCAGATTACCTAAGCCAGCATTTGATGTAGAACTGGAAAAAACAGCCAGAGGTTTTGCTCTCAGTCAAGCAATAAAGCTTTTACAGTAAATTTGTCCTTACAATATGCAAAATACATTAAATAGCATTATCTAGTATTGGTAGTTCACAACCAAATGCAAAGAATAAACTAATTTGTCTATGATGTTTATATATGAGAACGATTCCTCTTCTCTTCCTCTTTTTAAGAAATTGAGAAGAACATATCAGCAATGAAAGCAAGAATTAATGTTGCTTAATTGTGAAGTGAAGAACACATAACATATTACCTTCTGGAAAATCATAGAAGTCAGTTTGATAGTCACACGATTACATTAAGAAACAACAGCACATCACATGATTACATTAAGAAACAACTTAAGTATGATATCCCTGAAGCGACTTGTTCAAGGAATTCACAGTGGTCAAACTTTGTATTGCTACAGTAGCTGTTCCATAGGCTCCAACAACATGAGAAGGGGTGGCTTCTCTACTTTTCAGAGAAGCTGCAAGAAAGATGTTACAGCTTCAAACTCACTAAGAAAAAAACCTGTATTTTATGCCTTTTAAGATGATGGAATTAAAATCTACAGGGAAAAATATGAATCTGTCTGTAATCTCAGCCTTGCATGTTTTCCTCACTTGCATCCCTGGTTTCAATCTTCTAAGAATGCCTCATGAGCAAGTTTTTTTCTATTAGTGTCAAAGTTTCTGTGCTTTCCCCATCCCTCTAATGGGATTGTACTATGTCTACTTATAGTCATCTAACATGTACTAGATCTTTTAATAATTTTCTGAAAATATATAGCAAGCAGTGAAGACCAAGGTCTGCCCCGTATCTGTCTTAAGATCTAGTCACATTGCTGCTTCTTGGAGCAGCATTACAATCTTATTAGCCTAAGCTCTATTAGTAAAAACAGACTCTGTAATCTAACTGACTTATCTCCTGACAATAGGACCATTTCTAATTATATTAAAAGCATAGAGAATGTCTGAAATCTATATTCTTATTTTCATGTTAGTAGGAGATGAGCAACCGGAGTGAATAAATGTGAACAGGTAAAGCATGAAAGACGAGAGGTGGGAAAAAATAACAAAGATGAATTGAAAGGAAGCCCTCTGATAAAAAAGGAGCATCTTTTTCTCTGTGACAAATAAGTAGCTTTCATTCCTTCTCTTCATAAACACCAAGAAAAAGCCATAAAGAGTTTTAGTTTACAGTAAAGAATGCTCCTGGATCTTATCTTAAAACATTTGCCTTAAGATCAGAGAAAGCAGGCCCCAAAAGTTCACTTACTCTTTCTTAAAGAGGCAACAAACTCAGTGCAAATAATTTGTTTTGTTAAACCTCATAACCGTCTGAAAAATTGAAAGGGCACGACATGCCTCCTTCCTTATTCCAGAAAGAAAGCATTCAACAAGTAGTAACAATTAGAACAAAAACATGAGATTATATTTTATTCTTCCGGGAAAGTCTTCTATTTCAAAGATGGCAATAAAGAGAGTGCTTTAAGTTTCTTTCATTTCCTGAGATAAAGCTGTTGAACTTGTTTCTAATGGTCTTGAAACATTTTTAGAAGACCCATTAGGTAGCAGCTCCACTGGCTGCATAGCAGAAGGTGACTTATATTATGATCTATTAAAAAGTTGTATCAATTTTTGATCTTTTGAGGAAAGAAAAGGGAGCTGTTTCATCACTACAGACCAGACATAAATATTAATGTATTTACCAAATACATGAATAAATAGCTTTAAGTTGAGGGAGGGAAGATTTAGCTGGATGTCAGGGGGAAGTTCTTTACTATGAGAGTGGTGAGGTGCTGGAACAGCTGCCCTGAGAAGTCGGGGATGGGGCATCCCACCCTTGAACAAGGATGTGTTCAAGGCCAGGTTGGACGGGATCCTGGGCAGCCTGGTCTAATATTAAATGTGGAGGCTGGTGGCCCTGCATGTGGCAGGGGGTTGGAGATTCATGATCCTCGAGGACCCTTCCAACCCTGGCCATTCTGTGAGTCTGTGAAATTTTAAACAAACAAACAAAAAAACCAAACAACAAGCAGTACAATTAGATTCTATTCAGTTGCAGCTTTTCTGCCACTCCCACCAAACCTCTTTCCAGGTCTAAATACAGAACTGATGAAATGCAAGGGTGTTTTTCTTTTTTTCTTTTTCTTCACAGAATGAAACACAAGAATTTAGTCATAATAACTCAGAGCAGAAGTGAATTATTAGAAAAACAAAGGAAATGACCACGAGTATTGTCAGACATTTTCTCCACTTCCCATTTTGGCAGTCTTATGTCTTCCAGTGAAAGCACAACATTTCCAAATAAATTAGATTTTTGGATGATGACAGAATTACATTTTTTCAGAATTATATGATGTTTTTCTATTGAGATGACAGCAGATTTGGAAGATACACTCGTTTGTACTTATTCTATTAAAATAACAGAAGCCTCTAAACTAAAAGCTAGCTGAAAACCATTCTTCTCAATTTGTCAAGAGAAAACTTGAATTGTCAAAGATTTGAGTCAGAACATCTCATGTGCAGATTTGGATGACTTATATAAGATGCTTTTGAATTTGAAAGAACACCAAAACTGTAGTAAGAACAAGAGAAATGTATATGAACTCATTTAAACAGGAGTCAACTTTAACCTTGTGTAGCACCATAATGTGATGGAAAATACAGCAATGACAGCAGGGTAGCAGAGTCCCAGGCTGCAGTTAGAGAGGAGAAATCCATGTGCAGCAGCCACAGATGCAGAAGCAAATGAAAAAAGCTGCCCACCTTCGTAAGGCTTCACTTAGGCAGGGATCTCCAGCAAGACATCCTCGCCTCTGCTGCCAACCTTTAAATGAAGTCTGGGAAGGGGTGGAACCTGGCTCTAGCCCTTCTGGTCACTCAGGTATGTTGCTTGCACCTGAGCTCCCCTGCGTTGGCCCTGATCTCCCACCAAGAGCTCAATCACTGTTTCAGGTCATGACTTAGCATTCCTGCTACATCTTACCTTAATACCTTCCGTTTTCTCTCAGCAGCTGAAGTCATTGCCATATACGAGGGCTTCTCAAGTACTGAAGCAGGATTTTTGTTTTTCAAGGAAGAAAGACCAAATCTGAAATAAAATGATTTTACTTTATGAAATGTATTCTGGATAGAAGGCAAATAAAACTGCTCTCGTTATCCTCATTTCTTATTACTAACATATCATTGATTATAAATAATGGAAAAATAGTATCTGATACTAATTAAAATTTAAGGTTTGATTTTGAAAACATTAGTTAATTTTACTTGTAACTTCCACATCAATGACAAAAGACAGGTTCTTAAAAATAAGTAGTATTAAAATGTTTGGGAAATAGAAACAAAAAACCCAACAGATAACATTCCTTGCCCAAATAAATGGAAAAATACCTTTGAAGAATTCTATTGCTGCATGGTTGTGACTCCTTTGCAGATGAGTCAATAGAAATTGCATTTGTTTCACTTGTTTCTTCACTGAGAATTATTGTTGAGTCCATTCTATCTTCATCACAGTCTAGGATAACATCACACACAGAGTCTGTAATACTGGGCTTTCTCAGCTGAATACCTGTATTACATTCATTTGTTTCCTGAAGGCCTGTCAGGTGTAATGCTTGTTTTACCACAGTCTGTGAACAGCTGCTTTGCATTGGCTTTCTGCAAGATTCTGGTGTATATACAATAGGTCGAACTTCCTTGCTGAGAGAATCCTCCAAATGACAGAGGCTGAAGTGCTTGGATGCAGCAGAACTCGGAGTTTTGACTGGAGAATCCATTAGCTTTCGTCTAGTTTGCTTCTGTGGTGTTACTGCAAATTCTACTAGTTGCGTATTTCTCTTCGCTTCTTGTGTTGGTGTGCCAGAAGTTGAACCTGTGCAATGGCCAGCAGTTGGTTAGCACGTTCACCTACATTTAGCACCTAAATAATGCTTTTCCCTTCTATTCCCTTCTGAAACATGTTTATTAGCAGAAGATATTAGCATAAGTTAGCAAAAATACTATTTATTTCATCTACATATTAATTAGATCATGTAACTTTTATTACTTCTAATGCAGTATTGTCCAGATGGCAGCATTTGTTCTGTGGCACTCCAAGTATTATAAATATGCATAGACTGATATAGTTAATCCCAGAGATATTACAAGTAATCACAAGCAAGAGATGAGACATTACAACAGGGAATGGAAGAGTAAGAGCATTGAAAATGATAGCATTACCATGACAACTCTTAAATTAAGATGGTATCATCCCAGTAATCTACAGCTGCCTCCTAAACATGGTCATTTTTTTCCTAGCAAGTATCATGCAGGAGAATGAGCAATTATTATACAAGAATGAGACCGAATCTGTTAGAGGGAAAGAAATCCTTTAACATTGCCAATGAGGCAGTAGTGTTTCAGAAAAAGGCAAAGATAACAGCTATCTGAATTTTGTTAATCTTGATATATCTACTCCAGAAAACTAAACTGTTAAACAACCAACTAATCCAAACACACTTAGAAATCAAAAGCTAAGGCTAAGCAATACAGCACCAATTGGCCATTGTTGTGATTCATCCTGATTTTTCAGGAAGCGTCCCAATATTTTGTATTGCCACCTACTTGAAAACAAAAGCAATCTTAAAAGTAAAAGAGAAAAGGTCCCTCTTTTATTCAAGTTTCCAGTGAAGGAGGCTGATTTCAAGACAGCACTGTTCAAACAGCTAGGCTAGCAGTGACTTAAGTCAACCACACGTAGTTAAATGCAGAAAATTAAGTGTCAGGGAGGGAGGAAGTGAGACAGACACACAAATCAAGGACTGCAGAGACCTGCCAGAAAACAAAGTGCTCCTACATATAACTTTGCGTGAACAGAACAAGAAAAAGGCCACCATCCTTAAACACTTACATGGACTGGCCCCACTTCAGCCTGTAGCCATCATATCAATCAGCTCCCCTTTCTGCATTACCTACTACATTCCTAGGAGTAACTAAATTGTACCAAACGCTCCTACTTTTAAATTGCGCAGTTACTCAGGAATTCACTACAGTACTCATGTAACAGTGCAAAAAAAAGAAAATACTTATTTCTCCTAAAACTCCATACTCTTTCTGCCCCAGAATAAGAACTAGTTCAAACTCCTCAGAATGCCTAACTTCAATTCATTCATTAATGTGCTATTTTAGTAGTTCAATAATAATGCTTGCAATAGGAGAAAAACTGAATCAAGATATTGCATCTACCTCCTACCTGCCCGAGTTTGACTTCCTACAGAAGTGTGAATGAATCTTTCTCTGACTGTTGACCACTTCTCATTACTGGTGTAAGCCACAGTTAAAATCCAATCTACTATAGACAAGAAGCCTTAAGAATACCGTTTATTTAAAATCACATCTGGGCCTTTTCCCTAGTATATAAGAGCCTCACTGAAGAAAAGCATTCTGAAGGAAGATCTCAGCATCTTTCTTTTTAATTAAAAACCAAACAAACATACATTTCCTAGGCAGTCACAACATACTTTGAAACTAGATAGTATATGGTAGGCACTTCATGACCATCTAGAGATGATAGCCAATTAGAAGATATAAATCAGAGCTGTGAGGAAGTAGAGGAGGATTTAAAAACTACCATGAAGCCTAGACATGTTCAGTGAAGATGGAATGGGTAGCACCAAAGCATGTCAAAGCAGCAAGTAAATGAGATGCAAGAGATACGGCACAAATCTATTCTATATCACCAACATTTAATAATGAAACCACCTAAAAATAAAATAAACAATTATCCCACACTCAAGGGATCATTTTCAGTGAAAAATGTTTAAACAAAAAACATAATCTTAACCAACAATTCCTAAAGTAGGTTAAGTGAAGCTAAGCTACTTATGAGTTTCACAGACAACTATATGAACAGCTACAATTCTCTTATGATGTTTTCAGCTTTAAAAAAAAATGGAAAATTCAAGTTTCATGCTTGACATGAAATAAATAAATTTGAATATTTATGCATACATGCACTTGTGAGTGCACCCGTTACAGACTGCCTTGTCATACACAATGTATGCAAGGGATTTTTTTAATAAAAAATGCCTGTTTTTAATATTATATCTTATCTTAGCCTAACGTATTGTCAGTATTCACCAGATGAAGTGCAGAAAAGTGCAGCAAAATGTTGAGGCAGTAACTTGATTGTAATTTGCAACACTATCAACAATGTTACGCTTCATTAATCTGCTTGCTTAATCAACAATGCTATGCTTCATTAATTTGCTCTCTTTAATTCTGGTTTTCTGAAAGAGTATGATATTCTTCTCCATAAAAGATGTTCAATACCAACACTGCTCTCCCCAAATTTTTTTCTGGTCATCACAAACAAAAATACCAAGATTTTGTAGACGTAAAAAAAAAAACAAAAAAAAAACATTATATAATGTTTGCAATTAAGTCTTTGAAATAACTATCCATTAGATGTTTTAAGACACATTTTAAAATATTCATTTATTAGATTTTTCTCCTGCTCGTATGCATCTGTTAGAGTGTGTTTCGGGAAAAAGAGTGGTTAGAATTCTCTTTTCCTGCTGTTGCATTATGACAGAGTTTCCAGTTTCAGAAAGTTTGCTTACTGTAAGACAGTGAGGCTTTGCTAATGTCCTAAAGGTACTAGGAAGGAAGTCTGATGGGGAAACATTTTGGTGAGAGTGCCAAGTTTTAGAAGCTTCTTCAGGACTGAATACTGGAAGCATTTTTAATACTGGAAGCATTTTTAAATTAACCGTAAATGCAAGCATTTAAACCATGAATGAGATAGGTAAAGAACACAGAAGTATTGCCAACATTAATAATTTCTTGAATTTCATCATAATAAACTGTAATTCACACTGTAATACATCTACATTAATAGACAATTACAACAATTCCACATAGGGCAAATATAAGCCGTTAGTCAAAATTCAGACCTATTTTTAAAATCTAATTATTTCTGGAATTAAACTCAGAGCAAGAAGTAGTTTTAAAAAAATAAAAGCCTTGGGCCACAGTTAAGTGGAGAACATATTAAATATTCAAGAAAAGTCCCTTCTCAAAGCTTCTTGTGAAAGCATTAAGTCATTCCTAAAAAAGTAAACAAAAACATTATTAGCAACATCTTCTCTTCTCCAGGTTCAACAAGCCTCTCCCTCAGCCTGTCTTCACATAAGAGCTGCTCCAGACCTCTGATAATCTCTGTAGCATACGGTCCCACCTCTGAACAGCTTCAACAAAAGCTCTATGCCCCTTTGCCTCTTGAGGGCCCCAGATCCAGCTGCAGTTCTCCAGATGGGGCCACACGAGGGCAGAGCAGAGGACAGTCATTTCCCTCTCGCTGCCAGCCACCTCTTTCCATGCTGCCCAGGCTGCTGTTGATGTTCTGCAAGTGCATACTTCTGGTTCCTGTACAGCCTTTTGCCCACCTGGACTCCCCGCTCCTTCTCTGCAGCGCTGCTCTCACCAAGTTCTTTTCCCAGACTGTACACATAGGGATTGTCCAGACCAAGCAATCCAAAGCCTCTGTTCAACCTCTCTACATTTACATGGGCTTGCTTTCCAGGTCTGTCTAGGTCCCTACTTATGTTCTTCAGCTTGACCAGCAAATGCTGGTTCAGCCATGCTAGTTTCCTGCCTCCTCTGCAGGATTTCTTACACAGGGGGGTGGAGAGCTCCTGTTATCAAAAATGCATCCGTGAAGAGCTGCCAGCTCTGTTCCATACCTCCGTCCCAGAGAACAGCTTCTTCCCAAGGATCCCACTCAGTAATTCCTTCATCAGCCAGAAGTTCACTCTTCTTACTTTCAGGGGCCTTACTCTGTTCTTTACCAGGAGCATATTCCTTGAGATCACAAACTCAACTAGAGCACGGTCACTACAGACCAGACTACCTTCAGTCTTAACTTCTTTAATTATCTCCTCTGCAGTGAGCATTAGGTCCACTACCACTTCTCTGGTTAGTTTTTCTATTTCCTGAACCAGAAAGTCATCCTCAGCACACTTCACAGTCTCCTGGATTACTCAGAAACTGCCACAAGGTTTTCCCAGGAGACATCCAAATGGTTGAAATGCCCCATCAGGATGAGAGCCTGTGAAAATGAAGCAAGAAGGCCTCACCCACAGGCTCCCCATGATTATATAACCTACTGTAGGAGCCCAACCACCAGATGTCCTTTATTCATCCAGTCCCGGCCTGTTTGTGGCTCTTTCTCAAAGGCAGTTGTCCATTTCTTAACACGCAGGCATTCCCTGGGGTGGGGTGGATGTCCTATCTCTTCTAAAAAGCTTGTAGTTCTCCATCATGATGTTCCAGTGGTACAATTCATCCCACCACATTTCTGCAATATCAATTAGGTCATAGTTTTCCAAATCCACTGTGGTCCCCCAGCCCTCCTGCTCTCCTTCTCATGCTGTTTGCATGGGTGTAGAAGAACTCCACCTGGGCTGCTGGTTGACATTACCTTCTTAGAGGAGCCCCTCCACATTCCTTCAGGACAAGTCTGAGATTTTTCCCAGCTATCTTCTTAAGTTTTACAGCGTTCCCTGGCCTGCTTCTGTCACTTAAATGTTTATGACAGAATCCTGTAAAAGCCCATTGCAACTCTAAGGTCATCTAGTCCAACTCCTCTGCAATGAACAGGGACACCTACAGCTTGATCAGGTGCTCAGAGCCCAGTCCAGTTTGACCTGGAATATCTCCAGGCATGGGGCATCCACTACCTCTTTTGTCAATCTGTTCCAGTACTTCACTAGCATCATCCTAAGAACCTTTTACATCCAAACTAAACTGCCTTGTTCTAGTTTCAAACCATCTCCTTTTTCCTAGCACAACAAATCCTGCTAAAGAATCTGTTCCCCTTCTTTCTTACAACCTCATTTAGATACTGAAAGGCCACTACCAGGTCTCTCCAAAGCCTTCTGTTCTCTAGGGTGAGCAGCCCCCAGCTCTATCTATCCTCAAAGGGGAGGGGAGGTGTTCAATCCCATCCATTGTGGCCCTCCTCTGGATGTGCTTCAACAGGTCCATGTCTGTTCTATACTAAGGACTCCACATCTGGATGAAGAACTCCAGAATGAGTTCTCACCAGTGCAGAGTAGATGGGCTCACCCTTCCCAGACTGAAATGCAGTTTAAAGGTAATTGCCATAATTCCTTCTGTGTATTGTTACCAAATTCACTCAATTTAAAAGTAAAAATCATCCCCAACTGAGCAACAACCACCCAAACAGTATGAAGTGGCTTTTGTCTTTAACTTTTTACTACCTGGTTCAAAAGACTACTTAGAAGAATAGATTTATCAGGAGAAAAAGTATTAGACATTTGCAGAAATGAAATGCAAGCTAATATGAAAAACAGAATGCAATATTTACAGAACATGAGTCATAACAAAAGCAAGTTGAATTAATGACAAGAGAAATGATAAATTGGGCTAGACCTAATTGATGCAGAGGACAAAGTAAAAAAAAAAAAAAGTCTTTTGGAACTGATGTTAATACATGCATACAAGGGGAATATTTCTGGAAACATTCTAAATTAAGTCAGCCAGGTTCTTCTGCTAAAGCAAAATCAAATATTAATGTATTCATTTCAATAAACATTTCTGAGCAACCAATGATTGATCCAATTACTATACTAATCATACATTTTGATTCTTCTAACAACTGACTTGTGGAATTCCGCATTGCAAATGAGGTCTAGTGAATGAATTTCATTTATTTAATCTCCTTGTGACCCAAAGGCACCTCACTGTGAAGGTGAGTTTAACAATTGCTTTACAGAAATCAAGGAAACAACCCCCAAAAAACAGAACAGCTGTGAACTTAAGAGGCTAAAATTCTGGCTATGTAGTTGTGGGTCCCAATGGTCTGGAATACCATTTCACATCACATGAGAAAAATACTCAGTCATACAAGACAAGCATGAAAAAGCTGTTCAGTATATGAGGAATCTCTCCTATACACAAGCAGCATGCTTTCTGAATTTTTAATGATTCTCCTCCTATATACAACTACATCCCAACTTTTCCTGTCATCCCATATAATAAATTGACTTCACTTTTGGATGTTTGTCACTGGGGGAAGTAATGGATACTTTTTCTTTTTCCTACTGTAAATCAATTTCATTCTCTCATTGCTAATGTAAGTAAGGCTTCCGGAAATGGGATGCCTGAAACGATGCCAAGATCCTTCCTATTCACAGAAATAACTGCAAGCACCAATCATAGCTTTCTACCCATCAGTTTATGCTCTGAATCCTGTGTGGCTCTCCATTGAACAGCCAAAACCAGTCTAAATTCATTTTTAAATGAGGTTACATTTACATTAACATGAGGTTTTCCTAGTGTTACTTCATTTAATGGAAATAGTTGGGTTGCTCATAAAGTTACACATTCTGGACTCACAAAAAACAATTGTAACGTATAATTAAAAATAGAATGATAAAATAAAATGCTAAAAATAATATGAATGAAAACTCAGGAATGTACATTCATAAAATAATTGTTTTTAAAAGATCTCACCTATTAATAGAGTATATAAGCAGGTTCAGATGTTATGGAAACAGCATGTTAAGGCTTCAGAATGAACATAAGCAAGAGTAGAGGTTCTGAAATTAAAGAATTTTCAGTCACAGAATAAAATCCTATAATCATTAAGGCTGGAAAAGACCTCAAAGATCATCTAGTCCAACCATCAACCTGTCCCCCACAATGCCACTAAACTGGTCATGTTATAGGAAGGTTTTTTTATTTAAGAAAACACAAATTAAACTGCTAAGGATGTATAATCAAGTAACATAGAAAATACTTGTGTTCCTGAATTATTTAAATCAAACAATTGGCAATTAAATCAGAGTGTGTCGTTTGGGAGTAAATTTGAAGCAATCTCAGGTTATGTTCAAAAATCCTGGAGTAGTTAAAAAAAAAAAAAAGTACAACCAGAAATTAGAGACAGATTCTCCTGTACAGAACATTCCTTGAAATGCTATACATACAATGCGTTAGCATGAAAAGTTACATAAACTGTGGCAAAGCCAACAAGCTTTAATTAGCTTGTGCAGAGAATTAACGGTCTTAATAACTTGACCACAGAAACATGTTGAAAGAATAGCCAGACTTTTGATCTTGTTCTTTCCCCCATAGCTTTATAGCATTTAAAACACAGGAGAGCTTTTCCATGTAAGAAATTCTTTAAGTTCTATGGATTACTAGAACTCAGCTTAAATTCTACATCATTTTTAAACTCCTGATAGAGAAAAGGGTGTCTTTTAAGATCATGTTGAAACCGTTAGCAATGAAGTCAGTGTTTTGGAAAAGAAATTCAAAATACTTCTTGTGATTCACCTTGAACAAGAGAATAAAAATCCTTACTTTGACCTTTAGCATCATTTTTGTTCTTTTTTATTCTTAAGTCATTTACTAGCTTGACTTCTTCAGAAGCAGATAATGGAAATACACAGTTAATGGAGTAACCCAAAACTTAAGGTCCCACTTTCATAACTTTTCTTGATTTACAGAACTGATTCAGCTGCATTGGATTTCTGGAGACAGTGATTATAATCCAATAAGTTATTTGACTTGAAGCATTCCAATCTATGAGAAAACACTCATCAACAATTAATTTGCATTTCAAAAATGTCGCGGTTCCCTCCAGAATAGCTGTCAGCAAAAGATAAATGTATCACTAGAAACTGAGTGCCTGCAATCAGTGCCTCGTGTTTTATGGTAGGCAGAATTAAGTGGTTTCCTTTAAGCACAGATGTATGTGTGTAATGTTATCCTGAAAATGTAGTTTCTATACGTAAATGTGGATAGTGCATGGATGTTGCATACAATCCTTAAACCTCAGCAAGTACGTAATAATTGACTCCATAAGCTTAGATGAAGGTAAATTTATATTTTCCACAAGTACTACATCAGTAGTTTTTAACATCAGTCACTTTTTTTTTCCCCAATATCTTCTCCAAAGCCTTCATGCAAATGTAGGTTCAAGAAAAAGCCATCATTTGTTCTCAGCTGACCTAGCACAAACTCTTCCTTTGCTGCAGACCCTTCCCTTCTGCTACAGAAGCATGTTTCCTTGGGACAAATCATTTAATTGCCACCTAGTAACTTGGCTAACCTTTTCTCCACAATTACTCACTTGGAGTATTTCAGAAGTTCCTTCTCTAAGTAATGTATTTATTTGAAACAGGAGAGAAAAATATCGCTGCTCCCTACTCACACTGTGGAAATTAAGAATCAAATCTCAAATTAACTGTTTTGCTCCTCCCCCATGACAAGCTGAAGTCTGTGCAGTTATAGGTGAAATATGGATTTTTATACAAAAAAAGTAACTGCTGTGAAACACATATACACACACACACACACACTATATATATTATATATATATATATATATATACATATATATATATATATATATATATATATGTGTAAAGTGTGTGTATATATATTTGTCTCTGCGCAAAAACACTGCTTCCTTCCCAACACCTTAAAGAAGTGATATCAATAATGAAATAACACTGCGCTAAAGGTGTGGGGAGGATCTGTAAAAATCTTCCTTTTCATTTGTTCACTAAGATCTTAGGTCAGCTCCTGCTAACAACTGCCAAGCATACTTCTGAAATGACTTAAGGGAGAAGGAACTGGATTTCTGAATAATTTATTTTATCTTAAAGGAAAAAAAATTACTGCATCCTTCCTACTTCTCATCATGATGCTGCCTTTCTGCTTCTTCACACTTTCCCATGCTCATACGTTTTTTTGATTTACAGTGTTTTTTTTTTTTCTTAATAGTTTCATTAGTTTTTTCTGCAAAAGAGAAGTTACTTCCATAGCATAATATCAGGTAATACTTTCAAGTATTTTTCAAGTGAATTCAAAAAACAATTGAAGTAGAGCTATTTCATTGCGTTTATTTTGTGCTCCACTGGAATTTTTTTTAAGTCACTTTATTTTCAGCTGAAATGGACTACTTATTTTCTACCTCCAGCATCCAACATGTAAGCAATGACTGTGCAAACACACATGCTATCTTAGAAAGAACACAAAGATTAAAATAATGTAAAAATTATAAATGTTAATAAACTTTTTTTTTCTGATCACAGTTCTCCATTTTAGAACTTTAAAAATTCCATTATGCAAAGTCAATTCTCATTTCAATTCCAATTCCACTTCAAATGTCAAGTTCTCAATACAGTGGTACCTGGTAGAAATTGTTATCCCATACAGTTATGTCTACAAGGTTTTGTAGAATGATGGCTACCAGCTGAGCAGTAAATTTTACAGTAAGAATCGCCCCCGAGCAAAAAGCTGCTCAAGAAAACTTATTTCATGTTAGCCCACCAACTAAAGCTGCCAATGAGAAAGAATGCGAGAGAGAGGTAGACTCTTCATGAGGAATATCAGGTATTGGTGAGCCTAGGAGCATCATAATGCATTTCTACAAGCTCAAAGCAAACAGGAAGAGCACAATTAGATTACGAGAAAAAATGTGATGTGCCTGGTTACCATATCCTTTCATGTTACATAACTTCAATTTGAAAGACAGTTCTTTCTAACTGCTTTTCTCCTGCCTGTAGTACAAGCAGCACATGAAACTTTTTTTTTTTCCTATTTCCACAGAGACTAACAAAAATAAAAACACAGTAAGGATTTCTACGAACATCTTTAGGCAAAGACACCATTTACATTTGGAGAGAAAAATCTGTCTTGCTCAAAAATAATGTGTCCATTTACTTAGAAAGCCATAAGTTGAACATTCAGAACTGGAGAATGTCTACTTCATTCAGATTTGCAATACAACCCTTCAACTTATGTCTATGATTCTACAAGAGTGAGTAGTTGATGCCTTAAAAGTTCCTGTAAGTATTCATATAATGATTTTAGTGCTTCTGAGCAAGAATAGATCTGGTGTAGCATTTGATGAAAGGCAGAACAGAACCAGAACTCCACAATGAAGCTTGCACTAGTGTAAGTAAGCTACAGAAATTTAAATTTATGACAATATCCCACATATGACAAGACAATCTCTACAATCAATATTTAGCTACAGTTTACAGAGTTCACAGAAATGGTATTTGGATCTATTTACACACTCTCCTCCTTACACCCAAGCAAAAAAGAAGAGTTCCAGTCTTGGACCTTAGTGTATCAGCAATGCATCCTCAACATGAATACTAGCTAGCAGCACTGCTTCACGCTTGCCTTGCACATTTACAAGACAGAGGTCAAAGGAAAACTCATTCTGTGCAAATCTTGAGTTCTCATTTTATAAAAGGTTTAAAGAAATTCACATTTTTCCTTCCACAGTCAGACTAACACTTCCACAAGCCCACCATTATTCTAAATACTATAGAAAATGAAATTATGCTGAACATACAAATTCCAGGCAGATAATCACAATCAAAATTATGAAGGAAAAGAGCCTCTTCCATTCTCTCCACAAGTGCACTTCTCTGGATACATACACAAAACATGATCTGAATTGAGTTTTGTGAGCTAAACTGCTAATACCTAGAATTCTAGTTCTAGCACTGGATTCAAGATGTTACAGTGGTTAAATTCTCAGAGGAGTTTTGACAAAAACAGAAGAACACCTTCAACTCTTTCACTAAACAAATGTGCTTTGTTGTGACAGAATAAACAGACTAGGAAACTAACTTTAAACTGTATTCTCTTTGTTTATAAACAGATAACTAGAACAAGAAAGCAACTTTCTAAAATCATTTCATAAAGCTTTGCAAAATAGATTTTCATTAGTATCCTATCATAGAAGCAATGCAGATTCTATCACGACTACTGTAATTTGCCAAAGACTGCCAGCAAACTGTGATAATACATCCAATTCCTTTCTGCACTGGAAATATAATTGGAGCAGAGTGAAAGAATGCTGCCTCCCACTCAGATCTGCTGCCCTCACTCTAAGAAGGACAACCACGTAAGCCACTAACTGCTTTTAACCTTGCTGAGCCTCTGACTAGCATGGGCAGAGCCCTAAGTGCAACAGCTCTTTCCTTCTCTCCTCGAGTGCTAAAACAAATGATTCTATACCTTAAAGAAACAGCCCACACAATACAATCTGACATTATGCTGCATACAGCAAAATAAACAGGTCAGCGCTCTGGTTATGATCAACAGCAGTATTAATGTGTCAAAATCATGCGTGCATTTGATGAAAACTGAGAAAAAAGAACTTCAGCAGAGCAATTCTCTATCCCAGAACAAGCTGAATAACAGAAAGCTAAAGAAAGCAAGGAACTAATTGCACAGTGCTCCAGGGCTTACTGCTTCTCCATGTCAACCACCTTTTGAGAAGCACAACAATTATTAAAAGCTTCCTTTTTGTTACCTATAGATATCTTTCACTATTACAATTTATTAGCTTTACCCAGAAAGCTAAAGTGTGCTGAGTGTTACCTATCCAGAATAGAAGATTCAAGCATTGCACCACAGCAGCTCTGAGATGCCAATTCACCATCCCTCAGGACAAATGCTCCAATGCAACTTGTTTGCTTTCTGGGAGAAAAATCTAAATAAGAAGAAACAGCTGTCTAGAGTCATGGGGAATTCATGGGGCCATCACCATGCTGCAAAAGAGCCAATTTCACAATAGAAACACTGAACCTTCGATCCTTCAAGAAATAAACTTGTAAGATGTTGTACTAAATCGTTTCCAGGTAAACTCACAATTAACAGGAAAGCTCATTCTGCTCAAATATAACTTCAAGCTGAGTAACTGTAGTAGCTGCTTAACTTTTAGAATCACTTTGAAATAATTACAGTACAATTGACACCAGAACTTTTTCCATCAACATCAACATCACCTGAGAGACTGAAATGGATTAGTAATGCTACAAAGTACCTCGGAACACTGATGTACGGGCCATGTTACAAGATGAAAGGGAGTTATTTGTTAGAACTGAGCTCCTAGAAGTGTCTGGCCACTGAAAGAGTATCTAATAAGGAATGGCATTCACTTTTTTCTCATTACAGAAAGTGGCCCTGAATCTCAGTTTTACATTCACCCTCAATATTAGCAGAAGTGTGCATCCACCACTACACATTAATGAGACGCAGCTTTTTCATGAAATACTTAAATATTTCCAACAGAGAAAAGATTAGTTATATACTTACAGCATGGGGTCTTCTGCTTGTTCACAAGTTGTGGGAATGCAAAGATAGCTGACACATCTAGCTCACGGTTTTCCTTCTGTTCATCATCCCCAGTCTGGTCAGCCCAAACTACTGATTTTTGTCTTTGAATCAGCTGTTCTACCTCTCCAAATTCAGCCTCAGTTAAAGTATTTGTCAACCCAGCTTCTTTCAAAGTCAGATACTGCTTGCGAAGAACTGGAAGCAAAGCATTTAGAACTCTGTAAAACAAGACAAATGTGACTAAATCACAGTCTGGTCTCTACTAGCACTGCTGCCACCACTAGTAATTCAAGGGTTTTCCCTTGTCCTCCTCCACCCTGGAGATCTGTTTTATGTCATTCCACAAAATTTCAACTAGGAAAAAACATTCTTGACTAAGCTGAGTAACTTTTCTCTTTAGCAAAATCAAGTATTTCACTATAAGAATTTTCCAAGTATAGTTTTTCTTTAATGTCTACGATCCTCAGTTTTTCCTCACTGTTTCTAAGATCCCTCAATCAGTACAAAAATAGTTGTCATATCCTGACGGAATTTGGACTTCCTAAAATTAAGGATGAGATGCACGCACAACTGCAAAACAAATTCAAATGACAGAAGTTTCAGAAACGTATATGAATAAAGGAATTTTTGTTAGCTCTTGCCTTGGTTGCAAGACTAAGCTCTAGGTTCAAACAGTAGCCAAGGGGATGTGCATGCAAAAAAACAAATGAGAAACTTGAAGTTACAGAAATGGAATGTTAAGTGTTTGGCTTTCAGCTTTGAAGGTTTGTGTATTTGTTATTGTAAAGCTTATGCTAAATACCCTTTCTTCAAACGATGACTAGCAGCCAGTTATTTCATTTTGGAATTATTTCATTATATACATTTTACATCTATTTACGGAAGACCTTTGTGATTACTTCTCATTGCATATCTTGCACCCCGAAGGCTTGTATTCAACAGGTTCAAGAGACTGATGACAGAGCTGATATTTACCTTCAAATTCAGCTTTTTTTTTTTTTGCAGTCTGACCACATATATACCAGTTTAATTATAACATTCTCAGTACAGGTAGAAGCATTTAATTTCCTGCACTGTAGACACGAACACAAACGCACAAATTGCAATCAGTACTGTTCAACATAAAAGTGAAAAAAAGATACAGTAGCCTATTAACAAGTCCTTAAAGCTATGCAGAGAAAAATGAAGTAAAAATAAGTGATGGACACAGTGCTCACAGTTTCAGATAAACAAAGAATGACAGAAAGCAAGATTTACCAAGCTATTATTTTCCTTACTTTTTTATAGAAGAAAACAATTCTAATCTTAAGATAAAAGTGAGAAAAATCATGCTTCTGTTTTAACTAACTATCAGTTCTATAGATATCCCAAAGTTACAAATGCCAAAGAGGAAGTTTTAAAGAGGCCTCCTGTACTGAAATTGTACTTACTTTTCCATCTGCTTATAGTGCTGATCTTGAAAGGACAAGAGAGATAGCATGTGCTCAATCTGGGCTTTCAGGTCCTTAACTTCTAGGTTTAAATGGCAACACTGAAGATCTTCATGCAGTTCCTTAGGAAATTAGCAATGAAAAAAAAAAACCAAACAAACAACTGTAGACCAAATTATAAGTGAGAAACTGAAGCATAAAATGAAAAATAATCATATTAATAGGTGATATATTGAAATGTAAAGCTAAAATGGATCAATAGTATTCTAATAAATTTCTTGTGAATTGCTTGATTTTAATTTACATGCATAAATATTTTGTTAATTGACAAAAAGATGAGTGTGCTCTAATTAGCTCTAGGAGTCCAGCAGGCACACATGTATTTACATGTGCATGGCCAAAGATACACTTGCTTCTTTTCCTATGTACTTGCTCCATATTTGCATTTCAGTGATGCTGACTAGAACAAGTGTCCCTCATATTCAGTTATCTTCCTGTGATGCCAATATTTTATTTGAAATACTTTAAAATTGACCCTTACTGTATAAAAAAATTTTAGTCATCCTAATATAAATATTCCATTACTTGAGTTATACAAGTGCTCATTGCACAATGTAATTCAAGCCAGCCTAATTGCCAACTGAAATCAAAAGGCAGAGAGGAAAATCCCCAACCCTTTCTTTTCCTCATCTTTTTTTTCCTGTACATGCTTTCATCCCTCCCCTTCTGCCAGCTCAGGTGTTCACTTGGGACTGCATCAAGCTCGAGTTGCTAAAACTTGGAAAAGAGCTTAACGCAATTTCTTCCCTGATTCTCACCTCTCTCGCAACCTTGAAATGAATTTTTTCCTTTTTTTTTTGCCAAGATAAAAACTAGATGAGGCATGCTTAGACAAGCATTAAGACCTACTGTGAAGGTAAGAACAGAGGTGTAGGGCAAGAAGCAAGATCAACTCTCCAGCAGCTGTCTCAAGTGCTCAGCCATACCATTTATTTACCTTTAGAATGTGTTTTCACAGGTAATTATACACTTTTACACGGAATGACTGTACAAACAACATGATACCATTATGGTAGAAAATCTAAAATACTTAACGCTAGATTTTGAAACCACTCTGAAAGAATTAGTCACAGTCAAAACCACAAGGGAGATGGAAAGAAGAAAAATCTATCCTTGAGTCACATGTTGCTTACAGCGCATGAAATCTGCCCTTGAAGTGAAAGGCCTTTTACCTTTGGAATACAGCCACCTTGATCCAGGAGGCGCATTTCGGTTTCAACGCGATGCAGCCAATTGGTATTTTCCTCAAAATGTTCCATCTTCTCCTCTTTCTTCTTCTGTACATGTGCACAGTAGGTTCTAAGCCTTGCAAGCATATGATCCCGCTTGCAAGTGGCCTAAAATTGAAAAAGACACAGCGCTGAAAGTGGCAACTTTCATCTGATATTTTCTAGCATCTCTCTATAAAATAATCCTATATACTTACTTATATACTTAGTCATTTTTGACTAGTTTAATAAAAGTAAAATAGCTCATTCTTCTTATGGAGCATCACTGAACCACATGTAAACATTCCTATACTCATTTAATTTTATCATTATTATGGCCTACTCTTGTTAGTAACTTATTGTACTTATAGAATAAGTGATGCTTGACTATTAGGCACACCTGTAAGTTACCTAATGGCTAAAATATCACTGGAGCATTTGAGTGCAGTACTGCTAAGATCCAACAAAGAAGCCTGCTCTTAAGAAACATTTACATGAAATTGTGCGTGAGCACACAACCCCCACTATGAACACAACTGCGCCCCACTGGACAAAAGCATTACTTCAGAGTTTCTATGACATGATAGAATTTTAGAGTGTTAGTCACTTGAAATGTCTTCATGACAACCAAAAACTTGCAACATTTTTTCCTATTTGGACCAAATGCCTTGTGAATTACTGAAAAAAAAAAAAAAAAAAAAAAATAGTAGCTTGCAAATTATCACCTTCAGCTCAACGCAGACTGTTACTGTCACTAATCAAAATCAGCCCCACCATGAAACTCAGTTTCATGAGTACATAAAGCATGTAAGCCAAATTGTATCAGAGAAATTAAAATACTAGATGTTACCTTGATCTTCTAGAAAGAAGCAAGCATTCAGTGCAACATCAACTGTTAATAATTAGCCTCATACTCTTGAGTTAAATTTCATGGCAATTAAACATGATTTTGGCTCACGTGACCTTGCCCATAAACAGCTATTCAGAGATGGTTCGGTGATTAGTGGAAACAATAAGAATCTGTCTTGTTTAGCACAATGTCAGTGTTTCTCCTTATGAACAGGATTAGTAACAACACATGGTTATATCAGCTTCATAACAGCCTCTGTGGCTGTACCATCCATACATTATCACAGTTTTTGGACAAGATCACTGTGAGCCTCCCAAGGCATTAAGTAACTATGACACACTCCAACCTGCAGAAGGTTCAGCTGAAAAAAGTTTTCACAGTTAACAGTAATGAGCAGAAACATATAGTTTATGTGGCATGGGGAAAAAGCCTGACTGGCATTAAAGTAATATTTCTAACCTTAATACAGAGAATGTTATCTGAGTGTTAATCAGAGTGTCCCATATCAACCGTATAAATAACAAAGCAGTAGCTAATTGTTGAAGTTGCATAAATACTTTAGGACTTTAGACAACTCACCTTCTCTATTCTTTCTTCAGAGCATATCAGCTGAATTTGTTCATGATACTGTTTCTGATAATAAGCCTTCAGTGCACTGACTTTCAGCTGCATTTCCAGCTTCAGGTATTCTTCTCTGATTTCCTCACGGTTTGCAAACACATTTTTAAGAACTTCTTTGTATCTATTACAAGTGAAGTATCACAAAGATAAGCAAGTGAGCTACTAGTACTTTGTTATTACATGCAAACACACACAGGCCATCCTCTACTTTGGGAAAGTCTCCAATCCAAGCTGTAAATCAGAACATGCATCACACCTTAACTCTTTTCAGGCTAATAGGGGAAACAGTGATGGAAGATACTTAGAAGTTACTCCAACTACACTAATGTCTAAATGGACTCAAAAATCTGCTTATCCCTAGTCTGCAATGCAAATTAGAGTAACAAGCATAAGAAGAAAGCCTAGAAAGATTACCACATTGCAATGTAAGTTTCTGTGGTGGTACTCTTGCCCTTCATTCCTAGATACTGCAAGAGCAGTCCAGAATAGTCAAAAAGATTCAATCATGACACCAAGATAATACTCACATAAGGTGACAGTTAAACATGCAAGCATTCTAAAGATATGCAAAATTAGATTGCTATACAGTGTTTGTTACAGAGCATCATGAAATGCTGTACAGTTACTATAAAATTGAGCATAGGCTGAAGTAGAGAACAAGCTGAAGAGACATTCTTGCCATAAAGTTAACTTTTAGACAACGCATTTCAGAAGCAGCAATTTCATAATCTAAATTCTGAACAGCCCAAACTGTCTTATTACTTGCATTTTAAGAACAGGTAACTTTTTTCTATAGTTTCAGAAACCCAGGAGTCTTGCCCAAAGTTCTCCAGACAATGCTACTGTATTGATGTAAATATCTGTACAGACACACAGTGAATTTAGAAAAACTTCTTTAAGGAGTAAGATATTCTCCTGCAGAACATGACTGCTTTTACTTTACACTATTACTATCTATACAAACAGTCACCCTATGAGTGAATGTTTGCACAAGCAGCTGAAATTTTTTTTTTGCCTCCACAGTATCCATAGAAACACAGTCCCTCCCACCTGCTTTGGTAATACAGCAGCAGAGAAGTGATGGCAAATTCTATTATTTTAACAACAGTAAAATTCTGCAAACAGTTTAAGTGAAGCTACAGAATAGAATCTCCTCCTGCACTCCGTAATTATTAGGAACTATTATCACTATGTACCAATAAATGAACCTTTTGTGTAGTTAAAGATCAGTGTCCCAGCTACAGTATCAAGTAGAGAAGCCTCTGCAAAACTCCTGCTTTGAGAGGGATTTCTCAGTAAGCATACTTTTCTGTGAAAGAATCTTCCCTATTCTTCACTTAATGTTAGAGTGAACCTGTAAGCACATGCAGGATATAATCATCTCTGGACTACCTACTTTCAGAGCTCACAGACCTACGCATGGGTGGCAGTACCAAAGTCAGTGTCCAAGGTCTGCATCAATAGGCTGAAGACTTGAAAGTTTGGCAGACATCACGTCTCCTAGCTTTAGTCAACAGAAAGCACAGGAATGACTTCTAAGTTTGAAAGAGCAAGAAGAGCAATCAAGTGAGCCTAAACCCCTTTCAGATCACACTGGAAGATATCTTTGTTGGTTTTTTTTTTGAGGCTTAGCCTCAAAATCCTCATCATGCGATACTATTACTTAGTATGCTTTAATAAAATTTTTCAAATACCCTTAATTTAGGGATCTGTGAATTGGTGTAGCCATAGCAGTCAAAACCCTGATTTAGATAGAGAGAAGAATATAGATAAACAAAGAATGTTCTTCACAGAACTGTGGTATATATGCCACGGTAGAAAAGTGGTAATATTTAGACAGGACAAAGTAATCCATTAAATGACCTCTTAAACTTACAGTTAAATAAGGAACTCGTCCAAACTGCTAACGTTTTGCAGATAAGAATGACACTTTACCATCTCTTTCCAATAAAATATCAAACTTGTACTTTATGATGAATGAAGAGACAACCAATATCCAGTAAGTAAAAGCATTTCCCCCTACACAATTTCTTAACTATTTTCTGAAGAGGTTTCACAAGCACAGCTAAAGATACCTAACAGCTGTAATTTCTTTGGTTTTGATCCAGACACTTGATGCTAACAATATATCTCTAAACAATATATAATAAATTTCTTCTCCTTCAGCAGATAAAAAACACATACACAATGAACCTTAACAAGCTTAGGTTTAGCCAAACAAATGTAACAAAGATTACCTCCTTTCCTTGAAAAATCTCCAAGATCCTAATCTGTTGCTAAACAGTCAAGTCTGCCTAAGAGTGTGGAAGATTTTAATACTAGCTCAATTTCCATGAAATCCTGTTGGGTACTACTTTAGTAAACATTTTCAAATTTCTGCAATTTGAAGAAATGGATTTTTACTGTTATCTCAGAAGGCTTTCCCAGGTAGAAAACACATTCAAGAGGCCAGTGAAAGTATTAACTGAACTAAGTAGGTGGATAAATGTCAGGAATATATGATGAGATATGAAGAGACAGAACCAGTGAGACTTTCAAACCAAAACCTAACCTTCTCAGGTATAGATATACTGGCTTGTGTAACAAATACATATAAATATCTTAAGTATTCTCTTGTCACACCAGAAAGATTGGTAGGAACATCATGAAATCATCATGAAGGTTGATAAATCTAAAAGCAATAGGAACGAAAAAGCCTACTAATGTGACTGAGTTTCTATGTGAAAGAATAATTCCAGTTCCTGCCATTCAAATCTCACAGGAAGGGTACTACCGATGAAATAATTGTCAGCCATAACAGCATCTGCTGTCATTTACGCATTCTACATTGTCAGCCCACGAAAACAAATTAAGTGGCTTTGCTGAAAGCTGGCATTCGTACGTCCCTCTGTTCCTCACCCTGAAAGGTTACTGGTAAAACAGTTAACCTGGCTGTGAGCAGAAACAACAGCATTAGAACTTGCATATAGATTTGTTATTATTTTTTTAATATGCAGTAGAGTATCAATTTCCATTCGATAACATGTTCCTAGAATTTACAAACCGAACCTTACAGAAACTCTACTATACCTCTCCCAGAAACATACTATCTCTACTAGCCTAGGCTTAACCAGTTTATTGATAATATAACTTAGAAGCTATAATACCTTACAAGAAAGTTATTTTCCTGTTTTTTAGGTTACGAAGATCAGTTTCCCATTAACAAAAAATAACTGTTCTCTCTTACTCAAGGACTGTCTAGTTTTCCAAGTCCTACAGAATGGGCTTGCATCACCCCACAAGATTATTCCACAGTGATCTATCACGAAGCTTTCTATTATGCTTTTCCCTTTCCTAAAGCATATTGTGTTATTTTATTACCCAGCACTCTCAAATGCAACACTAACCTATACCGTTACATTTATCATTCTTTTTCTGCCCTCCTGTGCAGCCTACATATACTTAATAGTTGCTTGATTTATTCCTTCTCTACCCCATCCCTCCCCCAACCTTTTTTTTTCCTCCTATTGATTATCTGGCTGGCAGTTGTTAGTTATATCTTATTAGTAGAAGAAGTGATTTTTCAGTGTGAATAACAACACCTCGGTGAACAACCCTAAGCCAGCTCTGTGCTACCCACACAGACACAAACAAGATCTGTCCTGAGCATTTTAAGTTGAAAATATTTCACTAATGTCATCTCATTTTTGTATAGTAGGACACTACCAGGTCTGTAAACATACATTTTTTTATATATATGTGCACACAAGTTCTAAAAAGTTCTTTTAGCAAGACATCACTTGCAGGTGTTGGTTCTTTCACTAATACAATAAGAAAATAAGATCCAAACTAAAGGCAAGGTAAAAATAACTTCACAGCAATATTGCTAAGTACGGGCTCAAAATAGAGTAAGACTCAAGAGAAAAGGAAATGTAAATTTTATCTCAAAACTGAGGTTACAATATGGTAGTTAATACAATATAGTAGTTTATACATCTGAGATTGAAGAAAGTTGCTATTTTCCCCCTCAAAGTCTTTAGGTTTTGGTACTCAGAATGAACTTGTTACTCCTACAGAGTAACAGGAGCTTCTAGGAGAACATTTGTCCTAAACATCTTTTGTATTGTCAGTGGTAGAATTTCATATGCACAGTTATACAGAAGATTACTGGTAGCTTTGGGACAAAAATACCTAACTTCTCAATGAAATAGCTTCATTTCAGTAACGAAGGCAAAGATAAGCTTAACAAATCCCATCACAGAAATATTTTAATAATCATATGCTTACTTCTCAAAGCTCATAACTCCAGTTAGATTCAATCTCCTATCACACATACAAACATTCTTGGTACCAGCAGTTAAACAAAAATTTTATGGGTATCAATATAATCCACACCATAATATCTACATGACAGAAGTATTATCAGTAAACACTTCACAAGAAAGTAGTTATAGATATAAGACCTTCATCATAGATCTAATTCATGATGTCAGTGAGTCATATCAGCTTCTTGATGGTCAGACTACATGATTATCTCACAGGATTTTGTTGAATAGTTTGCCTAGTAAGTTAAAATACCTCCTCAAGTACACTTCCTCAAGTACTTGTTGCATTCCGAATTCACCTTTTCAGCTTTTCTGAACAGGAGTGGCAGTACTGCACTACTCTATGTAAAACAATGTTAGGAGTTAGTATGTAAAACAATGTTGTTCAGTACAACACTGAAAGAGTAGTTTCACTCTACAGATTTTTTTATTATTTTATTATCATCTATTTTATATTACTTATATATTATTTTCCTACATATTTATTATTTATAATCAGGAAAGCCCCAGTCTTGAAGAAAAAAATCTTCATGTGATCAATTTACCTTTGTATTTCCACTTGCTGATGGTTTGAAATTACAGAAGAATCCTGGCTTTGATGGATGCTTGCTTTTTCTTCGTATGTTCGCAATTTCTCCTTCAGCATCATGATCTTAAACAAAAGAGGTACCTTTTAGCTGGATTTTTTCCCTTGGTTTTTGAAACCATCCTTCTGTGCATTTGTCTCAACACATTTACAAATAGCACTAAGTGATATCCTTTTTGAAAAAAAGAACATTCCTTAACTTTACACAGAATTATTAGGACAACATTTGCCCTGTAGGTGCAATCACATTAACTTTATTTTAAAATTCAAGCTTGTAACAGTTATATGACAACATTTTAACAATAGATTATAACGTACCTCTTTCTTCTGTTCATTGCAAATTTTAACATATTGGCTTATGTGGCTGTCCAAACTAACAACATTACTCTTCAACTGTTAAAGAAATGAAACAAATTATAACTCATGAAGGAGATTTTTTTAATTTCCCTGCATAAAAACAGACTGTGTTTAAGTACTACATAATTACATTTGCACTATATTCTGAGGAAAGGGATGAATATATTTCTGGCTTGGCCACAAAATTGAACTTTTTAGCTTTTGACATCATCTGCTGCGTATAGTTTTCCTTACAACAGCAATAAATATTAAAAATAAAAAACTATGCAAAAATGGAAATTACAGTAAAATTCCATAGTACATAAAAGAAATTTTGGTATCACAGTACAAAGGATTATTAAAAAGTCACAATAGTCTAAATAGATACTACAGAGCAGAAGACAGGAAGCCACAACGGATTTCCACTTGTCAATAGAAGCTCATTCAGATTCTCAGCTCCAGTTGGATCCTACTTGTGACAGAGCTGGACTGGCTCGAGCACAACTGTTCAGATACTTCTTTCATGTGCTTTACTGAGCTCTGAATACAGAATGGCAAGACACTGAAACTGGCTGTGGATTTCACCAATTGAAGATTATTTCTAAATCTGAGACTCGGAAGACAAAATCTTTTCAGCTCACTCTCAGTAACAAACACCCAGATGAAGAAAGAAGAGACAACAAAAGAATGTCGAGGAAAAAAAGTTAAGTAAATTGGAAATAGTCTTCTGAAAGAAATAACCCTTCTCCTAAGAAGATATTGCTACACTTTGACAGAAGATCAATAAATGCCAATATACTCACGGAAGACTTAATATCCTTTGCTCGGTTTGCATATTTAAGAGTATTATATGTATCATCATAAAACATAAAGGATGGACTAACAGCAGCTATCATTATTGTTCGGCAATTTCCTCCAAGGGAATCTTTCAACAAACGAGTGAGCTTGCTGTTTCGATAAGGAATGTGCTGTTTCTTGCTCTATAAAGAAAACATTGTTATGTATTAAGCAGCTGTATTTTACATGTGCTTCAGTGTTTGCTTACCCTTTCAGGAATACCACCAAACATGACAAATAGACTTACAATATTTCTTTTACATCAGTCAACTTCCTCAAAATCACATTTACAATCTGCTTTAAACCTCTTAGAATTGTTTAATACCCCTGTAGCAGAATTGTTGCTCAGGTTACTTCCCAATGTCCGAAAATATAACAAAAATTCTTATGGTGTGAGCAACTAACATAAAAAAGTAGGCTATGCAAACCATTTCAGTTCAGAGTGATTGAGGTTGAAGTCCCTTTCGAGATCCCTCTACTCAAAGCGTTCTCAGCTACAGCAAGCTGCCAAGAATTTTGTCCAGTTGAGTTTTGATTACCTGCAATGATATTGACTCAACCACCTCTCCAAGCAACTCAGCTGCCTGAGTTCGCTCAGTAAAGCTTCTTCCTTCATTACATTTACACTCTCCATCTCATAGTTCAGAAGCAATTAGTACCCCAATCCCATACTGAATACATCAACGTGAATTATCTTACTTATATAAAATGGTACAGGTTCTAAATTCTGCCTTTTACCCCAACAAGACGGCAGGGGAAGTCTGCAGCTTTGCCAGGCAGCATAACAGGAAATAAAAGCTTAGATCATTTACCCTATTTGAAAGGAGAAATTGCTAGCTGACCAAGAGGTGCAAGCTGTGGATTTGAGTTTGGCAAAAATTCAGGCTGTTTTGTCCCTCTCTCACACAACTGTTCATGCCATTTCCCTTGAGCTGCTGAGCCAGATCAAGAGAATAATTTACTGCCACAAACAAGGTGGGCGAAAGAGCACAAAAGACCAATCAAATCCATAACGCACACCTTGTCTCCCCCTTCAAACACTGGGATATAGAACCCAAAACAAAAAAGGCATTTCGTGATCTGGGAAACAAGACCCTGCAGCCAGCAAGGTAGAGAACATTTGTAGCCGAAGGCAGAAAAGCCTGATAGGGCAACCCCCTTAACTGATCAGTTGAGATTTAACAACTTACTACTGACTAGAAGGGCATACTACCCTGCTCTTCAAATCTCTGCTAACAGTCCTCACAAATAACTGAACCAGCAAACACTCAATAGGGTAAAAAACAAACACAAAATTCATTAAACCCCTTAAAATTTAGAAGTAGTTCTGTGTAAGTAAAGTTGTATTTTTGGCAGCCATTCCTGAATAGGGAATAAAGCTTTCCTCAATATATATCTCAATATCAAATTTTCAGTGCAGGATATTATTCTGGAGATGAGAAAGGAGGCAGTTTATTTTCTTGAAAATATCGTGTTGACTAGACAACAAATTCATTCCCTATCCATAGGAGCAATGAAGACACACTCTGATTCTTGCTTTTCTGCCTCATATGACTATAATGGAAAGTAACTGAAGGGAAGTATTATATATAGTATCCTTACCTACGTAGTACCTTAATAGTACCTTATAGTACCTTAACTACATCCGTTGTTACAATTATCTTAAAACTGTTTTATTAAATACCTATATTTTTTCTATTGGACATTTGTACCTAACAGGTAACATCTTGCATACAGAGCAAATACACCTTACAGACCCCACCCAACAAAATACTAGAATAGGGACAAAGCTTAAAAATAAAAAAAGCTTGTTGAAACAGGATAATACTTTGAAAAGATCAAAGGAAATACAAGGATTCTGACTGGCCTATTTGAAAGTCAGTTTATAGCCAGAAGATAAGAGAAACAAAGATGAGAACATAGCATTCACTAGAAAAGTGGATAAGGAAATGCAAGGCCCTCCCAGGCAATGCAGGAAATAAGTACACAGCAACAATCTCTAGTAAGAGATTTAATGACAAGACAGGTTTGGACATATACAAGGTACGATGACAACACTAGAAAGGAAAGTATTCTTTAAAGACAGGTGGGAGCATTAGCAGCAGTATGAAATACTTTAGGGAAGCAATCTTGGAAAAAAAAAATAGTAGGGAGAAATGGATTGCAATAATCAAGTCAAATATACAGAAGGACAAAAAAAAAAAAGTAATTACAGAAGAAACAGGAAAGCAAGCATGTCCATGAAAGCTTTTCCTGACGCACAAAAAACAGCATCTTGTTGAAAAGCAGTTGATAAATAATTGTATCATTTCAATTCTGCTTTTCAACATTTATTTGAAGTTCTCATGCTATTGACAGTACAACACACATTCAATCAGATGATGTCTCTTAGCTTAACCACAAACTGAGGTGGAAAGAAAGGAAATAAGTTTCTCCAAAAACACATTACAGAAAGCAGCTATTCTTTTTCCCTTCTATAAAAGGATACTTCTGATTTTTCACTTTAAAAGTTGAAGATTAGTAAGGTGGCCTCCATGTACAAAACATACTGCCCTTTTACCAAATCAATAAAAAGAATTCTCAAATGAATCTCCATTATGATGATGAACTGGTTAGAAAGTTATCCATTAATTTCTGTTACTGTGCAAAACGTGTGTTTCACAAAATGGAAAGAATTAGGAGGTAAGAAAAAGAAAAACAGGAAACAGTTCAGATGCACGTCATCAAACCTAATAGACTCATACATGGTTGATAACGGGGGAAGTTCTTTGCTATGAGAATGGTGAGGTATTGGAACAGCTGCCCAGAGAGGCTGTGATGCCCCGTCCATCCCTGGAAGTATTAAAGGCCAGGTTGGATGGGGTCCTGGGCAGCCTGGGCTGGTGTGAAATGTGGAGGTTGGTGGCCCTGCATGTGGCAGGGGGTGGGAGATTCATGATCCTTGAGGTCCCTTCTAACCCTGGCCATTCTGCGATTCTGTGATGGGCACAATCCCTAGGAGTTTTAACTGTTTAAAACCTTAGGATTTCTGCTCTGATTTTAAGCAACACAGTATAGGACATTTTCATTCAACACTCTTCTTGTGAAGGAAAATCTTAAACCTTTAGTTTATCTAAGTAAACCTTAAGGCAATCCATGGGATAATGATGCCAATCATTGATATAATCAGATATGAAATTAAATATTGAAAATATGAATTAAAACACACTGTTTCTCTTTCATATGGAAATTACTGTCAGCAACAAAGCTCACGTGGCTAAAATTAAGTTACATCAGATGATTCAGTAACTAAAAAGTTAATAAAACAACTCTCTCCCTATCCCACCCCTCAGCAGAGTCTACAGAGGCTCTATTTCTTAAGAGAATAAAGGCCCTATTACATACATTTTCCGATATACTCCATGGTGACAGGCAATGAGGAAGTTACAAACAAACAATAAGAGTCAAAAAGATGCAACACTTAATGCTTATCATGTACAAAAACATTTCCACAAGACTAGAAGTCGAAGACGGCTTGGGAAAGCACCACGTACCTTAGGATCTGCCAAGGCATTAATGATATTTCCAAGAGCTAGCAGGGAGCGGTTAATGTTTGCTCCTTCTCTAAAACGAGCTCCCTTAGCATTTGTAGCACTGGCACGTTCAGATCCTGCGAGGTCAATGAGGGACATTTTGGCGATGCGAACATTTTGACTAATGCTAGCTATCTTGTCTTGCTGTCTTAAGTAAATCTACAAGGCAAAAAAAAAAAAAGTTAGTTGACCACTATCCAGCGTCTTATTACTCTAACATTGTCAGAAATTCTCATTGGAATCCTTTTGCATTCTAAGTTAAGCCTTTCCATACTCATCAACAGGCAGTCTGTCCTAGTGGAACATCATTTCTGACTCCTCAAATTCACCTGCTTCAGGTAGGGGAAAAAAAAAGAATTTGGGTATGGTTGTATACTGTATTTGGCTGGGGAGTAGTAAATTTTCTTCGTACAAGCTCTTATGTTGCTGTCTTTCAGATTTAGGACAGTTGAACACTGATGTTTTCATATTGTTGAGTAGTACTGACAAAGCATGAAAGCCTTCTCCATTGCTCAGTCAGCCCTTGCTCCACTCCAGCCAGTCAGCTTGAGTGGGCAAGAAGCTAGGAGGGGACACGACTCAGAGAGCAGACCTCACCCAAATAGTGATATATTCCATGGAACATCTTACCCAGTGACAGAACTGGTTGCATTTTTCCAGAGCAGTAAATTTTTCTGTCCCCCTTCGACTGCCTTTATTTTGAACCACACAGTTTCCCAACCTACCCCTCTTTGCCATTCATATTTTCTGTCACGTTGCACTGTGGGGGAGTAAAGTCTATACCAAATGTAAATATTTCTGCATCAAACAATACAATCAAGACCCATTGTACCATTTTAGTGAGCTCAACATAGAACAAGAGAGAAAAGCCATTTCTCTGAGATGAATGCAAAGCCTGTCTGATGAAACAAATCTGAACTCTTTGCTATCAAATAAAAGTGAGGACAAGACACTCCAGCCCCAAGTAAACAAGGAAATCAGCTGTTTGTGCTCTGACCTCAGTCTGTGGCACTGCGCTTTGTGCCTTATTAAAGCTGCACACATGGGTGACCATGCAGCAATCAAGCCACCCAATTCAGTACAAATTCATTGCTTTGAATTGATGACCATAGGCACGTAATCTGAGGAAATGAGAAAGGACAATTTGAAACAGAAGCCTAAGCTAGAGGAAAACCAACATTTTTAGTGAGGGAATTTTACTGTTAGGTACTTCAGAAATATGTAAATATGTCAAACACTTATTGTTATTTATTGTCAATGACAATGACTGAAATTTAGATCTGGAGTACTTATTTTACAGCTATTTGTATTTGCATGATCTAAATGATAATGTCAACTTCTGCCTATCATTATTAAGCATGGCCTCAGTTTGCAGGTACAGTTAACAACTGTCTAACAGTTAAATAATAATAGAGCTGTAATGCCAGGACAAGAGCTCAAGTTGCTTTGTAATATTTTTCAACCCAGAAGAGCAACATGTAAATAATAGAAGATAATGTGATTTGCCATAGGCAGCAGCTAAAGCTTCTTGATACATTGGCTAACAGGACCCATTTTTAAATAATTTTTTGTACCAGTTTGTATTGCAGTTGGAAGGACACTGTAATAGTGTGCAAGCAGCAGTAATCTTTGGAGAACTCTTAAATACTAGCACATTTGTACAGTGTCAGTAAGAAACTTACCTACAAAAACTAGAAACATGCGTTTCATTTTCATGGTTCAAGCATGTATCTGCCTAAATCCTAGTTTGTGTTAAAACTGGCCACACGCTCAAATACAAAGAAAACCTGAATCAATGCAAAACCAAATAACAGAAAAGTAGCATTTGAAACGTTCACTTCACAGAAAGAATAATGACATTCTGTAAAATATTTTTCGTACAAGAATGCTGAGCAACATTAGAGAAGCATAAAAGCAGAAAGCACTCAAAGGCCTTCCAAAGTGTAAATCTACAATATCGAAGCATATTCTTAATTCAAAACCACAGTTTTAGAAAAAAGATATTTCTAAAGACTGCAGTTGGGATTAGAAAGCTTTTCCTCGTGTTTGCTTCCAACTCTATTCAGTATGAACAGTGAACTGGAAGACTTTTAGCTCTGAGCACTAAAATTAAGGTCTGAGATATATAGATGTACATTTAAAAGCTTCCATTGTATTCAAATTTAGGCAACAAGTAAAACTCACAGAAATACTGGTGTACATCTGCTGTATCATCTTACCTGGAAAACTGCATGGGAACGAGAAGAGGAGGCATTCACATCTGTGGGATGTTGTGTTCTGTTTTTATTCCCATAATCCAACATTTGAAGGATTTCCTCTGCTGATTTTGGCTTTAAAAGTAGAGCACTAGGGTAAGTACTTTTTTTTCACCCCTCTTTCTCATTAGCTGTATAAGACTTTAAAGATTTTACAGTGATTCTTATCTATATATCTATATAATTTATATATATATATATATATATGTATAGATAGATTAAAATGGTAAAAAAAAAAAATCAACATTCACCTTAAAGGAAAACCAAGGTACTTGAAAATAGAGTTAATAGTAATTGCTGTTTTGGAATTGAGGCCCTTCAAACACTTTCAGCTGAAAACATTAAAGCATGAAAAGTACTTAAGAGCTTCAGAAACTGAAGACACTTCTTTCTGAAAGCCAAAACCAAAACAAAACCCACCAAAATCCCTTAAATCTGCAAGTACTATCCATAGTCAGAAATCCTAAGAATGCCTTAATTAATCTTTGCTGTATTAATGCTTCAAACATGAATATAGTACTGTCTTCATGCAAAACTCAAGCATAGGAAGAGAAGGCCTTTAAAGGATGAGCCAAACTAACGCGATTCCTGCCTTCGTTGTTTGTTGCACATTGAAGTTGGAAACTACATAGCATTTAACAGGCTCCAAAATTTTGCAGGAAGAAAAAAGTTAGGTCCATGACATTAATTATCAGATTGGGAAATGAGGTTGCATTAACAACTTTGAAGTTGCTGTGCTTGTCTGGAAACAGCACTTTTTTTTTTTTAAAGTGTCTTTATTAAAAAGAAAAAAAAAAAACAAACAGAAAAACTCAAGTTCTAGGCACAAGATTTGCAGAAGTGTTGAACACTCATGCATAACATTGAAAACAGTGAAGTCCTTTAAGAAATACTAAGATTATTTCTCAAAACAAGCTTTCCACAACCTGAAGGTAAGCATCAAACCAGCAGTGTCTGCTGGGTAATAAAGACAATTTTAAATCAATTTCTATTTAACAACACCAGTAGCTTTTTCAGAACGTGCATTAATTATTTAGTAGGCTTGCAGGTTACTACGTTACTCCTAATGATTGCAAAAAAACAAAACAAACAAAACAAAACCCACAAGATTACTAAGTCACAAGCAACTTCACTGTGCAATCACAAGCAAATTTGACCTCAAATAAGGTGGAGCCTCCTGAGTTTCGGCACCTATTTACATACCTGATGTAATGTTAGCCCTTGAACCACCACCCCTTTCTGAGCATCTTCCCGAACAGCCAGCGGTCCTGAGTTGACCAGAAGATCACGGATCTGTTCATTGTACACCTTTGAGAAGGAATTTAAAATCTCTTTAGAAAAGTTACCCTGTCATATTTGACAGGATTGGATTTGAATGGCAACCTCATTCTTCATTACTATTTTAAGACAAAGTGACATTCTGTGATAAGAATAAACCAGCGTCTGTGTAATAGCTTAATTCCTCTTTACTCTCCTCGCCTAGTGCTAATTACTATTCCACTTGACTTAATGGGGGCTAGAATGTAACAGTCATTTTACTACTGCTGCTTTGCGGCAATGCAAAGATAGGTACTAGCAAGAACAGACAAGCAATGCCAAAAAGATAAAGAGAAGAGAAGCCGGCAGCAAAGACCAAAATAATTTTTTGTAGTGAGCTAAACAGTACCATAGCAGTCCTCACAGAAGCATTTCTTTAACTTGAGATACAGTAAAACCAAACTGAATTTTACTGGAAAGGAATTAACCATCTTTTAGTTGTGCAATTTCAGTGTTAACAGGAAATTACTGCTAACATCCCTGACAAAGTATCTTCCTGTACCCATTAACAGATAGAAGGAACTTAACTAAGGAGCAAGGAACTTAATTAATTTGCAGGACAGGTATTACTAGGATGAGAAATGAATGTGTTAGAAGAGATTGGCCTTTTTTGGAAGATACAAGACAGTAACAGGTATCTATTAGTAACATCAAATTTGAGCACTACTCAGTTACAGTCCCATCAAGGATACATTTCTAAAGTCCCAGAATAGATCATAATGAGTATGATGACAGAGGAAATAAAAAGTTTAACTTGATTTATAAAATTATGCCTTCTTAAAAGCAGCATACTAAATCCAGGAGCTGACTTACCTCTAAATAAGACACAGCAACATTGCATATTTTTTCTTCTTTTATTTGATCCATGCAATTATAAAGTGCCATCATGGTTAAATACATCACTCCAGGATCTTCAGGGGAGCCTAACATTGTATGAGTCTTTCCAGCTCCTGTTGCACCATATGCTAGCACTGCATTAAGAGAAAAAAAAACCAGAAAACATACACTTGGTATCAGTAGGCCAAACAAGAACAAACTTCAAATGGACATTCAGATCCCCCATCATATTATACCACTGTTTTCACAAACTATTTAACTTTCTTACCTAATATTCGCTTTCTACAACTGAAATCAGAAAGCTATCTCAAGAGTCACATATTTTCAAGTTTTTAATTCCAAGTTAATTCACAAGCAGTTGAAGTAAAAGATATTTCTTTACTCTCCTAACCCTAGACTATCAACTCATTGCAGATACATAAGGCATTACCTCAGTGTTATATTTGACAGTTAAAAACAAACTTTTGAAAGCTTAAGTTGACAAAATAGATTAATACACTCAATGAAACTACCTCTGGCTGAATAACTCTTCCTTGAATACTCTTCATAAGCACATGTATTTCAGATCAAATTCTGAAGCTTGTTACAACCCTATCACAAAGTCTTCTTCAAAACATAACATAGCTAGTCTACCTTCCACATACAACAAAATGGTCATAACTATAAATTACAACTAGTTATTCAAACGTAAATCCCTAAGGCCTCTGCAGCATTCAGATACAAGTGTAGATCCTCCAAAGAATTTAGTGAATGAAAAGAGGCATATAGCAAAGATACCTGTGCAATTATATCCATTTAAGAAGCCATCAAGTACACCTTTGGTTGTATGCTCAAAAACTTCCAACTGGGTTGAATTTTCAGCAAAAACAGCATCAAAAACAAATTTAAGGTCTTTCTTTGTTCTTTTATTAATATCCCTGTGGGTCAGTTTCTTTCCATGAAAAAAGCTAAATTCTTCTTCCTTCGGATCAAACACCAATATATGCTGGTCAACAACATGAACAACTTTAGCAAAGTTGCCATCTTTTTCCTTTTGAGTTTCTGGACGGACTCGGACAACCACTTTCATGTGGCTACAGACATCATCTTCTTTAGCAGCAGACATGCTCTCTCTTCTCTGCTTCCAGGGCTCCTTCAGACCAAGCAGCTGAATCTTTCCTGCAATCAACAATAGAAGCAAAAGGCCTTAAACTTGAAACATAATTTCCTCATTAGAATCAGAGCAGAATGGCCCGGGTTGGAAGGGACCTCAAGGATCATGAATCTCCAACCCCCTGCCACATGCAGGGCCACCAACCTCCACATTTCATAGCAGCCCAGGCTGCCCAGGGCCCCATCCAGCACAGTCCTGAACACCTCCAGGAATGGATGGGGCATCCACAGCCTCTCTAGACAGCCATTCCAATACCTCACCATTCTCATAGTAATGAATTTCCCCCTGACACCCAACCTAAATCTTCCCTGCCTCAACTTCAAACCATTTCCCCTTGTCCTGAAGTTATCAGCCCTTTCAAAGAGTTGAGTCCCCTCCTGTTTATAGGCTTCCTTTAGATACTGAAAGGCTGCAATGAGGTCACCCTACAGCCATCAGTTTGCAGTTTAAGTCAAACTACACGCCTGTGCTAGCCCTGCCCTACACTCAGTCAGCTATAGGAACCATCACAAAGCTCTGAGAAGCACTGTTAACTGGCCTGAAAACACGACTAAACAGTACACAGCTTTAAGGAAGCTAAGCAGGCCTTCCTGGGGAAAGCCAAAGCCTGATTCCTCCGACTACAGCTACCGTTCCACCTGCAGTTCTCCTTTACTTCAGAGCACTCACACAGCAGCAGGCAGCTCTCTCGTCCTGCAGGAGGGTTCAGGGGCCTTTTGATTATAGGCCCCACAACGCTGAGATACTAATGAAGGACTGCCCTTCCAGGCCTCGCTCTTCACCTCAAAAAGAAGAAGGATATCCCAGGGCCGACAACAAACACAGATCACGGACAAAACCGCACGGTAAGCCCCCGAGCCCCGCCCGCCCTGCCCGCCATGCCGCTTGGGGCGGCCACTCACCTCAGCGCCGCAGCCGAGCCAACCGCCGCCCAGCGCGGCCGCCGAATTCAAACGCCAGCGGCCGCGCCCCCCTCGCCTCCTCATTGGCCGCCGCCGCCGTGACGTCATCAAGGCGACGGCGCGAGCGGGTAAGCGCGTGGCGAGGGTGGTTTCTGTAGCTCTGTGCGCTGTGCGGGGTTGGCGGGCGGGAGCTGCGTGAGGGGAGAGCCGCGGACCTCTAGGCCTGCTCGATATAAGATCCTTCTTCGGTTTTCTCTAGGCTCAACAGCCCAAGCTCTTTCCACGTAAGAGCGATGCCGCAGGCCCTTAATCATTTTTGTAGCCTTCTGCTGCATCCTGCGACTGAAAGCACACAAAAAGTTTCCTCAGTTCATAGATGAGTGATTGTGAGCCGTGCTCTGGGTAAGGAAGATGCTTCCCGGGGTCGTAGAGCAAGGCAGTGTGAGTTAGATTATCACTGATTTTCTCCCCACCTCTGTGTTAGCTTCTATAGAGGTGTTGGGGTTTGTTGTGGAATCACAGAATTGTAGGAGTTGGAAGGGACCTCCAGGAATCATCAAGTCCAACCCCCCAAAGGACTTGCAAAGGACTTGAAGTCCTCTGTTCAAGGTTAGAAGCTGATACATGCCTACAAATGCGATGTAATAAAAGTAAGATAGCTTTTATTCAAAGGGCCTTTGGCCAAAGTATGCACTCTTTTCGTGTGGCAAGAGAGAGTGTGAAATATGACACAGTAACAGGTGTGAGCTCATAAAAATGCAAATAACATCTTACTTATGTTAACCTTCAGCTTCCTTCAGCTTTTTTTTTTTTTTAATCTGCTTTGAATTATTCTGTTGTAATTTTACCACACATGCAGGTTGTAACACTAATCATAACAGTGTTAAAAACCCAGTGGCACAATTTGTCTTTTCCCATTTCAACTAGAAATACAGGAAACTTGGCAACCTAAGTGCTGCCATTCAGAGCAAGTGCCTCATTGTACGTGGCAGGACGTAGGAGAACAAAATGAAAGCTGAGCTACTGTTCTGGTTGTGCTCAAGTGTGGTTAGTCATTTAATAGGGGCTTCTCTCAAGATGTTTGAACATTGATAGAGTGCTAGCAATGTAAAGGAAATGAAAGTATTGCTTGTGAAAATAAAGCTCTGTTTACTTAGATGTGATTGATTGTTAGATGGCCTTCAAATTGCTGAAAAGAAGTTAAATTATCAGAGCCTTTTTGCTGAGATGGCATTTCTGTAAAGCCTCCTATCTTGTGAAATGTACTTACAGCATTTGCACTTTTTGTGGTTTTTTTTTTTTTTTTTTTTAACACTTAATGTTTTAAATAGTTATCAAAGTAATTCCCAACATCTGTTTTTTCTAGGATGATCAATTCCAAAATGCTATCTCAGAGTCTGTGCCAAGTTAACAAGTGTCTGCTTCTGTGCAACTTAAAGCTGAATCCAGTCAAGTTAGCTGTTTTGGCCAGAAGGATCTACTCTTCAGTAAAACATCTTTCTGAATATGATTTAACGGAGCAAACTACACAGGAAAGTGAAACTAAAGAGTTGCTTCACAGTACAGAAAACAAAACCTTTGGAAGATTGCACATACCAGTGATGGTGGAGGAGGTCATTAATTTTTTATCCCCTCAGTCAGGCCAGGTGAGTTAAGTAATTAGTTGACACCTATGATTTAGTATCTGTCCAGCAGAAAAGTTTGTGCAGTGTGGTGATAACTCTCCTTTAGAGAAATAAGGGCTGTTCTTTGAGACTATTCCACCTTTTAAAACTTCTGAATTATTTTGCCATCCAAATTAAGGTTTTATATTTAAGATAGTAGAAATCTCCTATCTATGTGTCTGACCTTAACAAATCCTGAGTAATGTTGGTTAAAACTGTAGCATTGAAGCAATCTCTTGCTTTTGTGCTTGTTTTTCTAGACTGCTCTTGTGCATTTGTAGGGTGTTAAGTAGTGTTAATTACTAACAGTAGCAGGGAGTTATGTGTGGTTATGTCATCAATTTTGTGAAGAGCTCTCTTCGTTTTGTGTAAGAGCTAGTAAGGTAAAAAATCATTGTGGAATCAACTGTGTTAGAAAAAAATCTTCATGATCATCAAATCCAGCTGTTAGCCTGACCTACTGAGTCCAGTCACTGAACTGTGCCCCTTAGTGTCATGTCCGTGTGTGCCAAATACACTGGCTGGGGATTCTACCATGTGTCTGGGCAGCCTGTTCCAGTGCTTGACAGACATCTAAAGAAATTGTTTTTTATATTCAGTCAAAACCTCCTCATTGTTATTCTCACTGTTTCGGTGGTTTTGAGGTCCGGTGTTTCCTTAGGATGTGCTTATACTGCATGGAGTGGTGTGGAGGTACTGGAGTTACAAATGGCAACATGTAGAAACGGTTTTGTATCAATGGCGGACAAGTATTGCAAAGCTGCCTTGTTTGGCCAAGGTACTTTGAAAAGATTCCTTCTGGTAATCTGGATTTGCTCACATCTGTCTATGCTGTAGCATTGGTATGTCTGCACTACATGTGTTATATGCAGTTTAGGTATACTGTTTCACGCTCTCTTTACAAAACTTAAGTGGTAAAATTGTTTGCATCTGGGAGATCTTACATATGATATTAAGTTGAAAGAATTTCATATGCAGTGGTTAAGTGGTTTTCACCTGTCAGATGCTTTTGTCTGCAAACTGAGTGCTTTTTATGTTAGCTTCATACAGGCTTACTATATTTGTCGATCAGTGATAAGTTTTAACTAAAACAATGAAATTGTATATGAAGTACTATGTTCAAGATGTGCAGCTACTTATATATACTTGAAATGCTGTCAACTGACAGTGCAAAGGGATGTGGCAAGTTTGAGATGGATTTGGAGGATCAAAGTGATGTAGTCTAGTTTTATTGTGTCGCCTTGTAAGAACTTCCTTAGTTTGGAAGTCACTGTATATTTTAAATTTCTTGAAAGCCAGTGAGAATCAGAGTAGCTGTAATTATTGTAGCACACTTTTTTTGTTGAAAATACCCAAATGATGAACTACATGCCGAACTTAAAGTTCAGCTTTCATTTGCATTTCAGAACTATCATGACATTTGCGCACAGGAGGTGAATATATAAATTGTGAGACTGTATGTAAAGGGTTTTTTTTAGTTGTGTAAGTTTCTACTTAATTAAGAATTCAGGCTGATGTGGGGGACTATTTATTAAACTTTGGTCATTGAGACGTGTATGGGAACTGCTGAATCACGGCCTGAACCTCTGATTGATCAGCTGATGGAGCAATGAGTCAGCCACAGGAGCACAGGTGAAGGCAATTCAGCTGTGCTGCTGGAAGGGGTGGAGCCTGGCTGCACCTCTCCTAAACCCCATTTAAGAGCTGGCTACCAGTGGGGAAGGATCTCTTTCTGGAGATCCCTCCTTTTGGAGTTATCTAACAAGCCCCGGATAAGAGTAAGTGATCTATCATTTTTTGGTGTAGTAATCTGTTTAGCTTAATTCTCTGGTATATTTCTTAGCTATAATACCTGTATCTTCTTTGATTATACAACATGTAAAACCTTTTTGGCCAGAACTTGCGAAAGGATCTATTTTTGATTCTAAACTGTGGGAAGTAACTCTGGTCTCTGAAGGCTTTTTAAGGATTCAAATATTTATGATTGTAAAGCAGCAGCATGTTAGTGGAGGGGGATTTTTTTTTCAGATCCATGTGTTTTGTAGAGATTCCTGTACTAGTGGTCAAGCATTAATGTCAGACATAAGAGCGAGCATCATCTTGAGCAGAAGCATTTACAGTGTCTGTAAACTACAGTAAATCATGCATTTACAGCACCTTATGAAGATTGAAGTTTTGAAAGTAAGTGTGCTAAAAGATGTGGTGTGTTAACCAAGTTTTGTTAGAGTAAGCATCATTGGTGAAATTTTGAACTACAATTGAGACTGCTTTTCTTTGCGTGTTACAGTTGGTGTTGAAATGGCTGCTTGTTTCTTTTAAAATTGTTTTTGAGAACAGGAAACATAAATTCTTGTTTTTTCTACCTTCTCTCCTGTGTACACAAAGGTTTCCTTTACTCATTTTTAATGCAGTTATGTTCCCCGTTATTAAATAAAATAACAAGGGGGGCCTTTATTTCTTCTGGTGTCCCAAGACAATGAATTGCCAGTATATAGAAAATCCAGTTAGAAAGACAACTTTCTAGTGAATGAGGTTGCTAAGAACATAAATGTTACTTCCAGAGTGAGTCACAGCTGAGAGCAAGGTGTTAGTGCCCTCCCACTGAATATTTGATTGACATCTCTATGGAATCTGTCAGGGTTATAAGCAATAACAGTTCTGCTCGTCTTCGAGTCTCCTCTTATTACTTCTAGAACCTATTTCTACAAAGTCCCATTGGTAGTCCTTTCTTGAAAACACATCGTACAAATGAGTTTTTACTGATCTACTTTTTTTCCTCAATGAAAAGTCCGTTGCAGTAAATCCACACGCGAGTAATTTCCCCCTTTAAGTCTGCTGTATTGACTCTCCAACAGCTCCCTGTCTTTCTTGTACTGGGGGCTCCAGGCCTGGGCACAGTACTCCAGATGGCGCCTCACAAGAGCAGAGTAGAGGGGAACAATCACCTCCTGTCCCTGCTGGCCACCCCTCTTCTGATAGAGCCCAGGATACCATTTGCTTTCCAAGCTGTGAGAGCATCCTGCTGGCTCATGTTATGTTTTTCATCCATCAGGACCCCCAGGTTCTTCTCTCTTTCCTTCTTTCTTCTCTTGAGTTTCAAAAACAGTGAAATAACCAAGCCATACCTTTTCAAAACGAATGTCTTCAGGCATCCCCAAGTATATTTTTCCTTATTTTCACTCTACTTTTTCTTTTTTTTCCTTTGCATCAGTCACTTGTCTTTTTGCTGGTCTCTTTTGTGTTATATAGTGATAAAAAAGAAAATATAACTTCACTGGCATTGAGATCTATGAAACTTTGAAATTTAATTGTTTTCATGAGGATTTTCTAACATGGGTTCTTATGAGGTGCAGGCCTCTAGGAAACTATTTTAATAGTGCTCCAGCACAAACAGAAGGTATTGATGTATACTGTTTGCATTAAATATGGTTGCCTAGCGTGGACAGGATTGTAGATAAGGTAATTTCTAGGAGTAGTATTTGATTTATAGTCATTCTGGAAGTTTTTCCTTTTAAATGTCTATAAATAAGTGATCAAGATGGTGGTGAAGATGAATGAATGAGACTATTTATTCCCTTTTTCTTGTAAGAATTGCTATTTTCATTCATGTCGAATGAAAGATTCATTTTCAGCAGAAAGTGAGTATGAGTATGGCCTTCCAAAGTAACAGAAGGAAGCATAAGTTACTGCTGACAATCTCACATTGATCTTTTGTGACTTGCTTGAGGCATTGGTTTGAAGACAGTAGTCTTTTACCTCCTGAAGGTCTGTTGCCACTGTTGGGTGTTGTTGATTCAGAGCATAAATGTTCCCTTCTTATTGTGTGGAGCTGGTTAGTCAAGGTGATAATCACATGAAGCTGAGATGAACTGCTGGTGTTCAAAAGCATAGTCCATTGTTGGGAAGATATTGTCTTAGTTTCCTTATATCTTTGTCCATATGTCAGTATTCCTTTACTTTTTCTGCCTTATAGTGAATGTAAGCTTTTAAGGGTAAAAATAGCCTTCCTCTCTATGGTGCCCTGCAGCGTGGACTTCTGTTTTGTGAGAAGGGTTTCCAAGTATCATAGCATATAAATAGTTATGTGGCTATGTTGGTGGCCAGTGTGCTTGCCATAGTGCTTCCAAAGCTATCTGCAAATGATTGGACTGGTACAATACATTTACAGTAAAGGCTCTCAAAATTGAAGTGTTTTACATTGTCTTAAAGATAAATAGGAATTTGAAAAAGCACCTGGAAAGATGTATTTTGAGTTCTCAAGTTGTGTGAGGCATTTTGTAGGGTGCAGCCAAAATACCAAGCTCGGCACAGAATATTAATTACATAACAAGACAAATATTGAAACTGTAGAATCATAGAATATCCTGAGGTGGGAGGAACTCACAAGGATGATCAAGTCCAACCTCTGACTCCACAAGGGACCACTCAAATGCAAATGGTTGTTCAGCTGCAGCAGCTTGGGGCTATGCCCACTGCCCTCTGGTGCAGAACCTTTTTGTGACTCTCCCCTGATGCAACTCTGTTCCCTTGGGTCCTGTAGCTGCTACCAGAGAGCAGAGCTCAGCACTGCTCTCTGCTCCCTGTGAGGAGCTGCAGCTGCCTTGAGGGCTCCTCGCAGCCTACTTTGCTCTGGGAGCAACAAACTTAGAGCTCTCAGACATTCCTCCAGTGTCTTGCCCTCAAGACCCTTCAAGGTCCTTATAGCCCTCTGGAACTGGAGCATTAACTCTTGAACTCTCAGGCCATGGCCTCTCCTACCCAACTCAGCCCTGTTTTGGCTGTCATGGAACACTTGTTGGGTCTCATCATCGTCTCCTTACGATATCACAAGTCACATCCCTACCAACCACTATAAATACAGAGGTGCTGATGACAGAACACCAGTTGCTGACTGACTTTTGTCTGGGAAGCACATGCTTGAGACCAGGAGCTTTTTACCTAGATCCTTCCCTCCCATTCTAGGAATTTTTGTGGAGGAGGATGGATTCTTCTCCACCGAAGAAGCTCCAGCTTCTAGGGAGCAGCAGCAAGCTCAAGCCAATGCATGTAGACCCACTGGAGGGCAATGTTGAGCCCATGGAGGTGTACCTACCTCCACAGGGTGAACAGATGAAGGTAGATCTATCGCCATCAGGCATGGGCAAGCACTGTAGCATCATGCTTGCCCAGAAACATCTCTATATCCATTGGTGGTGCAGCAGGAGCTCTTGATTTCTATCTTGGTGTTGAAGAGTCGCCAAAGAGCTTCTGCTCTCTAGAGTCCCTTTTTCCCTGTCCCCCATCCTCATCCTTCCTCGAGACCTCTCACCTCTTCTTTCCCAAGCTCTGAGGAAAAGAGAAGGAACTGGGACTGGTGTCCTCTAAGCTTCTGCACGGAGAAAACAGGAGTCCAGTGGATGGCCCCCAGCTCTCTGTGGCCTCCATGCAAGTCCCAAGGATGAGGGCAGGACTGAGACTGGTGTTGTTATGCTTCTGTACCAGGACAATGGCAGGAGTCCAGTGGACGGCTCTGAGCTCCCTGCAGCCTCTAGGTGAGCCCTCAAGGAGAGGCTGGGACTGGGATGGGGTCCTCTGAGTTGCTGTGTAAAGACAACATATGGAGTCTAACCCTGAGTCCCTGCAGCCTGTAGGCAGTCTTGAAGAAGAAAGCAGGACTGGATCTGGTGTCCTCAAAACTGCTGTGCTGGGACAAGAGGAGTTCAGTAGATGGCCCTGAGATCCTTGATGCAAGTGCTAAAGAGGAAGGCGGGTCTGGGACCGGCATCCTCTGAGTTGCTGTGTTGGCACAATAGGAATAGTCCAGCAGGCAGCCCCAAGCTCTCAGTGGACTCTAGGAAAGTCCTGAGGAAGAGAGCAGGACTGGTAATAGCATCTTCTAAGCTGCTGTGTCAGGTCCAGGAGGAATCAGTTAGGCAGCCCCAAGCTCCCTGTGGCCTTCAGGCAGCTTCAGAGAAGGTACAGAGGCAGCTTTCCGTTGGAGAAGCAGCAGACTTTGATTTGGACAGGAAGAAGGACTCAAGTTCACCGTAATTCCAGTTGCTCCATAAGGACTTCTATTTCAAAACTGGACAATAAACAGTTTAAGAGAACAATACAAAATAACAACGATAAGAAAAACTTTGTTTCTTTTTTTCTGAAACAGAGCCAGTAAGTTTACCATTTTTGGTACTTCAGAGTCTGCCTTGGGTTTCCTGGATTTGTTTCCCCAGAAGGAACAACTCTGCCCCTTAGGAAGGGGCTTGGGCGCATGGCAGGCTGTGGGCATGGCCTCTGCTCAGCACTGGGCACAGAGGGGTGAGGAGGGATGGAGGGCTGTGGAGTTTTACAGAAGGGGGCTGTGTAAAACATTTGATTACATTCACACTTGAAAAAGTAGAAAAAAAAATAATAATTGAAAATGCAAAAATACTTGAAAAAGTAAAAATCCTTTAAAATGTTGTTTTTGTCTAAAAACCATTTTGAAGACGGTGTATGAGAAAGAAATATGTTTTGTGAAATTGTTTCATATAATATGCACACAAGGTTTTCATACCTATTTTTATTGAGTAACAATATCTGTTTTTACAGAGGTTCCATCATGAAATGAGAGAGGGAAAATGGAGACAGGAAAGAAAACATGACAGAAGATATTTGAACAGCTTGTTAATTGAGGGGGTGGACAAAATCCAGTCATGCTCTTAATTTGAAGTATCTTGCTTTGCTTCTGTCTTCTGTAGTGTAAATTTATTAATTTATTGATAGGATTTATTTGAGAGCACTGCACATCTGTTCTGTTTTGAAGCTGATACTTGCTATATTCTTAGACCCTTGGTAGCAGGAAATAAGTAGTCATATTGGATATCCAAAATGGCAACGTATGAACAGGGCATGGTCAAGAATCCCTTAGAAGTTTGGTTTTTATGGAACTTCAACATTTTTGTGCTGTAGAGAGATAGTAATTCTAAAACTTGAAGGAGCTGGGGTGGGAAGAGTGGGCTGATGGCTACATCTGCACAGGGAAGAATCTTTTGGTTATAATTCTTGGGCATCTGCCCAGCCACCTCTTCTTCCCACCTGCAGCATTGCTCTCAGCAGGCAAATCTAAACATTGTCATCAGCAACAACAAGACAGCTCTCAGCAACTTTGTTCTGCATCTTTCTCTATTGCAGTAGGGGAAGAGAAGCTTGCATCTGCTATCTCCAAAGAGACCAGCAAGGGAGCTTGGTCTGCCTACTGAGAACAACTCTGCAGATGCACCAGATTTCATTTTATTGTAATACCAAGTCAGCTTGCTGTTATCACTCTATGGCATAACAAATGATAGTGTTTCAGGAGACTATTTAAGAGTCTGTGTTATAATAAAGCAAGATTCAATGCTTTTGGGTGACTCAGCTTGTAATGACGCTGTATACGCTCTCCTATTCTGTTGTGACAGCATTAGTCTTTGCACCTCTTGGGGAAAACTAATAAAATTCACCAGAAAGTAATCTAAGCCCTTTAAATTTTAACTTGAGTGAGACTGTGATCCCATAAAGGGTGATAATTAATATATGTAGCTACTCATTTCCTTCCCATCTAGTACTGTGTGCCTTATTTAGTCAGCCTTTTGGTTAAACTTTCTTATTAAATATTTGAATGCTGGTTTGCAAACAGGAGTACAGAGTTTTTACCGCAAAATATTACTAGGGGTTTAATATCATAATGGTGTTGTGGGAAATATCTGCAGGTTTTTCTTGCTGTCGTGCGTTTCTCTTTAAGGTAATCCAGTTCTGAGCAGCTTGGTGCAGGCTTGTTCTGTATAAAGGAATAATTCAGATATAAACTACCAAATCTGCTGTCTAAAATTAATGGGTATCTGCAATCATCAAAATGTACAGTCTTTTTTTATTATTTTCTTCTTCCCAGAGTTTGAGCACATATCATTCTGATGGTGTTTACTGGTGGCTCAGCACTCTGCAAGAATACTTTTCAGAGTCGTTTGAAAGTGTAAATATGTTGATTTAAAATCACTGAAATAATATTGCTTCAGGCTCTCTGTAAAATGTTGATTTAGCTCATATGTATGTCGCTCTGAAAATAATGCCTCCTATTTATTTCCATGGGAATTACAACAGATACAAAGATGACAATAACACTGTTTGGTAGAGCAAGAACAAGAGCCTGCATGCTGCTCTTGTAAAAATCTGTACCAGTGGAGGTGTTGCCACTGTCAAAACGTAGCACTCGCTACTTCACTGTGCTCACATCTGCTGTTTGTTCTCCATAAATGTTCAGCAAGCATTGATGAATGTCAGTGGCTACAATTTTTCCTGCGTGGAGGAAATCGATGGCACCTCTTTGCTTCATACTTTGCTTCCTTGTCAAACTGCCCTTCTGTTGCCATCTGCCTTATGGCAATAACTTAAAATGGACTATTGGTGGGAACCTTCAACCTCTACTTCCATATCATCAACGTCATCTCTGGTATTGTGGGCCAACGGAATAAAACAGGAGGCATTACTTCTGGGACGCATATTACCTACTGTAAAATTACTGTAGGTATCTGGCAGCTTAGACTTACCAAGTATGAGTACGTGTCTTGGGTTTGCTGACCCTAAATATGTTAGGAAAGATTAGATTTGCAATTCAGTCTTTGTAAAACTCTTATTGCATCTTAAATATCTTCTGTTATAATTGACGAAATATAATTATTTTTTTTTTTAGATGTAGCTGAGGAAATCAACTATCTTTCTAAGTCTAATGATTAGCTGAGGTCATTCAGAGATTGAAATCTTAATTTCATATGGAAATGTTAATAATGATGTGCTTGAGTCATAATATTATTAAATTTCATTCCAGACATCAGTACTCTTAAGGAAATGAGTAAAGTAAATAATGCATGTTGAAGGGAGGCCTATCTGAACTCTCTAAAAGCAGGTGGCAAGGGCCAGGTGGTGGCAGTTTTTTGTCTGCTTGATTTGAAAGGTAAGGGCTCACTTATGCTTTGTTGCACTGGCAAATGGGACCTTAAAGATTGTATAACTTAAAGAGCCCTGCTGTAGGCAGGAGTACCTTCTACGTGACCACACTGCTCATAGTTCTGGATGTGTCGCTCAGTTACAAGGCATGTGCAACTTGGCACTGAGGCAAGGAGTGCTTCTGGGTGTACAGTAGAAGTTCTGGAACATAACTCCCTTTGCTTCCAAGGTTAAACCTCTGAGAGTAAGGGTGGTTTTCTGTTAACAGGATCTTGCAGGGCTTCTGTGAAAGATCTATGAGGTTGATGACTGAGGAAGCCATAAGAAATTATAAGACAAATTGTATATATTTGCGGGTGAAATTTTCTAGTTCTGGAGAATCAAGATGAGAAATGAAGAATTAAGAGTAAAAGCGACTTTTTGCTTTGATACATGAAATCTTCATAAGTGCAGGATCTTCCCTAAGAAATTGCTGGTTTGTATGTAGCTGCAATCAGATCAGACCCTCATGAAGAAAATATATTTTAAATTAATTTTGAGGATGTTGGTTACGATTGATGTGTGCTTAGAAATATAGTGTCCATCATTGCCTTCTTTCCTTTATCTGTGGAATGATGTTGATGATGCAAGTTGCTATAATGCTTGAATACATACCAAGCAGGTGACCTTGCAGGTATTTCAACTGTATGCAAGTACATTTTAGTAGCATCCTTTGTTCAAGTACAGAAGTGAGGTAAATGTAAGAAATGGGTGGTATTGGCAGCATTTTGTTGACTTGTTGAATGGACCAAAAGTGGCAAATTGTTTTATATCGTACTTAATATAATACATCACATAAGAAGGCTGTTTTGCCTACATGTCCATTATTTATTTGGATTTCTTTCTGTTGTGTAGATCTGCATATAAACAACTCTTTATCACTTCGTACACTCTTTCAATGTAATGTACAGTCTGGTAATACTAAATCTCTTTTTTTAAGTTGACTTGTGGCTACTTCTACGCAGATGGAAGAGTTGTACTAGGCAGAACTGATAGTTGTTTCTTGCTTGCATCTAGAGTTTTGTTTTACTGTGTAATTTATTTGCTTCTTTCTCTTCTCTCTAATGGATAGCATAACAATGATTTGTGTGGCATAATATATTACTATTTGCAAGAATATGGAATGCTAAGATTCGTTTTCTGCCCTCTTTATTTTCTGGCAGCCGTAAGGTGTAAGCCCTTCTTACTCCCTTTATATTAGCAACTTTAGCTCTTCTATCAATATGCATGGTTTGGCTTGAATGAAAATTGTGCCTGTGTACATCTGTGGCTTAGTGTATACAGTGAAGGAGTTCGTATGTTTGATATTGATATCATCATCACTTTTGGTAGTACATGCAAAGATTTGAAAAGCTTGATTTAGCTTGCATGTTTCTTTTCCATGTTTTCAAGTGCTGCTGTATGGAAGGACTGCTTTAGAGGGTGAATTTGACCACTTTTTGTCATAAATGTTTTTATTTTTCAGAAGCTCTTTTTCATTTTTAATTGTAAAATAACTTGATATCAAAACATGACATTGCTTTGTTTCTTATTTAAGTTGAGGTGACATTAGAACCCATGCTTTAATACCACATTATGTTTCATTTTTGGAGTTCCTTGTAGGAGTAACAGACTGCAAAGTGCAGCTTCTTCTGGATTGTGGCTCGGACCTTCAGATTATCTGAGTGTCTGTATGTCATACGTGGTTCTCTAGGTTTGTAGTGACATTCTCCTTCACGTGTGGCAATGTTCTCTAAGTTTTGAAAGAAAAATCGAGAATCAAAATAGATGCACTCTAGAATACAGAGATTCTACTCTGATCTACCTTATGAAACAAAACATCATTGTAAAATGCTTTGTATTCTCATAACAGGAAAGAAATATTTGTATACTAAAGCTTAAATAATATTTTGTTAAATTGCAGTGTTATAAAAAGATCCTGATTAAGAATGCTGGAGTATCTTTGACCTCTCATTCCCTTCCTTCTGGGATAATTTCTCTTGTTTGCATGTGGGTAAAGCAAAATATGTTATAATATATATATTTTTTCAGTTGTGGTTTTAAGTGTGTGTGTTTTCTTAATTTATTTAGAGAAGCAGTAAAACCCTTCCAGCATTTCTCTAAAATTTATCTAATTTCTCTACTAAGAAATCTTTATGATCCCGAGAATGACTTTTATTGTATGTCTCACTGTGCCAACATTTTGTTAACAATCAGTTTTATTTAAAATAATGTTAAAAGCCCTGCCTTGTGGCAGTCATATAATACAAGTATGCCTCTTGAATTTTTTTAACATGAATCATTTTTAACATGAATTTAACATCAATTTAACATGAATCAAAGGCATAAAATAAGTTCTTAGGTAGTTGTACGTAAACAGATACAATCCTTACTCTACATGATTTGTCCATGTGTATATTAGGCAGTGGTAGGTAAAATAAACAGATTCAGGTAAACTGGGAGGAGGAAGGACCTTTATCCATCTCGAGTCAAAATTTGGATCAACTGAAGAGTAATTTTCTCTGTAGAACTGGGAAGATACATTGATAAAATGTACAGATATTTGCCTGGAGCTCATCAGGGCAGGCAGTTAGACTTTTCAAATTAGTCTGACATCCTTGCTAAGTGGCTTTTGGAAGCTGCACATCTTTTGGCTTACATGAAGTATGTTCTTTCAACAGATGGCAGCCTTTCTAGTAGCAAGAGAAGAAAGATTTGTAGAAGTCTTCTCATGGGTAGTTGTTATCTGCTGCTACTTTGGTGACTGAAATGCTGACATCATGGAGAAAAATCTCAAACTCGTAACACTTTTTAATCAATATTTTTGCTTCCTAACAGAGATGGTTCTAGATTTCTGACAGTTCCAGAACCATGATCTGATTAAACACTTGGTAAATTTTTGACAGATGCTGTTCCCTGAAACTAGAAAGATTACTGCTGTGAAGTCTAAGATGAGCAAGAGTGGTATATGTTTTGTTTGAGTAGACAATATTTGTTTGCTTTCAGTGCAGAATGAAGTGACTGAATACAAACTGCTTTGGTGGTCTTGAATTTGTAAGCAAGCACTTACCTGGGGAAGGTATAAAAATGACTAAGTGACCTCTTCTAAGTGGGAAATCGTATCTTGTTGAAAAGGTCTTACTAGTAGAATGTAAACCTCCTATTTCTCAAGTAGTAAACTCCTGCCTGAGCAGAACTTCTGTTAGTTACTTGTATTTTCTTTTTTTAATTCTTTCTGAATAATATAGTATTTTTTAGGGAGCTTTCTAATATACAGCTATTTTATAACACTAGTGGGATTCCTTTATGTTGCATAGATCATTTGGGATGATGTCCAAGATGTGACTCACTGTGATGTTTTAAGGCATTATAAAGTATTTGCAAACTCATCTAGATTGTTTTGTTATGGTGACATGATCGGGCTGTACTTCCTGTCTTGAGGAAACCTGCAAACATTGTAGATAATCAAGATTTGCTGTACTACTTTAATTTCTTCTTGGTAAGACATACTGCAAATTTACCTTTGGTTTTATAGTTTTCCTTAATGGATTTCTTCAGCTGTTTTGAGTGTGTCTTAATCTATGTTATATGGTTACTGATAAAAGACAGATTAGATCTGGAACACTGAAGACATAAACACCATTCTGGATTTCTGAAACAAAAATACTGACCAGCTTTCTTGGTTTATAGAAGAATACATAGCACTTGTAATGGAAATGCTAAGCAGGGCTGGAAGCATTGATTGAGCACTTGATGGGAAGGCAGGGCCACCCCAAGGGAGGTCAGCTGCATGCAGTGAGGGGGCCGGGATCCTCATTCAAGGGTTGGCAGTGGAGCTAATGGTGTCTTGCTGGTTGTCCCTGTGTAACTGAGGCCTTCTGAAGGTAAGCAGCTGCTTTCTTTTATTTCTGTGCCCATGGATCTTGCATTTGAGTAAATCCTAGCTTGCTGCAGCCTGGAACCTTGCTGATCTGCTGTTATTGCTGCACTTTCCATTCCACTGTATCACAGCAGTTAAGATGATTTTTTTGCAATAGTTCTGTGCATATGTGTGGTTTTTTTTCCTAACAAATACATTAAAATAAACAAAAACAGCAAACTTTTTAAAACTCAGCACTGTATTTATACAACTGCTGGTCTGACCATTGGTTTCCAGCTGAACAAGTGTTGTTTGTACAGACACAGGCTTAAGGGGGAGAAAAAAAATTGCATTGCATGCATTTTATGTTTTATTTTACATCCAATCTCAACTCTGCCAAGAGATGGGAAGTTGACTGGCATATCATATAACAAGAGATATATTAAACCAAGTGTGTGGGGAAGAATAGATCTGGGCACAGTATGTATCATTTTTGTCCTCTGACTGTATTATCTATATCAATCTGAGTATTGGTATATTAAAAACTGTTATTATGCCATTATGACTGACTTTAGTGCACACAAAAAAAACCTGCGGATTATTTGAGATGGATTAAATATATTTAAGTGGTTCTGTATCCATATGTGTGTGTGTGTAAAAGAATTTTGAGAAATTGAGTCAGGTTCTGTTGGGAATTGTCTAGGGAAAAGCAGCTACTTGCATGAAGATCATCCAAGTGATTCCCTGTGTAAAAGTTGTCAGATAACCTGTGAACTAATTAGTTTATCTCAGAGCTGTGATGCTTTATGCAATGCGCTTTGTCAAGAATTTGTATTGCAGTGTTTCACAATTGTAAGGTTTTTGTTTGCTTGTTTTCTTTACAGAGAATAACAGGCGCATTTTACAACTTGATTCTAAATGGGAGTAAATCTCATATCTGAGGATGAAACTCTTGTTCTGTTTGAACAAGAGGATCCTGGCAGAGGATAACTAACAACTCATTTTTTGTGCTATTGAGAGGTTTTCCAGGTTTCGTCAGTTGTTTCTATATTTTTTGTAATCCCTATGTAAACTGCTTTGCTGCAGGAACTGCTGGTTGCTAGCTCTAAGTTGAAATAAAGCAGAATTATAGATTGTTTTTAGCACAACTGTTGTTTTGCTGCTCAAGAATTTTCTACTGGCCTGCTAAAGTAGGCATAGTCAGAATGTGCTGTGTGAATAAACAGCTGTTTATTTTCTTTAGTTCTTGTCCAAGGCCACATGTCTTTATTTAGTGTTCACTATTCAAATGCTGTCTTGAATGCTGAATTTTGTTTTGCATCATGAATCACATCCTTACAACATCTGAGTTACTCATGGATAGCTATTACATTTATCTTCATAGATACATTTGTTCAATTCATTACTGAGAATTTATCTTTATAGCTGACCTTAAGGTAACAGTATTATTACTACTTTTTTTTTTTTTTTAAAAGAAGTTAGTTATGGCTCCATTGGTATCAAAATTGTGTATGAATCTTTGGGTGCCCAAGCAGCAATGCCTCTTCCTTCAAATTCAGCATTTGGTTTATTGCTTTGGAGTGACATCCACTTAGAGTAGTGAATGCATAGCATGTCTGGGAAGCAGATCTAGAGCTTCCTTGGTAGCCAGGAGAAAGAGCCAGTGCTGTGACCTACCTGTATGCTATAGTGACTTCCTGAGCAGCATACGGGAACTGTGTGGCTGAGGTTCCAGTGCTCATCTGTAAACTGAGCGCATTTCTTACAGTACTGGTATTGCAATTTCCGGCATCGCTTAGCTTTTAGAAATAAAACCCAAAGCTGAAGGAGTTGATTCCTAAAGAGTTTGCTGGAAGAACCAGGCTGTCTAGGTCATGGTTGCATGAACAGGTAAATTGCCAGAGTGAGTTGCTGCTCCCCATGCATCTTTATCTCTTTGTGTTGCTGACAGCTTGGCAAGCCAGTTAAACACAGGTGCAGAAAGTATTACAGCTTTTTCTTTGGTGTTGCTTTCCTATGCTGTGCTGGTAAGGTAAATTGGCATATGGATGTCAGCACCAGTGCTGGGAGAAATGCACTAGAAGCAGGAAGACTTGTGTATGAGAAATTACTGTAGAACTCTTTCCTCTCTCCTCCAAGGATTAGCATCTGTGAAGCCATATCCTTAAGGCTCTTTGGTAGGTAGTTGTTCCAACTTAGCTTTTATTCTTAATTGCAGGTTTCTTGCTTGTTCTAAGCTGGTGTGGCTTGACGCATTTCAGACTGCAGTACTTTGCCTGACGCTGACTGGTTATATGTTCTAGTTTCCTTTCCTGCTCTTCTGATTGGTTGTACAGCCATGGAATGAGCTGATACCAAAACTGCTATTTTACCTGCTGTTGTTTTTTCAGACAAATGAGAAGCTGATACAACCTGTAACAATTGGGCCAGTACAAAGATAGGATGAAGAATGCACAGCTGCAGCTAAAGATGGTTGTGAACAGCCTGGCATCTTGAGAAACAGTGCTATGTTTGTTGGTCCAGGGCTTCTCAGCAAACTGCATGTATTGGTTCTCTACTTCTTATCCACACTTGCACAAACTGGTTGCTCCCTCTGTGATGGACTTATCACAGTGTTGTCTGAGGGAGGAAGAGAAGCTGCCTTTCCTAAGATCCTGTGCTTAGCAGCTCTGACATCATAGCCCTAGCATTCAGAAGGAACAACAGACAGATAGGTCTTGCTCTTAAATCCAACTTATGTTTCAGGAGATTTACAAGAATAGCAATGGAATGGTCTTCCTCCCAGGATTACCTTCCCACTGATTTACCATTTTTTAATTCCAGAGCTGCAAAATATCAGTTCTGTGAAGTACAATGGCAGAATTCCTGTAGGATTTTGAAAATCTGCAGTATTCTGTATTTCTCTCTCCAGGGAAATGGCTGAGAACTCACTTCCTCTCCCACCACCCAATGGCTTAAGAGCTTGCTGCTAATGTTGGAAAATTTCAGGCTCCAATTGTTAAGATTAGTTGGGACTTCCAGGTGGCAGAAAACAGGATCTTTCAATGAAAGATGATGGATATTTTATTAATAATAAATAATGCTACCAGAGGAGCTTATAAAAAGGCAGATTGAAAATCTGCTGCTTCAGCTTCGCACTACTCAAAGCGTTACTTACATTTAGTTTTTTGAGCTGTTTATCCAAAATGGAATTATAACAGTACTTGTGAAATTCTTGCCTTGGTAAACCTATTGAACAGTTGTATCTGTACGTACTTTGGCAATCTAAATTTAAAACAAGGCTTTCTCTAAGAAGGTCAGTGAAAATACTTTTCTTTTGATCTTGCATCCTTGTGGATGCCTGTGTAGTTCTTCTGTAAGAGAAGTTTTACTGGATGAGTCAGTGCACTGAGTCATAGGCAGCATGAAGCCTGTAGTGCTCTAGACTAACTAATTGGTAACAGTCTCAAATTTAATTAAAGCACAGTTGTCAGCTCTGTTACTGATTGACATCCCAGTAAAACAGTTTGTTTTTGGCAGCTTACATTAATTGTTCTGTTTGTGTGGTTTAGGATCCTCTTAATGTTGAATAGGTCTGCCATTGCTGTTATCTCTGTGCTTTTTGATTTCTATATTGCTCACTTTGAATTTTGTTTCTCATTAGGTAATGTTTTCAGTAATTATGCTCTTTATCATGCCTGGGACTTTACAGATGTGTGGAGTCCTTTGAGGATTTGTTTCTTAGAATTTTCGTCTTTAAGAACAGTCAAATTAGCACAGATGGAAATTTTTTCTCACTTCAACTCCTCCCAAAATTTTGTAAGCGAGATACAAAATTACTACAAAAAAGTAGTAATTGGTGTTGACTTGCAAGTTACGTGTTCAATTGTGATAGTTTTTACTTCTAACATTCATCTTGTACTTTGGTTTAATATAACAGATGACTTCTGTTTATCCCAGTGCATGTCATTTTCTCCAGACGATGATGTGATGATGGTTTCCAGTGACTGGAGGTACGGGGACAAATGGAGTCCCTTTTCTTCAGTTTCTTTGTGGGTGATTCTTTCTCTACCTCCTCAAGGAGCTTCAGGGAAAGAGTTGTGTTGGCAGAAAAGAGAGGATGTCTTGAAGCTGTATATCTTTCATTAAAGAAAAACATTCAGGGTGTTGGGGGGAAAAATTGGGGCTTGATTGTATTTTTATTTTATTCCTAATTACTTCCACTGTTTTGTTTTTATAATCTTCTGGTTCTGTGCGTGACTCCTGGCTTCCCCAGCTGGGAACTGAGGAAGGAAAACTTGAATGACCTGTAATGCTCTGTGCAACTGAGTTTCTTACTTTTAAAGCCTTTGAGATAATGTTTCCATATGTGATATATATTGGAGCTTGGATGATGAAGAAATTTATTTCCAGAGACCAAATGAGGAGGTAGAAGATGTTTTGATTACCTATTAGATTTTTTTTATCTTGACCAATTTCTCCTCTCTTTAATATGCTTAGATGTAAAGATCTTTCCAAAGAAGAAATACATTGCTGATTCAGATTAGAATTACACTTCACCAGAAGTGCAGTTGCTGCTGGTGCCCAACAACAGATGCTAATGGAAGTGTTACAGAAAGGTGCATTAGGAAATGCTAATTTATCCATCCTGCACCTTTAAGCTTCTGATAGTAGTTTAAGGATGGTCCTTGAGGGAGAGAAAAGAAAAAGGAAAAACTGTAGGTTGCATTCGTGTTGCATCCATTCTTGACTGACATAGTCTTTTTCATCCACATTTGATCTCTTTTAAAAATGTGTTCAATTCTAGCCCTCTCCCTTCAGCATGATACCCATATTTCCAATATTTGCATGAAAAGCACTTTCTTTTATTTGTTCTAACCTGATGCCTGATAATATCATCAGGTTCACTGAGCTCTTGTGTTTTGAGATAAGTGAATCATACCATCTGCTCCAGCTGTATGAAAGCAATGTTAATAGTCCTCTGCAGAAAATAGCTGGAGGCTTTGGATGTTGTATTGGACTGGAGGTGTGTGTCCTAAGGGACTCCTTTTCCTCCTTTCCTGTCTTGTCCTCGTCTAAGCACAGTTTCATGTGAAGCAGCAGTGACTGAAGGTTTTTTCTGGTCTCTCCTAAAATGGTCATAACGCTAACTCTGAAATTTGTTGGTTTTTTAATGTGTTTTTTTTTTTTTTGTTTCTTTTTATGAATTTCCCTCACATCATCTTTCTCTGTGGAATGCAAGGCTTACTTGTAGAACGTCTTAGGTTGGAAGGGACCTTAAAGGGAATGTTCCTGCTATGGGCAGAGTTGCTAACCACTAGATCAGGCTGCCCATCCAGCCTGATCTTGGATGTGTCCAGGCTTGGGACATCCATATCTTCTCTGGGCAGCCTGTACCAGTGCCTGCCATCTAATCCATATTTTCTGTTTTTTAGTTAAAGCCTTTCTCCCTTGTCTTGTCAATACCAAACTGTGTAAAAACAAACAAACAAAACAAACAACAAAACTGGTCTCCCTCCTGTTTATCCCTTCAAATACTGGAAGGCTATGATGAGGTCTCCCCACAGCCGTCTTCAAGATGGACAAGCCCAGCTCTCTAATCTTTCTTCATAGGAGAGTTGCTCCGGTCTTTTGATAATTTTTGTGCCCTTCTTCTTGGACCCACTCCCTCAACTCCACATTATTCTTGTGTTGAGGGCCCCAAGCCTAGATGGAGAACTGTGGTGGGGGCCTCATGAGGACAGATCAGAGGAGGAGAGTCACCTCCCTCTTCCTGCTCTCCAGTCCTCTTGATGCAGCCCAGGATACCATTGTTCTTCCAGGCTACCAATGCACGCTGCTGGCTCCTGTCAGCCTTTCATCTACCAGTATCCCCAGGTGGTTCTCCCAGTCTGTAGACATATCTGGATTGCCCACATCCAAGTGCAGCACCTCGCACTTGGCCTTGTTGAAGCTCATGCTCTAGATGGCATCCCTTCCTTCTGTCATACCAATTGCACCACTCAGCTTATTATAGTCTGCAAACTTGTTGATGCTGCACGCGATCCCACAGTTTACGTCATTGGTAAAGATGCTTAAGAGCCCCTGTCCCAAGATGGACACCTGGGGAACACTACTTGTCAGCAGCTTCCATTTGGACACAATCGTCTGCCTATGATTGCCCAACCAATTCCTTATCCACTGAATAGTCCAGTCTTCAAATCCATTTCCATATCTTTATCAAGTTCATGTCTAATGGGAGTGATGTTTTTCCCCTTTTCCAGTCATCAGTGATTTCACCTAATGGTCATGAGTTTTGGAATATGAGGAAGAGTGGCTTGATATCTGATGCAAGTCATTCTCAGCCTTCTTCCTTTTTAAGGGATTTCCTCCTGCATTTGTTTCTTTTCTTTTTTTACCTTGATTTTTATCTAGCTCCATTCCTCCTCCTGTAGCAATTCTTGCTCCACTACTTGTATGCTTATTCTCTGTTGAAGTATATACTGGCTTGGTTTTGATTGTTAAAAACACAATATGTTTTTAAAAGGAATTTTTAATAGGTTTATACTTCTTTTTTTAACATTAAACTATCTTAAATATGTCAGTGTCTGAAGACGTCTTGAATATAGTCACTAAGTTATTTATCCTAGAAACTCAGGATAAACTTAAAATTAAGGCAAACTGCAGCATACTGGAAACAATCTCTTTAAATTTGTGAGAAACACTGAAGATCTAAAGCAAAGCTTTACAGTCCTTACAGTCCTTACAGTATCCTTACAGTCACTGAAGAGAAAAAACTTCTGGGGGCACCCGGTTTCTAAATAGAATGATATCAGATAAGTTTTCCACTTCATCTTAACTTTTCTTGTTTCTTGTAGAAGACCCTGGTAAAGGTTTCTGTTCTGAACTCTTGAAATTCTGATTTTTAAACTCAGTAATTTAGTGACTGCCATAACCTGTTTTGTACCTTAACAGTGGTAGTAGCATGTTCAGAGATGAAGTTCTGTGATGTGATGGCAGTAAATGGCTTCTTTTTGAAGATAGCCAACACTGTGTGAGCAGCAATGCACTATGTAGTTTCAACTGGTGATAGTTTCCTGTTTTGTACAAACAATCTTTACACAGAAATACCCATGTTTTTGGTTTTTAGTTTCTTGGACTTTGTGCTAAGCTATTGCTGGTCAAACTCAGTCTATTCAAAACTGGTACACTGAAGATGAACAAATCAGACTTCTGACTGGTTAATGGGGCTTTTGTGTCTCAGTACAAAAGTCCAGAGCATCCTACCAGTGGTAGGAATTTCATTTTCTCTGCAGAGGGGAAATAACTGAGAATATTTTCATATACTGTTTAATAAATGCTTTTCTGTTGAAGACATTGTGTCCTACGTAACACAAGCAAGTAATTAATGGTGATAGGTATCTTTTACCTCTATAATTTCATGTAGTATTTAAGTGAAATACTTGTGGATTGTTTTCTGCGTGCACTGAGGTTTTCCATGTTACTGCCAATGGTTTTGCCTTGCTATGGTTATCTTGTACTAAAATTATACAGAAGTTCTTTAAGATTACATAGTTTCTTCTAGTCAGGTTTGGAAAAAACGATCCTTAAATGACATCAGAAACACTATTCTTGAAGTACATGTTAATCTCTTGTCTGCTGGTAGAGAATAACTGGAGAATTAAGATGTAATTTCAGCAAACATTATGCAAGAGTTGTCTCTTGTTCACCTGACCGTATCGATCAAGCACAAATAAGTGCTCAGAGCATGCTAGAGCTGGCATTTAGAAAATCTGGAAGATGAAGTTTAACACCTACTGAGGCATGAAACAAACAAGTAAGGTACCAATTGCAGAGTAATTTCAGAGGCTGTTGTAATATAACAAACAGTTCAATAAGGAGAACTGGAAACATGCTCTTAGCCCAGTGATCTTTATGGCTTTGTAAAGAGCTCTCCTGACTGACTTTAAAATGTCTTTATTTTTCTCTCAGCAAGTCAGATTGTTTGCAGTAGGTTGTAATAATATATTAAAATAAATGCTGTAAGTATAAGAGTGGAATGCTAGGCACAAATTATCAAAATCAACTGTCCGGTTATTATGGTGAGCATTAAAAACTTGTTAAAACAGTGATTCTTATCACCATGAACGTATGTCCATCATGTAATTGGGTGTGAGTTATGAGTTACCATCCCAACCTAAATTTTTCAAATGTTTATATGATATTTTTGATGAAATACACTTTGGATAAAAGTATATAAATGATAAGTGATGGTTTTGGTCAGACACTACAATACTGTTCTATGAAGCTCCCAGGTTTAAGCATTGTAACTGAGATGCCAAGCATCAGGCACGTGTGAGAACATGCCATCCTCAAATGTGTATGCATCTGTCATGCTTGAAAAATTATTTCCTCTGGAAATTGCTTCCATCCTGCTTAGTGAGGTTGTAGAGTGAAAGCGAATGGATGTGGATATGCTCAGTTGATTTAGCAAGTTGGATTACATTGGTACACTGACTTTCCTTAAAAATAAATTTTCATTAGTTTAGCTCTACTTTGCTCTGAGCGGCTAGGCACAAATATAGGCTCTATTTCTGAATGCAGAATGAATTCTTGTGTGTGACTTCTGGGAAATAACTGATTGCCTCCAATCATGGGCTCGTATTCTTCTGTTTACATCAATAAACATGAAAATAGGTTTTTTTTTGTTGTCTGTTTTTTCACTTTTGCAAGTATAGGAGTCTCCTCTGCAATGCTAACGACATATGTGGCATTCATGGAACAAATGGTACTTGAGCTTTGCTTTCAGAAGCAACTATTAAATCTTACCTGTGAAAACTACTGCATCTTATTGGCTGAGTTTAAATGTGAATGCTGGAAGAGCAGAAAGACTAGATGTAATGTTCCTTTTACAACAGCTTTACTTGGTAAACGGCCTACAGTTTATTAATTGGTGATATTCAATAAATTCTTGAGCTGACAAGTTTTGTTGTAAATACCTATTAAATCTTATGCTTTCAAAACCTGAATCTTACTCATATTTTATCTTGGTGGTTGTTACCAGTTTTTTTTTTTTCTTCCTTTTTTTCTTTGTGATGCCACATCCACTCCTCTTATAACATGCTACTACAGGTAGGACTTTCCTCATAAACAGAGCTTCTTGCCAGGATGTGAAGTTAAGTATGCTGCCTCTTCTTTGCAGCTCTTGGCAAGAACTTGCAATAATATCTGTTGGAATGTGATAGTATTGGTTAAAATGCAAGCAATTAGTTTAACAACTCTGATGTAAAATACAGTTTATGTTGCGCTTAATGTGCTTGTTTATTCTTTTTGTAATTAACATCTGCAAATTTTTTTTTTTTTTTGAAAATAAAAACAGTAACACAAAACCAGGTTTGCCTGGCTTAGTCATGACACTGCATGCTGTGATCCCTAGCATTGTGTGCTATCTTAAAATACCTCAGTAATACAAGTAAGGACGCTTTTTGCCTCAGAAAGTGGTGATTACTCAGAACACAAATTATGGATGCATGTTATTTTTCAGTGACTGATGTCAAACGCTGCAAGCAGGTTGAGCAGTTTTTAATGACAGTAGTTGCATGTTGCCAGTTAAGTCTTTTATTCATACTGAACTAGCTGCAGAGGTGCAACAAGAGACTGGAAGTTCCTGGAATGCAATCGGTACCTTCGTTAATCAATGGACTGCATGAAAACTGTATTTATACTTGGTTTTTAAGCTTGTTGTTTTTGCCAGTGCTGCACGATAAGATTTTTCTCGGGGTCTCTGTTGTGTTTTGATTGCTGTATTAATGAAGTAAAGAGTATTAAAGTAAATAATAAGTCATACTAGTCTCACTAGGAATTTGAACTCATATTTGTGGTAGGAAATTAATCTGGTTTTAATTGCCCATGAGTCTGAAGTATGTTCCTTTTTGTAAAGCTGATCTCACATAAATATAAATCAGTAGCTGGCTGTTCTTTAATTATGTATTACAGTATTGTACCTGCATACTCTATGAGAATGTGAGCATCTCAAGTTACGGTGTATTGGAGGTCATTAAATCTTCCCTGCTTTATGAAGTTTAGTAGCAGTACACTTCTAATTACTGAAAAATGCATGTTTGTGCTGCTTGTTTTAGAGTGGCTATGTTTAGCTACAGAAAGGCACTCACTCCCTTTGTAAGTAACTCCATAGGGATTTTGACAGCACGGAGAACAGTTCTCATAAAGCACTTGCCAAAAAATCACAAAAGTATTTTTAGAAAACTGTCATTGCAAATAATTCTGAGATGTTCTAGTGTAAAATCAGAAAGCTTATCATAATTACTGGATAATATTTTTTGTTTCAGAAATATGTAGCTGAATGCTACTATGATCCAAAAAAATACTGTGTTAATATAATGAAAAGATCGTTGATCTAAGTTGTATTCTCAGTAGCAGCCTGTTTTCTTCCCTCACTGCTTTACACTTAACTTTCTGTTGTGCTTTAACCTGGCAGGTAACTAAGCACCATTGTTTGCTCCCTCCCTCCCTTCCTAGTGGGATGGGCAGAGAATCAGAAAGAACAAAATAGAACTCATGGGATGTGATGAAGCTATTTACTAATGCAGAAAAAAGAAGTGTAATAGTAATGACTACATGTATATCTGAATGTATGTAACAAGTGATACACAAGCAACTGCTTGTCACTCACTGACCGATGCCCTGCTAAGCCCCCAGTAAGTGGAGGAGAGACAGATGAATTCCCATTTCCTTTAAAACTCTCCATTTGTGGGATATGATACAGTATGGACTATCCTTTTGGCCAGTGTAAGTCCACTGTCCTGATTCTGTTACCTCCCCTTTCCTTGGCCTCTTCCCTGAAAATTTCTTTGTGCAACACTGCTTAGCAGCAACCATAAACATCTGTGTATTATCAGCATTGTTTTTGTCCTAGAACCAAAACATGGCATCATACCAAATGCTTTGAAGAAATAATTCCACCTCAGCTGAAACTAAGACCCTTATTTCCTCTTCAGCTACAGGTTATTTCCTCTTCAGGTTATTTATGCTAAAAATGCTGTAAAAAACTATGGAAAGGATGTTGGGGCCAAGAGACTTTCAGAACATACCTTTTATTTTCTTTAGGTTGTCAGTTGTTAGTCTTAAGTGTACAAAACCTTACTACTTTTTAGCAATCACTGTAGGATACTACAAGGATAAAATAATATTTGTTCTCTTGATGCCATACTGCAAATATCACTATGATATAAGGTAGGAATTTGAGTTTCTTTCTGAAATGTATCATAAGCAAGGCTGGTGGTTGAGTTGGTGGAATCTGACTTCTGGTGGTGTTCTAACTCTGCTCTAAATAGAGTATCTGTGCTTTCTGTGACTTCTTCAAATCCAAGTAAATCTTCAAATAACTCAAACATGGTGTGGTCAACCAACATTTTTAAAAAAAAAAAAAAAAAGTATGCAAAAAATAGTTCACTGTCATAGCATACCGAAACTTTCAGTAAGTCACACTATTAGCTGACATAACTAGCATCCAGTGCAAAAATGGAGGGCATCAACCAGTGTCAGGGGAGACCAGAAATCCATTAGGGCATAGTAGTCTCCAGCAAACTTCTATTGCCGAAGACAGCCCACGCACAATGCATCCTCTACACTGGTCTAGAACATCCCTTTTTATAACCCTTAATCTATCTCCTTCCAGTCTGAGGTGGACACTGTCAACTCAGTGTTCAACAAGCCTTGTGAGAGCAAATGCTCTTTGGTAGGTTCACTTGAACTGGTTGCAATAAGGGTACACGTGTGTTGCACAGTTCCTTGAAAACTGCTTCTAATGATCTGTTTGACTCATCAACCCAGCCATGTAGAAATATAAAGGGATCTCCATGCTCTGTTCTAGTGTAGTACTGAACTGTGAGTATCCTGTTCAGGAAGCAAGAAGTCAGCAGCTGTGGCCTTTTCAGGGCCATACTGAATACAGACAGTTCTTGAGCACGGCTTGTTTGATACAAGAGATGGGTAGTAGAGGAGCTGGAGGACAGCGTTGTTGTTGCTGTTAAGGTGCCTGTTAAGTAATATAACAAATAGCTTGACTTTGCTTGACCAGCTGTGTAATTCTTTAGCAAAGGAAGAGAACTAGCTATAGAGTATATAACGTTTCATTTGCAAGTTAGCTGAGCTTCGGTATCCTGAGGAGCAGAGTTAATTGTGACTCATTGATTCCCTGCTCCCCAATTCTGTGTGTATGTGTATGCATTTTAAAAATTAAAGGCACCCTAGGGAACTTGGAATTTTGAGTGCATGAAATCAGTGAAAATCAGAAAAAGAAAGGATCAGGGTAGCAGCACAAACCATGTAGTCTTTCCAGAACGCATACTCTGACAAAGACTTGAATTTCATGACAACACTGTTCAGAGAGTTTCAGTAGGCGCTGCATGTTTGCAGCTTAGCTGTTGACCTGATACTCTAATGTGGTGGATTTGTCTGTACAGGGAGTATATGGGATATGGTGGTTCTGTTGTTGGGTTTTTTCCCTTCTAAACTGTATGAACAGAACCTTTTGTGTTGAAAACAATGCTTCATGTAGTTTGGCAGCTAACCTTTTGTTAGAAGTGACAAATGCGGTGCAACTTTAGGTTTCTGCTTATGGAAATTAAGGCCCTCATCTTTGGGTGTTGAGTTTTAGAAGGCTTTTTTGATGTACTTAAATATGACTTCTGAAGGATAAAATTTAACATTAGCTCAGAGAGGGAGAGAAATGATCTTTAAGTTGATTCTTGGTGAAATTGTTAACAATCTCATTTCGTGAATAATGTTAAAAACAAATAGCAGATCACGCTCACTCAGATCACTGCTTTTTGACTTCCTCTTATAGAAAACATATTTGAAGGGAGTTTGAAGTGATAGTTTGTTTTGAAATACCCATTACTTAATCAGGGAATGATATATGAAATAATAATAATACTGAATGAAATAATAAGAGGAAGAATAAGAATTGTAGTGCAGTTGAATTGGTAGCTGTGCACAATTCATGATCTCATATTTAAACTTCAACCAAAAGTGAGTGAGTAAATAATTTATTTCTGAGGCATTTATTTGCTTGAGAATACCTTGGTGATAGTTTGACAGTAACTGAGGTATAGTACAATCAAATGGGTATGTATCTATATTAAGCTATTTAAATAGCGAAGTTTAACAGAAGGTCTGCTACCAATAATTATTATTTATAGTGCCACAAAGCTACATAACTATTATTTAATGATACGAGAACATCTGTGAGATTTGTACATGCTATAAGTTTTCAAGCATGTTACTCCAAACAGAGTTGTAAATTGAGTCCAGCCATGAACTTCAGTTGACAGGAAAAAGACTCCATATGTCTTTCAGATGAAAAATGATCCTACTTCCATTAGTCTCTTTTTAAATAGATTGTTTATTTCAATAGTAAGATGTTCCAAAGTCAGCACCAACGTTTTGGATTGTTTTGTGTAGTTGAGCTGGTGTAAATGACTCTGCCCCCACACGTGACAAATAGATGCGCAAAAGCACCACAATTAATATATATGTATTTCCTTTTGTAAATATCAATTTAAATAAGTTTTAAAAGAAATATATTTAATTTTTACGCAAGTGTTTTAACAAGTGATTAAGAGAAGTAGTTTAGCAAATTTGAGGTTCTCTAATTTTTTGCACATATTGATCATCATACCTTGTTCAGGCATGATTGTAGGAATAAATTAAAATGCAAAACGATACCTGAAATAAACTCTAGAAAGAGATGTGAAGTTACTTCTTTGTTGCCACTGATAATCTTATACCTTAATAGTGCCTTGTAAATTATTCAGATTTAAAGTTCATCTTCTGGTATTTATTTCCATTTTCTTCACTGCCGTTCATAAGGCACGCTAAGAAAAGACAGCCCTAAACTTCATTCTGTTTTTCTGTTACATTGGTCATAGAAACGATCTGTCAAAACCAGTCTGACAGATGTTGACATCTTGCATCAAAAGTGATGAGTTGCACAGCAAGGATTTTCTACATATTCATCAAATAGCATCTTTTTAAGGCTCTTGTTTAAAGTTCTCCTGTACTTTATAGAAAATAACTTAAGAGAAAGGTCACAGCCCGTATAGGAGGGAAAAAAGGGGAACTGATGATTGGCCAATTAAGCTTCAAAATGCAAAACATTTGAGATTTTTTTTTTTTTGTGGTTGGAAGGTAGGTGCTGCAAGAAAGGCACATGTTGAATACATGCATGATAAATGTTTTAGGGGAGATGGCTGTTCTTCAGCAATGTAGGAAAAAAAACATGGCATACATTATCCTGGTAATGAACAGTTTCAGCAGCTGTTAAGGTTCAGATCTGATACTGGTGTGAGAGGGGGAAGAAAAACAAAACAAAAAGAAAGAACCAAACCAAAAACTTCTCTTTAAAAAATGCCTTGCTCTACAGAACAGCATTTTTCCCCATTTCCCAATTTTCTTACATAAACACGTAAAATTGAACCCAATGTTGTCTCAGAACAATTGTATTTTCTGTTGATTAAAGATCACATTCTGTGTGGTTTGGGCAGTGTGGGAATACTTCAAATCTCGTTGGTCCCAGAAATAGCCTGTTTCACGTGAAACTAACCTCTCACCATGTTAAGGGCCTGTGAACTCATAGTGCTCTATGGTATGTGGTGGTTCAGCTTCTGCTGGGTGAATTAATTCTCTGTGCAGTGAATAATGTGTGTACATGTTAAAGTACGTACGTGTCCATGAGAGGAAAGTGTTCACTTCAATTTTTGGGCATAGTTGCAAATTAATTTCGACAGGATACATTATTTGTTCTTTATTGACTCAGAAGGCTAGTTTTATTCTAATAATTTTATGTAAAATTATCAAACTGCATTTCTTCAATTGTTTGTGCCCATTTCTAGGAAGGGCAATCTGTGAAGGTTGTCTAAAATTGATGCATGTATTCTGTGCGTAAAACTGAGCATTGACTGGGTGTGGAGGGAGTCATAATGCTTTTTTCCTGTCATTATGTTTCTGCATGTTGCAATGCAAGAAGTTTGTTTCAAGTATGGTAGGTTGCATATATATGTATATGCATATATATATATGTTCTGAAGATGTTTCTTGATCAAGTAGGGCAGTTGCCTTAATTTATGGGTATATATATACCCATCAATTCCTGGTTTTCTGAGGTGCGTGATAGTCATATGTTGTGAAGCATTTAGGTGACACAAAAATGAACCAGAATTGAAGAAAATCCTCTACAATTTGAATGCTTGCTTATTTTTTTTTTTTATGGTATCTCAAAGAATGTATCAACAGGTGTTTAAAAAGGCCTGAAATGCTTGATCCGTAATTCCAGAAAGTATTGGATTTTAAAGCAAAAGAGCCTTTTCTCTCATGTTCTGAAATACTGACCAGATACATTTTGGAACTGGCAGTGTATGCCCATTCAGTGAAGCTTCGATTGATCTTCAGTTAGAGTTCAGAAAATGGTTTGGAATGGGCTGAGCCACATACATACATTTTTTTTCAACAGCTGTTACTTTTAGCTTGGAAGAAAGAAATTACAAATCAGAACGGTTCTAAAATTAGTATATTTAAATTGTTTTATTCAACAGTGCCATTTTTAAAAAATAGTTCTTACTTCTGCTATTAGAAGTGTGTATATGTATTTATACATGAGGCTGCGTTAGCTGTCCCATTGCAGACAGGGCACTTGTTTTCACTCCCAGAGATTCCCTTCCATTCTTTGTGCCTACCAATCTTGAGGCTTGTTCCAATTTTGTGTAAATAGAGGCTGGATGTTCAGAGCTGTCATTCAGGAAGTCCCCCTTCTAAAAGCAGTTAGCAACAGTCTTCTGCCAGAAGTCCATCAAGGACCTTGCACAATCTCAGTCCAGCCTTGCAGTTTGTGTCAGCTCTCCATCCTTTTCCTCAGGATGATTAAGTTCTATTTTGTGCTGTGCTAGAGCAGAATCCTTACTTTTAGAAGCTTGGAAAGAAATATAGTCAAGTTTGGATATATTTTTTCCTTCCTTCTAAGCATCGTTTTATCTTTCCATGCTCATTGCAACTATCGGTTAAATGAGATTGGTATTGACAAAGATCAGGACTGAGAAGCAGTTTACAATTTTGAGTTGAATTTGTTGAGGTAGATGTTGAGATTTGTGGAAAGAAAGGGAAAAGAAGCAATTAATGAACTGTTTTCCCACTGTGAACCTATGCCTAAACAACAGTCCATGTGTTTTATATCAACTCTAGCATTTTTTCCAGATTTTTTTTAGTGTTCTTACGTTAACTCATGGCTTTGCAGTAATTATTTGTAAAAAGAAAAAGTCATCAAAACATGTAACTGATCAGCTGTTACTGCTGGTGAAAGACACATCCTTGTAGAATTCCTTATCACTCTCCTCTTTAACTCAGATTTCTACTTACATCTGTATGAAGTAGTTCTTGTATCCTGAGAGTTATTAAAGCTGTAAGCTGAGGTAAAATCAAGGCGTTTGAACAAGAGGTCGGATATATTTGTGCTTTAATGTGCTTAGAGTTGATATTTGAAAAATAAAACAGAGTGGAAAACAACTTGTGTTGTGACAATGAACAATTTCTATTGTGAGTAACAAGGAAACTCAGACAAGAAGTTTAGAGAACATGACTCATCACAGAAACACCAGGAGAATGAAGAAGCAAAGATGTCTTGCAGTGTGTTGGTGATTGGTGTTGGAAAATAAAACTTTTCTTGGGATTGTTTTTCCCACAAAAAGTGCTTACTTAGATACCTACCAATGGTGTCTGGCAAGACGATAATAAATTACGTATTCATTAGCAGTAACAAGCATCTCAGTTTAAAATGCAAGCTTGACCTTTTTCATTCATTTCAAATGTAGAGGCTGTATTATTGTGGCAAATGCTGGCTCGATCCCACTCAGAGAGATGGGTGGAAGCCAATATGAGTGTTGTGACCCAGTCGTGAGTGATCTGGAACACGCCGGTGAACAGTGGCTGCCTTATCAGGCAGCTGTGTCGCTGTATTCTTCAGGTAACAGTTCCTTCTTGTGAACTTTATTTTTTTAGAATACTCAGTATCCAATATTTCAAGAAAAATTATTGGATTTTGACGTTTGATGTGTCAACTGCCTGGAGGTCTGCCTTCATTTTGCTTGTCTTTCTTCAGCCAATAAATGCCAGACATTTTCATTTCATCTGAAAAGTCAGGTAGTGTAACATGGATGCTAGGTACTTCAATTCAAACAAGTTGGTACTCTGGTATTTTTTGTGGTATCTGCTTGTTTCAAGCCTGTAAAAAGTGGAGAGAGTGTAATTTATTTCCAGGCCAAATGTGTTAAGCACTGAAAAGATGCTTATTTGGTGACTGTTAATATTCTGGAAATATGGAGTGTGGTGAGTGAGGGACTGTTTTGGCTGTGGCTGTGATCCCAGTTGTGGCAGTAGGAATTGTGGATCTACTTCCCTTCTTTACCTTCCAAAGTAAACTTATTTGATTCTAATTTATTGCTTGAGAAGCTCAATTTTGAGTGGAAAGCCCTCCAGCAGACACATTTCACTGCTAAAATATTATATTCATATATAATATTGACACAGTACTGGGAAAGCATATATTGTTTCTAAGTTATTTTTCCTTTTCCTCATATTTTAAACCTTGTGTTCATTTTGTTTTCCTTTCTGAAAAGGGCTGAAAATTCTTTCTGAACATTCTTGGCTTGGTTTTTTTGCGCTTCAGGAAGCACATTCTTCCTGTTATAACAGGATAACACACACTGGGGGCAGAGAATATGGTCTTTATTGGTAGAGGATGAAAAAATAGTAGATAAACAGGAATAGGGGTTAAAGAAAAAGTATTATGCAGTGCACGTTCATTCTTTTGGGAATAATGGGCTTCTAGCTTTTAGAAGAAATTCATGTTATCTGTTGGAGAAGGTCTTATTTGTACCAGTTAATAATTTTTAGTATCACTCCTTGTCCATCAAGCACGTACAAGTTGAGACCAGATTTGTCTGGGCTGAGAGGCAAATGGCTGGTCTGTCATGTAGTCAATGGAAAGGAGAGAGGCCACTGATGAAGAACTCCTGGGACAGAAACCTGCTTGGTGTGGTATTTCAGAAACCAAGAAATCACAGATTCAGAAGTTACAAGCTTTCTCACCAGTTCCAGTATTTTGCATATTTTTAAGGTAGTTTCAATTTATGAATGCCACGTTTGAGTTTAAATTTCCTATTTTTTTTTCCAGTCTCCTTTTGTTTTGTCATACAGGTAATTGCTACTGGGTATAGTGGAGTAAATTTTACTTGATGAAAGACATAATCATAAGTGGAGTTGCAGATGAATTCGGTCGTAGTGAAATGAAGTGCTTCAAAGATATTTATTAGGAGATAACTTGGCAGTGAGAAGTCTTGTATTAAAAAAAAAAAAAGTAAGATGAACTTCTTGTATCTGTATAGCTATCTTAGAGCCAGATAGTTGTAAAATGAGGGCTATAAAGTTTTTGTTTGGTGCTATCTGTATGTTGCTGAAAAGCCAAATGGTTTCTAAAATGTACAGTCAAAACCGATTATGAAATTCCCAAAGGGAGCTCTGATGGGGCTATCATAACTTAACAATGGAGTGGTGAGTCACTGCAGGAATTCATCTAATAAACTTTCCTTGTATTTATATGGCCATGAGAGTAAAACTGTATTTGATTAAAAACTACTAGACGAGAGGGGGAGAGGAGATGAAAAACGAAGCATCTTGCTTCTGTTTCAGGCATAAAAAATGAATGAAGTATATATATTATACTGCTTTATATATAGATGACATGAAAATATAGCACAGGCAGTGACTTCAAATCTGATCAGTCTCCAAAGTAGTTGTGTTAGCAATAAAAGCAATTCAGTAGGCAATCTTAACGTGATTATTATTTTTTTTTTTTAGGTTTCAGATGCAAAATGTTGCCAGATTATGAGGCATCTATATTAGGCTCTAGCTTTCCATTGTAGATATATGTACCTGCATTTTTCCAAGACTATCCATAGAAGGTCTCTTTTTTTACTGTAACATTATGTCAGGATGTACTTAATTTACAGAATCACAGAATTGAATCACAGAATCGTAGAGGTTGGAAGGGACCTCCAGAGCTCATCGAGTCCAACCCCCTGCCAAAGCAGGTTCCCTACAGCAGGTCGCACAGGTCGGCATCCAGGCAGGTCTTGAACATCTCCAGAGCAGGAGACTCCACCACCTCCCTGGGCAGCCTGTTCCAGTGCTCCGTCACCTCACTGTACAGAAGTTCTTGCGCACATTGGTGCAGAACTTCATATGCTGCAGTTTCCAGCCGTTTCCCCTTGTCCTGTCTCCACACACTGCTGAAAACAGTCCGGCCTCGCCATTCTGCCCCCCACACCTTAGATATTTATAGACCTGGATCAGGTCCCCTCTCAGTCTTCTCTTCTCAAGGCTGAACAGACCCAGTTCACTCAGCCTTTCTTCATAGGGGAGATGCTCCAGGCCCCTCATCATCTTTGTGGCCCTCCACTGGACTCTTAATAAATTAATTTAGCCTTAAGAAGATCAGCTAGGATGCCAACATTGCTTGCTCCTACTCCATCAACGCTGGTGATGCAGTGTTTTATCTAGTACCATGTCCTGCAGTCACTTCTACTTGAATCAGAGCTGTAGTCTCTTTTGTGTTGAGATCCCAGTTTAAAGATCTTGTTACAGGTGTCAGCAGTTGCTTAAAAGTTTGGTCTTTTACTACTTTTTTTATTTTTTTGAAGAGCAATATAGTTTAGTGAGCCCATGTTCATTCACAGTGAATGCTTGCGTTAATTCTTAACTGAAGCTTTTAGATGCTGTCACTATATTGAGAGCGTGTCACTTGTGCCATGGTACAATGATCCTTATCTTTTCTTTCGTCTGCCAGTATGAATTTTTTGCTTCTGTATAAGATCTCTATGGATTGTTAATATTCAGCATGCACAAGGGGTTTACCAAGCTACAAGTTAATCAGATTTTAAATTAGTGAAAGCGGAGGCATGTGTTTGTGAGGAGAGGTGAGATTGTTAAGCAGAATAACAGCTAAGTATTCTTAACTGACATGAGGCACACAGTCTTCATAAATTCCTTTGGAAGGTGTAAAAAAAAAAAAAAAAAAAAAAAAGCAGTGTTAAAAGCAGCATCTGAATATTGTTTAGATAACCAAATTGTCTGGATATATAGTTACATAAAAAAAAACCCTACCTCTAACTTCGTAAGTTCTGATATTCAAACTTTATAAAACAGTGGACATAGTGAGGCTTATTAGTGATAGAGAAGAAGCAAGAAGTCAAATCTGTGCAGTATGTCCTAGAGTACACCAAAGAATAACTCAGTGTTTGGAAAAAGAACAAGTAATAAACAAGTTGATAAGCCTGTCAGTGAAAAAAGACTGTTCTAGAACTTCACATTACTTGTAACTTTGTTCCAGACTTCTTATGGAACACATGAATAGCTACTTACTTCTACCTCTTCCTATGCCTTCCTTGACTCTGGGTGACATTGCAAGTTTGCTTCAGGAAAGACATTGCTTAAGTTTCAAAAAACTCAAGTGGCACATTTGTAGCTTATGATATCAAATATGAGCATTTAGTTGTTTTTTTTTTTTTTTAAAAAACAACAACAAGTAAAACCCAACAACTACCAAAAAACCAACCCAGATGATGTTACTGATTTTTTTTGTTTAAGAAGAATTATGACATAAATTGGGTTGTTTTTAATGCCCTCCAAAGTGACGCTGTAGGCCGTTGTATCCATCTATTTTAGGTTGCATAATCTCATGCGAGACATCTGCAAGCAATAGACAAGGTGATTGTAATGTTATAGTGCTACAGTGCAAAAAATCCACAACAAATGGACCCTTTGAGAAAGAGATGCTCCCTGAAGCTGATTGATAGTGACTGAGCAATATTTTTAGTAGCTTGGAATTGGTGTATGTAAATATTTTCAAAAGCTAGCTAAGTTCTTCTATCTAGTGATGATTAAAAAAAAAAAAAATCCCATTTTTCTTTTTCAGTTTTGTGAATGCCTAAATAGATTATGGAATCACTTTCATGGTAGGGGTATTATGTCCTTGCTCCTTGGTGTTTTGCTCAAAGACGTGATGCTATTGCTCTTGCTTCACCAACAGAGGTATGCTCAACGCAAGTTGAATGCTGCTGGCGTTTTTTAGTGTGCAAAGACTTTGGAAACTGAGCATACAATGGCAGTTGTAATCCTTATTCACAGGTAAGGAGGTAGAATCAGGTTAAGACTAAATAGTGCTGAACTGGGTCTGTCTTCATGAGGTTTCTTTTCACAACTTCTTTGGGTGCTTCTGGAGAAGGACTTGTTAGAGTTGTGAGTTTTTGAGTGAATCTCAAGTGCCTCAACCACTAGACTGTAAAGTGTGTGCAGTAAGAGCTTGAAGGGCTATTCACTTCCAGTCATTAGCTCCTTTAATTTTGAGCAATCAAATCAAATGCCGGGGTTTTTCTTAAATGACTGACTTTTAAGAAGGCAAATCTTTGCTCTCTGAACTTTGTCTTAATTGTCCCAAAGAAAGCATGCAGTACTGTACAGCATCAGTGGGAAAATAAGATAATAAATTAAGGTGATTCTTTAGATAAGAAATGTCTGAATTTTTGTGATCCGATTTTTTTTTTTCCAAGTCCAGCTGACTAGAATAACGATGTGGTAGCATTTTAGCAGTCTGTAAAGTCTTTTTTGTCCTGATAGCTTTTTATCACAACTGCGGATGCAATTTAATAGCTGTTCTTAATTTCATAAATAGTCAGTTTTATTGTTATGAAATTTCCATAAAGATCAAGGGATTTCCTTAAAGCTTTTTATTCCAAAAGCTGTTTTTAGAAAACATAAATAAAAGTTTGTGCTTTTTTTTTTTTTTTTTCCTCCAGTTCTGGTCTCCATTGCCTTTGAATTTCCCATTTTATTCCTAGGACCCATTTCCCATTTTATTCCTCAATTGAATCTCCTTTGTAATTTTTCCCTTAAAAGATACTTTGGGATGGGTAATATTTGAAAGCATTGTTCAGATCAATTCTGTGTAGTTTGATTTTCTTCATAAGCGGTTTTTAAAAACTTTCATATAAAAAAAAAATAATTGGAGGTTAAAAAAAAGGTCTGTAATTCACATTGGAGGATATGAAGAATCTGTTCTTCTGGTTTGGTTTAGCTTGCATGGAGTCTAATTTCTGCCCCTATGCCAGCAGCAGAGGTCAGTTAAGTCAACTGAGAGGAGAGAGTTGTGGGAATTCAGAGATGCCGAAACCAGGAAGGATAGTTTTTCAGTCTCACGTCTACTTGGGTTAAAATATACTAGTATTAAACAATAACTTTTTTGTCCCTAAACTCTAGTATGTTATTCCTAGACTGTAGAATTATTCAATTTTATTCAAAATGAAAGCATAGTCATGCAACCCCTGAAAGTGAAGAGGTAGCTATTTCTGTCGACAAAGTAGCTCTTGACTTCCGAGCAGTTAAGTACCACGGTTGTCAGCCAGAAAGAGTAAGACCTGCAGGGCAGCTGCTAAAAACAGAACTGCTGTTTTATATATACAAAAGACAAAACACCATTAAATTTTAGCTCGCTTGCTTGTATTTCCCACTCTAGGATTTATTGGCCCAGCCTGCCTTGCTCTGAGGTGGCTGATCATGTCCTAGAAGAGCATCAGGAGCAAAGCTGTCTGGTCAGCCTAGTGGTCAAATGGACCTTGACTGAAGAAACCTCTCTGGAGTGGAGTCTACAGAAGATATATAGCAGTCTGCCTTCTGTGCAGGCAGATGGTTTTCCCAAGTGTCCTCTTGGGTGAATGTGGCTGAGTTAGTCAGTCCTTTGAATTTAGTTTATTTCTGCATGAGGTTTGATAGTATGAGATAAAGTCTTCTGTTGCTGGTTTTTGTTTTTGTTTTTTTTCCTTTGGTGAAGTTTTGATCATGGGAATATGAAATGTGTGATCCTACCTGGGACTTTGGGGTTATGAGAGTCTGGTTCCAGGAACTGCATTGTTCATTCTTCCTTAATTTGCACTGAATTCATACCTGTGTCTGGTTTAGTCTGAGAGAATTCAGAATTCCTTGATTGTCTTCAAGTTCAGTAACAGAAGATCATGTCTGGTGTTACTGAAAATTTTCATTTGTATACTGAAAGAAAAAGAATATGATGTATGTATGGGGTAGTAGACATTCCTCAGAAGCACAGAAATTGATGTTGTTTGTCAAATGTTACAACTTTAAGCCCTCAGAGTAAGTCACATCTGACAACTGAAAAATGCTTGCAGTTAAGGTAGGTATCCCTTATTATTCTGTATTTGCTATTAGGTGATGTCTTGGTAATCTGAAAACATACCCCAGTACTCTCACACTGAGCCTGAAATCAATACTACTGTCTTCAAAACTTACATTTTTTTTGCAATAGTTAAGTTAGTCCCAGTTATAAAATGTGTTCCTGCACTGCCATCACGCTTTGATCTGTGGTGTAAAACTGCGATATTGTCATTCTTAATATTTATACATCAATCTATCAGCCTTCCTTTTAGATGGTCTTACAAAGCAGATGGTACTGATGACTTCATATAGCCCTACGTCTTAAATATCTTCGTATGGCTCAATACAAGTTGAATCAAGCAGTGAAACAAGTAGCTTTCCTTTAATTCAGAATGAATCTGCAACTGACTGGACCAAATGATGGTTCTTTTGTGGACAGGGGGTCCAAAGCCATCCAAACGTTTATTCTGAAGTGATTTTATATTATGTGCAGAATTGCAAATATAATGGAATCACCAAGGTTGGAAAATATATCCATGATTATCCAGTCCAACTGTCCACCTACCACTAATGCTTCCCCCTAAACCATGTCCCTTAGTACAACATGTAAACATTTCTTGAACGCCTCCAGAGGCAGTGACTCAGTCACCTCCCTGGCAGACCTTTCCAGGGCTCCATTTTAGGCTTAGTTCTCTTTGATGTTTTCAGCAGTGACTTGGATGCAGGACAGGGAGCGAAGGGCAGCGCTGAGCTCTGCTCTCTGGTGACAGCAACAGGACCCGAGGGAATGGCACAGAGCTGCCAGGGGATGGCCCGGTGGGGGTTAGGAAAAGGGTGGTGGGTATGGCGCCGAGCTGCCAGAGTTCAAGTGTTTAGGCATCACTGTCAGATGTAGGGTTTGAGCTTGGGTAGTTCTGTCTGGAGCAAGAGGTTGGACTCAGTAGTTCTTGCCGGTCCCTTTCAGTTCAGGATTTTCTTTCCATCTGTTATGGTTTGCTATGAGGTAATGGTGTTCTCTTCTGTATTTCAGCGTTTCCTTGATATGACGTTTGGAGCCGGAGGTCATAGTACAGCTCTTCTAGAGAAAGCCAGCAACATTACAATATATGCACTGGACAGGGACCCCATGGCTTATAAAATAGCTCAGCAGCTTTCAGAATCTTACCCGTAAGTTGCCTTTTCCTGACTTAAATATGGTTGATGCTGTGTTACTACCTACACAGTTCTAAGTTTTCATAATTTTTATGTATACTTTGCAATGCCTTTATGTAGGCATTACATTGTATACTGTATATACCTAATAAAAGAGATGCAGTTCGATTCATTTGTGAATGTTTGCATGCAAGTCTTCTTAAGGTTTTTGTACTAAAATGCATATTTTGTACTTTGAAAATTTTAAGCATGTTTCTAGTAGCCAATTTTAAATACAAAATTTGTTTCAAAAGAACCAGTGCTCTGCTTCCTTTGAGATTATCCTCATAGCAAAGTCTTGCTAAAATAAATACTTACTGGTAAATATCTCACAAAAAAAAAAAAAAAGGAATAATGTAACTTAAGTATGGATCAGTGAATATTTTTCTTCAGGAAAAGTTTTAATTTGGTATTATGTCTGTCTTATTGACTTCAGATACTACTGAACTATTTAATAAGCTACTGTTTCTTTGTAAAGATCGTTTACCTCACACTTCAATTTTATTATTAAGTAGTACTGAATTTGTGAAATGATCAGAGGCTAAATGCTAACTTCTAAGGGCTCTTTTGTTATACGAATCTCTTGTTTCTTTATTTTGTTCAAGAAACAACGCAGAGCATGAATATGTTTGTGTATAGGTATGCAGCATGCAGAGATGAATGTACTTTTCATCAAGAGCTAGGTGTTGTTTACATTTCACCAGGAAATGAAAACATGTAGATAGAAAATTAAATAATACAGAAGAACTAAATCTAAAGTTTAGGGAAAGTAAGGAGAGGATGCTTACTGGTGTGCTGGAAACTTAGAAGTATTTATTTCAAAAGAATTTTCCTTATGTAGAAGGAAATCTTTCCAATATGTAGTGAAACTAAAGCAGTGGGTAAAGAAACACTTGGTTGTTAATCATATTCTAGGACAGACAGCAATGCTGTTCAAGCAATGCAGCAGGTATTCCTCACCTTTTCCAAAAGAAGCTGGTTTCACTGCATTCCTTTCTTCATGTGTCATTGTTAGAGGTCTTGGAGAAATGGAAGGATTTAAGCTAATCTTGCATCAAAACTTTTCAGAAACATCTACACAATCATATAATATTAAACAGTCCTCTTGACTTACTGTATTCTTGGAAGTCAAGTATCCTGTGCAAACCTGGTGAGAAGGAAATTTATTTTCCAGATAGATCAGGATATTTTACAAGTGCTGGTTGTTGTTCTGCCAATGATTGACACCGTTCATTTTCTATTTGCAGGATTCACTCTATTCCATATATTATTGCAGTTGACATAACTTACTGTGGCAATATAATTAAGTAGTTCTTTGAGTTCCTGCTTTTATATGTGAACTTGTATAAACCTGGTCACTTGGGCTCCAGACATAGTGTTATCCACCTTCAGAGATGCAAGTTATCCTTAGAAGGAAGTGGACTCTTAAGTGAATGTTAAACTGTTGTTGAAGTCCTAATGACTGCAAGATGACTCCATGCCACTTGAATGTGTGCTATTAGACAGGGCTATGTTCTTACATGTTTTCCATCAGCTTTCATTTTTCCCACTGGAAAGAAGAGGTGGGTCATTTTTCAAAATGTAAATACATCTTTCTTATGACAGCTGACAAATAAGTTAGCCCTCTTAAGATAGAGAAGGTTCATATCTGGAATGTGTTCTTATTATTAATTTGCTTTCCCTGGGACATCAGTTGTGTAATGAGTTAAAAGGGAACAGGAGTGATAAGTATATTATTAACAAATAAAAGTCTGTGAAGGTCTGCTTACAAATTGGTTGGAAGCATGTTACAAGATTTAGTGCTTTCATAAATCAATTTTCTTTTGTTACTCATACAATTAAAAAAATTCAACCTTTTAATATTTTCTGGACTGTGTTAGAAACAGATAAAATTCTTCTGAGAGGATTAATTGAAATCTTTGTTGGCACCAATGACCAAGGAATACATCCAGCTGAAATCTTTATCTGTTCAGGTTTACTGTCGATTAATATAGTTCCCTCATTTGGTTCACCAGGCAGGCACAGAAATAGCTGTGCTATCCAAAAAAAATGTTAATAAGTGCATGCAGCTGCAAGCAGAGGGAAATATAGGGCTGTCCCTTTTATAAGAAGCATAAGCATGGATGTAACAAAAGCCCTGCAATGCAGAAGTATAAACTTCTACGTTGTTTAATTTGGGGTTGTTTTTAAGCTCTGTTTAATGTCGCTGTTTTGGGAGAGGTTATTTGACTTACTAAAGTGCTTCACATCTTAGGAGATGACAGCTTAAGAGGAAAAAAAGGCTGTTATGCAACTGTAACTGGTAAAATCAGGTTTTCACTATGTCAGAAATTGAGTGCATTGGACAAATTGAAAGTCATACATCAACCAAATTTTCTGCTGCCATTTTGTTTGTACTTAAACCAGAACGTCATACTTGTTTCATCATTTAATTGAGGATGTTAATATATTCCAGTGTAACAACTGCACTGTTGGTCTTCAGTCTTGTGGCTTTTGCAACAATGCATCATACCATAAAGAAACTATAAATATTCAGAGTTATCAGTTGTTACTAACTCTGGCTAGGCAACATCACAAATCTTGGTCAAATCTCTCCTTTTTTTTTTTTTTTTTTTTAACTATGCTTCATCTTCTGTCATTTACTTGCAAAATTATTAAAATTCAAATTGCAGAAATGTGCCCACAGATATGGTTGGAAGACTTAACTATCCCTAAATTAGGGGATTTTTCTAATTCATAACTAATAAATGAAGTCCCCTTGCACTTTGATGAAAGGCAGTAAAAGTAATAAGTCACAGACTCAGAATACTGGAAAAATATATTTGTTTGTATTTTAAATGCATCTCTGCTTCTTGGTAGTGATTTTGTCATAATTCAAATCCAACGAGGGTAGATTTCCCACTGCAATAGTTGCATTCATTTGCCTTCTCTGTTTATTTTTTCTTTTTTTTTTTTTTTTTTTTAAGCATGCAGTGCTGCTTTAATAAGGAGAAAATGGGTCAGGGCCTGTTAGATATTCAGTGTGTGGGTGGGAATCCTTTGACGTTCTTTCTGGGGAAGCCTCTAACTTGGGAATTGCTGCTGAGAATCCAGGAGAACAAGATAAAATTTAGTCAGTACAGTGTATACTATGAGTAAACCCTTTCACACCCACTGAAGGGGAGAGGTTAGAGAGGTGACTGAAATCTAGCAATTAACCAATATCATTACAAGCTTTTAAGTATGAGAAACCTATGCAGAAAAGACAATATGTTCTTTGTAAGAAATCATGCCCCCAAAGGTAGAGGCAGATCATATACAATTCCTTATATAATGAAGCTATAGTACATTTTCATAGAACCATAGAATCACAAGGTTGGAAAGGACCCACAAGATCATCCAGTCCAACCATCTTCCCACCACCACTGCTACCACAAGCACTAAACCGTATCTTGCAGCTCCTCATCCAGACCTTTTGAGCACTGCCAGGGATGATCACCTCCCTGCTCCTGCTGGCCACGCTATTTCTAATGCAGGCCAGGATGCCGTTGCCCTCTTGGCCACCTGGGCACACTGCTGGCTCATGTTCAGCCAAGCATTAACCAACACCCCCAGCTCACTTTCTTCTTCACAGCCGTCGAGCCGCTCAGCCCCAAGCCCATAGCGCTGCGTGGAATAACTGTAGTTCTAAAGGAGTTTTGAGATTGTGGTGCTTCTGGGTTTTACTATCAGTGTTACAGTAAGTTTGCAGATCAAGTGCGATAGAGTCATCAGCTTCTATTTTCTGTGTGGTGGGTAAACCAGAATGTGGTAAGTTCTAGGTAAAACAGAACTTTTATTTGCAATACATTCAAGTGCTTTCAAATTATGATTCTATAATATGTTGTTGCTATTATCATTACACATTATTTTTATAGGCTACTATTTAACTTTTGACCATAGTGGAAGTTATGCAGGAAAGTACAATTAACAGTTTGCTACCAAGGTGTCTTTATTTTGCTCAGACATTGTTATGGTATAATAATTATCTGTAGCTTTAATTCTTTCTAAAGAATTGTCCATGTATGTCAACATCCTACTGCCTCTCAAAAGCAATAGAGATAAACCATATGTCTTAACTAAGAAATGGAAAATGCCATTGAGAGAGCTACAGAGCGCTTTGTATTAGAATGGTACTTTTCTGCCATTTAGCTTATTCCCTAAAAGGCTTGTTTTAACAAAACCATATGCATTTCCTTATAAAAGCATAACGAAAAAAAATTTAGTCTCTTATTGCTGAAGCCGTCCAGGGTTCAGAATGATAGAGACTTTTATTTGCTTTCATGCCTATAATGTGATCCTTCCATACATTGAGTTCTTGGTTTACATTTGGGTCCACTTCGAAGTTACCTTCCAGCATAAATATTCTGCAGCAGTCTAATTTTAAAAGTAGCTTTCTTCCCTTTTTGTTCTTTGTGTTTTCTTTAGGGCTTTCTTAAAACCGTGTCGCTTTCAGTGTCAGTCATCTTTTATGTAGCACAGTTATAGGCATTTTACTACCAATGTCACTTCACTGCAAGTTAATCTTCAGTGTGTGTGCTGCTTAATTTTTGTTTCCTTGCAGACATTATGATTGTTTTAAATCACTGCATGGTTAGAAAAACCTTTACCAAGTACAGGCAACAGTCTGATCATTTAGGTAGCACATGAATTGTTTTATTATGTACATGCTGTGGTGATAGATCATCTCCTTTTCCAAAGTGCTAGTAGAAAAATGTTACTGCCAATCCTGCATCCAGCACTGGCCAAGTGGTATCATCTTGTACCATGATAAAAATAAAAGTAAACTAATGTAAGAAGTCAAAGTAGTGGAATCTCTCTTTTTAAGAGAAAAAAAGTTTTCTCTCTTCCTGTAAATATTCCCTACAATTGAGAAAAGGAGGAGATTCCATGATTGAAAGGGAAGTTTCTTGTGAAGGGAATTCTTTGTTTTTTTTCCCCTCTTGGTGCTACAGATGAGTTAATGTGCCCATCCTCTGTTCTGTTCTTTGTAAGCTTAATAAGGACAATATTGCTTTGTTTTTGGGTACACGATACTCAATAGTAAGTGATAATGAAAAAGAGAAGCGGGGAACTCTTTTCATGGCAGCTTTGGTACACAAATTTATCTTAGGGAAATTTTTTATGACTCCATGAAAACCACAGTCTAGATTTTAAGCATTCATTACTATTTGTGTGTATTTTATGCTCAGCGCCAAGTTCTTATATAACTGACAGTGTTAACTTGATATGGTAGACGCTACTTGTTTTCTTAATTTAGCTAACATTCCTATGTTAATATTCTAAATCGCTATTGCAGTCATATACTCCCAGTGAACAACAATATATCTCTGCCAAGGAATTGTGAAAGACAAGTTTATTGTCTTCATTAGGGATCTTAGATCAGGGAGCTGAAATGGAGTGACTAACACGCAGTGCAATGATAAGACCAGTTTATTAACATTTTGTTGGTATTTCCTGGCTAAATCAAGAGATAATGGGAACAAATGCCAATGTTTCTTCACCAGGACTATATTCCTAATCAGTCTCTCAGTCGAATAATTTCTTGTTTGCTGTGAATGTAAAGAGTTTGTAAAACTTGTGACTACTTATATCTGAAATTGTATGTTAGAATAACACCATGAATGTAAACACAGACTGAGCTCACACCACTGTCCCCACTTAACATCAACTGTTAAGAGCACCCGCTGAGAAACAAGAGCAAAAAGATGGGAAATCCAAATTATATCGCAAAACATCGTACAAAATACATACGATATAACATTTATTTTAGTATTTTTCCTGCAAGGGTAAAAAGATCTGTTAAATGTGTTTTTATAGAGATGAGGTGCAGCGTAGAGCATGTAAGGACTTTTTCTCACAGTCTGAGAAGAGGCAAGGCTGGGGAATCCTCAGCCATGCCCAGCTTATTTACAGCTTGCTGCCAGGCTCAAGAAAAAAAAAGTGAATTTGTTTGAGAAACTCGTATAAATACATATGAGATCATATATATCTCTTTCTTTTGTGAAGTAACACAAGAAAGGCAAGAAACCTTTTTGTTTGTACTGGTTTAGCAGACAAGATGATGTCAACTTGTAGCTTGCAAAGGTGGAATGAGTTGGATGCAAGCATTTATCTGAATATCTTAATATCTTCACCCTGCAATTTCAGTGATGTTTTTGTCTTTACTCAGTTGGAAGTGTATTTATACATGGTCTTTAAGAAACAAAACTACCAGTATACTGTTTTTATGGAGGGCATTGAGATCGTAAAGGAAAAGAAGTTTGTGAGTTGTCTGATATAATGGAAAATTGTTCCAGAATAGGCTAATGTAGTTGAAGGACCTTTAGGTGCTTGTTCTTCTGGAACATGTCCTTGTCCAGCAGGCTGTAGTAAGCATACTTTTGAAGTGGTGGTCTTCCATTGTGGCTGTTTTGCTAGATTCAGCTTCCAGTATATTTATCTTCTTCCTCAGAAGAGGTAGAGATGAACTGATAGATTGCAACTTAGAGTGGTAACACATAAGACAGTGTGAATTGCCACTCTGCATCCATATGGGAAAACCCAAACGGGGTCTTAAACAGTGGTTTTTAATTTTTATTAGTTTACTTATTTATTCTATATGCCCATATTGCAGTGTGGGTCTTGAAGAAAACAGGGGTTTAGTTGCAATAGTGGGACTTAACTATTTTGTGAATGTGAAGCCAGAAAACAGTTCTTTCTTATGAAGTCAGTGGGCACGGGAAAGATTGCATTTGAAATTAACTGGAATGGTTGATATCTATGTTTGGGAGGCTGGAGCAGAGTTTTTTTTGTGCTCAAGGTGTAGGATGTTAAGGATTGGTGAATGTACCAACATCTCATATCTCTACATGGCAGAATTCTTTTAGCAGTGTGTCACACTAGGATTTTATTACTGAATGACAAGGAAAAGCTCTCTATCTGCTGTGTTTAAACTCTACAAACTTATCAAAATAGCTTCAGAGCTCCAATTTTGTCTGCCTCAGTTGCAACCAAATACTGTCCTGATCTGACTCCTAGTTAACTTGCAAAATCTGTCTAGCTCCTGCATTGAGGTGGGATGGCTACAGGCCGCATGAGTTTAAATTTCATACGCTGGTTATATAAAAGAGAAATCCTTATTTGCACTGTTTATATCTTGAAGGAATAAGGCATCTTAAACGTCGCTATTCCCAAATGCTGCTGCTCTATGCAAGATGACACTTGTTTTGAGGCCTGCAGTTATGTCAGTGTTTCCACTGAAGCTTACGTTCTGCAACAGAAACATTTGGAGAACTATCGGGTAACATTCAGTCTATGCAACTCATTCTATTTGCTAGATTCTTTTAGGCTTTTTTATACAATCTGTTTATTTCTCATAGGCTGGCAAAATTATCTGATGATTATATTATTAGGATCATTCTCATTGTCTTACAATTAATTTGGAATTCTGTCTTTCATATGTGATATCTGATGTGCCAGGGCTAGACTTTGTGATTTCCAGTCAAATAAGTCAAGACAGCCCCTTTATATCTTCTTGATTTAGGAAAACAAGTTGATGCTACTTTATTTAATCTGAGTAGTCTTGGGAGAAACAGAAATGTATTTAGACAGTGCAAGCATAGGCTAAGCTGCCTATACTTCTTGCCTGAGGAACTACAGCTTTTTGACCACAAATGACAATCAGGAAACATACTGCAGAATGTCAGTTTTCTTCCATCAAAATTTGTTTGGTGCTTCTAGGAATAATGTAAAAAGGCTGGGAGAATATGCCCTGCGAGGGGGGACTGAAGGCATTGGGGCTGTTCAGTCTGGGGAAAAGGAGGCTGAGGGCAGACCTTACTGCTCTCTTCCAATATCTGAAAGATGCTTACAGCGAGAGTGGGGCTGGTCTTTTCTCACTGGTGACAGGTGACAGGACGAGGGGAAATGGCCTCAAGTTGCACCAGGGGAAGTTTAGGTTGGATATCAGGAAAAAAATTTCCTTACAGAAAGGGTTGTTAAGCGCTGCAATAGGCTGCCCATGGAGGTGGTTGAGTCACCATCCCTGGGTGTGTTTAAAAACAGTTTGGATGTGGTGCTCAGGGACAGGATTTAGTGCAGGGTTGTTAGGGTAGTGTGTGCTAAGGGTGTGGTTGGACTCGGTGATCTTTAAATTCTTTTTCTACCTGAGTGATTCCCTCCAGAGGGATCCCTTCAGAGGGATCTTTATCTCTTAAGTTAGGGGGGGTAAGACTTCTGGGGGGGAAAAAAAAAAAAACAACATAACAAAGCCATATAGACAGGGGTGTACTGGTTTAAGGACACTGAACTGGATGTGGGTGGTGTGAATTTCTTTCCAGTACAAAAATCCAGATCCTTAGTTTTTTTTAAAGACATCAAATGTATCTGCTAGCTTGACTTCATATGCAGTACAATGCCACGTGTTACTTTAGACAGCAATAGTTTCAGACATCCATTAGATTGTTCCTCTTAATTCATTTATATCAGTGTGATTTAAAATGGCTTGGAACATTTTTAAAGTTTAATGCCTCTGCTTTTACATACAGAGTGCTTCTGAGGACACTTCTGTGCAGCTTAATTTGGGTTTTAGTTTTTTCCTGAGATTAACAAATGTCTTTCCCACCCCCCCACTTTTTTAAAGTAAATCATTATGATGCTGAAATATGTTTTGAGCTTACGTGGTCCATAAAGAAGACTCTGACTTCTCAGTTCAACCAGTTTTCCATCTTCTTGGTTTTGATAAGAGGGTTTGTGATTGATGTTAAAAGATACAGGATATCTTTATGTTACTTTTATAATGAGTGTCTGTAAAACATTTTGTTAGTTGAACAAAAACTCTATTTGTCAACATTTTGACATATTGTATATACAATATACTGAAAAGCATTTTTAATAAACATCTAAAGCACTTTGAACAATTCTGTATTAGTCATGTTTTCTTCAGAGTAGCAAGCCAGTTTGGCGTTTATTAAAGTATTTTCTCACAAACCCAACTGATGGGATGAGTATTCTGTTAGTTTTTAATTAAAGTAATTATTTTGATAACAGCGAAAGAGAGATAAGAAGGGAATTGAACGTAGTGTCTGATCTGAAGTTTTGTGCACCTGGTAGCCAGTTATCTACAGGTCTTTACATCCGCATTGAAAGGATGATATCTTCATATTTGTCAGCAGCAGTATGTTAGCTTGCTAATTGTCAAGAGCTGTATAATTTGTTTGGATTTATTCCTATTTATAATAGGAATTGTTGAGGCAGCCTATACAAAACTAGAAGACCAACTACGGAAATACTGCTTTTTGTGTCAGGCAACACATGCAGAACTATACTTTGTTGGTATATAGTTTGTAGTTTTTTAGTGTAGAAGATTCCAGCATTTTCTTATGAAGCTGGGGATGATATGAATGTAAGGAGATAAGAGTGCTTGTCACTTATTAATCACTCTTGGCTTTCTCTAAGTATTTAAGCTAAACATGTCAATTATAAAGTAACAAAAAAATCTGACAGATTCATGATTTTTATGTCTTAAAATTTAATAACGAAAAAGGAAAACATAGCTAAATGAAAATATTTAACACATTTTTGTATCAGTGTTGAGCTCTGCAGTTAACTAAGTATGAAGTACGTGTGGGAAGTTATTACGTGTTGGAATTATTTCTGAGTCATTGTACTTCAGAAACTTATTCTTACTAGGATCATGTGTGTAAGTGACAGACTGTAAAAATGAATTACTTCTGAGATTGACTATGTAATTATATTTTTTCTTGTCATAATAATAAACATCATTTGCATTTTAATTTGATTATAGCCTTTGTGACTCAGCTGCACCAAGTGTTGTGCAGAATATCCAAGAGTCCAAAAGTAAAATCAGATATTTAATTGCTTTCTTTGTATTTGGTTGCCATAAAAAGTACAGCAACAGTCAATGCAGTGAAGGCTTGGATGGCAGGATTTCAGAGAATTTCTGTTAAAGTCTTTGGAGGAGAAAACATAACGTGAGTGCAAGTTACCTGTGGCCTTGTCACCACTGTATGTTATGAGTGTTTGAGTCCAGTGTTGACTGGTAATGTCACACAGATTTTTAGGCATACAGATTTGTCAGAAATACTAAAAATGTCATGTCCCAACAGCTGAAGCTACTTGTATAGCAAATAATATTAGTATTAGTATTCTATTGACCACGAGAAGCTTGGAGGCTTCTGAAATGCAGATATTTAAATTTGAGTTCAGGAAAAGAGAACTAAATTCTTTCTGATAATTGCTATTCATCTGTAAGGTGATCAGTGCTCACCTTCCATCACCTTCACTTGGTTTGAAGCAGCCTGGGGATGGAAAGAAGAGAATGAGAAGCACTCCCTTTTCCTAAAATATTATATTTCTGCTTCTGGGAAAGCCCGCAGTGCTGTTTTAATTCCAGTGGATACATGGGGATCTGAAAACCTGCAGTCAACAAGGAAACTTTCCTGCGAAACGGTGGAGAGGTCATTAAAAACTCTTCTGTTACTGGGGAAGACCTAATCCATTTTCCCATGATCTGTTCCCAGCCCTTCCTAAAATGTGCTGCATGTTATGTATTCTGCATTTTGAGGTAGTAACTCATGATCAGTGTGGTCTTTTTCAACCCAGGCCATTCTATGATCCTTCATCTCATTCATGACTAAAAGCCACTCCAGATGAATGGTAATTCACTGTTGAAGTTAAGATGAAAATCTCACTTTGTTACTTGAGTGTCAGAATTAATTTTTACTCCACACAGTCTCAGGTGGAGCGATGTATGACCTACCAGAACGGAGCAGGAGAGAACGTATTTTGCCTTTGTCAAGTGAAGAGGATCTTAGCACTTGAGGAGTAACAATATTAAGGAAGGATCTTCAGTAATTTTGAATAACGTTTAATGCAAAAAATATACAAAATTATACTAGCGCCTTTTAACTTCCTGCAGGAGAAAGAAGAATATCACAACAGATTTAGGATGTGCAGCTTGTTCCTTTTCCAGCCAGCAAGACCAAACAAACATGTTCTGTCACTTGGTGGAACTTTGCACTTCAGGAGAACTCAGTTTCTTTAGAGGGAATTGAGGAAGCATCAAGGATGCAGACCTGAGAATATGAAGAGCAACTTCTTAAGGCTGCATTTAGACAACCCCCTTTAGGCTTCCCTTTTCTACATTAGCTAAACTAAGTTCTTTTCTCACATGGGTCAGGGCTTACCCATCTTTGCGGCCTTTGGGCTCTGTCCTACTTTTCTCTTTCATCCAGGAGCATAGTACTATACTCTGCATTCCAGATGTGGCCTCCACAAGTACTGAGTATGGAGAAGGAAATAACTGTTTGCTTTAGCCTGCCTATACAGCCCAGTATGAAGCGAGTTGTTAATTTTACAAGGATTCACTTCTTACCCACATTTATATTGCTGTCTTCCAAAGCCCTATGTCCTTTTCTGAAGAGCTGCCACCTAAGCACTCATTCTTTCAAACCTGGTGTGTGTAGCAGTAGTTCTCCCTTTCAAAGTGCAGGACTTTGCATTTGTCCTTGACCAGGCTATTCCCCTGGCAGATCAGGCATACCCTTCCCTCTGACAATAAGTTGTTTTTTCTCTCCAGATTTCCAGGCGTAACTCACATGTCTTCTACTGTACCAATAACCTTTGAATCCTGCTTTTTGTCTATATGCCCAGTTTGTGCCTTTCAGGTCATATTATAGGAAGAAGAATCAACAGATGTATTAAAATCTACTTCATATCTCTTATTTGTTGGAGAGGATAACTGAAACTTAGTGCTAGCTATGGTCCAGTTGCCTCAAAGAGTAATGTTCTTTGTCTGTAAGATTACTGCTTTCATTACAGTATTTTTAATTTATTGTAAGCTTTGCATTTTTTAGTGAATCAGTTATATAGATATCAATCAGAGGACTGGAGCACTTCACCTGTGCTGAAAAGTTCAGGGAGGTGAGGTTGTGTAGCTTGGGGAAGGATCTGGGGAGATCTCATTGAGGTCTTCCAACTTGAAAGGAGCTTATAAGCAGGAGGAGGACCGACTTCTTATGCAGTAGGTAGCGACAGAACAAGGGGGAATGGATTTAAATTGGAGATAGGAGGTTAAGGTTAGGTAATAGGAAGAAATTCTTCACTCAGAGGGTGGTGAGGCACTGGCACAGGCTGCACAGAGAGGCTGTGGATGAAGGCATTTAAGGCCAGGCTGGATGGGTTCCTGGGTGATCTGATCTAGTGGCTGGCAAACCTGTCTATGGTAGGGGAGTTTGAACTAAAAGATCTTTGAGGTCCTTTCTAGCTCAAGCCTTTATGGTTCTGTGATCTGTTATGTCTTAAAACAAACAAACAAAAAAAAACAGGTCAGGAGTGTTTTGCCTTCAAATAAATCTTTTTGCTTCTCTCATCATGTTCCTTACACGCCTGGAAATGGTTTCCAGAAGGACTTGCTGTATAATTTCCCCAGTGCCTTAGGTGAGTCTGGCCAATCTTGCAGATCTCTGGACAATCCTTTGTGATTTCTTAGAAATTATTATTTTTAACCTGTCGTGACACACTTTTTTCAAATTATCAGTGACCTGATTTCACAGTCTCTTCCAGCAGATAGAGCAGCTTTGTCATACTATCAACCAGCTCTCTCAATGCTCTCAAATACGTGTCATCAATCCCTTACCTTTCTGCATGTCCAGAGCTGTTCTGTATGACCTTTCTATAGGGTTATGTTAGCATCTTTCCCTCCTAGTATTTCCAACACATTTTTCTGGTAAATACTTGTGCAAAGATTTTTACTGCTTCACTCTTTTCCTGTAACATTTATTACTTGATCAATTCTGCCTTTTTCCAGACCTCCTCTGCACCCTTCCTAGACTCAACTTCAGCCAAACTTAGGTGTTTTTTATTCCAGCTTAATGCAATTCAGCTCAAGCCTCTTCTTTCTTTCTTTTTTTTTTTTTTTTTTTTTTGTAACAATTGCTAATCTTGATTAATATCAGTGTGGTATAGGTTACTACAGGTGTTGGTCTTGATGCTATGAAAAACTGCCCCACTGCATTTGCAGTACATAAGCATATAGTCTTTGTATGATTATCATGTACTTCTGTCCTGCCTTAGTTGTATTTTTTTTTCCCCTTTTCTCATATAGAAAACAACTAAATTGATTAAGCAGACCGTTTCCTGACAAATACATGGTTGACCATTTCTGATAAATTGCATGAAAAGTTTATTAGTGAAAAATGAATTTTCACTAATAAAATGGATTTAATTTCTGATACTAAAAACTGAAAAGTTTAAACTGCCTTTAAAAAAAATCTGATGTTTATATTTTTGTCTTTAAAAGCTATTGCTGAGGAGAAACTCTGCAACCTCCTTTTAGCATCAATTTCTAAAATTTATTAAGATAGTTAAAGTCAGCTGTGTCTTTGACTGTTTGCTTTAACAAAACAGTGAGTCTTCAACTTATTATAGCTGACATTGGACTACGGAATTTTTTCCTTTTATTTCTTTACTACCTAATGTACGATTCAGAGAAAAAGAATTACAGTTCAGTGCTTCTTGGTAAGCATTACAATACTAGAAAGTAAAGCTCCTCACTCAAGTAGCATGTTGTTTTGGAAAGTTCACCGTACAAGTAAACGTGGGCTATTTGTAGACTTACATGAGTTACAGAAGAAAAGTAGACCTTCTTTGGTTTAGTTCATAACCTTAGTCAACCACATTCAGGATGAGAGAGAGGCAGTTGTAAAGCTAGTTTATTTTTTCAGTTTTGGATTAAAAAAAATCCATAAGATATTTTGTGTTGTTGCAGTGCTCACATCAGTCACAGCGTGGATTGGATTTAACATCTCTAAAAATGGTTTGGTCAAACTCCTGGAATATTTTAAGCTTGAATGACAATTTCAATAGAGCTTTATATGAAAAAATGTACACCCTTTAACTAGAACCAGAATGTTCTCAGTGTGTTGGTTTTATGACGTCTTTCTATCTCATAATCAACTTTAAGAGGTACTGCAGGTGGCTTGAAGGTAGAGTGAGTTAATGATTAATAAGGATTTACACAGCATTTTGCGTCACTTTTTATTTCCAAATCATTTGCTAACAAGTCACCCAAGGGCTTAAAATCGACCAGGACAATAAACAGCAGGAGCCTGTAGTGCAATTGATGCTGATGAACAAAGAAATAAATTATAGAAGTCAAAATAAGATAATTTTATTAGTTGGTACAACACTTGATACAACAGAATTTATTTTATTGTAAGGAATACAGAGAACCACTCTGAATAATGAATTTTCTATTGCAATTTTGTGAAGATCCTAGCCTTTCCTCTTTAATAGAGTGATTCCTCAATTTATCAAATGTAGCTGTGTAGCTTTTTCAGAAGCCCATTCACTGATGTGAATATTGGTATCAATATGGTTTTTCCTAGTTTTTTCTCTATCATAAGTGTTTTTGGAGGTTGTCATTAGAGCAGGAAGGCAGTGTATCTTCCAATATTGCAAGATATAGAAGAGCAACAATGCAGCCACTTCTGTGGCTGTGCTGAACGCTTCTCTTTGAAGAGTATAATTTCTTGTATTGTTCTTTATTCCTTTTAAACTTCAAGAGCCCTGTGAACAAATTTAATTTCTATAAATCTTTTAACTAATAATATCTAAAGCCATCTAAATAGGCAGAATTTGTTAAACATGAAACAGTGGGATATATTTCTGTTTTATTTAATCACCCCTGCTCAGGGTAATACTTGTCTTCAGCTCTGCATGGACAATTCTTTCTGACAAATCTTCTCTTACTGCAGTATTTTATAATAGTAGTACTTATATAATTTGATCACAAATCTTGATATTTGCAGTTGATGCTAGGTTTTCTTCCATGCTTCTCCATCCTCTCAGGCTGCTTGAGTTTTCTGCTGGACACTTAGATGCAGTGTAGGTGACTTGTAAGCTTATCATCAGTCTCCCACAAGGGCACGATTCCATAGAATGATAGAATCATAGAATGGCCTGGGTTGGAAAGGACCACAGTGATCATCTGCTTTTAACCCCTGCTAAGTGCACGGTCTCCAACCAGCAGACCAGGCTGCCCAGAGCCATGTCCAGCCTGGCCTTGAACCCCTCCAAGGATGGGGCATCCACAACCTATTTGGGCAACCTGTGCCAGTGCCTCACCACCCTCTGGGTGGAAAAACTTCCTCCTAATATCTGAAATCTAAACCTCCTCTGTCTCAGTTTAAAACCATTCCCTCTTGTCCTGTCACTATCCACCCTCGTGAACAGCTGTTCCCCCTCCATCTATATGCTCCCTTAAAGTATTGGAAGGCCACAATGAGGTCTCCCTGGAGCCTTCTCTTTTCCAAGCCAAACAAGCCCGGTTCCCCCAACCTTTACTCACAGGAGAGCTGCTCCAGCCCTCTGATCATCTTAGTGGTTCTCCTCTGGACCCACTCCAAGAGCTCCATGTCCTCGCTGTGCTGGGGGCCTCAGACCTGGACGAAGTACTCCAGATGGGGCTTGTGCACTCGATGCCATTGTCTGTCATTGATGAAGATGCTGAAGAGCACCGGTGCCAAGACCTGAGGGACACCGCTTGTGACCGGCCTGCACCCTGACACAGAACCATTGATCACAACCCTTTGCCTGTGTCCAGCCAACCTATTCCTTAGCCATCCAACAGTCCATCCTTCAAATCCACACCTCTCCAATTTAGAGAGAAGGGTGTGGTGAGGGACCATGTCAAAAGGCTTTGCAGAAGTGCAGGTAAATGACATCCATCACCCTTCCCCTGTTCATCAAAGCCATCACCCCATAACGGAAGGCCACCAGATTGGTTAGGCAGGATCTGCCTTATGATTTCATCTCTGTGAGCCTTCACTAACAGAGCTGCAAGGTATTTGGATTTCCTTCACTTTCAGAAATGTATGAACAACATGGATGTCTTAATCTTCAGCTCAATGTTTTGTAGCCTGTAGGTCACAATGACAACTAATGTTATTCCTAAGCTAAGTTAAAGTTGATGTGATTTTATTGCGCTTCTGTCTGGAACTGCATATGCAGGTACTGGTTGATCTTAATGATCCTTGAAGGCTATGTGCTTATTGCAAGTCCGGGTGATTGAAATGCTCAACTTGTGGGGAATTTTGGTTTTATTTTCATTTAGGAGAAGAAAAGCAGTTGAAACTATTGTAGTTAAACATCTGATTGCAATCACTGTTTTTCTGAGGTTGCTCTTATGGCTTACACAGAAGGTGCATAAATTGTTAATGTGATGTTTTGTGCAGTATACTAAACAAATTGGAAATGTATATTGAAGTTTACTTGTGACAAGTATATTGAAATGACTTTGTGAGTGCAGTTTACATGATGATTTGATACAGTCTTCTGAATATATCCTGTTCACACATTGTGTTTTTTTTCTAGTAAAAATAGTTGAATGATCAGTTTTGCTGCTAGGTGAATGCACAGCAAAGTAAAGCTATATCCTTCTGGCATCATGCAACGATGCTCAATACAGTTAGGAGTAAAATGGCTTCTTTCTTAGCTAGACTGGCTCGCCCCAGTTTCTTTTTGTGTAGAATCAACAACAGCTTCAGTTATAAGGTTTGTTCTGTTCTTTATTTATGCTATGGCTCATCACTGTAAAACGAGTACTTTCCAGCACTTTGCCAGGTTTCATTGGTGAGATATCTTTATCTCATATATCTTATACTTATTTATGGATGAACTTGTGCAGTAGAGTATTTTGTTCCATTTTACGTTTTATTGGAGATTGGAAAAGGTGAATATTGGGCTTACCAGTGTGCATTTATGTGGATTCAGCAGTCCCGGATGAATTCACATCAGAATCTGTCACTTACCATTGGCATGAGCAAAATTATACCTTTGTTAGTTTATTATGCAAAAGAAAATAATGTTGATAATCATGGGTTTTGTTTAAGAATCTTTATAGGTTCAACAAATGAAGAGAATCTTTCCTTATTTTTCCATTGCTCTTGAGGAGAAGAAACCATTCTTTTCATACACCCAGCATTCACATTAGCAGGCTCAAATTATAATTACAGACCTTGAAAGTCTGCACTTGTATGGGAAGTCTGTTGATGGGGAAAATAATTGCAAGACACTTAAATTTGCCACTGCAACAGCCAGACTCCACCTCTCATGGAAAAACAGATGTGTTACTTCATTAGATTCAGTAAAGTGACCATTATTTTATCATACTAAGATAAGAGATAAAATAGATTTCTGACAATGCGAGATTACAATGCAGGAAAATGAATTTTATGTTAAAATTGAGAACCTCCTTTACTGCCTGAGTACTTAATCTGTTTTATGAATCTAGCCACTTAATTTCTTCATCTGAATCTGATGCTAACATTCCTCAGGTTTTTTTTTAAACACAATTTCTTGTTCAGGTTGTCCATTCTTTCCTGATAAGCCACAAAAACAGTGCTAGGGCAGTGTGCTAAATGTTCCTTTCTTTACTAGGTTCTGGTCCCTCTTTTTGTTTTCACCGTAAGGAATTGCTCATTGTTCTCATTATGCTGGCATTCAGAATGATAAAGCAGAAAACAATTAATTCTGTATTTATTTTTCCTAGTGTTTCTTAACTTTAAAATCCCTTTGCATAGTCTGTTTTCGTTTGAGACACAGTAGGAAACGTTCATAAATTCTGTACTTGGAAAAATAAGTACCTTGTGACCGTTTAGGTAAGACTGTAATGTTATTTTTGCTCTGAGGATCACCTAAAGACCTTCCTAAAAAATAATGATGCCAAGACATGGAATAAGTTGTTTTGGATGGATGTGAATTTAAAGTCTGTGTTAATATTACAAACAATCCTTTTTAACTTCTCATATCATATTTTATTCTCCCCGTCTCACAAGATGTTTTGTTGGTAAGGAAGCAAGAGATCAATCATTACCCCTTGTACTGCCTTCCCTGTATCCCACTTGTAACCTATCCAGCATCCTTTCCTTCTCTTTATATAGCATTATGAGCTGTTATATAAACACGTGTGGAAATATCTGTGATTATGACATTAGAAAAGAAATAAACTGTGAAGGCAAGTAAGAAAGAGCATATTCACTTATACTGATGGTCATCATCAAACCTCAGATACGGGTTGTACTTAATATCTTTACTGTTTTGGCGTCTCATCTGAGAGTAATGTATACAAATAAGGTTTTTCATATTTCACACTAAAAGTAGGGTCTCTGAAATGCATACTACTTTTCCTGATAATTTATAATACTCTCTGTTCTGTTTGACTTTAAAGATCAGAGATTAGAATACCTTTATAATTAAATGTTTACATTGATAATTTTCTCATGTACTGAAGCTTGATCCATATTTTCTTAAAGGATGTTTCGTTTTGCCATAAGTATAAGAAGATTGAGGGATTTCTTGATGCAGAATATGCTTTTTATAATATAAGCTTTGTCTTAAAGCTCACGTTATAAGCTTGTGAAATGTTCATGTCTTATTGCCAAAATGAGTGATTATTTTTTTCCTACATAGAGAAAATTCTCTAATATGTAATAATAAACCAGTAATACAGTTATTGCAGAGTATTGTAGGTTTTCAGAATAAAAACCAAAACCCCCCAAGCCACATAACTTTGAAAGCAAAGAGAAGCTCTCAGAATTAATAGATGATATTTTTATTTCTTTTTGAAAGTGATAAGATTGGCTCTTGTGGTGTTGACTTCAATTTTGAGCTACGCCAAGAATGAGAAAGGAAATGATAGAGGAATATCTCCCATCCACAGGAACTATAACTACTAATTACAGTCAGAAGTTTTATTAACCTGGGATAATAACCTGGGAAAAAGAAGTACATCCGTGTTGGATTCATGTATAATGTGGGAAACCAGCAAAAGCCTGGAAATCATCTGCAAAATCTTGTTACCTCCCACAGGCAGCACTAAGAGGATTTTCTTATTTAATATATTAGAAATATACCTGTCTTCTTTATGGAAGTTTATATACTGAACAGAACACAGGCTACTTGCAAAAGGTCTCTACTTGAACTCAGACTGAAGTGGAGCAGCTCAGAGGGGAGCTGGCTCTTTGTTCGGCATGTTCACTTTCTGGCAACTCTTATCCTCTTTGTTTCTGTTTATATTCACATTTGTGAAGTCACTTGGAGTTTAAGATGTGTTTTTATTTTCAGTTATAATGTTTGTCTTACATGAATGAATGTCCAGGGTTGTTAAACTCTTTCTTTGACTCTTGCTAGAAAGCACCTGGGGAGACTTGAAAGCACTGATTAGAAATTAGCAACTTTTGAGCACTGTAAGGAATGCAAGCATGACTTCTTTGCTTGGCTGTGTCAAGTGATGGCAGTAGGGCATCACGCTGTGGCATAAAAGGTGCACGTACACAGTCAGTAGAAGATACATACCACCCACTCTTGCATACTTATGCCCCATGCTCGGCTGGAGCTCTCCTTCCTCTGCTGTCCTTCCTGGTAATTGTTTAATGGCTTTTAACCTGGTGATTTAGCAGTGCCATTTATAGCCACAGGATCTTTTGCCACTTCTGCCGCATAAGAAAGAGGGACTGAAACTTGCTTTTCCCTGGTGACGTTTCTACTTTTTGTCTTTTCAATGTAGCAGAAGATTAAAGATACTGACAGAAATGGGGACGTGGTTAAGGCAGCAAATGTGCATTACTTCACCATTGCCCCTGGCAAGCAATATCTTAGTTGTCTGTATCACCAGTCTGGCTGTTTGTTCTTCACAAAAACCTGTGGCTGAAACACACTTGTTCCCTTCTGGGATGAATTTTGTTTCACCAGCTTTGATAGGTGCACCAGCTGATTTTATAATCACAAACAAACAAAAAAATAGTAGAACCCTAGTGTTCTTTTTCCCCATTTTGGTGTATAAAAAAAGTAGTAATTTTGGACAGTGGTATAAATGTAGTAGTTATTCTGCAGTGTCAGAAAGTGCTGACATAATAGACTGACCTGTCAGAAAGTTCTGCATGTTAGAAAGTACTGTGTGCTGAAATTTAGATGAACACGACAGGTTAAAAAAAAGTGACCTTCATTGGCAAGGTTAGCAGCCACCTTATCTTTGAGAAGAAATGCAGTGTTCATAGTCCATTGTACTTGGAAAGGACAGTTGTTGCTTTTCATTCATATTCTCTAAAGCATTTCATGTTACTCACTGGAGGGGGAAAACTACTGGAAAAGTAGTGCTGTGTTGCATCTGAAAAGGTGTTTGCATATATAAATAGGGTATAATTTGCTATTTAAAAGGCACTTGCAGAGAGTTTTTGCTCTCAGCTTTCTTCCATTCATGATCAGGTACAGAAATTAGACAACATAGCAGTGAAAATGTTTCAGTATATGTAGCAAGCTATTTTTTCCCACCCTTGGAGTGCTCATGATTGTCTGTAGTGATTCCCTTTGGCAAGTTTTTTACAGGTTACTTTTTTTTTTCAGTTGGTGTTGACTGTCCTAATGTTTTTCATTTTTGAAAAGAGCAGGAGTTAAATGCTAACACGGTTATAATTTTGTATTAACTGTATTAGTATTTAAATGATTGCATATGCTGAGTTTAAAATTCAATTTCTTAAACATTATAATAGACTGTTTGCCAAATATTTCTGAAGTCTAATAGGCGTAACAGTAGAAGTATTAAGAACCTGAAGTACCTGCTGGTGTGAAAAGAGAAGTAGCATAGAGTAGCTTCTCTTTCACATTATACATTATTTGGGCACGCTTACATTATGGATGGACTCGGGACAAAAAAGTAAACATTACTGAGGTTACAAATCAAATGAACAGATTTATTTTGGCTGCTTCTTTTGGAGCAATATCCTGAGAGTTTTGTTTAATTGTGAACATTTTCATTTACATTTGCAGGTGTGCAAAGCATGGCACAAGTAAGTTCCTCGGCTCACATTCTGATCTCTGAAATGGTAGTAATGTGTGATCTCCCAGGAGTGCTTAAAAGGTACTCCAAACGAATTATTTGAGATGAACAAACTTGTTCTTAGAATGAAGGAGTAACTGCATGAATAGTTTGTGTTCTGGAGAGAAACAGGGAAGACACCACATAAATGTAAATTTCTTCTTGATGACCATCTGTGGAACAACTCCCAACATCTGTGAGGATTAATGGCAGGAAAAATCTTTTCCACTGCAAATTTAGGTATGACTGGGGAAGACCATATAGTTTCCTGCCCTCAGTTTTAGCCTTCTAGAAGCCACAAGTGAACCACGTACACAAGAGGGAGACTGCTATTGTCAGTTTATAATCTGAACATATGAGGAAGACCAGTGACCATTAAAAAGCACATCTTCAGACACTTATTTCAGGGCATTGGTGAAGACCTTGTAGTAGTGTTCAGGATAGCATATGTATTCCAGTGGTAGACAGGAGTTTTTAATCACAGAATGGCCAGGGTTGGAAGGGACCTCAAGGATCATGAATCTCCAACCCCTGCCACACGCAGGGCCACCAACCTCCACATTTCATAGCAGCCCAGGCTGCCCAGGGCCCCATCCAACCTGGCCTTGAACACCTCCAGGGATGGACGGGGCATCCACAGCCTCTCTGGGCAGCTGTTCCCGCACCTCACCACTCTCACAGCAAAGAACTTCCTCCTGACATCCAACCTAAATCTCCCCTCCATCAACTTCAAACCATTTCCCCTCGTCCTGCTGTTATCTATCCTTTCCAAGAGTTGATTCCCCTCCTGTTTGTAGGCACCCTTTAGGTACTGAAAGGCTGCAATGAGGTCACCCCGCAGCCTTCTTTTCACCAGGCTGAGCAAGCCCCGCTCCCCAAATATTCATTATAGCTGTACCTCATGCTGTTGCCATGCATCTAGTCCTGGCTGCAGAACTGTGTGCTGCTGGATGTGCTTGATTAGATTTTGGCAAAATGACATCAGACTTTATTTTTAAACATAATAGACTTCTTTTGTGGATGCTCCTCAGAGCACTTCAGCCATCCTGAAATGGAGAATGTTATCACTTACTGCCGTATTTTGTCAAGACAGTATGATCAGTCTTAGATTTAGAAAGGAAAATGTGAGTCAGGTTTAATGCTGGTGTTCCACCAGGATGGGATCCCAGGTAAAAGTCTGGGGAATCCTCTAAGGTCAGTCTTTCTATCTTTAGTCTTCTATCTTACCTTGCAAGCATTGTCCATTCTCTTCTGTGTGAACACAACCATAGTTTGCAAATTCAAACTTCTGTTTGTTCAATTACTAAGCTCCAGATATGCAGCATAGTCTTGTCTGTGGTGGCTGCATGACTGAACTTACAAACCATTAGTTATACAAACATGGCCCTTATTTTGTATCTTCTGCAAAATTAAATGTGAAGAGGGAATTTTATTAAGAAGCTGCTCTGTGGAGGCAAGGCAAAGAAAAACTGCTTGCTACTTAATGTGGTTATTAGAGAAGGAATACAAAGTTCTATTGTAGTGGGAGTCTTTACAACTCGAGTTTTACTAGACTGTCTTTAGGTAAAAGTACTGTAAGTGTTTAAAAAATATCACTTTCACTTGAAATTGCTTGCTCTGGTTTTGGCCATACATTTGAGGAATGCAAGGGAAATAATATCTGCTTTGTTTTGCCCTCTTATATTGAAGTAAGAAGATATTATGAGACTGAAAATACTATTTTTATACTATCTATCACCTTTGTTAACATTTTATTAGACATATATCATATAGTTTCAGGTTGCATAGTGACAATATGGTTCACCATGTATTCTATTTTTATAACTTTATTTAAAACTGACATGTAACTTGCAGTACCTGAAACCCCAAGTGAGCCAGTTATTGGAGTGTAACAAAGTTTTGACGTCAGAACTGCTATTTATTCCACTGGCAGCCATTAGCAATGCATTACCCTTTGGCACTCGTGTTTTCAGAAACATGGTTAAATTTTTATGACTGGTTCTGGCCAATTAGGAGTCTTTCCTGATATAGAAATAAGGGAAGAGATCTTTTTTAGAAAGCTTACTAAATGTAGCTTTCTAAAAACAACAGCATAAAAATATGAATTACTGCATTCAGAGTTCACAAAACATACTGTTGAGCCACACTGGAGATAGCTGTGTGTGTGTGTTTCACAGTCAGGGGTTAAGCTAGGCTGCCTTGTCAAATGCATGAGCCTTTATTAGAATTTAATGCAATTTCAGCTGAGTCATGCTTCCAGGTCCTTCTGGCAGCTTCAGCAGGATGTAAAAGTGGCCAAAGACTTAAAGAAGAGAGAATTAGGGAGATGCAGGGGGTATGGAATAAGGTTGGGAGTGGGGGGCCAAAACGCACCTCGTTGAGAAATTTCAGTTTGCTGCTGGCTCTTTTCCCAAGAATTCCAAGTTTGGCAGCCATAGACTTGAGGGTGCTTGCATGTGCATCAGAGGGACCACTCAGACAGCAGCAAAAACAGGAGAAGCCAACAAAGCTGCTCACTTTCTAGCAGAGAATAGCTTCCAGGGCATCATGGCCCTCCGAGGAAAGTGTTTGAGAATCTGATCCTATTCCCTGTTGGTTGTTAGCATCACACTCTGTGTTCAGGAAATGGGAAATGCCATTATGTGCAAACATACCTTACAACAGACAGTTTTTCCTTCTGTCTCATTTTTGGACATCTCCTGGGGCTTGGCGATACATGCTGTGTGTTCGTCCATGAAGCTGAAGTCACCTGTTATGAAACAGCTGCTTTACTGGTGAACTCTAAGTTTGTAAATGTTGAAGGGAGCACTTCTTTATATAGTAAACTTCAGTTGCACCCCGTTAATAACTCTCTATTCATTAGATCAGCAGTGAAATTATTGTCAGCTTTTGTTGCAAGCTCCCTGGAAAAATACTTATCCAAACGACAGCTTAAATGGCCAATTTTAATATATTGTATGAATGCTCACAGTTGCAAACAAAACTTTTGTAGCTTCAGCAGTCACGTGCCAGTTTTCTAAGTGAGTAGAAGCTGCGTTATCTTAAAGCATCGGGCATTTGCATTCCTTCTTGTAATATGTGCAATATAGTTAAATCGTTGTTTTCAGGCAACTGAAGGCAGCATCTGGATGGGTGTGCTGGGCAGTCTGTGAGCAGGCAGTGTGTCAGGGGCTCTGCTGTCTACTTTATCAATCTGTTTTAGTGGCTCTATTAAGTTAAAGGAGACAAACCACATAGTGACTAAGGAAAATCACTGAAGCATGCTGGACAGAAAAAAGTAGTTGTGAGGACTGAAAGTAAGTGGGGATTTTTTTTATTTTTTTTATTTTTTGCCCAAGGGAACTGAGTGGAAAGGCTGCTTAAGAGGTGGAGGGATTTGGAGGCCATTAACACAAAAAGAAGAAAAGCTACACTTGATTCTGTGAGAGAAGGGAAAGGCAAGCTGCAGGAGACAATTCTAGTTACTTTGCAGAAGGCAAGCAGGCAATTGCAGAGGTAGAAACTTCTTGTTTTCGTGAGCAATAGGAAAACAGCTATTCTCTGCTAGAAAGTGAGCAGCTTTGTTGGCTTCTCCTGTTTTTGCTTCTGTCTGAATGGTCCCTCTGAACTCTACGCTGCCATGAAATAGCCGATTCCACGCTTTGACTGGAAACCAGGAAAGAGCGTGGTTGGTTGCATGTATGATCCCTTCAGTTTATTTTCTTAGATGATGTTTTGTGGTGGACAGGTGTTTGTGTTCGTGCCTATGTGCTTCATGAGGAAGGCTGTTAAGTCTGTCTTCATTGAAGTATATTCGTTTTGAAGCCTTTAGATAGCTAGTTATACTTCTATGCAGATACCTAACAATAAATGCAAGCACAGAGCCCATGAAGATAAATAGAACTACTAATTGCAATCCCAGCGTTGCTGTATGGCAAGTTGTACTTCAGTTATCTTCCTTTATGAGAGAACGCTACTTTAAATCTCAAACTTTAGAACTAACCTGTAATATTAATCCAGTTTTAAAATTACCAACAAAATGCCCTTTTTTGTGTGTGCTAATAATTTAAAAATGTGCTAGTAATGATATTTTGGACACTTGAAAATCTGTGTAGCAGTTGTATAATTTCTCTTGCTACTTCATGTAGATTCAGAGACAGGATTGTCTGCTTGAAAACTGCTGGTGAATCAGGAAATTAGAGCAACGTTTGGAAAAGTCTTGATGTACTATTGACTAACTTTCAAAAAGAATTCATATTTAGACTGTTACAACCTCCTAAATTGAGAGATCTGCTGGGTGGATATCCCTTATATGAAAGCTTTTATTAGCCCTGGGATAAAGGTCTTGAGAAAAAAAATTCTCTATGCAGAAATTGCCCTTAGGTTTGGTGTATATTGTATAAAGCCTGAAACAGTATGTTTCTTGCTCAGATTCTCTTATAGTACATGCAGTAGTTGCATGGTTTCACTACACTTGTAATTCCATTTTTTTTTCTCAGCGTTCCATTCCCAAGAGACATCAGGCACGTTTGTCACAATTGCTAGACTTTTTAGATAAATCTGCTAGAGAATATTCATGATTTTCAGTGTGCTGCATTAGCTGAACGCCTCTAATTTAGTCACAGTATATTCCTCATATCATCACAGGGATGAGCGAAGCAGCTAACAGAAGAATATTCAGGGTCCACAAATGAATTTCAGTTATGTTTTTTGTTAACATTCAGTTTCATCGATTGACCACAGGAACAAGGCGCGCAAGCGATTATTTATTTAAAATTTCATTAATGAGACATTGTGATGGAAGCTTCTTGTGAAGGACTGAGTCATATCTGCTGTCCAGTGTTTCAGGCCTCAAACTTCAATTGCAGTTTGGGAAGACTGTGCTAAAAGAGTAATTAGCTTCAGCTGTTGATCGTCATTTGTGCAGAACTGTAAAACTGCATGATTTCATCTCTCTTCAGTAGAATGTGTGTGTACTGAATAGAATGATGTTTAATTTGATCTCTGCTGAAGTGAAGGAAAAAAGTATGGCACCTAACTATTTGATTGATACCTTGGTAAGTGACGAAATCAAGAAACGTGTCCTCAAGAAGTACTGCTTTCCTCTAGAAAGTAGGGAAGGCTTTTAAAATGACCTTTCCTTCAGTGAGCACCTGTTCACAGTTAGGGAGTATAGAATTTATGTAGGTCTCTCTGAAAGTAATACCCTTTATTGATTTCCATCAAAACTACAACAGATACGAAGAGCACAACAACGCTGTTTGATAGCACAAGTTCTCAGCTACAAAATACTATTTCTCAATATAGTCACCATCACCAGCTGTGCATTTTTCTCAGAGATGAATGAGAGCCTGCATGCGGAACCCATAAAAATCTTCGTAAGTGAAATTCATCCATTGTCATTGTTGCCACTGCTGAAGTGCACCACCCACTGCCTCACTGTGCTCACAGCCACTGGCCTCCATAGATGTTCAGCAGATGTTGATGAATGTCAATGTATGCCATTTTTTATCTTTATTTTTTTAAATCAGTGACAACCATTTGCTTCATCCGCGCTTCCATGTCAGATGCCATCCTGTCAGTCAGACTGCCCCTCTGTTGCCATCTGTCACACGTCAACAAAATACAAAAGAAGGCTCAGCCTCTATTGCCATACTGTTAGCATCTGCCTCTGATATCTTGGGCCAACGTGATAAAATAGGAGGCATTACTTTCAGAGCATCCCTCATATAATGTTTGGAGAATACCTGCCATATAGTGCTGATACTTCTTGGAGAGGCCACGAGGCAAAACATAGATGAAAGCGGGAAAATCAGGAATATAAGGATGAGAGGGGACAAAAAACAAATACAGCAATCAAAGGATAAAAAGCAGGTCTGGAAGACCTGTGTAAGGCTTGCTGAGAAAAGTGCAGTGTCATAAGTATACTGAAAGTCCAAGTGTGTTGAATAATTCATGAGTGAACGGAGTAGGACATTTTTAGGAGGAGTAATATGAGTCAGAGGTAAAATTAATGGAAAAGATATAAATGTGGAACGTGACAGGCAAGACAGCAAAGAACCAGAGTTGAATATTGATTGGCTGTTCAGCATCAGTAGTTAAAATTTTGTGGGTAAGTATGAGGTAGCCAAGAAGATGCTTTAGGGAGACCACAGGGTGTGTCTTCAGGCTATGTAGATCTAGATGGAAATACAGAGTGTAAGATAAACTTGTTATTTAGAGAGAGGAAACAAAAAAAATAGCTGTTTGCATGATTGTGCATTTCTGTGTTGCTACACAGCAAGAAGCGTGCTCACTCACAGTTGTCATGGAAAGTACTGTAGCTTTACACCCCTTTGTCCACTTCAGCCTGGAATCAATTGATGAAAACTCTTCTCTGAACACACAGTCCACTTCAGCCCTTGCAGAGGCCAGTCCAGCATCTCCTGCAAATGAGCCACCTCTTTGCTTTGGTGTTTGTTTGTTTTTTTTTTTTTTTGGTGGGCCACTCTTGTGTCCAGCTTTGAGCTGAAGTTTTCCATTTCTCATGTGAAATGGGAAGTACTTTCCTATGTTTGAATACGTTGAAGATTTTTGTGCCACCATTTTGGTTTACAGGAACTTGTGTAACACTTCCTGTTTTACTCGATCAGCTGAGGTTTTCTGGCAAAAATACTCTGGCTCTTCGTGTGCACGCAGGTAGGGAAACAAGGATGTTTCAAGTCTTGTGATAATTGCTCGGTTCTCAGGAAGCGGATTTGTGATAGCTACTTAATTAATACAGAAAATTATGGGTTCTATATGTAGCAGCTCTTTGAAAATGAAAACCAAAATGATATTATCTCATGCTCCTTGTCACTTTCCTGAGATGGCTTTGTATATTTATGTTAAATAAATTAAGTCTACTAAGGCAGCTGAGAATGGTTTGGCATTCATGATACTGAAGGCAGGAGACTCTAATAAGAATTAAGAGACTTGAGCAGCATATTTCCTATATTTCTGAAATCCAGATTATCAGCAAAAAAAATCACTTTATTAGTGAATGAAAGGATAGGCTGCATGATCCCTACCTTCTAGAAATCATATCTGGGAGAGTCCTGGCTACAAGGGTAGAAGATAAGGGCACAACGGGGTCTATTCTGCCTCTATTATTATTATTATTATTATTATTATTATCATCACAGAGGGGCAACTCTGGATTTAAAAAAAAAAAAAAAAAAAAAAAAAGGTAAGAATGCCTGGAAGCACTCTCAGAAGTCCCAGGAAATAAGAGTGAAAAAACTATGAGATGGTGCAGAAAAAATTGCGTCAGTCACGTTCAGATGTTTCCAGTTGTAAATTTAAATGCAGGTTTCCTGAGCAAACAGGAAATCTAATGAATTTTAACCCTGAGTGACTTCTGAAACTAAATTTGGAGGAAATAAATTGTAAATGCTAAAAACATAGGTTTCAAACAATGGGAAGATACTATCTAATTGGTTTTCTCAACCTGAAACAACATCAGATATATTGATGGAATTCCTCAAATATTTTTTTCTTCCCTGTTCTTGGAAACTTTAGTAAAATAATAGGAATTGCACAAATCACCTGTCCTGGTGCTTTTGGTTTCACAAATAAAGAATTTATCCTAATGTCTAGTTCATGGTTGCTTTCTAGCAATTTAGCCAAATGTTCCTTGACTTGTTCTCACTTGGCATCCAGAATGAATTAGTTCTGCCATCTTTTTAACAAATTCTTGCAGAGATGAGCATTCTGATCCCCTCCAGCTTTCTTTTATCCCAGAAGAAAAACAAAACAAAGCGTAACATAACGTTGAGTGTTTCCATGTGAGTAATTATTTCTAACCCCTTTTGTGTTGGTCTCTGGATCTTTTTCAGTTTCGCTACTTTTTTTTAAAGCACTCTATCTGTAACTTGTCCAAATATTTCAGGTGAGACCTAATTAGTTCTGTGTAGCATGGGATAATTGACTCTTAATTTTGTTGAGCTGACTTCTGCTCATTATAGTGCGAAATATTTCATTTTTTTCCTACCAGTATCACATTCTAATATAGGATATTATATTGAATAATGAAATTCTCATTTTTTTTCACCCCCAGCTTTATGCTAATTTTGTGATACATGTATTTTTTCGGCTCAGAGCCACTTGCAACCTCTAAAAAATGATAAGTAAATTACTGTTTCGTAAGTATTCACTTGTCTGAGGCCAAGGACTGATGCCTGTAAAATCCTGCTGGGTCGTCATCCCATCTAGCTTGGCTACAGAATGTTTCTAATAACTGGATTGATGTTTTTTAAACTCCTCGTGCACCCTACAGAAGTTCAGTTCATAACTTCCTAGTTTGGCATGTTGTTCAGTTGAATAGTCAACATATAGCTCTACAGTCAGTATTTGCAGTCTGTGCATTCTGTTACGAAAAAAATTCTCTTAATCAGAATACAGGCTTTGTGAGACTCCAACTAGTAAATACCTACCTATCTACATAGCCTTCTTATTTTTTTGGTTCTTACATTTTGGCTCTTCAGTAATACTTGAAGGAAGTGTTAGAGACGTACTTTTTCTCATCTCCTTTTTTTGAGGCGTTTTGTGAAGTGAGCCAGGTACTACCTGGAAACATGAGTCTGTATTGTGAATTTTTCTTCATCTGATTTCCCAGATCTGTGTTTAAAACGTGTGTAAGACTTGTCAGCATTAGCACATAGTGTGCATACAGCAGTAGTGAAGGCTCTTTCAAGTTGACATCTGTACTTTGTTCACTGTGCATTCTTTAGTGGCAAATCCCTAGATTAAACTGAATACCCCTTAGTACTTACGTCATTTCAAGTACTCATCTTCATGTTTGGATTCTTTGGATAGGAATGCAAATAATGTGCTTCAAAACCAGTACAGTGAATGAAAAAAACGGTACAGTAAGTGAAGGTGATCAGATGATGGTCTCAAAGAATCATTTCTCTCCTGCCTCTCTCCACCAGACACATGCGCATCTGATAAAGGATCTTAGCGTACCAGCTTCCTATCTATGAGAGAAGTACGGTTCAAGTCCCTGAGATCAGCAGAAGCTTTTCCATTTCTTTCAGAAGACCATCTATCATAAAAATTTGTTAGTTAAAGTAGCAAAAGGAAGGTGCATACTTGTTGAAATATGTACTAATTGTGCAGAATATTGTTCTGCTGCTCACTTAACTTTAGAGAAGATCTCAGTATTTGTCTGAGTGATCCATAAAGAGATGGTATCAGCTAAACAAGCAGTGAAGATGAACTGCAAAGAGAATCTATTGAGAAGACTCAAAAGACTTTTTGACTGAATACATTGTTTGTCTTAATTTGCTTTACCAAATCCTGCATAAAATATGTAAAATAATTGTAGCAAAATGTGCATATGTTTTACATCCCAATGTAGTGGAACTCTGACCAGAGAGCACCTTTTGTAATGTTGTGATAATAATCTGTGTCTCAACTAACTCTCTGGTTTTAAGGACAAAAGGAGTGTGATGTCAAAGTGCTTTATGTGGGAAGTCAGTCCATGCAGGAGAATACTGAGCATTTGGTCTTGTAGCGGAAGTTCATTGGGTAACAGGTTTTGTGGGCTTTTTAAAGACAGAATAGCTCCAGGATTGCCTCAGGACTACTCTTCTAAATCAAATTCAAGTATGTGCATCATAACAAATCTCATGTTTGTACTGCAAATTTAATACAAAAGTCATTGATGTTGCACAACACGTGGCAGGGATGGAATTTACTCTGCCTAGTTCATAACTGTTTTGCAGAGTAAGATCAGAGCTATGGTTGTCCTAATGTTAAGGCATTCTGCTTGATGATTCTATTGAGTTTTGTTTTGATTGATATTTAATTATTGGAAACGCTTTGTCTTTTAAGTTTCTTTTGTAGAAGTTTTTCAAATTAAGTTATACTCAGTTTTATGTTATGCAGTCTCAGTGAAGAGTATACTCTAGGCAACGCATTGAATTACTGAAATGAAATAGTAAGGCATTTCTTTGGCATTTCCCAGGGGAGATTTGAAACTTCACTAGAGCACACTGTACTAACACCAGTAAAGCCACGTAACGTCTTTTGGAGAATGTAATGAATTCTCAACGGTTTTCCCTTGAGAAAGAGTAATTCACTTTTTTAAAAGGTATTTTTTTCTCTTAAAGTGCAGATAATTGTATTTGTATTCGTGTCAGTAGTTCATCACGTGATCAGGAATGTGAATATATTTGTATAATTAAAAAATACATATCTTTTTCTAATGGGAATTATTCTACTTGACAACAAATTTTCAGCTAAAAGAGTATTGTAGCAAATGGATAACAATGAAACTCCACTTATCAGTGCTCCCAAGGATAAGCCGTGTCATGAAAAGTCAGTTATTTTGAGAATACACAAAAATACAACTTGTAAAACCGTGTACAGTTTGAGTCTTAATATTTTCATGTCCTCAAGTAACGATGAGCAATTATTTCATATCCTGTCAAGAATCCAACATCAAAAATTGAGTCTTGCACTAGTACACAGATATAAGAAAAGAACCTACTTGAAATATGTGTAAATGATTCAGGACTAATTTTATTAGCTACATATGTGACAAAGTAGACTGAACAGGTAGTGGTCTAGAGGATGTGTCAAACCACAGTTATAATTGGAATAACGATACTAAAGATTGCTCTGTATTAATTTTATCATTAAATTTCTGAAGAAAGTATTCACAAAACAGCATCATTCACCTTGAAGACTTAAATAATTTGAATTCCTTTACCGGCTTGCTCTGCAGTGTGTGCTAAAGCTTTTCAGCTGCATGAAGGGCCGTCATGTAGCTGGAGTCCTTTAGAGTTTCTGGACATGAGTTTAAAAGGGAGGAAATTCTCCTTAGGTATAAGGGGGAAAAGACTGCCATGAGAGTGGTAGTACTGGAGCAAGGTGCCTGGAGAGGTTGTGGGATCTTTACCTTTGGAGGTGTTCAAGGCTCAGCTGTGTGTGGCCCCGAGCAATCCCATCTGATCAAACCTGCTTTGAGTGTGGAAGTGGGCTGGATCTCCTCTGGAGGTCTCTTACAACAAACTGTACTGAGATTCTGTGATTTTAGGAGACGGTTCTCTGTAGCAGTCTGAACATTGACTGTATGAAAGGATTCTTACAGAATTCCAGTTTTCTAAAGCTTCAGTTTAAACAAAGTGGACTGTACTTGTTTTCTGAAGCCTGCCATGATGGTGTCACTATGCATTTTCGAGCAGCCAGAGGGCATTCCATTTCACATGGAAATCACCTGCACTTATTTAATCTGTACAATCTTAGCTGCTAATAAAACTAGAAATACAAAAGAAAATTCACCAAGCCGGGGAGTCAGCAGCTAGATATAGCACATGAGAAAGTACTCATAAATGTGGAGAAAGAGCAGTGTGCAAAATACCAAGCCATCAAACTCCAGGTTGAATTGTTCTATGTAGATCAACCAGTCCTCCTGTATTCCTATTGGAAAGAAATACAGAAACAACTGCTGCACCAAGGTGATTTTGTTTTGGTGCTTTTTTTTTTTTCCTTGTTTTGGGTGGGTTTTGTTTTGTTTTGTTTGGTGGGGTTTTCTTGATTATTGCAGAATTTCTCTTCCATGTCACAATAAGTGAATGCCTTCAAATTATCTTACTGCGCTCAGTGAAGAAATAGATACAGACCTTTTCCTTCAGTAATGGTCAAAAGCGGGTGACTCAGGATCAGAATCATCCTTTTGTAGCAAGAAAAGGCTTTGGCACTTGCTTTGTCTTCTGAATTTTAAGAGGCTGAAAATCATTTTATCTGAAAGCAATGTCTTTAGGGATTTAATATGGGAAAGTAGAAGTTTCCAGTCAATGTTATGTTCAAAAGTCTGGTCATCACTTTGAGAAAAATAATAGAAAAGGATGAACTTTACAGTGAAGATTTAAAATAACTGTTGAAATATGAGTGTACTGTAAGAGACTCCTAGATCAGGAGGGGAGTCAACTCTTTGAAAGGGTAGATAACAGCAGGACGAGGGGAAATGGTTTGAAGTTGAGGGAGGGAAGATTGAGGTTGGATGTCAGGGGGAAGTTGTGTGCTGTGAGAGTGGTGAGGTGCTGGAACAGCTGCCAGAGAGGCTGTGATGCCCCGTCCATCCCTGGAGGTGTTCAAGGCCAGGTTGGATGGGGCCCTGGGCAGCCTGGGCTGCTATGAAATGGGGAGGCTGGTGGCCCTGCATGAGGCAGGTGGGTTGGAGATTCATGATCCTTGAGGTCCCTTCCAACCCTGGCCATTCTGTGATTCTGTGATCATTTAATCCAATTGCTTGGTATTACAAACCACTGCATAATTAAATCTCCTTCGCTGTGCTCTATCTCAGAAAGTAATTAGGAGTTCTATATGCAGTACTTCAGCTATTCTAGAGTCTAATTTTTCATGATAGGAATTTTTTTGGAAATTTCCGCTTACAGTAGTTACTGAATTTCATTTTAGTTAAATAAAATTAACGAATAGTTGATTAATATCTATTAGTTCTTTTCTCTCCCTGGCACTTAAAATACTCAATAGAGAATATTAACATCTATTCTTGGCTTTCTTTTTTTGTATGCAAAACAAGACTTTTTTTTTTTTAAGTTTGATCTCATAGTAATAGTTCTTACTCATTCTAGTCATTTCTGTGCCAATTCCACTTTGAGTTGTTCCCTTTTAAGTAAAGCTCCCTCAATAGCTTTCAGTACTCCAGATGAAGTGTTACAGCTGATGCTTTTCTGTTTCTAATGAAGATAATTTTGACTTGTACATCTTTGTTTTCTTTTTTATGCTTACATTCACACTGTTTACTATTCATTTTATGGTCAAATACAACTTCACGTTCCTTTTCCTCATGGTTATGAGCAGATGACAACCTTCCAGCTCATTCAGGTTCTCCCTTCTGTCACTTTATAACACAGTTTTGCATGCTATGCTGTTCAACTCATTCCATTTTTCTGTTCATTTCTTTATGAACATAAGCATCCTTTGTTGGAGTAGTTATGAGCAATTTAACTAGGTTAATGTATCCTTTTCTAGATTCAGGGAAACTTATCTTAAAATACTTATTTTGGTTATGCGCTTTTCAGGATCATGTTTCGTGATGCTCTGAATTTATTTGTGCAAAGCTTCTGAGAGCCTTACAATCACATTATTCTGTTTCCACATCGGTTCTTCCCTATGGTACCTTTTTAACTTAGGTTATAAATGTTGTCTGCTTGAAAAAAAATCAGACTTCGTAGATTGTATAGCTGTTTAGTTACATTCTTACACTTCAGTTATGGATATTTTTTGATCCATGAGTGATGCACTTTTCAAAACTTAAATACTGTGAGGTTTTTTTTTGCAAAACATTTCGTATATGACAGGAGAGAATTAGCATTTAACACAGAATTGCCTTTAAGATTTCATGTGGATGCTAACTAAATGTTGTCTTCAGAACACAAGATCTAAAGTTCCTAAACAAGCTAGTTTCATTGGTAAGATTGTGTTCTTCAAATGAGTTTTTTGAAGTGGGAAAAGGTTGAGGTTGCTGGGAGCACTTCAGGAACACAAACATGCATCTATATGAGATTGCTTAGTAGGAATTACATGTAGGGAGGAAAAAGTTACTTGTTTCATTCGTAATGAATTCTTGATGCCAAATTTAATCATTTTTACTGTTCTAGGGTTTAAACTGCTGTGTCAAACAAAGAAATAGTTTGTCAAAGGACGTAAGAATTTTGTAGGGCTGTATCAGCCCTCTCCAATACTGTCAGCTGCTGAATAATTAGGAAAAAAATAAAAAACTTGTGTGGCTCAGATTGCTTTTCCATTCATTAGGTCGTATTATTACCACCGAGTCTTAAAATCTAGACTCTTATTTTGTTAACAAGGCAAAGGCTATGCAAATATATTCCAAGTATTAGTAGCAGCAGGTCTGTCAAAGCAACAATTATACACCATCTTTAGCAAGCTCTCTCTGTGACTAGAGCTCTTCAGAATGCCAGAATTTATCATGTGGAAAAGCGCTGTGTAAATTTGCTTTGCGAGCTGAATGAAATCTAACAATAGTTACATTTATGATTTGGTTTTGTAGGGAGGATGAAGAGATGCTGTATGTCTGTGTTTTTATAACGGTCTCGTGCAATGTGAATTGAGTTGTGATAGGAGGCATTTTAAAGCAATTGACTGCATGGGCATGGGGAGAAGGAGTCTTTTTGGCAGTTCATCTCATGTCGCTTTTGAAATCATCAATGCGCATTCTGCTAACCAACTTTGTTTTATGTGCCAATAACTGTCAGAAAACAAAACCTTTTGTTCAGCTAATAAATGAATACTCTTGGAAGTTGGATAGCCATATTCTTATTTTACAAACCGACTATGCCACTAATATACGTAGCTCTTATATTTCTAATGTCTATCGATCTATATCCAGAATTTCTGCCACAGTCTGCAGGGTTTTGGTGTTAAATAGAAATTTTCTTCATTCTGATGCCAGTGGCAAAATCTGTTTGTGTTGTTGCGTTGTTGTGTTGTGAAGCAATGTTGTGGCTTTCATGAAGGTATGAATTTTTATATGGGTTACTGGGGGGGGGTGGACAGGAGAGTTTTATAAAAATATCTTTTAAAAATGGCAGTATAGAATGAATGAGGAAATAATTTGTAAGATTTTAATGCTTTGCTACCTCTTTATTAACAGTGAAAAGCATTCTAAAACATAGAAGTGAACATTGTCCATTACAAAGTGATTGTGCAAACCACCAGTAGAAGACAAAACTTACTGAAATAATTATTAAAGTAGTAGTAGTTATCAACAGACATGTAAACCAACAAATCTGACTTATTTTTATAATATTTACATATTGAATCTGATAGACTGGTGTGGTCTTGCTGGCTATGGAAATTACTGTATTAAGTCTTTCCTTGTTTCAGAATTGTGCCATGTCCTGGCCACTTGTGCTTGAATGAAAGTAGAACCACAGTGGTGGTGCTTGTGGAAAGTATTCTGAACTGCCATAGCCAGGCATGCTTGTATCAATAGAGGCAATATATCCAAACCAAACCATATAGCTGTGGTTTGTCTAGTTTTTGTTTTTGGGTTTTTTTTCTTGAATAATTCCTCTGATCTCTTTGATTTCTCTGTTCATGGAAATTGAGCATTTTTAGAACTGTTTTGGACACCTGATTCACTGTTCTTTCCCAGCCAGTGGTTTCAGACTTTATGTTTATGTTCTGTCTTTTTCTTAAGTTGTGCTGCACTGTGTTCCAGGGAGGTTACATGAGGTTAGTAGAAGAGGGAATGACAGCCAGTATAAAGAGTGCCAGCCATTCCAAGGAGATGCATTAGCTTTAAAGTTAGACTCTGTTAATAAATCTGAGAGTCATAGTATTGGGTAGATCCAAAATGATTATACAGGTATTCAACTGCTCTTACGCTATGTCCACTGAACCTTGTAGAACTGGATTGCCCATTTCCTGTGAATGGTAACCTCCTATACATTGCAAAATAAAATCCCCAGATAGTGCAATGTAAAGTCAGAAAAATATTTTTGATTATTCTGTTGGGACGGTGTTTTATTCTTTGAACTGACAGGTCCCACAAGTGAAGGGCAAATCATTCCAATGGCTTGGCTTCCTTGGCACATCTAAAAGATGACAACATATTACATATTTTACGTATATTATGTAATAAAGTTGTTATGCAAAACAAAATGTTACTTATTATGTAACAGAGGTTTTAACTCTGGCTAGCTGCAAATTTCATGAAATGGTAGAATTTGCTCCTGTTACTCAGCAAAACTTTGTGTTACTTAAGAAATGTAAAAGGTACATTTTCTCAAATAGTGGCGAGGCATATAATTTTGATGTTTACCCTCAGAATCATTTGCCTTATTGTATTATTCTTGAGTTTTCCCAGGAATAAAATTCCCTTCTTAATCTGTAAATTAGCTAAAGAGGAACTTTCAGGAAAGACAGGGAACTTCTGGAGACGGTCCATTAGAGGGCCACAGAGTTGATCAAGGACCTGGAGCATCTCTGCTTTGGGGAAAGGCTGAGAGACTTGGGACTGTTCAGCCTGGAGAAGAGAAGACTGATGGGGGATCTGATCAATGCTTGTAAATATCTAATGGGCAGGAGTCAAGTGGATGGGGCCAGGCAGTGCTCAGCAACAGGACAAAAGGCAATGGGCAGAAAGCGGAACACAAAGTTCCATCTGAACGTGAGAAAGAACTTCTGACTTTGAGGGTGACAGAACACTGGAAAAGGCTGCCCAGAGGGGCTGTGGAGTCTCCTCTGGAGATACGAAAAATCCCCCTGGATGCTTTCCTGTGTAACCTACTTAGGGAACCTTTCTTAGCGGGTGGTTGGACTCAATGATCTCCAGAAGTACCTTCTATTCCCTACAATTCTGTGGTGAGTGACTTAAAAAAGATATCAAATATCTGAAGGTTTCTAATATATTCAATGGAAATTCTTGTTGATATGTGTGCTTTTGATTAACTATTTTCCTGTAATTAAAACTGTGTTTATAGCTTCAATATCAAGCAGTATTTTTCACTGGACACAATAAAGGAATGGATACTTTATGTAGAGGTAAAAATGAGTCTTAAAATAATCAGCAGTCAGCTTTCAGGCATCTTGGAATTTCTTATGGATATGTCTGTGAGGATGTTATATCCAATTTTTGGTACTTTTGGAAGCCTGCTTTTATGGAATCTGTTGTATGTACAACGGGAGGAAATTTTGTTGCAAGCTACAGGATGATTAAAGCAGGAAATAACTAGTTTAATAATGGATTGAGTAGGAGGTTGTGTTACACAGATGGAAGGACAATTGACAAGAGGAGAGAAAAGCAAGAGTAATCATCCTTGATATACTGGTTCAGGCAATGTAAGATGTTGAGTGTTCTACAGGTTAATGGGAAATGAGGTTTTGTTTGCTTTCTTCCTTGGTGCTTCAAGTTATGCAGGAAGAAACTTCTAGAGCATATGCATACCTTTTAATTTACCCAAGCCATAAGTGAGAACACTTGGTACTTAGATGTTCGCCAACTCTTGAATGCTTACAACTGGTATTTCTATAATCTTAATAAGCAGGATAAAATTGTGATTTTAGTCCTTACATTTGAAAACACAAACTTTTTTTCTGGGAGCTGCTTTTAATGTATATTTCTTCCTGTTTCCAGGTCTTTGTTAATCAGTCTGTGATTTGGTTATTTGGCTTTGTAATTTTGTAGTACAAAACCCAACCTAGACTGATCTGTTTGTTCTCAAACAGATGTATGGGCTTTTTCCACAATATACAAACACATGTACAGAGAAGAGGGTTGCACTGAGGCTGAGTAATGTTCATAACAATTTCCACGTAGGATGTTGAAAGTTCCAGGGATTTACAAATGGTGTGCTTCGTCTTGTAGATGTTTTTGGCTCAGAGCAGCAGTGAGTGGAAGTGGCAGCTGTCTGACAGCTGTTGGGTGACCTAGGTGAAGTGAGTCAGTGCTATCAAACCAGTCCTGTACCAGTATCCTAATTACAGCTGATACTAATTGGCACCCCTTCTGGCAGTCTCAGTGGAGTTACTGAATCAAAACGATGCACCAGACTGGTCCCCTCATTTCATGGCTTTGGCAAGAGTTAGCTGAAAAACTTTTTTTTTGGCTCTCTCACAGGAACCATTTACTCTTGGTTGAGTAGACGGTGGCTTTCATTACTGACAAGGGATCATCACTTCCTGACATTCTGTCTATTCAAACGTAGAATTTGTAGGAGTAGCAATGGTGAAAGGATCAAGAGCAACTACTGTTATATGCATGTAAAAATACTGAAGTGGCATGAAAGCATAATCATAGTTTTCTATGAAATTACTTGTGATTGATGTCACAGCAACCTCTGTGACTACTCAGAGAAACGAGGTGAGAGGAAACATTTTCTCTCTTTATTTTATAGAAGTTATATTCATGTTTTACTTTTTTTTTCTGTGCGCATCCCTCTCAGCTGAGGGAAATAAAAGTGAAATATTTTCATGAAGCATTTATAAAATCACATTAACTGAAAACAGGAGAGCCAGAAATGGATTAGACTTTGAGTTCTTCTCTCTTTTTTGATTCTTTCATATAATTGAGAAGTATGGATCCAAGTGCTATCTGTCATAAATTCTGTACTCTGTGTCGTAGTATAATATAATTAAATACTGTGCTATGACCTGAGTTGAAGGGTCTTGAACCTGAGGTCATGTCTTACTTTTGAACTATTGCAGACAGTACAAGAAGTCTGAAAATCCTTGAGATTGTTTTACAGTGAAATCTATTAAGGCCCCAAGAACTTCTGTGGCAGGTGAAATAACTTAATTATTTTTGAAATTGACTTACATTGTGTGTGTGTGTGTACCCACTGTTCCTTTACATTCTTAGGGAATACTTCTTTCCTTGGAGAATGTCAAAATTGATGAAGAGAGACTGTGTATGTTGAATATTTTGAGAAGTTAGCAGTAGCTTGATAGCATCAGTTGGAAATTTGCTAAAACTTATTGTGCTCTTACAAAAACAAAAAGAAAAAAGCAAGCCAAATGGAAGCAAAAAATGTGACGAGCATTGTCTGATTTCATGTCTTCACACCATTGCCTTGTTGTCTTTTCTTGCTAAATACATTTAAGCTGGTGTTTAACCTTTCACATCTTATTTCTCTATTTGTAGGTTTGGGCTACAAGCTATTCATAGTGTTTTTAGGTGTCTGAAATAGTCTGAGCACGTAGAGTGGTATTCATCTACTGTGTTTAACATTTTTCTCTTACTGAAGAGACGAGCGGTTTTAAAACATCAGAACACTGGGGAAAAAAAAAAGCATAAAGAATTTCCCTATTCATGGGAAGAGCCAGTGACCTGTAAATGTAGGCCATGCTCTTTTTTAGAGTAGTGTGCACAGTTTTTGTTGTTTGTTTATTTGAGGTTGTTTTACAGCAATGTAAACAAAAATCTGAAGGTGAAGGAATTGAAACGTTTTCTCAAGAAGATCTTGCATAGCATACCATTGGTATTTGGACAGAGGCATGAAGAATAGTAGACAAGGGAAGAGTTTATTATGTTTTAATAAATGCTTCTGAGTGCATGGTGAAACATTTTTCCTTGAGTAAATGTCATACTCATCATCTAACACATACGTGTCCAACCTGCTAGTTCTATGTTTTTATTACCCTCTTTTTTATGTTTTAATAAAAAAGACTTTTTGTTACTTACACACATTAACTATATTACATATTTTATGTGCAATCCAAGATAACTACTCTTAACTCATTGTGATCCAGGCAAGCCTAAAGACTGGGACACAGATGATGTGATACATGAGTCCTTGTCAACATTACCATTCCATCATTGTCACCATTCTGTAAAATAAAAAAGGTTGACATCTGTATTTGTTTTCGTAAGGTAATAACTGATCACTCATAGCTACGTATTTGGTTTGATTAATTAAAATATCTTGAGATAACCGAGGTGCTTGAAGTTGTTTCTTCTGATTCAGAAATAAACAATTCAAAGAACTGAAGGTTTTAATCTAGTTATTATAATCTCATAAGATGCACCTGCTTTTATTAAAGATTTATATTCACCAAGACGCTTGACTCCACCACTGGTATAAAATTAGTCACGTAACACACAGGTTATATACAAAGGCTTTATTTTCTCACAGCTGAAAGGGTGACATCCAAATGTCTGTCTAATTCTTTTTCAATCTTTATTGGTGAACTCCAGAACACTTTCCATCTGAAGAATCTCTCTCCAAACAGTAAATTTCAACTTACATCACATATGCATGTTTATGTACCTTTTCCTAATCTCAAAGGCTTAACATAAACAGTTTCTTTAAAGAAATATAATGAAATTTCTAGCAAGATGCAAATATAATTCAAAATTGTTTTTTCAGAATGATTGTTAGCACCAGACAGTGCTGTTTCACAGCTGCCAACACTTACTGTTGAGGAACTGGACAGTTTTAATTAAAGGAAAATAGTTAACTCATTTTTTTTTCATATTTAATTTGTTTTCATCTCCCACATACAGAATTGTAAAGTTCATTCATTTACAGAAGCTCTAAATTTAGGAATACTGCTGGATTGGACAAAGTGTTGCAATTTCAAGAAAATTCCTTTGGTATTGAAGGGAAATGTAACCTCAGAGTTATCTCAAGTAACTATTGAGTTTAATTAAGCTAAACGTGTTAAATAGATCGTTGTACTTTTCAGGAATTCAGTTCTCATTTGGCTGAATAGTTGTATTTAATTACATGCTGGACAGTACTCAGTTCAGAAGTGTGTATGTGTGAACGTGTTATCCCTCATGAAATCTGTTCATTTGAGGTATTTCTCAGTTTTTGAGCTACGTTAAGTAGATTCATTCTATTTTAATGAAGATACCATTATATGCCTGCATGTTCTTCCACATGGTTGTGTTCATAGCATCTTACTTTTAATGGAGCATTTACTCTTTTTTTTTTTCCCCCTTGTAGCATTTCCTCACTAATTGGATGGGTACAAAAAATAGTTCTGATTCCCTCCTGTTCATGAGCTCTTCTAATATTGCAATCTCTGGAGTCAGCTAGACGGAAATAATACTTGTGTTTATGTTAAACTGACCTGAAAGATGGATTAGACTTAAGCTGATGTTGTTAAAAATATATTTCAGTTGTTTTGGGGGGAGGTTGTGGTTTTATTGTGTTTTTTTTTTTTTTTTTTTTTTTTTTAGTTTAGTTTTTTTTTTTTCCCCAAAATGTCTATAATGTTGACTCCTCAGAAAACATACAAGCATTGTCCTTCTGTAGTAAGGCATTGTGCTCTCCATCCACTCACCATTGCCCGTGTGACTTTAACAATGATGTGAGTTAACTTGAGTGTCTTGTAGCAATTTGAGTATGGGACTGAGGAGTACTTAGCCAGCCAATATCAGAACTCTAATGTGGAGGCAGTGATTTATTTTTAGGTGCCAAAATATACTGTTTTCTGTTTGTTTCTTTGATTGTTTGCAGGTACTGATTAAAAGACTAAAAATTTGTAGGTACAGCAGCACGTTGGTTAAACTTCTTAAATTTTTTTGAAATTTTAACAGTAAGTAAATAAGTGATTTGCTTGTAGGTCACCTTTATAGATAGACTAGAATCTAACGTACATGTTTAGATCCCAAGACAGAGCTGGACATCTCAGAGATGTTCTTTTCCCTTACCATGCCACTTTTGTTCTCCAGTAGAGGAATCTTAAGCAAGAAAGAACAATACAAAGCACAAAGAAAGCATATAAAACTCTATTCTTCCCACTGTTTAGCTGACTAAATCAAAGCAACTCTGCTACCTTTTATTTGCTTTTGATCCAGTGCATCTAATTTTGCCCAATTATTTTTGAATTGACAGCTACCATGAAAACAAGTGTTTGTCCCATGGCAAGGATTGAAGACTTTTTTTCCTGACAAAAGAGTATTAACCACAAGACTGGGCCATCATATTCCACGTTGTCTGCTTTTCCTTAGGTCCAAGAACCATTCATTTTTTTTCTGCGTTTTGGCATCCCATAACTAGGAGTCATGCCCAGAGTAAGGAATAATGTGGTGGTCAGAGAATTCCCATTGGATGTGAAAGATGACTCTGAGTTCTTCCATACTGAAAAATGAAATTTTATCAGGTTTCTGATTTGTTGTGAGCACTTTGGGTACTTTGAGATTAAGCAGGAAGGAAGTAAAGACAAGCTTAATAACCACCGATGGGTGAGTAGAATCAGTTTTGCATGCTGGCACATGAAAAGTACCTAAATTGTTACTTTGGGAATAACACTATTACTTCAGAGATAAGTAAGCATTACCAACTAATTCCTTCTGTATGAGGTGAAAACGCTGCACTGTTAAAAATGAAGGGTTTTATTTCTGGTTTTCTTACAGGAAACAGATTCAAGCTCTTCTAGGACAGTTTAGCCAGTCAGAGGCTTTGTTAATCTCATCTGGAGTTGAGCCTGGAACTCTAGATGGAGTTCTCTTGGATGCTGGATGTTCTTCTATGCAATTTGATACACCTGAAAGAGGTTTTTCCCTGCAGAAAGATGGACCTTTGGACATGAGGATGGATAGTGACAGGTAATTTTTAATAAAATATTTCCCCTTGGAACTCAACTGTGTGCTCAGTAACACTGTGTATCTCATTTCCTGTTAAAGAGAAGAATTCACATAATAAAATCATACCTAAATTTGCTCAAATATACTGTCAATATCTTGCTACAAAACTTTTAATTTTCAATAATTAGAATCCTGGCTATGTTCCTTTCTTTTTTAAAACAGGAGGAACGTTCCAGTGATATGTAATTAATCTAGTAATGTTTATCTTAACTACACCATTCGAATCTTACCTTTTTGGTGTGTGTGGTATGCAGCTGTAGGGACAAGTTTTACTGTAAGGCTTAGATTCTGATAATGTTATGGAGAGCAAAAGAAAATGCCAAGTATGGTTATGTTGACAGGACGCTCAGCCAGAGCTTTGAGATGAATTTCCAAGATCTATTTCTGTAGTGCATTCCACAAGGAAGATGTGGAGGCTTTTATAGAATCACAAAATTGTAGGGGTTCAAGGGGACTTCTGGAGATCGTTGAGTCCAACCACCCGCTAAGGCAAGTTCCCTAAGGTGGGTTACACAGGAAAGCATCCAGGGGGATTTTAATAGCTCCAGAGAAGGTGACCCCACAGCCCCCCTGGGCAGCCTTTTCCAACACTCTGCCACCCTCAAAGTCAGAAGTTCTTTCTCATGTTCAGATGGAACTTTGTGTTCCAGTTCTGGCCATTGCTACTTGTCCTGTCATTGGTCGCCACCAAGTAGAGCCTCGACCTTCCTCTTGTCTCCCACTCTTTAGATGTTTATAATCACTGGAAAGATCCCCTCTCAGTCTTCTCCAGGCTGAACAGTTCCAGGTCTCCCAGCCTTTCTAATAGATGCCAGGTCCCTAATAATCCTCCTGAAGTTCCCTGCCTTTCCTGAAATGGGGAGCCCAGGACTGGACACGGTACTCCCAGTATGACCTCACCAGGGCAGAGTAGAGAGGGAAGATAACCTTCTTGCTGACCATGCTACTTTATTTGTTTAAGAAGAAAACCAGATTTTATTAAAATATTAAATCAAAATATTTGTTAGGATTTCTGTTTCCTTTCATTGGGGAGTGAGTAGGAAAGACAATTTGTTTTTTCCTTTCTTTCATTCTTTAAAAGGGGAAGCTACTCTGCCCTTCCCAGTTTGGTCATTGTCTGATATCTAGTCTTGGTTTCAGCCAACTTGTTTATTGGCTGCATTGCAGCAAGGTCTGTACAGGCTGTATTGTTCCCAGGAAGCCTCCTGTATGGTTTCAACACAACCTGAGGCCTGTTTTCTCTGCTATTTCTGCCCTACCTCAGTCTGCTGGATCTGGAGGCTCACAATTCATTACCGCGTACCCTTTCCTTTTCTTGCAACACTTACTTTTCATGGAATGATCACTTGACCAAATCATGTTCCTCCCTCTTTTCTACAATGGCCACCTGACCCATTTTCTTTTCTGTAAAAGAAACCTTAAAATAAGTCTAAAAAAATATATATATCCTATTGGTGATATTCAACAGTTAAAATCCGACCGCAAGGTTGCTTTTAACGTACTAGAATAATGTTATGCTATTGCACTTTCCTTATCAGTCTTGCTGGTTTTATTTTGTATTGTTCAGGAGGCACATCAGCCTTATTTAATTGTTAAATTAACAATTACCAAGTGAATCACCTATACTTAAAATAATCAGTATTGGTGCTGAGTTAGGAGCATGAAATTACACTTACACAGCGGTTTTCATCTTCAAATGACCTAATATATATTCCTATAGTGTTGTGCTTTTTATGTGAAAATGACAGAGATCTGTGTTGCATAGATGGTGGCAATAAATGTATAATATATTACTACTAGGAGTATGAAAATCTGTCTCGTTTTGATGAATGTGTAGTCTTAAGAAATGTAATTTGGTCTTTCGTTGTTCACATAGAGCCTACGGGAAACCTCTGTTTCTAAGCAATTGTTCTACCACATTAACATTAAGACTTAACACAGCAAATTTCTTGGTGCTTCCTTTTAGTATTTTTGTGTAAAAATCCCATGTGATGCTCCTGGGATTCAGCCCTCTGATTTCATGAGTCTGAACTTCAGACTTGTGTTTGCATCATGAGGTTACACATGTGTAACAGTGTATAAGAACAAAGGCTACCTGTGGCATGACAAAAGCCTTCTGCTACAGTTGTTGCTATGATACACCTTGCTTCTGATATCTAAGTTTTGTAATCTTTTTTTTAAGATTCTGCAGGAGAGTAATGAATGCCTGAAAAATGTTCAGCATGCTAGTGTCTTTGTAAGAGGGAATTTATTGAGTAGTTTGCATGCTTTTTCACGTTAGTTAATCCTTAGATGATGAACAGTTAATGCTTTGAACTGTTTCAATAGTGAAGTGGCACAGATTAAAAATAAATACGTATGTATGACTTAAACCCTTTCAATTGTAATAATTCCTTTCATTTGTAATATTGGATCACTTGTATTCTCTCAAAAACAATATGTGGATATAAATTTTTATGCCTCTTAATGAAATGTGAAGTTGAATTGTTTTCACAAGCAATTGTTTTCATAGCAGGAGATGTGAAAGAAAAGATCCTTGAGATCAGTTCTGGAAAAAAAAATAAAAAAATAAAAAAAAATGTATATTTCAAGGTAACTAAAATGAACTTTTAAGGGGCAAGTTTATATTCTAAAGCTGTCAAAATAGGAACAGTTGCACAGCGTTTCCAATTTAGCATGATACTGAACTATATTTATCCTCGTCAACTCATTAGACATAGTTTATCATACTTGGAAGTTTCAGCTGTTTTAACTGATATTGTGGAGCAAACTCCACTCAAAGTAACAAGAAGTGCATTTTCATAGGTTTGCTGTCTCTTACTTGAAAACCTCAAAGGCACTTGTATGCACTGTGTGTGTTTGACTTTGTCTCAAAGCTATGAAGCTTCACCTCTTGTCAATGAATACTGACGTCAGTGAACTAATTGGCTCTTCTTGTGCGTAGGTACCCTGACATGCCCACTGCTGCTGATGTTGTGAATGCTTTAGATCAACAGGCACTTGCGTCCATCCTGAGAACATATGGGGAGGAGAAGCACGCCAAGAAAATCGCTTCAGCCATCGTTCAGGCACGCAGCATATATCCCATCACCAGAACTCAGCAGCTTGCAAGCATTGTTGCAGGTACCCTCATTAATTCTTCACAGTGGCTGAAAGAGGAAAAAATATTAATCCCCAAAGTCCCAGAGGGATCTATTTGTACTTGAAATCATGCAGGATCTGATCCTGCCTATTCTGCTCTGATGTCAGTTCTCTTTTTTCCCCTGTAAGTTCCCACTTGTTATACTGTATTTTGCCGATTAGTTTAATAATAGATTTTACATGAAGTGATTTATCATTTTGCCTACCAAGTTAAAACACAGAATGACAGCAGCCTAGGGAGTTTTTTATCCCAGCTATTGGTAAGCATTCAAATATCAGATACGTCATATGCATCTCATAGTTTTAACTTTCTACATTTTAATATTTTGATTTTGAAGGGAAGTTTCCAATTATGAATGAAATTAGATTTGTTCCCTCTGCTTAAAGAACAAGGAAGCAAAAAAAATAAAGTAATACGTAGCTTGCTTCATCTCGTGAATGCCAACTAGAGCAGCCTGAAGCACCTATTGAGACACTTCATCTTACCTGCTCTTAACTGTAAACAACATGAACAAAATGTAGTTAGGCAGCAGCTGTGCTCACATTTAAAACCTTCATGTTTGGATTCTTGAATCAAAGTTTTCAAGGAAAAATGAATGATAGAAATACTGTGCCTCAACATTCTAATATATACTGTTGGGTCTTTTTATTTAACCAAGAAGTGAAAATTACTGGGTCTCCAACAGCTATAAATTGTCGACAACCAAATTTAGAACTTTAAAATGGTTACCCAAATGTATCACTATTCGTTACTGAATTTTAAAAGCTCTGTCTGTATTCTGAAGACTTGAAAAAACAATGACAGCAAGAAGGATTAAGCACTGATTGAATGGCAAGTCTCAGAATATGATGATCAACAACACTGGATCTGACTGGAGGACTAGCTAGTGGTGTCCCCCAGCGATCTGTACTGGGGTTGCTCTTGTTCACCTTACTCATCAATGACCTTGGTGAAGGCACAGAGTGCAACCTCACTAAGTTTGCTGATGATAGCAAACCTGTAGCATCACCCTTACGAGGGAAGGCTGAGAGAGCTAGGCCTGTTCATCCCAGAGAAGTCTGAAGAGGGAATCTTCTTAATGTGTAAATAGGTTTTAAGGGAGTGTACCAAGGCAGGGACCAGTCTTTTTTTCTGTGGTGCCTGGCAACAGGACAAGAGGCAACAGGTGCAAACTAAAACACAGGAAATCTGCATGTGAGAAAAACTTCTTCACTGTGAGGGTGACAGAGCACTGGAACAAGCTGCCCAGAAAAGTTGTGGCGTCTCCTTCTGTGGAAATATTCAAAACCTGCCTGGATGTGTTCCTAGGCAATGTCCTCTAGGTGATTCTGCTTGAAGCAGTGGGATTGGGCTTGACTGATCCCAAGTGGTTCCATCCAACTTCAACCATTCTGTGTTTCTGCGATGCCTTTATGTTTAATGGATTGCACATGACTTGTCACCTAATGGTCACTTTCTGCCTTAGTGACAGGGTTTTTCTTCTTCTCATGCTAAACTCCAATATATTTGAAGAGCTGCTTAATATGTGAAATCAAGAAGGCAGTTTTTACTAAGCGTGCCAAGGAAAATTTTTCTGCCAGGCAGTAAATGTGTTTTGAACTTCTTGTGGAGTGTGTAAGTTAAAAGAGTTTTAGGACCACTACATTTATCTGTTTTTGGGTAGAAATTTTTGCAGTTTTAACTTGATTTCTCCAGTAAAGGAGGTCAGAGGTAAATCTTTACTAGTTTTAGAACTGAGTATGCATTAAGAAAATTTCTGCTAAGTTTAACAGCTCAATTGATGATCAGTTCTTCTGCAAAATGATATCCATGAAGTTATTACGGTAAACAGTAACAAAAGGACCAGAGATTACAGTGGTAGAATCCTCTTGTAGCCCAGCTTAGAAAACCTTGACTAGTTAAGGATTTAAAGCAGATTAAGCTCTATGACTTATTAGTTAAATGCCAAGTCCTTAAAAATAAGCAATTAAATAATTATAGTAATAAAATCTCATGTTTAAAATTTTCCAGATTCTATCAGAGCACAATTTTATCTCCAGAACAAGAACATTTTCTGCCTGATTAACAAGCCAGAATACAAGCAAAAAATGTAGTCAGGGAGACCGGTTATTTCTATGTATCTCTTTGTTGATTTGAATATATATAATTCATATATAGTCCCTTTTCTTTTTTCACATGATTATTTAGTATGACCTCAGATTTTCTAGAACTCGAAACTCTGTGTAAAGTTCTGGCTGCTTAGTGAATCCCAGTGAATTCGAGCTAGATTTATACTAGACTGAAACTGGAAAAGGCAAGTGCTAGTCTAGACTACCTAAGAAACAAAAATGAAAGAGTTAGAGGATATATTGCTGTTACTGATTGATTGGGAGATAAATTTGAAGGATATAACTGGAAAAAAAAGCCAGCACCCACCTCCACAACAGTGACATGACAATCAGACATTTCTAAAGTTTGTATCGACAGGAATTAGAATGCTAAGGTACAGCTTAAAAAAATTATAAACAGATCTGTATGTTGAGTTTGCCTACAACAGCTTGAGGCTAGCTCAGGTATCAACACATTTATTACAGTCTTTTGTTGCAGCTCCAGAAAACAAGTCCTCCTAACTCTTGGCATAGAGCCTGGAATTTGTCTTTCTACAGACTTTGCCATTGAATAAGATCCTACAAAAAAAAAAAAAAAAAAAAAAAAGACAAAGTACAAGCTTTTGATCCATTTAAATAAGGAGGTCTCTGAGTAATCTATGGGGTCTAGAGTTTACATAGGGAAAAAAAGAGGAATTTTTTTTTTTTATCACTGATGTGAACATCATCTCTTTCTCCAGCAGTTTGACTGTACTGCTTACAATTTTCATTGCAGATATCTGTGACAATGAGACAATGAACAGACATTCTTAGCTGAACATCTGTAAATAGATGTGTGGAAGTCAACTAAGAAACATTTCTGATGGCTGTTGCTGAAGCTCTTTGAGTTCTGTTTTGAAATTGTAGAATTAACTGGATAGGTGGGAAAACTGGTTAGAAATTGTGAAAATAAAATTAATTTTATTGTGTTTTTTCTATACAACTCTCAATTTTTGTTTCAAGTGGGTGAATATAATTTTTTTTATATTTTTGTTTGTTTTCACAATTGGTATTTTTTTGTAATGACACTTAAGTATGTGGTAATCCTTTGGACTTGACTTGAAAGGAGCTAATGATGAGGTATTAAAGAAACAACAGTTTAAAAAGCTTTATTAGGTAAAGCCAATCTCATTCAGACTGGTCCACATTTATAGACTTGGTCAGTATGGAGTTTGTAATATTGCCTGAATTTCAGAAGAGAGGGAATTAACATTGTACTGAGGGAGCCTAGACAAAAGGACATTGGTTGCGTCACAGAAACTTATTAAATGCAATTCCAATTCAACAGACGAATTCCTGCAAACAGGTGCACAATCTGAATTAATTTTTAAACTCTCCCACACTCATGCACTCTGGGGACTTTAATAGTTCTTATTGACAGGCACAGCACGCTGCTAATTTCATTCACAAGCTTAAGGATTTCAATACATTTTAACTTGTGAATCTGTTTCAATTTTAAAAGTGTTAGTAGCATCAGGGCATCCCAAAACTAAAAATGATAATTTTTCTCAGTGGGATTTCAAGCCAGTTGTCTAGCCAGAAGTGCGATGTTTTTATGAATGAACTTCATTTTGCAAGCTTCCCATACGGTTCTTTACGTATGTATTTTTGTACACTGTACAGCCTGTTACCAGGAAGGATTTTCTTTTAGTGTTGTGGTAATCGGAGGGGGCTGGGTGAGAGACTTTTGCAGAAAATACTGGTAGATTTTGTTGAACAATACCAGAGGGCTAAGAGTGAATAGAAAAAAAGGTGGCACATAGATTATATCTGCTGTGTTTGTTGAAAGAGATGAGGATCCATATGTGTGACAGAAACCACTACCACAAATTATATATATCAGCTGATAGCAATCTCTAAAGACAAACCAATAAGCCATTGCATTTTAAGATGTTATGGTTTTAATTAGGGTTTTGGTTGCATAAAACTACTCAGTGGCTATATTTTTTTTTACCAGTTTCCTGAATTGGATTCTGTGCCAGTGTCTATGTCCAGTGATGCTGTTGGACATGCAACGATGCAACATGTGATGTTTGCACATGCTCATCTGAGGCTTGTAATGTGTTAATGTATTTACAGAATATATTAGGGTCTTAATTTCTTTATTTCTCTTCCAAGTTTCTCGTAAATCTATGTTGCAAGGATTTGCTTTTCAAATTTCCTTCCTAATTTATAGATATTTTGAAACAAAGTTTATCATCATAGAAGATTATTGAGGGAAGATGTTCCACTCAGCCACATTGGACAATTATTTGACCAGAGATTAGCAGTTATTGACTTTTATGAAATAATTTTGAGCAGATCTGTATAGCATCCTGTTCATTCACAAAAGTCAAAGATATTTTGATGACACAGAGCCTAAAACTTTGAGTATTTCACTAAAATTCCAGTGAGATTGACTGTGGAAATTTAAGTAAAGAATCTCATTCTAGGCTTCCGATCAGTAAGCACTCAGTTTTGTACCAAAATTTCATCCTGTACTCTTGTGAGTTGACTTCATTTTTATCTGTAATACTTTTGGAAGCTGGAATATGCTTAGAATATCAGAAATAGATTATTCACAGAAAGCTAGCAGTATTTCTTAGAGAATATTTAGGCTGCTAAAATAGACTATTAAAATACAACAGTGAAAAATGCTGTGGGTCTACTTTTAGAGGTGAACACCAGCTATGGATAGTAACAGTCCAAAATTGAAAGTGTAAAACTGATGCTCTTGACGTCACAGCTGTAAATTTTTCAGCAAGTTGCAAGAGAAAGGAGTTTCTGGATAAAAGTGGTAGAATAGTACAAGTTAGGTAGAAGAAAAAATAGAGTGCATTCTAAGCCAACTAGCTTGTTAGTAGGAAATACTAACTTTTTCATTCAAGTTATGGCTGTTTTCAATATAGTGAACATAGGCTTGGTTTTGGAAGTGCAGAGAAAAGTGTGAGGTATGTTTTCCATTTTTTTAAAAGTAGGCTTGGAAGAGGGAAGAAATAGACTTGTTGCCTGATGTGATTTTCAAATCTATGACATAGTCAAGAACCCATGACTTTTGTAGTTGAATTCAAAAAGATACCGGAGTATCTGATGTGTCTGTTTTGAATTCTGTCGAAGAAAAATTTTACTCTGACTGAAACAGGTCTTATGGAGAATGCAAAACCATGTATGTTTAGTCATTTAGTGAATGCAATTGCAATATGTGTGTCCTGATGTATTTTTTCAATACATTATAGTCTGATTTTTGACCCTGGCATTTCTGAGCAAACTCCTTGTATTTGTAGCTATTAGTTGCCCGTTTGAAGAAAATAGTTTCTCCATTACATAGATTATCAATTACTTGGTTACTTGGTTATGAACTACAATTACTTCAAATCCATTACTTAATAATTTTGTAGTTTAGTACTGGAATGGAATTAAGGCTTTTTAATACATACGTGATGTATTTGTCTTATCTTTAATGGACCCTCTTCTTTGGAGAAGTAATTATTTCCGTTTGTGCTTCTATGACTTCTGCATTTACTTACATAATAGATCATAAGTTTACTCAGGTTTCACAGATCTTGTAGGCTCTTGTACTTTTTTTACTTTGATCCATCAAATCTCCAGTTCTCTGCTCTGTACTTTGATAATGAAGGTTCAAGCCTAAAATACATCAAATGAGGCTATATTAGAGTTTCCATCAAATTTTCAGTCTCTTTATAAAGAGATTTGAATAACTCATAAGATCTCTGGGGAAGGTCAAGAACAGAGTTTCTGGAGTTTACTGCCACCAGTGTCACCTAAGCTGGTGATTTTTCTTCTGAGTAACTCTTACTTTGGCATGTTCTGCTGTGTCAAAAATTGGCAAAGTTAGCTGCATTTTCTAAGTTTCTTAGGTCCTTTCATGAACATTTGAAGGAGCACTGGTTTAGCGAGCATGAATTTTTGTCTCCAAACAAGAATGTCTCTTTTAAGCTTTTAAGTAATTAATTGAAAAATACTTACCGTTAGGTGAGTTGAAATGAAAACATTGTTTTCATTATATCCCTGCGTGAAAATATATGAATTATAAGCTGGAAGGCAACAGTTAAAAATTAGTGTCCATCTTTTTTTTTTTTTTTTTTGACTTGCCTTAAAAGAAGGAAATGAGCTGTCACAAACTGTCACTACACTTTGGTGTAGTGTTGACTACACCAATGAGTTGGAAGATGTAGGATTTATCTAGCAATCTTCATTTGTTCCCTATTTTGGTTTCAGCTATTGTTTTGCATTTTAACTTGAAGCATTTGAGGAAGCAGTTCCAGTGGGTTGTAGGAAAACCTGCAAGCCAGCTCAGTGTAATAGGGTTTACTTTCAGGAAAGGGGATCTAAAGCAGAAGATAATTATGCATTTAAAAGAAGGAAGCTCACCCAGGGTTCTGTGGTAAGTACGCACTCCTTTAAAGTCATTGTGTATACATGGCTTAATGTCAGAATAGCAATGTGGAAATAACAAAATTGTGACATGTGCCTTTTCAAATGTATGACAGGTGCTTTTCCAGCATCAGCATTGTATGCACGAAAAGATCTGCTTCAGAGACCTACACACGTTGCTACCAAAACTTTCCAAGGTCTACGAATATTTGTGAATGATGAGCTTCATGAACTCCTTACAGGGCTGAAGACAGCTGAGAAGTTTCTAAAACCTGGAGGTCGTCTTGTAGCCCTCTCCTTTCATTCACTAGAAGATCGTATCATCAAACGTTTTCTTCATGGAATAGACATGACAGAAAAGTACAATCTTGGCTCAAGGCAGAAGATAAGACGGGCTCTGAAAAATTGCTCCAAGGAAGAAGATACACAAGAATTCCCCCATGGAAAATCCAGCTCAAAGTGGACTTTTATACAGAAAAAAGTTCTCACGCCCCAGGCCAAGGATATTCTAACAAACCCAAGAGCGAGGTCGGCCAAGCTAAGAGCTGCTATTAAACTCTGAAATAAAGATGAATCATCGTGTAATTGTATCATTTCCTACAGTTTCATTTTCTGGAGGACTAACTGGACAGGTAACATCAAACAGAAAAATCAAGTGGAAAAGGCTGTTAAAAAACATGTTTCCCATCATTGTACTTGTTTTTTATTAGGGTGTAAAGTAGAAGATCAAAAGGTGAAGTTATAAAATAAGTAAAATAAGTTGCATGAGTGGGTGTTGCTGATTATACAAAATGTTTATCTTTAAAAAGGACAAAAACTAAAGCTTTTATAAACCAGTTTTGATATATTTAAAATATTTCCTTTAGACTCAACTCGGAACTCTGACACTTCCAGTCTAAATTCAGTAGCTGATTGAGATGGACATGTTTTTATGGCTGGTGATGTCATACAACAAAGTCAACTGACTGTCCTAACCTAGTATATTTTTTTAAGCTAGCTGAAGAACTCACGATATAAAAAATTATTGATGTATAAACCTGTGTCTGTGGATTTGTTGAATTAACATCTGTACGACAGTAGCTTGATCTTGCATAAATTGATATCATAACCTTATGCCTAATCCAGGAATTTATGAATGATCTCTTACCTCTGTTAATAAGAAAATATTTACATACATGATAGCCTGGTTATTTAATGTTTATTGATTTTAAATAATGAATAGGTTTTGAGAAAAACGTACTTCAGAAGGCCTCTGTATTGCATTTGGACATTATAAGCAGAGAGCAAACAGCAGGAAGATTTGTACTAGATAATTTGAAGTTATTCCTGTAGTCCTAAATTCTGCGTGTAGGTCAAGTAAAAGTTTGATGTGTTGATGAAATTATTACTAACCAGCCTATTCTGACTCCTCCGAAGTATTCTCCTTTGCAGATGATGTTTTAATAAGAGTTATTGTAGGTAAGCAGTGAGTTCTATTTTATAAGTGAACTGCTAAAGCCAGTTTCCTACTTGGATAGCATATACTAACTAGTAAATTGGTAATATATTTTTGATTAAGATAAAATGAATTGGATTTAGCTATAGATTTGTACTGTATTGTAAAAGTTCATTGCTGTTGCTGTTTTTGCGTGTTAATAATGATTACATAATAACATGTTTCAACTTATTTGACCTCTGACTCATCTTTTAAGGAAAAAAAAGTCCTTATTTGAATATTTGAATAATAAAATCTATAGCAGGATATCATTTGCAGAGAAGAGACTGGAGACTAGCAGAGAGAATAAGAAAATGCAGTATTTGACTTTGAGCTAAATAATTACTTCACTAGCTTTCGGAAGAACACTGGATCATTCCAGATTTGACTTTCATCAAGCATCCTTTTCACACTGCTTACTTCTCTGGAATTTTTTAGGATTATATTGATACAAACAAATAGAAATTTAGATTAACCACCTATAACGTTCATTAAATACTTGAATATTGTTTAATTCTTTGATAAAGCTTGGTCATGATAACATAGATTAGTAATCTAAAACACCAGGTGAATGATGATGGGCACTTCTGAAATTTCAATATTTTCACTACTTTCGTTATATGTATTATTAAATATTAAATACAACATTCCACTACAAATATTATTTGCTGTTGACATCTTAGAGACAACAGATGTTTGAATGAAAAAATGTCTATTTAAGGTAACATTAAATATAAATGGTGAAATTATTTTTAGTTTAGGTTCCATATTGAAATGTACTCCAATTGTAGGTTGGAAAAATTGCATTTCTGCTATAGGCTTAGAACAGTTACAATGCACTGCTATGTGCTGTTCAGGAACGTGCTTCAGGGCAAGACCTGCCAGTTGTGTGCACATGGATCCTAGAAACTATATGAAGACATTAAAACTTTATCTTTGGTGAAGGTTGCAATTCCTTTTAGGTTGGAGTTGCACAATCATGGAAATGCATCAGTTACTGAGCTCTTGTCTGTAGAGGATTGGTTTCATTATTCTCAGTGTCTCTTCAACAACCCAAGGTGAAGCCTTACTGGACCTGGTGCTCACCAGTGCAGAGGAGAGCATTAGAGAGGTTAAGATGGGAGGCATCCTGAGCCAGAGAAGGACCATTAAGATGATCAGGGGCCTGGAGCACTATGGCTGGCTGCTATGAGGAAAGGTTGAGGGAACTGGGCTTGTTTAGCCTGGAGAAAAGAAGGCTCTGGGGAGACCTCATTGTGGCCTTCCAATACTTGAAGTGAGTGTACAGATGGAGGGGTAACAGCTGTTTACAAGGGTGGATAGTGATAGGACAAGAGGGAATAGTTTGAAACTGAGACAGGGGAGGTTTAGGTTGGATATTAGGAGGAAGTTTTTCACTCAGAGGGTGGTGAGGTACTGCAGGGGTTGAAAGTAGATGATCATTGTGGTCCTTTTCAACCCACGCCATTCTATGATTCTGTGATTCTTCACTTTCAGCCTTGAACTTTCAATAAGAAAAGTCCTTGAATTTTAATTTCTGTGTGCCAGAAAATAGAACTTTCTTTTTTCCCTCTGAAAAACTTCTGGTTATTCTTAGTTAAAGTATTCTGATATTTTTAAACCTTGCTTCTGTTTAGTTGGTGAAGTTATATTACCTGAAGGATATTAAGTTTTTATTTTTTTTTCCAGGATACTTGCACGCATAGCATATGTTGAACTTTCCTAACGTATGTGGTTCATGTCGTGGAATTAAATTTTACTGTTGTTGTTGTTTTAACACAGTCAAACACAGTATTTGTGAGTGTGATGACATCTGTTGGAAAATCAGTCTTAATGAAAATTAAATCCTGCTGATACAAATTTTAGATCATTTCTGAAAAAAAAAAAAAAAAATTGCCAGTAAAGTTGAGTTGATATTCAGTTTAAAATGGCCAAATGCAAGACCATATATGAAAAACAAGGAAGCAAAAACTGTAGCCTGTGTTGACAAAGAAGGTGGCAGTATCCCATGGTACTGTATGTAGTGGGCAGAGCAAAAATGGCTGATATGTTCAATACTTGTAGACAGCAAATTTTATCAAGCAATATCAAATAGAATCTATGAAGGTACTGGTAGTAGAAAGATGGTGGTGTTGCCAAGGAATGGGTACGTGCAGAACATGTTGCCAGAATATATCTGTTCTTGTTAGTACTTCAGAAGAATTTGGGGAAAAAATTTAAAAGATCAAAAATCTGCTATCAGGATTATTCTTATGCATTGTAAATGTACTTTATTTTGAAAAGTATTTTAAAAATCTGACTCAATTATTTAATCCAGTGGAATTCAAAGAGTTGATAATCAAGAAGGTAAGATTTTCATTGTTTCAGAATGTGAACGGTTAATATATTTTTCAAGTAATATAAAGAATTAATATCTTTTTTTTTTTGTGTTACAATTGAGTAGTTTCTCAGTATTTTTATAGTCACGTCTACTGAGATTGGTACTTGACTGGGAAAAACGTGTGTCAGAAATGTGAGCTTTGGTATAGATGTGTTGTGGTATTTGGCAGACAGACGATTGGAAGAGAGGGGTCTTACTATACTGTGAATGGAAAATATAGTTATTTCTGTACACTCTAACAAATGGCCATCCTCTAATAGCAAGTGTTGTATAAGGCTTTGCATGCTGCTTTCTGGACTAACATTTCTATTATTATTACTGGTTCACGTAGTAATTTGCTGTAATGCTGCTGTTTATATTGGAAAAGACATGGTATTATTTAGAAAGTTTATACTCTAAGGAGTGTCACAGCACCATGAGGAAGGAAGTGTGAGGATGTTTGCCCTGAGGTAAGGAGACACGTGGAGGTGAGCTGGTTGTGACAAGCAGTCCTAGATGCAGATTGTTGGTGATTTAATTTGATTAATTAATCTCAGTTTTGACTCATTATTTGGAGTATCAGTGTACAAAAGCACTTGTGACAAATGAGAAGAACTTGAAGAACCAGAGAAGTAACAAAACCCATAAGCCAGTTTGTCGTGGTCCTGCCTAATGTCTTTAGCACAAGTATTAAAGAGTTCAGACCTGCTTCTCTCATGTCCCCAAAATCTCTCCAGTAAGGGCTGTTTTCACAGGATCACAAATTCTGTTTGATGGACGGTGGGTCTTTATAGCCACACATGTATTTTTTTGATGTGGAAGTTGTTTAATAGCAATTAGTATGCTATTACAAGTCTTTCAGAATTAAAGCAAGTATGGACACCTTTTTACACCTGACATTTAGTACAATTAAAGCAGGATTTTGGGGGATTAATTAAAACTGCAGTGTTGTAATAAACATTGCAAAAAAATTGAGTGAAAGTAGAATGGCATCTGCCCTTCCTCTCCTCACAGACCTTGCGGAAGATACAAGAAAAAAAAAGCATTTAATCAAATTGTAAGAAGGAAGCTGTGAAATCGAACACCTTAGTGGAAAAAAAAAAAAAACACACTTTATGGCAATGTTAAGTAAGTTAACTTGACATTTTTAATAAAATTTCACACACATGTATGCAATATTTTATCACTTTTTTCATTCACTTTTTCCTGTTTTAGGATAAGCAGCAGTGGTGAGATAGCTCCATGTCTCTACACGGAGGCGTGATTTCTAATGCACAATCAACAGTAATGGGGGAAGACACGTGCTTTTAAATCCAGCTCTGTATATTCTTACCTTTGTGTCCTTTGTGGTTAGAACTGTGTCTGTGAATGGAATGTACGCTAGTCTCGAGATTAATGAGAGGAAAAGGCTTTTCTTCAGAACACTCAGTAACCGCCAATCTGACTTTATTAAACATAGCAAACTACCTAAAAAAGTATTAAGTGCAGATGACAAACTGTGCTTTCCGATACCTTTCACATCACCAAAACAGAAACACTGGAATACTTGTTCGTGGAAGTGTAAGCTAAAAAAAAAAACACACAAAACAAACAGCACATGATTGGTTGGTGACATTTCTTACTATTCTCATGTTTTTAACAAATAAAATATTTTCATTATCTCTTATTCTTTAGGAAAATCACATCTTTGCTAGTGTTTTTAAAGCCTAGTTTGATTGCCTACAGCGTTCAGACAAAATCTAGAGATATTATTAAATTTACAATGTTTGTGAACTTCAATTTAACAGTTTGTTTATAGCTGTCTCTTTAAAGAGTAAAACTGGAGATACAGCTCCCTCTGTCTGCCCTGGGAATACCTATGCTTTGTTCTTTTTTGTAGTGCACCTACAAATGATCAGAGTAACAGCGCATTCAACATGGGGATACAAGGCAAAAAGATGTGGAGAAGTGTTGTTTCTTTTACAGGTCAGTAGTTGTTTCCAGTTACACTAACTGCAGTTTTCAGAGAACAAAGGCTGTGAAGGGGCGAATTCAAACAAACTTATTCTCAAATTATTCTCAAATATACACTATTATGAGAGCAAAATGTATATATGAATAAAAATTATTGATATTCATTAGCTCCCATACAATTTCTACAGAAATTGGCAGCAGAGGCGAATGTACTTCGGTTTTGTTGACATGAACTAAAAAAGATTTCTACGCTGGTGGAAAAATCTGCGTAAAATGTAAAAGCTTAGGAGATAGGATAGATACTGAAATGAAAATAAATTATGGTATATAAATCACATCTTAGAATTCATGTATGACATAACTGAGTGAATACTTAACTTCCACTGCTATTTGTTTACATGTCACGTCAGCTTGAGTGTGTGGATGCGAGTCTGGCAAAGGAAATGTAATTTGCTTTTCGGGTTTAGCTGGTTTGTGGTTCGTATTTGCATTTAACATACAGTAGAGCTCAGGGAAAATCACTACTATGTTTATGATGATATTAGAATCTTATATTAGCTGTGACTATATTAAGAATGCTAGCAAAGTTATATCACAAGTCGATAACTATAAAAATAACTGCACGAAACCAAATAATCTTGAAGCATGGTGCTATAACTTGTGTGCCAAAGTGTGTGAAATACGTAAGAATAACTTGGCCACCAACAACATAGGCTAGAAAAGCTTATTTTATTTCAAACTATTTATTATGCTCATTTCTACATGTCCTTCTTGTAACTTATTTTTCTCCTTTTAATCAAAATTAATTTGATGCTTAACAAAATCTCTCATAGACTTTACAAAGAACCGAAATGGTACCTATTGACAGCCCTGGCTGGTAAGTATTTGAAAATGAGGATGTTGTAAGAACTGTTTCATACAGTACAAAATATATATTCTCAAGACTAATGACACAGGCATACCTGTTAATACACGCACAGTCTGAGAGCCTAATCTTGCTCTACTTATGAGAATAGTTTTATTAAAATTAATATGTAATTTCTAAATGTCCCATTTCTTGAAGTCGTAATAGAGATGTGAGCTGAGATGTCGGGGGTAGGCAATGAGATGAGGTTGTGTAGGTAAGTCCAACACTCTAGTAGGTGAGCTTCTATTGGAAGCTGAATAGGCTTGGTGCTCTACCAAACAGAGTCTGCTGAGTATGGGGCAGTCCACACTAACTGGATTAATGCAGTGCTGCCTAAGTAGTTACAATAATGATGAATTAACAAACTTCTTGATGCAGAGGCAGATCCACTGGTGTATCTTAGATTTCATTTCATAAGGGCTTAGTAACAGTGACAGTGGGTTTCGGGTATGAAAAAAGGATTTTAAAAGATTGGAATTGAAGGTAGTTTTTAGGTCACTCCAAAAGTAATGCCTCCTACTTACTTCCATGGAAACTGCAACAGATACAAAGAGCACTACAACATTTTATAGAACAAATCTACAAATCGGTTACAAAATGCTGTTTTACAACACATTCAACACCATGAGCTATGCTTTTTCACCTGATGAAAAAGATGATGAAGAAGATGAACAAGAGCTTGCATACCATGATCCTACAATCTTCACCAGCAGAAGTCCCCCATTGTTGCTTTTGCTGCTGCTGAAATGCACCACCCACCTCCTTTCTGTGCTCACATCCACTGTTTGATCTCCACAAATGTTCAGCAAGTATCAATGAACGTCAATTTTTTCCACATGGGTAAGTTCAGTGACACCCTTTTACTTCATCTGCACTTCCATGTCAGATGCCATTTTGTCAGACTGCTCCTCTGCTGCTGTCTGTCACATAGCAACAAAATGTAGTGAAATACTGGTGGGAAAGTTCATCCTCTACTGCCATAACAAGATCTGCCTCTGACATCATGGGCTAACATTGTAACATAGGAGGCATTACTTTCAGAGCATTACTGGGGCTGGAGCAGCTCTGCTATGAGGAAAGGTTGAGGGAACTGGGCTTATTTAGCTTGGAGAAGAGAAGGCTGTGAGGAGGCCTCATTGTGGCCTTCCAGTGCTTGAAGGGAGCGTATAGACAGGAGGGGGGGGAACGGCTGTTTGTGAGGGTGGATGGTGATAGGACAAGAGGGAATGGTTTGAAACTGAGACAGGGGAGGTTTAGGTTGGATATTAGGAGGAAGTTTTTCACTCAGAGGATGGTGAGGCACTGGAACAGGTTGCCCAAGGAGGCTGTGGATGCCCCATCCCTGGAGGCATTCAAGGCCAGGCTGGATGTGGCTCTGGGCAGCCTGGGCTGCTGGTTGACGACCTGCCACATAGCAGGGGGTTGAAAGCAGATGATCACTGTGGTCCTTTCCAACCCAGGCCATTCTATGATTCTATCATTCTATGATCTTAAAGCCCTCGTTTGACTATTTGAGTTTACCTTGATATCTGTTGCTGTCATTAGATGAAAAACATGCACTCGTCCTCTTAGTTTGAGTTGAAGAATGAGATGTCCGGCACACATCACTGTCAAAGAAAAGATCAGTTATTTCAGTCCTTTCCCATTTGTGAGAAAGCTGCCACGTGATCTTTGCTTTTCAGGCCACAGTAAACTCTAGTAACGCAGGACTAGTTGATAGATCTAAATCTGCAGATATAGAAGTGGAACAAAACTTACATAAGTATTTGGAAACAGTATACTGTGAATTGTCTGTTTCCTTAAATTAGAAATAGGTACATAAACTTTTTTTCTCAACACCAAGTACAGTTTTAAAGATGTGTTGCCGTCATAGATTTAAAAGTTAAACTTTCAGGACCCTCTAAGACAATCCTGAGCGCTGAAGCAATAGGACATTTGAATACAACTGCGTCCGACTTGACTAAATCTGCAAGGATTGTTCAGTGATGTGGAAACCGAGGAATACCTCCAGCAGTGCGCAGTGCAATTGGTTGTTGTGTAATCTAAAGTTGCCTTGGGTGTGATGAAGATTGAGGGTTATTGGTGGGGAATCATTTTATCGTTCTCAGAATTCTGCACGTGGCTGGTTTGGGGCAGGTTACATTTGAGGGGTGGTGTTATATCATCTACAGTGGGGAGAATTGTATAAGTTCAAAGATAGATCTTCAGGAATATCACTTTCACCGATTAAGTTCTACATAGAATTTAAATTGCCTGAGTCATGTTTCCATTTTTTCCTCAAATTGTGCTACACAGGTGGGCAGTTAGCGACTCTGACCCAGTGTTAAATTCAGCAGCCTGAAAAGTTCTAAGGCTTTAAAGTATCACTGTGAGAAAACTTGAGAAGCATCAGAATGTGTGGCTCGTACCCAGTTTGCTTGTGGAGGCTGCCTTTAATAATTATTATCTCCATTAGCATTCAGCACAGCTACTACTGCTTTTCTGAAGCCCAGTGGGGGAAATGGGTAAAAAAGACTTGTGGTTCACTAGTTGCCTTTCCAGTGCAGGTTGTACCAGCATTTTGTGCAAGAGCATAAAAATGTCATTTTGCTTTGTTTCAGCAAAAAGCTTAGATAACGTATGCAGGTGTGAAGAGCTGTTATATGCCTGAATGTTGCATGAAAGGCCAGGACTTTGCATCAAGAGAATTGGCCCCTTGCTGTCATTTTGCTTTGAATAAAGAATTACCTATAATGCAGACTGTAATCACTTAATATGTCTTTAATAACTAATTTAATTAAACCTGTGGGGATAGCATATTAATCCTGGAAATAAAAGCAGGTCAGTTAAACGAGAGCTGTTAATGTTGAACAGAACAAACCCAGAACTTGTTGGACAAAATTTATTGGCTTTATAGTGTGTTACGATGACTGTTGCATTTGGGACAAAGCAACTGTGTCTGTTACGCTATCCTTTTCTTGACTCTGTACCAGCTTGGCTTTTCATCTGATGTTCTCCTTAGCACCATTTCAGCTGACTTACAACCATGTTAAAGTATCATTAAGTTCTAGCTCATCTTCCGCCTTTAATTGCTTTCTTGCCAGTGTATGTGATTATCAACTCTTTAACAATTTTTTTACATTATCCATCTCTTCAGAATTATTTAAAATAGTTGGTGATGAGCAGCAGTGGAACACGCAAGCAATATTGAATTTATTTATTTATTTTTTTAAAGTTGACGTGTACAATTTTGGCAAATAGTGTAGTAGGCTTTTTCATCTGGGGAAATAAAGACTGTTAGAATCCAGAACTCTTTAATGGAGACTGGCAAAATAACCAATCTCCAGCAGCATGCCAGCAACTACTTGTCACTTCTGAGTTTAATCTACAAGAGGATTCATCATCTGTGGCAGATGTCTGTAAATACACAAATCTATTGATCCAGTACTCATTTTCTGCAGAAATGTAGCTGGCAAGGATGTTTACATCTCCATGCTGAATGTAAAGCACGTTACCTTATCTATTCAGAGAGGAAAAATCAAAAAGAAATGTAAGGGGTTTGTGTGTGTGTGTGCACATGTTGTTGCATAGCAGAGGTTAATAGGCTGGGAATGTATGATTTCTTTATTACCCTTGATTCTTTTCTATCATCTACACTCATCAATAAATAAATAAGTTAATTAAAAAGCTGCTTCCAAGGGACAGAATACAAATCCCTAAGATGTATCAACACTTCTGACAAGGATTTAGCCTCTGGCTTAAAAGATGCATGGGGTTATGGATGGTTGAAAGCTTCAATCGCTTTTACTTTGAGAACGAGCCGAACAAACAGCAGTAGTTAATGAATGGTGCAGCGTCCCACCAGAAGCTGTTTGGCCAGAACAGGTGAGATGAAAATCCTGGCTACAGAAATGCCCCAAATTTCATCGGCCTGTTTAATAATAACCATAATATTTTTGAAATGTTCCAAATAATTAGGATATATATAAAAAATATTCATCATCTAATTAAATGCACATAGGAAATTCTTTCTGATGTTCAACTAGGAGCTTCTGAAGTGTGAATATGTGTACCCGCATGCAGAAATGAGTATATTACTTAATGTTTTTCATACATAATTAAAAATATTTTACTTACCATTCACAGTTCTGTTTTTATGACCTCTCTTTTCTGTGTTGCAAGCTCCCTGTGACTGCCTTGCTCACCCAAAGGTTCTTATCATTTCTTCTTCTCATTTGCCACCACAAATATCCTTTGCTGATGCTGCTGTTGGGGGAGCTGCTGTTCTGAAACACAGAAAAGTATTCTGTGACCTGTGTATTCTCCCTGACCTGTGTAAAGTTGGTGTGCAAACAGGTATACTTGTGCTCAAATGCTCCTTTTAGGAGGCTGCTGAGGAATGTCCTCTGTTTTGGGGAAGTAGGTGGTCAGAGAATCTGAATGAGCAAATGGTGAATTGTGTATGATGTTCAGAAACAACTGGTACTTGCAGATTTCCAGCTCCAGCGGAAGCAGAGGGCACAAAACTGTCCTGCAAGGCAAGGCCAAGAGAGCAGGCAAGAAGAGGCACCAGCCTCCTTCTGTGTCCTCACCTGATTCTGCTCTTTTGCTTATAATCCGTGAGGCAAGCTGGTGGGTATTTTGTTTGCTGTTGCTCATTTATCAGAACGGGAGCAGATAGAAGGAAGGCTCTTTTGCAGTTGACATAGATTTTTCAAAGGGACTGGTGAGCAAGTACTAACTTTTCTCTCTCTTAACAGATTATAAATGAAGTTAAATGTCTTCCTGACATCTCTAGGTGCACTTTTATTATATCCAGTGCTGTTTACTGCCAGAGGGGCAGATTTGTAGGCGCTCGTGTTCAAGTGCCGCCCAACGCTGTGGGCTGGTTTAATGAAATTAAATCTCTCGCCTCTGTGTGGCTGGCTGCTGCGATTCTTACTAAACACAAAAATGCATTTTGTGAACAATACATTAGGAAAGGAAATAATATCAATTTCTTATTAAGCTTTGCTTACCAAAGAATTGAAAAGGTTTGAAAGCTTGAACTTATTTAAAATCTGTTTGGAATGTTTTTGTTGGGTGTTTGATTGCTCAGGATGTTTAAGCCTATGCAATAAATGAATATTAGCTAATGTGAACAGCCATGGAGAGAAGCTGCTACTTTTTTTGCACAAGAGTTAATACGTACTCATTGATAAGAGTGTAATTTTGCCTACTTCATTTCTTAAAAGAAATCAAAGAAGAAAAATGAAGCTGTAATAGCTACAAAAGACAAAGAGTGGGTGATTGGTTCCTATTATTTTCCTTTTTAATATGAACATCAGCCCTACGGATTCATGATTCAGTTTAATAATTTCTTTCCATTTAATCTAAGTGACTGTTTAGGGAAAGATTTATTTCCTTGAAGATTAGTTCATGAGTGGGTTTAATACGTTCTTGCAAAAATATACTTTTGCTTTCTCTTACAATCATGGAAGAGAACAAAACACGTTTCATTAATTACATCTTTCTTTCTTTAAGCTTAGGCTTCAAAATAACAAGTCTGTTTCCCTTAAAGCTCCAGGTATCTTCATTTAAATGAATTAAGTGTATGTAAAAATAGAGTTACAGTTTCTGTGTCTTGTATAAACATGACCCATTAATAACAACCCACCTGCCACAGGTTTTGCTAGTACATTATAATTAAGTTCATCCTCTTATCAGAGGGGAAATGCAGTTCTTGCTTCAAGGAAATACCTACTGAAAGGCAAACCATCCCTCAAAGTGGTGCAGATTATTCTGGAATTAGCAGAAAAGCTACACACCTCATCTGTGCTGCACTATCAACAGGTTACTTGACATTTCAAAAGACCTGACATGGAAATATGGTACTGCAGTGTCATGAAGTTGCTGTTAAGTTGTGTATGAGTTAATATGAAAGCAAGTTTAGTGCTAACCAGACTGCTGTGGCGAGAGCATGCCACATGGGCAGAGTCTCTGGGCTTGGTTCTCAGGTCAGATCCTGCCTCCTTGCTGGCTCACAGCAAGTCAGTCAAACTGGGATGTTCTAGTGTGGAGCTTAGGAAATTAGGCACTTAAGTTTTGCATGGCTTTGCAGAAATACTGAACGCCAGATCTTGAACAAAAATGAAATAGCAAACGCAGTACTTTTAAATTCCCTTTCCTTCCAGTGTTGGTTTAGGGAGGAAGAGGTGGTTTATGCTGTGCTTCATCTTTTTAATTAAATGATAGCCATAGTCTTTAGTCAATTCTGACCAGGAAAAAGTAGATCATGTAGATCATAAATATGTTTAGATTTATGTATTTGTAAATACATAAACTCATCTGAATGGCATGCATATAGAGAAATGACATAAAGCTTTATGAGCATAGCTGAAATACAGTTTCTGCTGCAAAGTTGTCATTGCACAGTCTCAAAATCATAGCTCTAGCTTGGTCTTTATTAGCCTGCTACTTGGTCTATAAAATAAAACATTCACCACATTTCCAATACAATTCTGGTTTATGTGAGTGTTAAATGCCTTCTGTTGGGTGAAGTATCAATTAAGCAATGAATTACAAGCTCATGTAATTTGTTTGAAATGGTGCTAATTACCACTGTAAGGTCTTTATTGATGTTGAGATCTTTAGATGTAAACTGAAAGGGTAAACACCTCATGTTACAAAGATCAGCTTTCACATGGTAGTGTCTTTCAGCTGCTGCTTACCAGGAGCTGAAGTATTTCTTCTCAACTTATGTCTTTCCCCTATCCAAATCCTATCCCCCTCTGCTCCTCAGGTTACTGAAATAATGTAGAGCTTATTGGAAACTACCTTGCTCCTAGCAAGAATGCTACACCTTGTCAAAATGATGCGTGTTGGAAAACAAAGTATTTTCACTCAAATTGTTGAGGGAAATAAAATAGATTGTGTGTTGCAAAGCAAGCAAGTCTTTTTTCGCGTATTAAGTAGCAGAAAAGAAAATTCTGTCGTTCTTTATCCCAAATGAAAATATAGGAAAAAAATTGAACTTTTAAAAATATTTTTTTTAATTTGGAGGCTGAGGCAATCTTTCAATTTGCAGAGGTATTAATGACAATACAAAAAGCACTGCAATGGTAAACTGTCCTGTGGCTACAGATTTCCTCGCACTGAATGTTGTAGAGTTCTGGATGAGTTTTGTACTCGTTTGCCTCAGCACTAAGTTCATATAGCTATGCTGTTTTAACGGCCTTGTGTAGAGGCTAAGATGTAGGTATGCATATGCATATGTTTTCTGTCTGTACATACACACAAGGAAATCATGCTCCGTTAATCAGCGTAACCATCCTTATGCTCTTTGGGAAAATAAAGTCTTCATCTTCAGCAGGAAGAGGCCAGGCTGATGAGTGCTAATCTGCTCATTCATCAGGGTGCCTGCATATAAACACAGCCATCTTATCCCTTACATCATATATTTTCCGAATGTATTTTCTTGTTCCCTACCTCATCAAAATCTGATCTTTGCATCCCACAGCCTTAGGCTCCTAGCTGTACAATGCTCCCCGCTGTAATAAGCACCACCTGCAAGAAAGGCACAGAGCATACCTGAAAAAGTGGAAAGGTGAGGTTTAATGGCAGAAGAGCTACTTCTGTAGGTTCAGACACCAACTTGTAAACTTTCAAATGTGAAAAGTGATAATGATTTGTACTTACCAGTCTGTTTATTAGAATGCTGTCTTGCAACTGTCTGCAGCTGATTGCCAAGTTGTTTGACTAATGAACAACCACTGCAAAGAACAGTGATATTGAACTATAAATATTTGAATCGTGGAAAGAGCAAGAGGGAGAGAAATTCTGCGTGATATAAAGGAGGGGGAATTGAATAAATGAATCAAATAAATAAAAGCAAACTTAATGGGAAACTATAGTGTATTTTCCAAAGTGTGTTTGGGGGTGGCTTTGCCAGGATTTTAAAAACTAAATTGGAAGAAATAACAACTTTCATGTAAAAGATTACTCTGTAGTGTCGGGGGAATGAATTGAATGAAGTCCATTTCTCATTTTAGGCTACTTGATTGTGTGGGAGCCACTCGATTAAGCTTTTTGTCTGATATATGTGAAATTGGAAAGAGATGGTAAATGTTGGTAGAATCACATGCTTTTCCCCTTCTCTCTCCTGTCCTCTGGCATCTATGGTATCCTGTTTTCTTATTTAGAATGCCAGTATTTCCCTTCTATGTCAAATTTAGAACTGCTGTGATGTCAGTACTGTGTACTGTTGCTGTGTTGCGTGAATGCTGTATGAACGGGAATGCATGGCAGCAGGTGAACTTTTGCAGCTAAAATGACAACTGAAATGGAAAATGAAGTTCCTAAGCTCTGTTTACTTTGTCGGTGACCCTTAAAATACATTTATCTTATCTCTTGGAAGACATTTTAGTTTATATGCTACACAAATAGAACTATATTAAGTACAGCAAGAGTAACAAAGGCGGGCTTAGTTGTTTTCGAATTGTCTTCTGCAATGTATGTAACTCATATTTACATGTGAGTGATGCTGTGCGCAGACCTTCTGTGCTGCAGTACATCACTGAAGAAAAGTCCCATGTTCTCCTCTCAAGAGCCCCCGCTCTTTTTGGACCTGCAGAGAACTGTTTGTCCACAGCGCTGCTGCTGAGGAGTGTGTTGAGTCACGCATCAAAAATGCAGGCTGTCCTCTCTCGGCTGAGTAGGCTCATATCAATTTTTCTTTCCTCCTGTATTACCTAATGATACACCAACTCTTTTCACAAAGCGTGCGTGACTCAAGGCTTCGCCGTACTGCTGCCCCTGAACTATTCTTTTCTTTCTGAATCACAGCTCGGAGGCTTGGAAAGGATTTATTAGTGGAGACACTTGTAAAGATCAAATTCTGAGGTACTTGTAATATGAGGTTCAGTTCTTAAAATGGCAGTTTTGTTTAAACAACTCTGTTATTAATGCACTGAAAATTTCATCTGGAAAGCTCTAGGGGTTTGGGTTTAAAAATGCCAAAGTGCAGAGTTTCTCTTGAGTCGCTTGGAACCACAAGATATATTTGAGAAGTGCATGGGATCCTTTCTCAATTTTTACGAGTCCAGAAGCACTATGTAATCAGCCTTCTAATCCTGACTTCTCAGCATTTCTAATTAGAAACGATGTGTTGAAGCAAAGTAAAGGAACAACTTGATTTCCAAAAATGGTTTTGATTTACAGACATTGAAAAAAATAGTGGAAATTAAATGCCCTGAGAATCCCTGCATGGTATTACCTCCATTTTTAGGTGCTTCAGTAACAGACTCTTCTGGCGTTTTGTTACCTTTTGTTTCTGTTCTATCAGTTAGTAAATTTAGAAGGTGATTTTACCGTGAATCACTGAGACTTTAAACAAGAGAAATAAAACGTGTTTCAGCCCATGTTCCTCTTAGGTTACAAACTGTTTTCCTGTAGGTTCTTGTCCTAGAAAGACAGTTTTCATAGCTTGACTTTGTTTGACATAAGGAAGGAGAAATGCAATTCAAAGCAAAGCAGCAGCTATTAAAAGATGACCTGAGCACTTTGGGGTAGATAAAGCTACTGTATTTAAATTGGATCTTAAAGGCCAATGTTTCCAGATTTTTCTGCCTGTCTTAGTTTCAAGACCATTTCTGTAGCAACTCAGCTTTGGTGTCTGAGGGACAAGCACGTGAGCAGACTATGGATTGGAAGCAAGAATATCTCTGAATTCTGTCCCAGTGCCTAAGCTCTGCATTACCTGTCTGTAGGTGATCACCTTACCTAGCAAGAGTGAGGTAGCCAAGTACTCAGTGACTGAAATCCTTTGGATGATGGAGAAAAGGAAGTCGGATGATTCTGTGGCTGTTAAGATCCAACAATCAGAAAGGAGGATAGGAAGAGAAAACTACGAAAAGGCTGATAATAATCGGCCCTGTTTGTATCTACTGTTGTGTGAACAACTGCAGTGTGACAGTTGTTCCATTGGATAGCCCATCCCTCCTGGGATGCTAAGATATCCATGCTGCAGTAGCTTTCAGTCTGTATGTATCCAAGAGGCTGAGAGCGTTTGGTTGATTTGTGTTGCTCATATGCAGGAGAGTGTATGATGGTATTTTCAGAGCTTGGATCTTGTCAGATCTTGGGGTCTCTGAATTGTCTTAAATATCTGGGACAGAAACATTCCTAAAACCCCAGAGATTAACCAGCCGTGGAAGAAAAATCAGTTCAGATACACACCTAAGCCTCGTTTAATTTTGGTCTAAGCTTCTGTGGAATTATTTTGTTATTTTTGGAATGTGAGACTTATCTTTAAAACGTAAATAAATCAGGACTTGGACGAAAATTCATTTGGTTAAATTTGAAACTCTCCAGTTTGATTGAAATCTGAAATGCATCATGAGAGATAAAAAATAATGAGTTTCTTAAAGTCAGTTGTATTTCTAAAGGTTATATGAGAAAGAAACTATATTTCTAAAGGTTTTTTTCTTTTAAAAAATGTATTCTCTGTTATACATAAGGAAAGGAGGGCAGAAATTTCAGTACAGTTTCTGACAGATCCTGTCAGTCGTCGTAATATGCAGGAATATGCCTGGAGTAGAGAAGCCCTTTCACAGGAAGACTTATTCATGGAGGGATGACTAAGTGTACAGTAAGATGCATAGACATGTAATGTTACACTAGAAGAGAATATTCCACTTTTAACTCACCCCTTCGGTCAGAACTAGAGGTATGCAGTCACTCGAAAGGCTGTTCTAGTGCAAGAGAAAATTGAACCAACCATTGAGGAATTCTCCAGCCCTAGGCAAGACTGTATCTAGGTAATTTCTTCACAAACACATTCCTCATATGCTCAGAGAGGCTGGAACAATGATGTCTGTTTTTTCCAAAACTAAATTTTCCTGTTTCTGAGTCCACTAAGAGTGGCATCGGCATGGATTCTGCATTCCAGTCTTGCTGGCTGTACTCAAACCTCATAAGGAAGACTTTGAAGATAAAAAGGATGTTCAAAGGCTTCTCAGATATTTTCAGATAAATCACTAACTAACTGAATTATACTAATGACTTAGTACTGCATATTTTAGCATAATCCTGCACCAATGGATTGCCCCAGTTTTGTGTTGATGCCCAACTCTGCTTAGGACCAGCTAAAAAATCAGAAAAAAATTATTTCTGAATTTCATGTTTCTCTTCATTGTCTTCCTCAGGTCAAAGGCTTTTTGTACCACAATCAGGGTTTTTCAACTCATTGTTTATTTTCTTTGTTATACCAGTTATACCATTGTTATAACCAGTTTCACGTTCTGGTGCACGCATCCATATTTGTGTATCTGGTAGTGTTGCATAATGTTCTTTGTGTTATTTAAAGTCTATAACTTTTTAGAAACTTCTGCCTCATCTATTAGCATTAAGCTGTTAAACTGTATTTTCATAATGATTTTTTTTCCTTCTGTTTTTTTTTTGTTTGTTTTGTTTGTTTGTTTTTGTGTTTTTGTTTTTCTGTTATTTTGCATCCTGGCACAGCAAGGTACCGTTTCTGACTTCACCTATTCTTAAAGGTTGTTGATTTTTTTCTGTTTGTGATAGCTGAGCAATGCCATTGTTCAGCTTTAATGTTTGCTCTCGTATTCTCTTCAAAGATTCAGGAGTAAGGTTGCCATGTGGTAAATGCTATGGAAAACTGAGCTCCTGTTCACACGCAATTTTTCAATTTCATATATTTTTTTTCATCTGAATACTTCTTTTTTTTTTTAATCTCCATCTTATTTTCCAGCTTGTAGACCTGAGACTAGGATTCCCATCTCTGTTAAATCTGCTTGTAGAATAAGTAAAAAGTATCAACACTCTTTCAGAACCGGAGCTAGGAATTACTTGGGGAATAGGAGGCACTTGGTTGAAGCAAAGGGAGGGAACTATCCTTATAAACATAGTGAGATCTCTGTGCTGATAAATGCCCTAAAGTGTGCATGAACCTTCCACTCCGTGGCATCATGCTGGTGTTGGCAGGCACGCAGCTTGTAGTCATTTGCAATGGAAGATACTTGTGAAATGGAAAGCCTAATTGGTAGTAAATATGGAACATCTCATTATATTTTGAATTATTTTTTTAGCATTTGCCCAAAATAGAGAGAATCACTGTAAAATTGCATAGTATTTATTCTGCTGTTGGCCTGAAGTGAGTCGGTATCTCATGGCTGGCTTCTGAATTGAGCTCCTTCATGCAATCCCAAGAAGCAAGAATCCAAAGTTGTCAACAACAAGGCATGAAAGCACTGTGAAAACATTATCCTAAGTGTAAACATACTTGTGATTAAGTTCTGTCCAGGAATTCATTCCAGGTGTGCAACATGTATCTTTTCATAGTTAATCTGTACAACATGTGCACTTTAGCATGGGGCTTCCTTTCCTGTTCGCTTTTGGCTATTAATCTCAGAACAAGCTGTGCATAGGTGTTAGGTCTCCTTGCAAAAATTTACCTTATCCAAGGTGGCATCTCATGTATGCTGGTATTGGCAAGCAAATACATACTGTTCTGAAAGAATTCATCAAATAGGAACATGTTAGTTTACAGGTTTAATCCATATGATATTTATTGGCAGTCATACAGGCAATGACAGGCAGCCAACACACTATTCACTAGACTTTTCCACCCATCTGTTTATCCATCTGTTACTTGAAAAATAGATTGCTTTCTTTTTTTCCCCAAAAAAGCATTATTCTAGGAGGCCAGTGAGATAAAGATACCTTGATGTACAGAGTCCACCATAGCAGGTCTATCTGAAACACCCAGCAGTATCTTGAAGTGAAATAAATGGCCTGTCTCCAGTCCCCAGCACCTATAAACTTGCTTTTGTATACCACTAGAATAAACTCAAAGTGGACAAGCTGGGCGTCCTATTTTGTGAGTGTGAGGAGACAGAAGATGGCTTTTTGACTGTGTTCTGGAGTTGTACGCTGCAGAGCACATGCTGGCTAGTTAAGATCAGAATGCTCTGGAAAAAAAAAAAAAAAGAGTAATCTAATCTTTAATCAGAATGGCAATATTAACTTGTGCACTGTGTTGGCATAGTAAGAACACCTCCAAAAGAGAATGAGCTTATTAAATTTCAGTCAGGTGCTTAAAAACATCATTAATATTATGCTTACGCTTCTGAGTACTGCCATCTCATTGTTTTAAAATATGTTTTTGCTCAAAAATTATAAATATATTTTTGAGGGAAAAAGTTTTTTTTAAGTGTGAATATATATTTTTAAATATAAACAACTTTAAAAAGCAATGCAGAAATTCTCCAGCTTCAAAGCTTCAACTTTTCGAAGCTGTGCAAGCAGCCACACACCAGAAATATTACTGGAATCACAGAACTGTAGAAAATTACTTATGCAGTTTCCAATGGGAAAGTCCTTTATTGTTTTGAATTTCTGTGTAAAATGAGTGTCAAAATGGAGAAATCTCAGAATCAGAAGAAATTTCAGATACCTGTTGTGTAATTGTGCTGATGAAGAAAGCTTGCCTTGTCGTATAGTTACAACATCCCCAGTTTTGGGAGTATGATAAAATGTCCATTATAGGATTTAATTTGTGGTTAATGGATTATCTGATTCACATCCTTTGCCCTGAAAATGCCTTAGTGGCAGATCTAATCTGATTTGTTTCTGCAACGTGGTGGTCGAGATATGGAATCAATGATAGTGTTTGGCAAACTTTTCTGTTGGGAGATCTGCTTTCATTTTGATAACATTTTTAGCCTAAGAAATGAGTAACCTGATAAAGATGTCGATAAATATTTTCCGGAATATTAGGTGATAGAGACTTGTGCCTAAAAATACAAAGCCCAAGAAACTCTGGTGGATATTTCCCCTGGTTGAAAGACAGTTACATATGGCTTGTTCAAGAAGGCTGGAGCACGAGACGGTCTTTTCTCCAGTGTTATTGTGCTGTCTGCCCTACAGAGGGAGTGAAAGGAGCCTGTGCCTTTTAAGAATATTTACCTATCAACATAGAGAAGAACCAGAGAACAACAGGAGGTGCTTCTCATTTTTTTCTTCTGATTTTTCTGTATGCTTTTCTACTTGGAGTGGGAAGTTTTCAGCAAATGTAAATGTAAACGTAGCTGACAGCTAAGTAAGGATATTGTTAGTATTTGTCCAACAGGCAAGCAACTTGCAAGCATGATTTTTTTCCTTCAATTTAATTTATTTGAAAGCATTAAAAATAATTTACCAAATTGGATCTATTTTTAACATTTCCTAAGGGAGTTTATTCACAGATTTCACAATTATACGTAATCTCATTAGAAGGCTAAGGTACTTTAGGATTTTCCCCCTGACTATTAGCAGTAAGATTGTTTGTAGCTCAGTGCAGAATGGGCCATTCAGTGAAAAAAGAACTTGAAAAAGGGTTTTTAATCAGAAAATTGCATCCTACCTTCTATAACAAAGAACCGATAGTATAAAAGAAAAATAGGAAGCAAATATAAAACAAAATAACTGTTTTTTGTTGCTGTTGCTCTCACGTGGGCTAGGTAGGCTACTGAAAATAACCCCCAAAACATAATTTATGAAGATAGTGCTCATTTTCCTTGAAAGTAATCAGTAAATTCATAATTTTAAGCTTTTATAATTCCATGCCTTGCAAAAATGCATTGAGGGTATTAAAAATACCCTCACGTGTACAATGTGGTATGGAAATAATGAAGTATACTAATGTGGAAAGCTTTTGGGAGAGTCTTCAAGGAAAGACTTCCCTGGCATACATTTAAGTCTGTAAGCTAATTTAATTAATGCAAGGAAACAATTTGCGTATTTTACTCCAGAGAAAGAAAACCCTATGGAATAAAAATATGAACGCATATGGTAGATGAACTAAAGTCACATGGGAATTTACATGAATTTTCTGTTCCCCATGCTGATGTTCTGGGTTTGCAACGCATGCAAAGTGACTTAATCCACCTGAAAGAGACTGCTTCTGTCTGATTTGCTCAGTTAGGCCCAAAAGGCTCAAAAATCTCATGCTTACTGTGAGCCAAGAGGGATTAAAGAGTAACTTACGTGGACTTGCTCCGTACATTGATATCCTATATTCTAGACCACAAGCCCTCAGCTTTTCCGCCTTTGTGAGGGTTTCTTAATGCCCAGAAATTACTCATAGAAAGGTGTAAGCAGGGAAGCATAATGCATTTGATGGCACTTCAGTGTTCTGTGAAAAACAATATACCTCAATCGCTGCATAGCAGAGAGAACACGAAATGTGTTTGTATTCATTGAGGACTCCTCCTTTGAATGCTGTTACAGTTTGACTGTAATGGAGCGCGTGTGCGTATTCCACGTCATGCATGAGTAGTGCTCATCAACAGGCTGTTCTAAGGCTTTGAAAGCTACAGCAGATACCCTATGGTGGGATCTGATCTCATTACAGATTACTGCATGTCTGTTAATTACCATAATTTTGTGTCCTTGAGATGATGTGTCCACTGCACTGATTTCTAGTGGTAACTCAAAGTGTGGAATCGCACTTCACTGTTCATTTTTCTGTGAGTGTAGCAACTTAAGGAGTAGCACAGAGGAAGACAAGCAATGCTTGATAGCAAGGAGACTGCTGTAAGCAGAAAAGGGAAGCTAGAGGTAGTTCAAAGAAAATAAAAGTAAAAGCAAAATAAGAGCTTTCAGATATTTACTCTGGAAGCTGGATTCTTTCGCCTGTTGTGCAGCAGCCACTCAAGTAATTTACCCAAGTACTTTCAGCAATTTTCCACTTTTTCTTCATATATCCATAGCACAGTTGAAAGCCTAGACTGTAAGCTGGAAGACATAAAAAGCCAGCAGTTAGTTGGAAAATAACATAGATACTTGAAGGAAATCTTGCAACAAGCCGCCTGACCTGTACAATTTAGCAGATTCCAGTGTGCTTTACCATGTGTTTGCTCCTTCCCCAGGTATAGTGGATACTGAAGAAAAGTGGAGAGCGTTATTTGTGAAGTGAGGCATTGCTCAACGCATGAAAAACGGCCCAGGTCTGTGTTATTTCTTTATATTACTTCAGCTTCTGTACTCCAGAATATAATTGTATTCATAGAACAAATTTTTATTTGAATTTGAGATGATACTTTTCTCTCAGCTTCGTTGACAAACTCTTATTTTTAACATGTTGTCTGTAATAGCACTTTAACTGTACGTTTTCTCTTTTCTGTATTTGATGCTTTCTCAGGATTTTCATTAGCTCTTCTCTATCCTTTCCTGTTACTGTAGGAAAATTTGAAATCAACAGTCTTCCCGTAGCTGAATTCTCTCCCACTTTTTTTACTGTGGTCTGTGACCACAAAAGTGGATTACTGTATCAGTGTATATTACAATTCATATTTTAATATGCCTTTCCTGGAAATCTATCTCCTTACATATGCACTTATAGGAAAGTTCCCGTAAGATCTGAATGTGCAAAACTGCTTTTAGTGTACCTGTATCTGTAACTACTAGTCCAGAAGGAAGTTCTTCCAACACTTGCTAGCACAAAATATAAAAATCTGAATCCCAAGAAGCTTGCAGTTCCAATTCAGCTTATACCTCAGCTGTTTAGAGCACCTTCAAACTGAGGAGAAAACAACTTTCTTGGTCATATGTTTAAAATAGCAGCAAGACAGTGAGATTTGGACAGCCATTTTGAAGGCAAATAACAAAATGTTAACTTTATGCTTTCTTCAGATATAATTCAAAGTCCTAGATAAATTCTGTGGTCTCTGAAAAACACTCTTATCATCATCTCAACACAAAGTTCAAACACTTTGACTCGTCTGTGCTGGGAAACTGCACTGGGAAACAGGACAGAGCAGAAAATGGTGTATTCTCAACTAACGGCCTCTTCAGCTATTCAGGAAGGATTATGGAGAGGTAAGTGATGTCCATTGCCTGGCAGAACCACTCTCCTATGTGTTCTGCAAGATCTGTTTCTCTTACAGTTTATGTTGTCTTCACAGTTACAGGTGTCATGGTTACTCTTCTCTTGGTCTGTATTTTGTATCTGTACCTGTTGATTTTGTTGATATATGTATATATAAATGTATACACATATTGCAATGGCTTTAAAAAGTACTTTTAAAGATTTAATAGAGCTTCAAATGTCTATAATTCCTCATGGTGGTGCATGAGGTCACCGAGATTGTCTAGCACTGGGTAGCAGCTGTGTTGTTGCTTCTTATGGGGATTTGCTGCCATCATGCCGCCCAAGATCGATATCCACATAGGACCCTACCACATCAGATCCATGATGTTCCATGGGCTGAAATCTGAAATTGGGAGATAAATCTCTTATTGTCTGTAAGAATTATCTGAACTCTGGGATAATACTTAACTTTCACTGAAATGTATAGAATAAAATATAATGGGATTCAAAAGCAAGAAGAGAGAAGTTCAAGCACAGAGGCTTTTAAAAGTCCAGGAAACAATCTTTAAGCTTTTCTCATGGTTGCTTTTCATCAGCCAACACCTGGATCTCACTTAGCCTTAAACCTCTCTGATATTAACAGTTGGCCTTTGCCATTTAGTTGTTCATTTATTCCACCTGCTGTCTAAGAAAAATGCATACAAACCCTTATCTTATGTATCAGTCTGAAGGGAATTTCATGAGGGTGCTGGTAAAATTCAAGGAATCCAGAACTATGTTAGGAAATAATTATACTGTCACTGAGAGGTGAGTAGTTTACCAATTGCCAGAAGAATTATTGTTTAGGATTTAAACACGACTGTTTCTACTTCTCTTCAGCAGTAGTAGCTTTGAGTAAAACGGGCTAAGAGGTACAAAAGAATTTCCTTAATGTGCAGGCCTGCCTTAGAGCATTTTCAAAGCTATTTTTCTGCTTATGGTGACATAAGAGAGAAATCTTTGCATATAGAATATCACTGAATGAAATTTTTTCTGACAGATCTGATCTGTAAGGTTACATGGGCAGTAATTAATCATACAAATAGCTTCAGTCACTCCATGTATCTTTGGCTTCCCACACATTCCAGAAGAGCGGGACAGCAGTAAAAGTAGGTCTACAGCCATCCCTGGGATTAGGTTCCTTTCCCCTTCCCATCCCTGAAAGAAATTACCGTGGCTTTTTCTGCCACTGTGAGGTCTGTCAATCTCATGTCCAATTCTCTTGATTCTAATCAATTGGTAAATGTTGTTTTTCCTCTGGAATGATTTTATGCTTCAAATCAATATGTGATTTGGAATTACTTCTTTACTTGTCTTTGGTCATGCTGTTGGTAGATGAACTAGGAGAGTAGAATTAAAAATAATGCTATTTATTTTTGTCAGCTGGCTTGTTGGCTGCTTGTTTAGATGCAGAGAGGAAAGAAAGGTGCTATGGAACAGAGACTTCAACTTTATTGAGGCAAAGATGCATTCACTTAAAGTCATGATGATTCATTGTTTGTAAAAGATCTATTTTTAGCTGGCCTGAATTATATGGAGATTAAAGAGAATCATTAGCATAAAATTCCCCTTGATGCTTCTGCAGTTGGTATAATACTGAAGACTTTGATAAGATTTCTTCAGCCTAGATAACTTTGGTGAATCCCTAAGTGTGCACAAAAGGCTGATTGGTAACCATACAGAAGCTTTTGTGGGTCAGTGATCTATTCCTCTGAGGACAGTGCCACTTTTCATACAGAATGCATTCCAAAATAAAGCTTTTTAAAACTGAAGTGTTGGAAGAAACAAGCAGATGAAGAGGAGGAAGAGTGCATTTACAGCATTGGTGCTGGGTTTTGCTGTTTGTTCTGACACAAGATGAATGCTTCTTTCACTTCACTGCATCCATCCAGGCCATTACTTCCTGTCACATAAAAATGCATGCAGCTTATGGGACTGCTGCGTGCTGTAGGCTGCAGTGGTGGGGATGATGAGCGCCTAACTTCAGTCACAGATGAGTAGCTGTGTGATCACTGCTCTTCGTGTACCGGCACACCATAGCAGCACTACTCTAAAGGCATCTCTTACAATCCCTTGGTTGCTGCAACAAGTGATGAAGGTGGCTGAATAAGTAATTGTCATCAAGCACTTTTCAACTGTGCAGTGCACATTTTGCTGTGTATTACGTTTGTGTAATGATCAACAGTGTTTGACATCCTGGGACAAAATGGCTTTGGAAATTAAGGCCAAAAAGTGCTAACATTGTGTTTTTGAAGAAAACTAACAGCAAATATAAGAAATATTGTATAAAAACGTAAGCAAATGACCTCCATATTTAACTAGTCCACGGCAAACCTACGTCATATATGTTCCCTTAACACAGTGAAATCTAATTTCTCAGTCTGTCATGAATTTGGCCAATTGGCTTACCCTTAAACTGCTGAGTTAAATCATGGTGACACAGCTACTCTACAAATGTCATCTCTGAAACACCCTTATCCTTTTGTCCTGAAAAGACTCACTCCTCCTTCATGTCCTTACATAAAACAAATTTGCTGGTAGAGGACAAGAATAACAAGAAAAGGGAAATCAAACATACATCAAGAAGAATGTCAAGACATAAGCAATTGTTTTATAAGAGAAGATTTTATGTGAGTTATCATTACACAGAGCTGAGATTCATTGGAAATTTATGTATGTGAAGAGAATACTTAGAATAAATCCATTGCAGTAATTCCTAGTGTTACTGGAGAGACTGTTAAATATGTCTTCACATTATGCAAAGCCAGCAAACAAAATTAAGGGCCACAGCTTTGAGAAGAGTTGTTTATAATATCTGTTAGAGCAAAATGTCACAACATGGAGTCTTCTGGAAAAAGCAAATAGGTCATTAAATCTCAGATGAAAAAGCATGTTTCCAAACTACTGTGGCTTTTTGTCTGCAGCAGTGCTTGTTGGGCTGTGGCTGTGATTTCATGAAGACAATTGGACAGTAGGTTTTAGTGGGACTAAATTTTGTCCCACAATAAGAGAATAAAGGGCTGTTTTGAAGAGTGCTCCATGCACAGAAAGAGACCCACCTGCTGCAAGACAGGTGGTAACCACTGGAGCAGGCATACGAGAACTCATGGCACCTTACTTGGATTACAGGAAAAGGAAAAATGAATCAATAAAGAAGAGCTGATTCAGAGGAGCAACCTCTTGACATTTTATTGGAGCTTTTATAAGACTGTGATTAGGTTGTATGCTGGGATAATGGAGATTGCAAATGTTGAACTCATAACATGTGAGCCTCCATGGTTTCCTGCCTGCTATATGTGTGAAAAAATCTAATTGGTGCTAGGATATGACTTCTCCTGATCTGTTTTTGTCTTCCATGTTGCTACGTAGTAAAAAGAGCTCACGCTGTTACCAAACTCAAGGAGCTGGTGGGATTGACATTCAGTCCCCAGCGGCTCAACTGTGAAATGCAACACTCTTGGTCTTGGAGAACTTAAAACTATTGAAACAACCTGCCCTCCTATATTAGCTCAGAGAATGGCCGGCTGCCAACAGCAACACTGAAGTTATTTCAAATCTGTCATCATTTCTAGACTCGAGAAAATTTTAAAATAATATTTGTCCTTTATGCTTGTTTACTGCCATGAGAATGAAAGGAGAGAGGCATGTAACTTTTGCAAGAGAGGCGAAAAGAAAAATAAAAGCTTTTATCTGAGCATCAAATGCTTAGTGTATATGTAGCATTGCACTAAATAGGGTTTTATGGTTTCTAGGCAGTGCCAAGTTGTAATTTCTGTCCAGCAGTAACAGGGAATATTTCCCAGTACTGAATCTTGATTGCCTGTGTTGTTTCCTGTTAGAATAGTTCTTGCCTCCTCTGTTTGGCCCGGTCAGAGTTTTTCTCATAGTTTCTTGGACATGAGAGTAGCTGGTTTGGGCCAGGATTCACTCCCAGCAGACAGCTGGGAGCGATCCATTTTTAGAAAGAGATAATTTCATTTTATAAGAGCAGAAAGACCCATGGCTAAGAGGATAGACAATAAAATCTGGTAATAGTTAGTTTAGCTAGCTGTGGAAACTTCATGGAAGACATTTTTAAGTGGACTTCAGTGCTCTCCGCAGTTCCCAGAACTGGACAGTTTTCATCCAATAGGAAGTACAACTCTTAAATCTTGGCTAAAATCGATACCATTTAGAATGTATAGAGTTACAGAGTTTTACAGTCCATAGCATAGAAAAAAAATCCTAAGATTAACATACTGAAATATAGCTGCATTCAATAAGGAGTGAGGGTAAGTAATAGGAAGACAGAAATGAGAAAATTGATCCTTCTAGCTTTTGGAGAACAAGTTGCTGAGGTTTCACATGGCATTAACTTGAGTGTTGTGGAAGCCATTGAAAAAATCATAGCAAGATGGTTCTTTTGTGGAGACCTTTATGGTCAAGAGTTCTGAAGTTAAGTAGTAGCATTTTGTAAGGTTGCATCTGCATGATGCGTGAAAGCAAATGTCACTCATTCTTGGTAGACTGAAATGTGGGTGGTTTCACTGTTGGCATGGGCTGCCTGTTTCAAAAGATTAAAATAAGAGTTCAGTTTTTTATTGAAGCAGTTGGTTTAATAAATATGAGGTGGTGTATGTGATTAGCTTCCCAGAATCTCCCAGGAGAACTGGAGTGAGATGTAAACACATAGCAGACATTAGTGATGTCCCAAGAACACATCAAACTGCTATCGCTCAGCAAAAGTAGATTTTCACTGTACTGAGATAAACAGGTTTTACTACAAAGTTATGACAGATATCTTGCAAGTAAGAGGGGACTCTGCTTCTGAAGCTTTTGTTAGGACAGGCATTTGGAATGTCATAAATAAAATGGTTAATATTTCATAATCATATTCATTCACAAGATTTTAATCTGCTTTTGAAGAGTTTGCCGGATTGCTGCTCTCTAGATTTCTGCATGTTTCACATGATATACTAACTGCTTCTTTGCAGCGTCATGTGGAATCCCTTCCTACTTTTAGTTAATTAAAAGTATTCTAAAATCCTTAGATTTCTTTTGATAAGCACTTTCCGTACCTATGTTCTTAAAAAGCAAATAATATCTGGCTGATGTTTTTAAAATCAGTTTGTAAAATGTATTGTGCGTATGACATTGGCCCTACATGCGTAAGGGTTGTATGGGGCAGGAAGCTGGCTGAATGCTACGCTAAAAAGAAAACAGCTCATTCTTTGCATAAAAAGGGGGGAAAAGAAGACTGAAGTACTTTGACACTAAAATTATCTGAATTTTATCTCTGAATGATGTAACACTGAGCTCATGAGAATCAGATAAAATACAGATGAAGAGGCAAGAGTCCAGCTAACAGTTTTGCTGTTCACTTATTCGTAAGAAAAATGGTGATAAAATAAGAATCTTCTGAAGTCTAGGCAAGGTAAAACAAATTGAATTGAGGCAATGATTAAAATAAATATTTCTACCTATTAAAGCCTGTTGCTGGTAACAACAGAAGTTTAGTAATAGAAATATTTGTAGATTTACATTTCGTTGTTTACTTACATATTTTAACGAAGAAGCTACTTATTTCTTGTATGTCACTGTGATTCATTTTGCTCTGTCCTAATTGTTTATTAAGAAGTTGACAAGCAGCAGCTGGGAAAAAGTCATGAAGTTTCAAAGAACCTACTGATGCCATCAGAAATCGAAGAACAAGTTGTTGCTGAGTTCAGAAGATACTGAATCCTAAAATGGTAAGGGGGACACAGATGTTTTTATCTCTGCTTTGCTTAGAAGTCATTCTTTGTTTGTGCTTTAGCTGTAAATTACTAAATGATACTCTACTGATACTTTAGAACATGTGAACATCCTTTCACATCCTATTTGCATGAACCCGAGTTAAATAATTGTTTGAATCTGATTTAAAAACCTGGAGCAAATAATTGTGGTAAATTCAAACTGTTGGAACTACAGTGGGTACATTTGCTTGTCAGTTGATTCACGTACAATTTTGCCCCGCAAAGTTCTAGTCTGAAACTATAAGAGGGTCTCTTTATGATCTTCTGTACAGATACAGTTGTCCTTCTCTTTTCACAATGGAAGACTTGTTCAAATGAAAGCTATCCAAAAAGATATTTTAACTTCACAGATGCTAGATCCAATGGCATACTTGCACAAGGCACTGAATTACATATATTCATAGCTGGGGATCTGCAGAAAGCCATAGAAGTAGGGCATTGAATACACAGAAAGGAAAAGCTGTACGGGTCACTCAGCCTGGTACTTATATTTAAAATTAGAAGAAATTCATGTTACTGCTTGATATTCTTGCTGAAAAAAAAAAAAAAAAAAAAAAAAAAAAAAAAAAAAAGCATCAGTAAGTCTTTTTTATGCACAATTATAAGAAATTTGCTCATGTTTCCCCAGCGCAGTGCTAGACCACCATTACAGTTTGAGCTGGTCTGGTACTTGTAATCCTGGTGCTGGTACTTGGTAATCTGGTACTTTTGTTGCAGCCAGCTCAAAGAAAATGAAGCCTCTGAGTAGGAATGTACTGTGTGTCAAATGTAAAGTTTGGAGAATGGAAACTTTCCATTGATCCTGTCTCCTTCACCAGGGACACAGAGCAAATATCTTCTGCTGTATGGTCCTCCTAGAAGCTGCCATAACCACCTGACTGGTCCAGTAAGTGAGGCTCAGTCCTCTCAGTCTTCTTCTCTGGTGTTTGTAGGAGCATTCTCACTGTGCTAATGGCAGCTTGGCATGGCAGAAGCATATTACCTGTGTATGTTACTTTTCAAAGATCAGTCTTTGAACTGGGGTAGTCACAAAGGCCCACTAGGAAATCACTTCCTCACCCAGTAAACCAGCAGTGCTCTTGTCCAGACAGCAGCAGTGACAGTGAGTTGATTCTGTATTTTCTCACCAGGGGGATAGGAAAGCGATCTGCATGTGTACCACAGAAGGATGTGCAGCAATGGCAAGGTTAAGCCAGTGTCTTAAATCTATAGCAGCTCTGAAGGTGGTGTGAAAGACTTGGCTGAACTGGCCTCTTTTTGGAGGACTGGGCAGGCTCTGTCAACCTCGCACAACCTCCAAGCTTCACATTGAGTTTTTGCTGACTGTAAGTTGTTACAATTTTTGTTGACTACATAATCAGGTCTAAGCAGTGGCTTCTGCATTATGGTGTGCACTGATGCCATGCAGAGATTTAGGGGTAAGAGTCACAGCAGTTGGCTTTCCACTTGGTGTTTTCCATCAACTGACATTGTTGATTTATTTATTTAGTTTTTCTAAGAAATGGTTGATCTAAGAAATTGTTGGTCTAAGAAATGATTGATCTAATGATACCAGTCATAAGTAAAGCTTAATGACGCAAAGATACAGCATAAAGACATGGGTACAAGCCAAGTGTATAGTGTAATGTTAGTGTATAATTTATTTATTGGAGAAGAACAATAAGGTAATTTTATTAAAGCAGTTGTAAGAAGGAAATCTCTAGCTCTTAATACAAAAATTCTATGATGGGAATTGGGGTCAGATTATAATTATTAAGATAGTTGGCATTGCAGATATGTCTTGCATATGATGCTGAATGGAAGTTTCTTTCACAGCAGTTTATTTTACAAGCCAATACTGCATATGCATAGCATGGAATGACAGAATTAATTATACTTAATGAAGAATAGCATGAGGCTACCCAGTTGGTTTTATGATAATTTGCCTAGAAGATGACAGAAGATTTCTTCGTCCAATTTCCAAGTGTCAGCTTTTAGAAATGGTTGATTTTGTTGTCATTCGTTTACAGAAAAACTGTGGACTTTCTTGTGTACGTGAAATGATTTTTCCACATTTAATACGACAGTATTGTGAGATATCTGTACACCTTTGCCTTTTTAAATTTTAGGGATATTAATATACTTTTATGTAGACGATTTACATTTTTGATCATTTGGTACCAGTCTACCCTTTTTCTGAAACAGCAAATTAGTATTTATAAAGCACTGTCTGCAGGCAAGAACTTTCTTGGGTGGCAAGATCGAAGTTGCATTGAAATGATGTTTTATGTGTGTTATTTTTTGAAAACCTGTTGAAGTATAGGGAGCACATAGACCATGTTCTGCTGCTAAAAGTTTTGTGGTGTGTGACTGTGTCACATTTTAAACCCTCTGAGTTCTTTTTTATGACAGCGATAAACAAATATTGTGATCACAGAATCAAAGAACTGTAGGGATTGGAAGGGACCTCAAGATATCATTGAGTCCAACCCTGTTGATGATGGTGATGATGAGTACCAGTACATTTCTTCCTGGTTGCACAAGAGTAATAGCCTGTTGCAAAGATCTCCAGACATCTGGAAGTTTGTTCTTTTCTTTCAGAGCTTTTCTGTATAGTCTGTGTGTGTGTCTGCATTAATTTAAGGCAGCTGGAGGGGTCGAATGTACCACTTTTCTGTACATCAGATGCTGTGAAACATTTGGAAATTTCAGCATAGTTCTTTGCTCACTATTGACTCTAAAATAGGTGTATATGTGTGTGTTACAACAACAAAAATGCTTCAGGGAACGACACGTTCTGGTGCAAAATATTCTCCTTTTATGTGTGATGATTTCAAACCTTCATCAAATGAATACTGGTTATTTGTTATTTCCAGTATGTTGGTAGTTAGCCCAGCTTTTCTTGCCCTAGCAGTTATTATTTCTATACTATTATCATTGCATTTACCTTTCCAGCAGAGATTAGAGAATTCCTGCTTTCACTTTCACTGTAACATATGATTCAGGTACTTGTATTCTTTCTTCAGTAAATTCTTGATGTTCACACCATTGAAGGCAGTTAATGGTCCCTGTCCGTTATCTCTGCATATGGCAAATCACGCTGGGCTGCTGTTCCCGTTTCTAATTTGGTTCAAGACAGCTTGAAGTCTATTAGGGGTAGAAGTGGTAGCATTAAGTAACTAATACATTCATTTCAAACTGTGTCATTAACTACACTTTAATTCTGTTTGATTATTGGGCAGCACAGAGTATCTGAAAGACGTTAAACTCTTTCTGTGACAAGTTTCTTTCTGAATGTATTCTGAGGACAGATCTATTAAGATTTTCTGCCCACTCACATTCTGGCTTTGCGTATTTCTATTTTTTTTTTCAAGCCAGAAACAAACCTACAGCTTCTATATAATAAACTTCTGCAGACTTAAATGCTGCAATTTTAATGGACCCACAAGTTATTGCATGCTTTTTTAGCTCACTGTTACGGCAAAAATGCAGTCTTTAGCAGATTTGCATTCCACTTTGTTGCTTTCTTTCTCACAACAAATCTCATCTCACTTGAGTTTAGTTCTAAGTACACCTGTTACTACTGGTCCTTTAAAATGGTTGCAGCAGCCTAGAACACAGATCAAGATGAAATCCCATCTACTGTGTTTCATAATAAAAGGATAGCGTGTGCCTGGAGTCCAGGATATCAGAAGAATAATTTGAGAGGAGGTTGATGAAGTAACAATAGACTACTGAAAACAGAGAGCTTTTTTTTTAAAAAAAAAAAAAAAAAAAGCAAATACTGGGATTTTTGCTCTGATTTGACTTGGATTCTTTTCCTCTCTTGGTTTTTTGTTTTTTTGTTGTTTTTTTTTTCAGGGCAAAGTAACAAATGAGATAGTTTGTAGGCAAAAAGAAAGCAAGAAAAGTAATTTCCTTAAAAGTATTTCCTTAGAGAGAGTGTTTCCTAGGAGAGAACAGCGCAGTCAATGAACCAGCAGCATCCTATGCTTTTGCCACCAGCCTGACCATCATTAAATGAAAGTTGTAGCTTCAGAGTAGGACTTAGTGGTGAGAGAGGACATGAAAAAGGTTAAGGGCTGCTAGTTTGTTTTCTGCAGAGAGGGTGTTCCTGGTGGTAGGGAAGAAAGTACACAGATGCCTGAGGGAAAGCAGAAAAGGAGCTAGCAGAACCTGGTAACACTGAGAAAATAGAGGTGAGCTGCCGTGTGAACACTGGAGAAGAGCTGATTCCCTAAGCAAAGGATTGATGACAAGGCTGTTGATTCCTGTGGCTTTGCAACAAATCATACAGGTTGCATTGTGAAACACTGCTTGTTCTTCCCTGGTCTGGCTGAAAATACCCACATGACTGCCTGTGTCTTTTTCACATCTGAGAATTGTTTTTGGAAGATATTTTGCAAATATGGGTATACTTATTTTGATGTTCAGAGATTAACTGCTGCTTACAACAGCTAATAGCCACTCACACGTGTGGCCATGGAGGCACTGAGAAGAGACAAGATGCCCCTTGGTACCACTTTGCTGCCTCCTGCTCAGGTGACTTGGCTCTGATTGTCCAGCACAGTCACTCAGCTCTTGCTCTCCTCTACACTCCTCCTTCATAAGTTCGGAAGTTTAAAAATTTTATCAACTTCATCTTTCTTTGCCCTATCACAGGGATGTCATCAGAAAGCAAAACAGCCCATCTCTGGGCAGATTTTTGTTTTCTTTCACCAGTATTAACATATGTATTATATTAGATTATTGGTGTACTAATTTGCAGAAGTGCAGTACTCACAGTAAAGACTTCGTATTCCTCAAAATTGATGTCTTCATTCTAAAAAAGTAGTCTTTGAAAACAAGCAAATGAGACAGGATGAGACAAACATGTAACACGCTTAAGAACTAGTATGGGCATGTTTTTCATTTGTCATCCCGGGTTCTCTTTTTTGCACTGTACTAAATGACCGTAGGCTATCTCTGACACTAAATTCTTAATTAAGGACTAGTCTTTGACTTTGACTTACCTCTGGTGAGATTTTGGAGTGTTGCAGTTCATCTGGCAGTAAGAAATACGTGAGATAAATACTCTATTTAAGAAGATTTTGTTATCTCATGTTTAGCCCTTTTTTCCCCCATGTGCCAAATGAAGAACTGGGGATGAATTTCATCAGCAGCTACACTCTACAGACTGAAACATTCTCAGTGTAGAAAATGCATTGCAATTTCTTACAGTAAGCATTTTGAGCATCCAAGTGAGCATGTGCAGGAAGTAAATGAGGAAAGTAGGAAACAGATCACAGTCTCTCAAAGTAAATGTCAGCTTCAAAGGATATTGACGACTTAAAAATAGTTGAAATTAGTTACCCTAGCTTTATAGTATATGCTTATCATTTTTCTTTCTTCATGATCTTATTCCTGGAAATCTGAGTCAGTTTTGCTTTCTGTTTGTATGTTGATTGTCTGAAAAAGCACATATTGAAGAGCTTAGAGTCCAGACTGAAACTAAATTTTGTTTGAAAGAAGAACCATCGTAGAGAAAAAGCTTGGCACCAGCTGTGGTTAAAGCTGTATTCTGCTGGAGTGCGTAAGGATTCATATCCGCATCCGTACCTCCTTACTTTTTTAAACTTGCAGATGTTTGAATGAGAGAGGAGATAGATAGAAGCTTAAGTCAGACTTAGTGTTGGAAGGAACAGTCATGAAAATTGCTCTATTTTCACATCTGGTTCACTAATGCTGAAATTACAAAAGTTATTGAAAATACATTTTGCAGATCCACAATCGAGTGTGTCTGTTTGGGATTAAATATCAATTTTTTCTGTCCCCAGCATAGATAGTTTGTTACCCTGACAGCTCTTAAATGTCCAGTATGCTCTAAACAGGAAGTGCTGGGATAAATAATTAAAAAAAAAAAAAAAGTGATTTTTATCTGTGTTAACATTAGGTTTTTTATCTTACGTACAGCTGGATGCAATCACAGCATCAGTTCCAGAGATTAAACATCCTGACAATACATATAAGAAAAACGGTCAGATTAATTTCTTTATCAAACGGAGTCGATTCAGAGTAAGGAATGGAAACCATCTGATGTATTTTACAGATCAAAGCTAATTCTCCATTGACACACATGCACTTGAGTAGGCGCGTCTGTGTGACAGCTAAATTATAGGAGTGCTTTACACACACATTATCTTGTCACAACACGAGAACATCCCACTGAGCTAAAATACCTCTTCCAGAGGAAACACGTAATTTACCTACAGTGCTGGGGAAGGTACTGAGCAACTTCATTCTTTTTACATCTTGTTTATTTCCACTGTCTACAGCCATGAGACAGGAGTGGAAGTTTTAAATAGATTTGAAAACTATTTGTCTTATTTAACCTGTTATATTTGTTGCTTTACCCTCTCTTTGCCTCCTGTGTGTTTAGTGAAATGTATTGGTAGCTGTGCCAGTGGCTGGAAGGAAAACAGTGATTTCAGCTTAGAGTTCAGTTGCATATTTAAAGAGACGGATGATAGGGAGTTTTTGCCACTTTGGTGTTAGGGTGAATATGGCAATATTAGTCAAAGTGCATTTAAGACGCAGGATATGCAGCAAGGTGACAATCTTAACTGGAGCTGATTGTGCCAGGGCATGTTGTTTTGTTTCATTCTCAGCCCATTACACTGAGAAAGGGCAATTGCAGAGTTAGAAATTCTCTCATGGACTAAGCAGTTTTACTGTCCTGTGGTGTCATCCCAGGCTTCAGGTCCTGGAGACCAACCCTCCCTGATAAAGGGAAAAACAAAAACAAAAACAAAACAAGACAACAACAACAAAAAAAAAAAACACCAAAAAAAAAAAAAGAGCCATGAGCACAGCTCACCTGCTTGGAGCCATGTGTAGAGCCAGGGCAGCTGCTGGGCGCCATTTTAGAGCCCTCACCACCAAGGCGCCATTTTAGGGCCCTCACCACCAAGGCGCCATCTTGGGGCCCTCACCACCAAGGCGCCATCTTGGGGCCCTCACCACCAAGGCGCCATCTTTGAGGCCTCACCACCTGCCCTGCATTCAGTGCAGGTGCACGCAATGCTTTCTCATTTCATACAGTAAATATGAGGAAAGTGTCTTTTATTTCTCCAAGATGGTTTCTCACAGCAATTCTGCATTAGGGGTCTGGACACATCTGTGCCACCTTCTCTGCACTTCTAGCCTTTGCTGCTCCTGTTCACCTGTCGTTGAGCTCAAACGTCCTGAATCCCTCACATGAAGGTTGGTTGCCATGGAAAGATTTGTGTTTCAAGAAATGAATATGTTCTGTGTAAGAAAAATTTAAGCATAATTCTGATACTATTTTAATAATATGGAGAAAAGCATGTGAAGGAAAGGAAGTGAATAATGTATAAAATGCACATCTATCTCCTATCCATGTTTAATCACGATGATTATATTGTACTTTTTCATTATATTTTGTGCATGCTCCGAAATATTCATTGTCCCATCTGAAATAGAGAATTGTAATGCTGCACTTCTACTAAGTAATTTGAATTGCCAATTCATTAAATAGAGCAGGGTAGTTTTCAACATGTGAAGCTTTTCTGGTTTTTTTTTTCTTTTTTTCCATCTATCAGTATCTCATGACACAAAAATAGTTTGGCATACTTTTTCCCAACAGGGTTTCTTTAAGTTTCTGTATGAATTGTTCGTTGCCATTCCATTATGCTATAAAGGCATTTTCTCTCTGATAAAGCTGGACATGCCTGTACTACTGTTCAAAACTGTTATGTAATAGACTTGTACACGAATGTGGTAAGAGAATGTGATGATGATTTTGAATTTGCTAAGGACTGATGCTTTCAGTGTTTTCTCATGAGAAACATGATCGTTATCTATCAATATATATATTTTTTGATTGCTTGAGGAAAACGTTGTGTGCTTTGTCATATTCAGTTAATTTTATAACTGATTCACTTGAATGCTGATGAATTTTAGTTGATCCTCAGAACTTCTATAAAAAATTCCTTTTCTATTCTCCCATAATTAAACTACCACTTATTCGACAGGGTATGTTTCATGATGCTGTGCTCCAAATCTCAATTTATACCCTTCATAAATATAATTCACCACGTGGCATGTGCTTAATGATTATGTGCCTGGAATTCTCCTTTGAAATGGCAATTTTTGCTTTCCTTTCTTTTTTATCCCCTTGCTGTCCTCAATCCCTTACTTTCTTTCAGCATTGTTGGCTACAATAACAGCATCACAATGCTTCTCACAGTACACTGGTGAACAAAATGTAGATTCATGATGCTCTACCTTGGGTCAGCTTTTCTGTCTGGGAATTTAGAGAGTTAGGAGAGGCGAACACTGAGATTGAGAGAGAAATAATGTGTTTATGGTAGAGTACTGTAAATGGCTTTGTTCCAGTACTCATGTAAAACCTTAAGTGAATACAAAATAAACTCATGCTGCAATTATCTTGGCCGTGATTTGACTATTGGATCAAGATTAAAGAATGTTCACACATTGCTGAGCTGTTAAGTTCAGCATTGCTATTTAAGTAACTTTTCAGTTTACTCCCACGTAAGCTTATAGTCAAAGGTCTCTGCAAAGCATTTGATGGTAGAATTGGGAAATCATGAATGTTCTTATCTGTTTGTATCTTCGTAAGAAGAATACCAGGAAACAAACAAATATTGTGACTGTGTGATCTTTAATTTTAAGCATTTTGTTTGAGTTTGACTCCTATGGATGGAAAGCTATTGTAAAGTGCTCAGTGCTGTTCCTATACTTCAGCTATTCTTAAATATATATTCCATTGTGGTTTATTTTGGCTATGAGCTTTGAGAAGTGAGAACCATGCGTCAGTAATTAAAGGCACTATCACAGATGAAGTTTCAGTTAGTTATCTTTTTTCTATCACGGCATCCCATGAGTCAAGGAAAGCAGTGACGTCAGTAAGGAGGAGATCATTTTTAGAAATGTCTCCAATGAAATGCACAGAAGTTGCAATACATCTTGACTTTCTGTACTGTCACAGTCTCTTCTTGTCACCGCAGTATTTTAACTATTAGATGAGATTATCCTGTGAGAAAAGTGTCCCTTGCTATAATTTTGTGTTAGGGAAGAACTGTCTTGGTTTTGGTGAGTTTGTATAAGGATATCCTTCACAAGACTGAAATCAATGTGGTCGTCTTAATAGAGTAATGAATTCTACTCAAAAAAACCCTCTGAGTTTGTACCAAAGTTTGCCACTGACACATTGAGTGACCTGTAAAAGAGATGATATTCCCTTTCCTCATCTTGATTTTCCGTCTGTGAAATGAGGATAATAATTCTGATCTACTGAAGAAAAGATGATTGAAGCCATATATGCACTCGTGATTGAAATTTGAACCTCTCTCTGCTGGGTAATGCAATATGAATAGAGAATGTTGTTGACATATTTTCTTTAAGATAGTCTGGTCAGTATTAATACAGGGAGAAGAAGGCTTTGAAGAGAAGACAGTTCCTTCTTTGAAGCAAACAGGCATACACTGCATGCTGAGAAAGGGGCATATTGTTCTATTTTACACGTAGGTTACCCAAGCTCTGCATCTAGGGTTACACAGGAGAATAATACAGAACTGAGGACCTAACTAAACATTCAATGGCTTATCAAGAAAAAAATCTCATCTATCTGGCTTCTGTTTGCACTCATTTGGGTGCATCCTGCGTATCTAGTGATAAGAACTATTTAAATTAATAGAAGAAAAGAACTGAGACTCTTAGCAAAGACCATGCTGGGCAATGCACTTCATAGTTTTTCAGGGCAAGTATATTTGACTGACCAAACAATGTCTATCTCTAGATTTAAATCTTACTTTGGCATTTACACAAAGATGTGATGGTGACTGATAGATTACAAGCTGGAGACGATGCTTGCTCTGCTGGGTTTGTGAATTGTTTGTGAAGCAGCAGAAATTAGGCACACATAGCAAGGCACTTAAATGCAGGTACCTTCGGGGACCTAATGAAATGCACTGCTTTGAAAAAAACACCTTCCCTAGTTGTCACAAACTTTATACCAAAAGTATTTCTAAAAGCCAAGAACAGCGAAAAGAATTAGGTTATTCTGAGGGGAACAAGGTCCTGGTAGACATGCAGTGCACTCTTTATACAGGGCAAAATAAAGCATTTAGTTTCAAGTTTTCAAGCTTCCTGTGCAACATCTAATTCCTGGTGGCTCAAAACTCCAGTTTGTTATTCTCATAACTGAAAGAGTTTGAAGCTTCCTAGAAAGCTCACGGCGTATGACGGTCTTAGAAAATAAATTATGTAAAGGCTTATGTTGAAGATTTAGTCTCTCTGTTTTAGTGAACGTTGTGTTTGAGCTGAGATTATTCCTTTAGGCTTGTTTTGAATATTGGAAACATGCACGTACCTTGTGTTTGCACAGAGAGATAAAACTGTTCAGTGCTATTGAGACATTTTTGGATTTCAGATTCTGCATAAATCAATCAAGAGAAATTATTGTTGCTTCAACAATAGGTACAGTAATTGAATACACTCAATCCATTCACTAGTGCCTAATTTGACTTCTCGTAAGCCACCTTCCATTTATCTTTGTCAAGTAGCTATTATAGTAAGCTTTCATAGAATAAAATTGCATATTGATTTTTTTTTTTCTTGGTGTGGTAAATGTTTGCACTGGAGTGTCATGCTAGAATTTCCAGATACTTAGGTACAAAATAAGCACCTAAGCATTAGTTGATCTGCTTTGGTTGCCACTGCAAATTTCAGTCCATCTAAATTCATTTGTGCAATTCTTCTGTGGAAATTCACAATAAATAAGTTGGTTTTTGTCATATATTATATATTCACCTCAATAAACTGTCTTGAATTTTCTAGCATGAGCCCAGCAAAACCATATAATTATCTTTCCAAAGGAAAATTAAATAGACTTTCTGCCAAGTCTATCAACACTATCTTTGAAAGCGATAAACACTCACTTAATGGCACGTGCCACCACCCATGTGAGACATGCTTCATGTGGATTTTGGTTGCATTTGCTGTTAAGAAAATTCTGTTAATTCTTTGAGCTATTTATAGCCTTCTTGCTGACTTGTCACAGCGTGTTTAACAGTGTGTTTAGCAGTCTGCATACTGCTTTCCATAACAGAATTTTGTAGTATCTGGGGCCTTGAGTTATACTGTGACACCATGAGCTTTCAATACCAATAAGCGTATATACGTAACACTTTGTTACTGGAAAGCATCCTAAAGGACAATAGTAGAACTACACAACTTGATTAACTTTGGATTTTGAAACTAAGATAAAGCAGAGAAACAAAAGTAGTTATATTTCATGTTTATATATTAAGTAGTGAGCCAGAATGAGATGCTTTAAAATAAATGCTTTTGCCTTTGCTGATGGAGATGGAGTCACACAAAAACTTTATAATAGTTATATATCTATATAAAACTATGTAATAGCTGGGAAATGACCAAAAATCTCCAGAATCTTCATTCAGTAGCTTCACTTTGAAGCAATACTCCTTCTCCAGTCTGTGCTTTCTTGAGTTTATTAGTAAGAGATGCAAGGAGAAGTGCAAAGAAACCATGTTGACATTTTTAATCTCCTTTTTTTTTTTTTCTTTTTTTTTTCCCTTTTTGTCTCTTTTAGAAATCTAAATCACTTCTAAGTTTGCCCACTGACTGTTTGTGAGGAAGACTTTCCTTATGGCTTGAAAGTATTAAGTTCATGCTTTTCTCATCACTGTCATAAGCCGTAACGTGCTGTTGTTCATCAGTGTAAGCTGAGCATCTGACAATTTAGATGACATGGTAAATATTTAAAAGAGAAATTTCAGATTCACTTTTAGCAGGTGGTGAGTGAATGCAACTAAACCAAGTACTTACCACTAAACCTTTTCAAAAACATCTTTATTTTTTGTTAAGTTCACATTTGGTCCTTAATCCAAGAAAGACCTCTGCACATGTGGCAGCCATACTGCCACTAATTTCATCTTACAGGCTATGGCAGTAGGGAGGACTCTGCAGCATGACTGAACACAGAGACACATCCTGACCCATGCTAAGACCTGATCTCTCCAGACCTCTTCGTCTTCGTTGCTTTTTGTAGCAGCCTAGAAAGCCTAGCTTTTTAGATGTTGCTTGTTCACTTTCCAGGAGTCACTTTAATCTTAGTTTGTATTTTTATTTATTGGTTATAGTGCTGCTAATCAGCCCTCAGTTGTTTCAGGTATGGACTATGTTATGTATATTATGCTATTTATATTACAAATGCCAATGTCCAGTGAAACAGTTAATAGAGTCTTTGAAACTACATTCCAGTAGTCCAATTCACCAGGATTAATGCTTCTCGAATACTCCCCAGGGACTTATTTGCTTTCTGCCTGACATGGCAATCTACCTCTCTCTCTCCTAGTATTCTAGCCTTTAAAAGCCATCACAAATGTTGGCAGCATCCTCCTTTTCTGTGCCTTCCTAAAATCCTCACTCACCAGCTTGCAAGTGAGTGTACAGGTAACTATGTACAAGAATTTCTGTGAAAACTAGATGAAAATGCGCCAATAGGGAGGACAGGAATGAGCTTGGAAAATGGTAGGATGTCTAAATCGGTTATTTCTTCGCCCTTTCATACCAAATATTTGAGTCAGAAGCACCGTGTAGGACCTTAGAGTTCACTGAAAGAGATGAGAATAAGCAGCTCTTACTTTCTAGAAGGTAAACTCTCTCTTCCAACCAGACAGAGCAACAAGCTTCAGGCTCCTCCCAAGTAGAAACTAAAAAGGCACAGCCAGAAACATACTTGTTTTGTTCATTTTCACATCATTTTTACTTCATCCCTGGAGCAGAACGAAGGTATGTAAAGATGTATGCAATCAAGGAGGAAAAAATGACATTCAGGCATCCATGTTGCAGTTTATTTGAGGGTCATAGAAAATGTTGAGCTAATTCATATTTCTCTGATAGATAATAAGACTTACTGTGTCACTGTGTCAGGGAAATACAAGTTGGAAAGTATCTGTATTTTCTTAACTAGTAAAACCACTGTGGTTGTTCTGTTCCTTTTCTTTAGATGCAGGACTCTTCATATGCGGCTTCTTGGTGTTCTGCCTTGAGCTTGCACTCACTAATTTGCTTTGATTCTATCCTCTGCCTAAGTATGAGTCCCAACAGCACAGACTGATGTTGTCTTTCAGAGATTTTGCTTGTTATTTTTTCTTACACAGAGAGGAACAAAAATAATCTTTGTCAAAATAAGAGTACCGGTGGCTAACCTTTTGGAAAATAAACAGGATATGGAAATTGTTCCTACCTTGGCATATTTGAATTGTTATGAAAAAGTTTATGGGCTAACATTCATGTTAAGCATAAAAACCTCAAACTGTAAATCACAACAGTGTTTTTAATATTTTTTCATTAAAGACACACGGAAAATCAGGGATATCTTGTAGTGATATCTTGACTATGATTATGTATGAGGCTCTCCTATATTAAACACTAGCCTGGAGTAGCATTAGCGTAACAGGAACAAGCATATACAGCTGTCTTTTGAATTAAAGACCAGTGTGTGCATTCCTTTTATTGGTTTCAAACAGTTATTTGAGAACAATTAAAATATTAAAGCTAGAAAACCGATTTAAAAAGTAATCAAAAACAGTCCTTATTTACATACAGACACATTCATGTTTGAATTATTTTCTAATGAAAATCTCTCTTTTCTTTTTTTTTTTTAACTTTCTGTAGATGAAGCCTGTCCTTAATTTATTCTTAATGCAACAACAAAACCTACAGATTTTAAGAAATATTTTTGAGTTAGTGCTTTGGCATTTGTTGCCATATTTTGTAAGAATATGTTTCAAGAGCAAGGTGTATTCTTTTCTAGTTTGTTTTTTTTTTTTTTCCTTTAATGAAAACCTAGAACTTACCAATAAAACAAAACGTCTTTCGATTTTTCTAGTTGTTAAGGCTGTCTCAAGATTTATAGATATACATAGACTGCTCTGAAAGTAATGCCTCCTATTTATTTCCATGGAAACTACAATAGATACAGAGAGTGCAGTAACAATATTTGGTAGTGCAAATGCTCAGCTACAAATAGTATTTCTCAACATAGCCACCACCATTAGCTGTGCATTTTTGCCAGAGATGAACAAGACCCTGCATGCTGCACTAGTAAAAATCTGCATGGCTGTCCAACACGTGCCTTGTCTTTCATGTCATTGCTTCCACTGCTTAAACACACCCCCTACTTCTTCGCTGTGCTCACATCTGCTGTTTGGTCTCCGTAGATGTTCATCAAGCATTGATGAATGTCAACGGGTCTCACTTTTTCCTCATGAAGGAACTCAATAGCACATTTTTGCTTTATCTGCACTTCCTTGTCAGACCCCATTTGTTAGACTGCCCCTCTGCTGCCATCTGTCACACAGCAAGAAAATGTAATGGGATATTGGTTGGGAAGGTCCAGCCTCTCCTGCTATACCGCCAACAACTGCCTCTGATATTGTGAACCAACATAATAAAATAGGACACCTTACTATGCACCCTCATATTGATTTTTTATTTACGTGTAATTGTTTAATGCAGTTATATGTTTTATATTTCAATCACTTCACTGAAGATAGAAAATTTAATTCTCACAATAAACCTAAATAAATAAACTGTGATACTTCTATTTAAGTGCTGGTATTGATAATGGTGGCTAGAAGTGATTGTAAATGCATTTAGTTTGTGAAATGGAAGGAGAAGTTCATTGTTCAAAAAGTTGTGATTTCCTACAACGTAACAGCAAGTCTTGTTTAAGATGTCCCAAGTAGAATGCCTACAATCAATAATACCTTTTTTTTTTTTTTTTGCTTTCTGTCTACTTTTGCAGGTGAAAGAAGAGACCTGAACAGGAGAGTCCAGCTTTCTCAGTTTTGCCAAAGATATCTCAGATTAAAGCATTGACATTGCACGTGTCTCTTGGGCATGAAAGGTAAGGGCTTTATGTGCTTATTTCTTAATTAGCACTGTATTTTAAATGCAGCAGACACTTCTTTGGCAATTTTGACCTTTGTAAACATCAGATTGTGTTGCACCATGTGAAGCAATCAAGAGACAGTACTTTGCAGTGCCATTCTATACTGCCTCTATGCTTGTTGTATTACTGTTGATCAAGCTTAGAGCCCTCTGATAGATTTTGAAAACACTTTAGAATAAGCTTGGTCTCTGTAGAAATTGCATTTATTAAGGTCATAAGGTAAAACATATCCAAAAGAATGTTTTAACCAATCTTACATAGCTCTTCTGGCAATTGAAAGGGTTTTGAATCGTGTATTTGAATCACGTTTGTGGCACAAATTCTCAGTCTTGAGTCAGCAGTTACCTAAATTCAACGAGTCTCTTTCCTTTCACAAGGCAGTAAACTCGCATTTAAAGCTAGATGTGCTGACTATTAGGGAGTAGTGAGACTGTCTGTGTAGTTAGGTTTGAATTGGGAACTCCGAGAGATCGTAAGTAGCTATGGCAGCAGTTGCTTTAAGCAGCTGCATCCCAGGAAAACTGGGAATATCGTGGCAGCCTCAGAGGATGGATTGAACTGGTTCTTCTCTTCTGTGTGACTGTAAGAAAAGGTCTGGAGAGCTAACACAAATGCGTTCATTATATAATCAGGATTTTTGCAAGATCATGCCTTGTAATTGAATGTCTCACGCACAAACTTTAAAATTCAGGATCCAAACCAGACCAGTGCAGTATTGTGCCTTTCCTTAGAAAAGGCTTCCTCTTTTGACAGCTCATGTTGTGGTTTGCTGGTGTCATTAAATGCTCATTAATAATGAAAGCATGCATTGCAAATGTTTACCTTGCTTTAACTGGGATCTAAGCCTCTGGACAATGAAAATATAGAGGTAATGCTTTGTCTGTAATGTTGCTACAATGGAAATGTGCGTTTCAGGCATTATGAAGTGATTTAACTGACTTTAATATGTAGAAGTAAGCTCTGTTTTCAAGTGATCTATAATTAACCAAATATTCCTTAACAATCTAGAGTGTTTGTTTTGGTGCTTTCCCGTGATAAAGTAGCTTTATCATCAGAAATAATGTTACAGGTTGGCTCTAAGCAGATATTCTCAATGTCTAATGTTCTTCTTGCTGCATGCAACTGAACACAGATGTGAACTGTAGGAAGGTGGCCAGTATTTCTATAAATTTGGCAGGCAGCGTATGGAAAGCCTTACAGTAGCTGGCAATTTTGGGGACTGCGAAAAGGTCAGACGTGCTTTTATTACATAAATGTGTACAGCTTTGTCCTTAACAAGATCTTTCTTCTTTCTTTTTTTCTCTTCAACTACTGTTTTAATTTGGAGTGTAGAGAGAATGGAGACTTTTATTTAATTCTTCTTTTTTTTTAATGCGTGCATCACTTCTAATAAGTTACAAATAATATTTCACACTGTTATAAAGCAGATGCAAATCTAATTTTCTGCAGTTTACTGAGAAGACATGAACAGAAATGTAAATTACCACAAAACATTGAGAAATATGCTGTGGGGTTTAATGGCATTTATATCACAATAAAACCACGTAACATGTATAGGTTTGCAATCTAGCAAAATGCTCAGTGCAAATAAGATGCACACAAAAACCATCTGCATGGAGTTACGTATCTGCACATCTTCAAATTTTTTTTGATTACACTAATGGTAATAGCACAGATTTGGAGGTGTTGCAATTTACTTCAGGGAAGATTTGGGGATGAAAAGGACTGTAGGTGAGTTTGCCAAGAGCTACGTGTAGAAAGGAGTGGTCTTTTAGAATCAGTAAACAGCACTTAGTTTTAACCACTAATGATCTACATACGTTTCAGGAAAGTTTGTTATGTTTTAGCAAGATGTTGGAACAACTTGTGGCTAAGCCTGTGTGTGTCCTGTAGACCACAGTCATGTTATTTTTCATTGCTTTTCAAAGCATAAACCAATATATAAATGTTCAAATAGAATTGAAATAGATCTGCGCAGAAAATAATACCTCTCACCTTTTTTTTCTTTTCTTTATAAATGATCCCTGCTGAAAACTCCAATAATGGTTGAAAGGGCCTCAAAAACGGAATAGTTTCAGGCAAATATCTAAAATATATTGATTTAAAGGATGCATGTTCTGGGCATGTGCAATTAGTTAGATCACATGAGGAGCTACTGCTAGTGAAACATAAGAAAAGCTTGAGATACCAGATAAAATTTTGAAGGCTTGTATCTTAAGTCCTACATTAATTAAATTCTTTCACCATAAAACACCATCACCAACAAAAATGATTCCCATAAAAACAACAGCAACAAACAAAGAACAAAAAACCCAACACCCAAACCTTCCCTACTTAGTTCTGTGCTTGAGCCACTTTTTTGATGCTTTGTGGCTCTAAGATCCAGGCTTAATCATTGTCAACTGCGATGTGTGCATGAATTTTTGTGTGGATAAGTGTTGATAAAAAAACCCAAAAACTAACAAGCAACTACGTAATCAAGAGGTAAGCAATAAGAAACAGGAGGGATTTTTTGTAAAGATAAGTAGGGCTGTAAGTAATTAGATGAAAATGGAGGGGGGAAAAAAAAAAAAAGAGAAGACTGGTATCCAGACAAAAATAACATCTTCGAAGTTTTGACCTGTGGATTTTGGAGAATGTAGGAACTTACGAATGCCATATAGTTCAGGACAGTTAGAACTTTACAGTCCTAAATATTAGTAAGAGGTCTTCAAGAAACAGTTCACCCATGGCAGAACATGCATTTTGAAGTAGGTAATATATAATGTATTCCCAGCATGTTTGTTTCATAGTTCCCTATGAGAACTATAAGAGAGTAGCATCTCTTCTTTAGGCTGCACATGTGTAGGTTTTCATTGACTGCAGACACAGCAACTGATGATTTCTGACTGCAGACCAAGCTTGGGTTTTTTCTTCACACTGCTGTTTTGTTGTGTTGTTTTGTTTTTTTTTTTAGTTTTAAGGATAAGAGGCTCAAGATTATTCTAAGCCTTCAAGGAACTCTTGTTACTACAACTGCTTGATTTGAATTTTCTTCTAGAAACATTAGCCTTTTTATATTGTTATGTATAGAACTAAGATAAATTTCACAGCAGTTAAAAGGATAGAGGTCTGCTATCTCATGAATGGTACCACTGAAACTGTGGAGTTATCCACAGAAGAGTAGCAGCCGTAAAGTGTAAATCTTTTCCTATCAAAAACTATAGTTAATAAGTAGCATTTTGTTTTGTTGAATAAAGTCTGGAACAATCCTTGTTTTGTTGAAAAATGCTTAATTAAGACCAATTTGAATTTGAACTCACATCTATATCTTGCTTGGTAAAATACACCTGATGACCTTTCTCACTTCTATACAAATGAATTCAAGGCAAATTATCTTGTGAGCCTCCACGCATTGCTGTTGTGCATAACAGAACAATATGAGCTCCCTCTTGTGGTTTGAAGTCACTTCTCATTCACAAAACTGAAAAAGTGCAAGTGGCAAAAACATTGCAAAAGGTTCTCCTGTAATTGATGGACTCTATTAAAGAATAATTTTCTGATGTCCCTCAGTATTAAGGAGAAGTGAGATTTAGAAGTGTGCAGAAAGAGGGAGAGGACTGAGGGTCATTCTCACCATGAAGCAAAAGCTTATCTAATTACATCATGTTTCAAATCCCGCATAACCATTCCAGGTATGTAGGTGGAGAGTCCTCAGTCTAACGGAACGTTCTTCTCGGCCATTAACAACAAGATAAGTCTTCTCATTAAGATGGAAGGAGTACTGAAACAACTTCTGGAGTGACAGACACTGCAAAATAAGCTTCTTATTGTAGGCACTTAGTAAAGACCGAAAGTTCTTAGAGACCTGTAAAGAATTTCAGTCTTCCCGCATAGAAATAATAGTTATGAAGTATCAGTTTCATTGGTAGCACTATGTTACAGGTTTGCTGCCCAGAGACTGCTTGTGGTTGTCACTTGTTTACCAAATTTACTTTTGCTCTTATTAATGAAACAAAGAGAAAACAAGTACAGCAACTCTGAAATTGTGGTTTATTTAGCCTGTACTTGTTGTTCTTTCTTTTGCAAGTTAATCTCTTGTAGTTCGTGCCCTATGCTTACAACACGCTACAAAACTAGAAAGTCCAAACTTACTGGAATGAAAATATCATGGGAAGTCAGGGACTCCTGTTCTCCGCATGAAAATAGATACTTTGGTTTCTAATCTGTGATTTTTCTTTTTAGATTGGCTAAGTTGTTTATTTTTAGAGAAATGTTTGTCGCCAGGGGGACCAGTTATAAATGAGACGTTGTTTTGTGTTGACTTGTGCAATGATTATAGATGTAATTGCTGTTACAGTGATGTCATAACTGATTTATTTTGGGCAGTCTGTTTAACAATTTTACATCACAATGAGAAGTGCTATGCATCAACTTTTGCATGATTTATTAGGCTGTTGTAAAGTATCCAACCTCAAGATGTTAAGAGATCGTAATTTTGCATGCTAGATTTGGTTTATGAGGAAGTGCTCTGTGGGAAATCAGGTCAGAAGGTAAATTTGGAGCATACACATTTTCCTGAAAGGAGGTGACAGTACGCTTCTGCACCATTGAATGAGAGATGGATTGGGTTCATTCATTAATCTTTTATCAAGTGTCATTTATTTGGTAGAAGATGAAAATTGCACGAGAATTGGAGAGCTTAGAAAGAACTGAAAATAATGTGAGTCGGGGAAGGGATTTGGAAGACTTTGTCTAGGAAATCTAATTTATGCTCTTTTATATTTCAGTTGAAAACATGACTGTATGATAACAGTTCTAGAATAGATCCTCTTGCATATGAACATGCATTTGATTATACTTAGGAACAATTCAAGCTATACTTTAAAAAAATTACCTTATGGATTTTTTTCTGGTGGGAAGACTTTTAACAGCATTGTCTACATGGACAGTAAATGAGCAATATCAAATATTTATATTAAAAAAAGAACAAAACTTGGAAGTGTCTATTCATAGAGACATATCATCATCTGAGAGTTAACCTCAAACAGGCAAAAGATGAGGACAAATGAACAGCTTTGTTTTCTGGCGTGCAAAGAGCTTGTCAAGCCGTGGAAGAAAATGTTTTCACCATTTACTCAATTGTTCTATTCTTTGAGATGCTAAAACATTCTGTCAGTCACCTTTGATCCCACTTTTTTAGTTTTCAAATGATCTGTAGGCTGTCTGCAGGAGAACAGCTTTAAGAAACAGTGATTTCCTTTAAAATATAGTTTATTTTCAGAAGCATTATCCAAATTGCATGTTATTGTAAAATTTAGAGGAAACTGGGATGATAAAAGTTAAGCTGGAGAGATCCATTAGCAAACATATCGATTCTTCTGGCTTTTTAAGTAGAGAATGATAACAAGGCTTTCATAAATAAGTAGTTCTGATATTCTACAATTGCCCTATTAGTTCACACTTTTTTCTTGCTTTCTCATTTATTTTTCCTTCTTTCTTGCACTGTTCAGTTCATTTGGTTGTTTTTGTCTTCCTTTTCCTTGCTCTTTCTTCCTTAACTACCACACCATATGAAACCAGAGAAAACCTCACTAGCTCATGGTGTTGCTTAGCAATGTCATACATCTCTTGTTGTCTGTTGTGAAGCCATGGTATCCTGGTCTTTCAACAAAGATTGCTACATCACTGCTTTACTATAAATGCAATTCTCCCCTCGGATTACTGATAAGAGATGATGTGTCTGGACAGCATACATAAGAGATTACCTTCTAACCACTGTAATATAATTAGACCACGCCACACCAAAGCTCACCAAGATTTCATGTTTGAAAGGTCAACAGCTTTTATTCCATATTTCAAAGATAAGCACCTTTCATTGTGCTTAATATGTAGAGTGCTGTGCCCAGAAGAGAAGGAACTTCAAAAGATTTCTCCTCCTATTATGTCATTCAAAATAGACATTTGATACTGTAATACATCCATTTTAACTTCTGTGATTCATGGACCTGGAGATAAAAATAGGTCAGCTATGCCCCTACTGTTACAGGATTATTCTCTAAAATATATATTTTTAAGTCCAGAGTAGATTCAACTATCTCAAGTGAGGATTTATATTTATTAAACTGGAGGGCTTTTCTTTGGTGGTCCAACACATTATCGTTTATTATTTGTATTATGGCAGCAATTGGAGAGCTCAACTGAAATTAGAATCCCACTGTGCAAGGTAGTCTATGAACACGTAGCAAGAAGCAATTTTTTTCCCTGAGGGGTTTACAGTTTAAATAGATGAAATAAAGAATGAGAATGTGGCTGTATCAATATCCCTTTTTTAGTAAAGCACGGTTTAAGCAATGAGAGATGAGCCACTCCTGGGCTTGCTGGTAAAATGTAGACCTGATAAGTGAGTGCAGAACTACTCTGTTCCAGCCTTGTGTATTACCTAGAAACATCTTTGAACTGATTGAAGTCAGCTGTCCTTGAAAGATTTGAGTATTAGATTTTCTTTCTCTTATCTGCCTCTTTTGGGATTTATAAATTTCACCAGATTACTGTGAATTATGCAATTGCTAGTAATAAATAGACCTAATCAGTAACAATACCAGTCAGACATCTGAAGGGACTTAACAGGTAACATACATTTTAGATTTTTCTGCATTGCCCACCAAACTTTGAGTTTTTTCCTGTCATTTTTTCTCTTTATCCACCAGCTCCTTTCTTAATCTTTTCTGAGTTCACTGTACATCTCTTTAGCTTTCTAATTCCAAATTCACACAATTGAAAGCAGTATCAGAGAACGATTTTGCCAAAGTTCTACTCAGTAGCCAACTTGGCTTCCATTTTTCCATGTAATAATTACCTAGCATACTCTATAACTGAAAATATTTCTCTTCACAAATATTTCTTGTAGAGTTCAGTAAGGCATATTTAATCTAAAATAATGCAGCATGGTTCCGGACAGCTTACTGTTATAAAGATAGCTTGTCAACTTTGCAGACTTTTAAAAACAAATGTACTTTGACTTTTTTTGGAGGACATGGTCAAAAACATCTATTCAACACTGCAGATGAGTCTTGTTTTGCTGATGCATTTTGCTTGTTAGGCTTTTCTACCAGGATGCTGATGAGTTCTGGGACGTAGTGATCTGTATCATCATTCATCTGGCACTGGATTTGACAAACATAAAAAGTTCCTAATTAAACATGTTTGAAAATATAATTTCAGTGACAAAAAGACGGCGTTAGGCATATTCTCTCTGGAGTAACTGATGGAGAAGTAAGGGTTTGCCAACATCATGTTCCTTATTCTATTGGGAAAAGCTGGGCAAGAATGGAATTGCAAATATATGCTGAGAACCCAGTTTGTATGCTGAATGTCATCAGACCTAAACTTGGGGAAAATATGAGGGATGTCCATTCAGACTTATATCTTTTATTGTCATTTCACACTGTGCTTGATCCCTTCCATTGTTTGACCACTGTTTGAAGTTGCTGAATGTGCTTTTCTCAGGGAGAGGGCTTGCCATTTACACACTTAATATGGCTGCAGCCGTTGGGGGCAGTTCCTGTTACTGTGGTCAGTGGTGACAGAATTAACCATTTCAGACTACAGTTAAGTTCTTTCAAGCAGAAAGGGCAGAACATTTCACTGGTGGTTGTTCTTTCTACTTGGACAAATGCCATCAATCGAATGATTTTTTCCTCCTCCTAAACAAAATATCTTTAAAATTCTGTATCAAAAAGACTTGAAGTATACTACCCAGAAGTTTTAATCTTCCAGTCATCTACACTTTCTCTTCCCTGTTTTTCAAAGGATTTTGTAAACCTTTTCTTCACTGTTCCTAAGTTTTCAGAATAGAACCAAGGAATCAGCATTACTAGATCTGATATACAAATTGCAGTTGGCATATTTTGTTTCTTTTCCATTTTACAAAATCTCAATAAACTAAATGAATTGCTAGAAAATATGTTTTTCTGCATATAAAAAATATGGAAAGTAATTGTGATTATCTGGAAAGAAAATCAAAAGATTTCTTTAGTATACATCCAAGAGAAACCTTTGACATCCGAATTTTGGAATACAAGCTTTCAATTTCTTAGTAGCTTTAGCAGTAACAAAAGAAACTAACAGGGCATGGAACAGAACATCTTTTTTGATGTATTCCTGACTGTATTACATGCGCTTATATGCACTATCCTTTTTTCCTCTTTGACTGCTGAAAATACTTCCAGTGTTTTCTCCCAGAGTGTATTCTTTTGGAGGTGGCAATGCTGTGAAAGGGAACCTAATGATGTCTTTTTTTTTTTTTTTTTTTTTTTTTTTAAATCTCTATTTGGAATAATGCATCTATTCTCTCTCACCCTATCAACAATATATTTTCTGCTTTAACACTGAGACAACAGGAGAGAAAATGGCAGCAAATTTCAATATGTTAGCAGAAGAAAGAATGCTAACAGCTCACTATTTGGGGGAAAAATAGAAGCTAGTGTCTTCAGGCTCAGACATCTGTTTTCATACAGTTTGCCAAGAAATGCCATAGCTGTGAGCTCTAGTAAAATTAATTAATATAATATAGCTAGTATCTAGAATTAGAGAGAAGGGATTGTTCTGAAAGATTACAGAAAATAAATATTGTATGTATATCTTGTGTTCTCATGATTCTCTTCCACAACTTCCATTACTAATTTATTTAATCATTTATTTGATTTGCTCAGTACTGATGATGTTATCACGGTGCTATCTGCACATCCTCCTCTTCTGTTACAAGCTACTGAAAGGCAATTGATGCTGTTGGACACGCTCACCAGCCACTAATGCAAACTTGTTGCTCTACAGCATACTTGGTTTTTCTTCTATGTGCTTTGTCTAAAACCATGACCCCTCCAGCCAGCACTGCAGAAAGCAACTGTTGTACCAACTGTGAGAGTTAAGCAAGGAAGAAATTGCTTTTGGCTGCATTTTAGTTCCTTATATTCATTGTTCTGCCTGCAGTAGAAGCATCACAATTTGGAAGGGTCCTGGAACAGCTGCTGTGTGCACCTTGGCCACTGAACAGGGAAAAAAAAGTACATTAAATATTTATTGTGGATTGGGTTTTATTCTTGAAGTGCCTTGTTTTCCTGCTCTCCTCCTTCTTGGAGTAGCACCTCACACAAAAACCAAGAATGCATTGAGATATGCATTATAGAGTCTGTCAGGACTAATCCTTGCTACGTAATTTCTTCCTCTTCCACCCCTCACATGTAGGTGTATAATCTGGTTACTTCAGGCCATATTTTGCCCCCCTTAATTCTGTCTTCTGGGTTAGTCAGATTTTAAGGGTTAGTTGGGAATGTAATGCGGTGACTGACTTCAGTTCTTTCTGTTTTCCTAAGCACGTTGCTGGCGCATAAAGATCATAATAACAAAATCAAATTCAGTCTTCACCGAGGCCCTGAAAATTTAAGAGCCTCTTTTATTGCAAATAAGATTTTTAAAATTTTTATTTCTTTTAATCTTATGTTTTATAGTCTATCTCTTTTAATGTAATTTTAAAAAGCTATGAAATCACAACAGTTGTTTTCAAAGGCAGCAGATACTGCAGCACCAGCAAGTCCTAGCTGATAGTTTTATTGGACAGGTTTTTTTGCTTGTATCATTGCTTATTAATTCTTATTTTTCAAATATAGCTGCCTTATATTAATTTGCTTTATCTCACATACAACATAGGAAACGGCAAATATTGTAACTCTTGGGTTAAATTCAGATCAAATTGAGATGTCTTTTTTTTTTTTTATGGGGTTTCAAAATGTTTAGGATCCATCATACCTCTGTTAGAAATGATATCATGTAAAAATACTTGAGGACACATTTTTATTCTATAAAGCCTACATAACGAGTTTGTAGTTGATCATGCAGGTTGATAGGAGTCTCCCTTCCTTTGTACACATACTTAAGATTACAGCTTTGAGTTACCACTGAGCTAACATGAAACTGTGTTATTATCAAAACAGGGAGTGGGTTCACCTTTCCATCTGTGGTTTCCATCACTTGCTGGACACCTGAACAGATGAGCTAATAGTAACCAAACTGAAAAGAAAATAATTTAGGTTGTTCTCCTTAATTCTTAGAGAAACTAGCATTATCTTCCCAAATGTGATTTCAGGTCTGTATGTATATCCGTGTCTTTTACCACAAATAGCGGTGATGTGTGAAATGCATTGGAAAAATAAACCATAGGGCATGTAGCTGTATTAACAGGTTTGGAAGGAAAACTAAAATAAGGAGAAATTATTTTTCTGGAAAGAACTGAAAGCTGTATTTTTGTGTTTTGTATATAGCAGTTCCAGTGGAAATATCAGCCTTGCTGTCTTAGTGGTTGGGCTAGAAATCATAAGATAGAATTTTCCATTCTCACTAGTATAATGAAGTTGCTTTTGAACGTCTTATTGCATGAAGACGTGCAAATGAGTGGGATTCATCAAGAGTCTTTGCAGTTAGCTCACACAAAGCAGTTCTTTCTTTCCTGGCCCATCGTCAGGCCTTAGCATAGTGTCAGCCGTCTGATTAACACAGAAAATCACAGGCTTGCTGAATCATTTGATATTTCTTGGAAAATAAAGAAGACTATAATGTAGAACATGAATAATTCATGCACAGGACTATCCAAAGTCGTTTTCAGATGATGTGATTTCTCCCCCTTTTCAGAACTGAACTTTTCTTTTAAAAAGCCGATGTGATAAAAGTGCATCTCTGTAGTGCAGAGACATCTTCCTTTTCAAATGTTTATCTTATAAAGTAGAAGTGTCACAAATGTTGAAAATAGGCAGAAGAGAGACAAAAATAAATTGGAGTTTCTTTACCAGAGAGAACTATAGGGTGTGAAAATAAACTGACTTGTTATTTCAGGAGATTTAGTCATGACAGAAAAAAACCTATACTTTCAGTGAGAGTACAGCTAATTTTTAAGAGCATCACCCTGTCACAAAATGTAAACTGAGAACTTGGCAAAGTATTTCCTTTCGCGGAGTGCTTGGGAGGAGATGGAAAATAGAATCCTCCCTAGTCTGCTTCATTGCCACGGCTGCGTTAAATGGGCTGTGCTGGGGTGCTAAGAAATACGGTCTGGAAAAATTTGCTCTGGTGGTTTAATATGTTGTAGCCTCCAGGGTGTTTTCTGCTGACTGTCTCATCTCTGGGTTACTGTTTCCACTTCAGACAAAAAGGCTGAAGCAGATTAAGTCTGTTACTGTCCTTACACTTCCTGTTTTCCAGGCTCTCCCAGATTTTGGGGTCTATAAAGCCTTATTCAAACCTTTTTTTACAGTTATGAAGTGAGGCACTTATGCAAAATAGAGGCTTGAGCTTCCTGAACTCTGGCAACCAATAGAAGTTATCTTTTGAGAAAAGTAATAATACCAAGTCTGATGACATGGGTTTTTATGACAAATTAGCTGAGCAGTCTGGGAATACTGGTGAGTGATGGAGTGAAACTGTTACTTCTCTTCTGTTTAAGAGGGCTGCATGCAGAAAAAGTACCATCTCGAATCCTGTTGAAGATTACTGATGGAAAAACAGAATAAGTAAAACAGGAGAAAGTGATTTTGAACAGCTACCCTTGAAGTTTTCAGAAAGATGGCATCTAAACACCCTGTGAGTGGGTTGCACTCATGCACCTGTGACATATTTCTTGTATACGTTGAACTGGTTTTGGAACTTGTGTTCTTTGAAACGTAGGATTTGAGTGCTTTGTTTTTGTCATCCTGTATGAAATAATTGTTTGGTATCGATGCTTTCTCTGCACCCAAATGTTACGCCACTTTGCAGTATTAATTCCAATTGTACTCATTCTGTTCTCATAATATTGCTGTGGTTATTTAGTATAAACATATATTTTGTAGGGTAGACTATCTCCACCTGGAAAAGGAAAAGATGCTGCAATCGATCTAGTGGACCATTAGCACATACAACAGTGTGTGCACTGGGGCTTGCCTTTGTTGTGCCTCTTTCATTTAGGGATGTAATGCTTTAATCCAACATAAAAAGTGATGACTAACTCATGGAATCCAGTTTAAAGAAATCAGCAACAGTATAACACTGAAATTGAGTGCTAATAGTGACTTGGAAGGGGCTTGAGTCAGATGCGTTGCAACTGGCAGTGCCTGCAGTGCTTCCTACTAAAGTGATGGTACAGAAAGCATGTCAGAAAGCAGCACGGCACACTGTCAAAGTAAGTGGAAACAGGTGTGTAATGTTTAGGTTGACTTGCGGTTCGTTTGTTTCTGAGAGTAATAGAAGGTTTCATAACTTTTCTGGAAGTGGATTCTTGTATAAAACTTGGGAGCTTTATATCTATGTATGTATTTCATCTTGCATTATTAGTCAGAAGCCTCTGGAATGAGTCAGATACCATAAAACATCTTTTGCTGTGAACAGGGGAATTTTTAACCCTTTGGGGAAAACAGCACATAACAAAAAGACAAGTCCTGATTTCAGGGAAAAAAAACCCCACAAACAAAAACAAGAGAGCAGAAGGTACTCAAGTTTTTTATTTATTTTGTTGTCTTTTTTTTTTTTTTTTTTTTTTTTTTCTCTTCCATTCAGCTTATTGATAAAAAGCTCAAAGGCTGCTTGGCAGTGACCTCAGTCCTTTTCATATGACCAGGGAATTCAGACGGGAAGCTAAAGCTTGCGTTTAGTCAGTGATCTGTGAATAACCCGCAGTCCCTTAATGACGTGAGAGGAGCCTCCAAGGGGAGGCAGTGAGTCAGAGAGAAGGAGGCACAGAGATTGCTTCAACAGCCATTAGCACGTCACTGGTAATCCCAGCGCCACCTTTCACATCCCTGGCATTTGTCTCAATGCACTCTACTGAAGCTGGTACTATGTTTTATTTAAGGCTTTCTCACTGCCTTCTGGAGATGTGTGTGTTACTGTAGCCTGAGTGATTGGTTGCCTGTTATGTTTACAACACTCAGAGATTCTGCAAAAGAGGAGAATATGTGGAATTCTACCACGGCTGAATACCCCAGGAATGAATCTGCATTGTGTATCAGACACAAAGAACTGAAGTGATATCCACATAATATGCAAATGAAAAAGAGTCATTTTGGGAGCATTTAAGTTGCCACGCTGCAGAACAAAAAGTTACCTTGATGTAATATGACCCAGCTATTCTTCTACTTATTCTGTTTGTTGTCATCTGGAAGGAATCTTGTGATAACACGTATGTATATACTGATGAGGAATCTAATCTTTTATGCTTTGCATTCATCTAAAGACCTGCCTTGAAGCTGGACGAAGGAAAGATCAAGCCAAACACTTTTCAGAGAAATGAAAACACTTTAGGCATAATGCTTTTTTATTTTATTTTTTTTTCAGAAGAAATACATTAATTGCCACTTGCTGATAAAAAAAGTGACAACAGCAAGAAAAGTTGTCCCAATCTGAAGAGAGGTTGGGTGGCTGTTTCTAGAGGTGAAGTATATGATGTGTTTTCATGGCTTTTTAAGGTCAATTAGAGCTGCAGTTCCCACAGTCCTTTCCTCTCCCCAACCCTCTGTCCCTTTCTGGTCCTTCTGGCTATGTTCTGACTTGATTCAGCCTCCCATGCCATCACCCTTTCACTTCTGAGACTTCTTAACTACCTGTTTCTTCTTTTGTTAAATACCATGTTAGTAATCAAAGTGATAACTTTTGTATTATTCATCTGAGTCTTAAAACAGTGAGCTGTTTTCGCTTTGCTTTTTACAAACAATTTCAGAAGTCCACCTGCAATCTTCTGTTTTCTTTTGCAAAAGAAAATGAATGAATATCCACAGTGTTTCAGCCAAATAGTTTGCTTATGGCTGCTTTTAATCTTATGTGACTATTCTGCTGTAGTATCTCCAAGGAGATGTTTGCTGTCCTTAGCTAAGTTTTTCTTGGACTCTGGCTACTATGATCCTTGACAGGTGATGATTCTCACCATTCGCTGGTCTTCTAGTGTTTGGGAATGGCTGGGTTGCATGAAAAGAGATAACACCTGAGCTGGGAAGTATAAGGCACTGTAGTAGCAATAGCAAATAAAATATTCAGATTTATCCAGCAAAATCTGAGTTTTTAGTAGGAAGATTTTGTTTTCCAGTCACTCCACTTTTTCCAAAGAAGATAAATGTAACTATGATACAACCAAGCATTTCCTCCCCAAAGGGAATGAACAGCAGAATTTATGCGAATAAAAGCTGCACAGTTTTGGAAAAAGCATGAAAGTCTTCATAAGGAATAACATTAAGCATGTCTGTTGTTTCCCCAAGGGACTGTTCTGACAGTTGGATATCAACATACATGTTTCGTTTCTACAATTTCAATATTCACAGTATTAGCTGAGGATGATATAGGAATGATTGCAGCAGCTATATGATATCCAAGGATTCTTCTGTGCCGAACAACAGAATAGCTTTAGTGATAACTGGTGGTACAAAACCAGAAAAAATATCTTGCATGTTATATTAAGGAGGAACCTTTTCATGTAAGTTTTTATCACTCTTGCATGACACATTTTTCCTCTTATAGTTGAAAGAGATTCTAGAAATCTTTTTTTTTCTTCTTTTTATCATGAGTCAAAATTGCTAATTTAATTTGTATGAAGAACTTGGATTATCCAGCGAGTGCTATACATAGCTACTGAACATTTGCCACATGTCAGAACTTTGCAAATGTTGTTTGCGGAATTATTTATATTGACTACATTAGAAACATGGCTGATTAGCAATGATTACCAGAGTACTTAGCGAAGACTTACAGATGGAACTCCTACTATCCTTTGTGGACAGAATTTCTTGATACGTATATGCTTAGCGTGGCATCCAGCAAGTTCTTTAAAGGGGACGACAAAGGATGGCAGTGGAGAAAAGCAAAAGTGGGCATAGCGTGAAGTTCAGAATAGCAGGTATAGATATGGCCTGATGAAGAAATGACCATACCAACAGCAAGTTGGTATGCTAGCCTTCCATTAATTTTCAGTGACTTATTTCCAAGTGTGTGTGTGGCACTTTTGTTTTTTTGCAAAGTGAAGCAATGATTAGAGTCTTCTTCCTGAGCTGAGGGGAGTTCATTAGTTAATGTTAACATTTGACTGTTGGAAAACCTCAGTGATAATGTGTTCTTAAAGTAGTTCTGATACACTGAATTCTACAATATTCTGTTATAGTTTTAGGGAAAGGGCTACTATGAAGTGCAGTCAGCATTTCTGATTGCGTGCTGTGATTGTGTGTAGAAGCGTTCTGGGATGTATGAGAAATTGGTGGTACCAAGACAAAGTGCAAAATATTGCAATAGAAAATAGCCTGTTTCACACTGTGGCAAAAGTATCCTTCTTTAACAGAATTAAGGTTTCTTCAGTTTTTTCTTTAGCTATGATTTTTAAAATCTGCCTTTTCTGCCTTTTGTTATGACAGCCAATGAAATACGGAAAGCTACTCATTTAAATTAGAGAGAACCCTTTGCCTAAAGCTGTATGAATGTCTTTGCCTAAAAATGAACAAAGTGTCATAGAATAGAATCATAAAATCACCAAGGTTGTAAAAGACCTTCATGATTATCCAGTCCAGCCATCCGCCTGTCACTCAGCCATGTCCCTCAGTATAACATCTAAATGTTTCTTGAACACTTCCAGGGACAGTGACTCTACCACCTCCCTGGGCAGCCCATTCCAGTGCCTGGCCACTCTCTAGGTGTCATTATTTACTATTTCACATTGCAAGGCTTCTTTGTTCTGAGAAGCTACTAATTTTTAAGAGAGGTCTTGATCCTTTGGTACAGAAATACATCTCAAACAAATGTCCATGTTAACTAAATCCTGCTTCTAGCCTACTGAGAATAATGCAACTGAATATCAATTGCACTTAATTAATTAGCTTAACTTTACTGCAGTTTACAAATAATCCCCATGAGTTTTGTTGCTGCCTACTTGCTTGTCTGTACTTATTATTATGCTCACTGAAAAGCATAAACATAATTAAAATGCTTTCCTAGACTTTTTGCCTCCTACGTCGGAATGTGTACTTTGTTTTCATGCCACTTCGTAAGACAATCTGCATTAAGACCGAGGCTCAGATCTTCAGGGAAAAAATACTGGTTTCCTCAGATTTGGTATCTTGTAGGCCTGTACTTGTACCCCTACACATGGAAGCTGGTCTAACGATAAGGAAGAGGAGAAGATTAAAATAAGGATCTGAATTGGTATTTTTTTGTTCTTTTAGTGGATGTACAGTGCTTATAGAGTCACATTAATTTTTTCTTGTTCTCTTAGTAATTTTTGATACCTAGATTCTTAACACCTAAGAACCCCAAATGAAAGCCTAATTAAAAGCTCTGTGATTGGAAACAAGCTTTTGCTGATAATATGAAAACACAAGAAATAATTGGTGATTTTGGAAATCTAGGTCTTTAACATTCAGTATAACAGTATCGATAACTCTCTAGAGATGGAGAAATATGAGAGCTGCTCTGAAAGTAATACGTCCTATTTTATGATGTTGGCTCACAACTTCAGAGGCAGATATTGGTAGTATTGCAGTAGATGGTGTTACTTGCAGTAGAGGTTGAATCTTTCTACCAGTATTTCACTACATTTCGTTGCTGTGCAACAGATAGCAGCAGAGGGGCATCCTGGCAGAGTGGCACCTGACATGGAGGTGCACATGAAGTATAGGTGTGTAATGGAATTCTTCTGTGTGGGTAAAATTGCACCCACTGCCATTCATCAACACTTGCTGAACGTTTATGGAGACCGAACAGTGGAGTTGAGCACAGTGAGGGAATAGGTGGTGCATTTCAGCAGTGGCAAAAGCGACATGAAAATCAAGCCATATTCCAGAAGGAATGGAAAAAACAAGTGCAAGTTTGTCAGGACCTATTGAACAAAAACAAGACTCAAGGTGACAGTTTCCTGGATTGCATCATTGCCAGTGATGAGATGTTGTGTCACCATTACCAGTTGGAGTCAAACAGCAGTCCGTGGTCTGGCAACATGAATTTCCCATTGAAGAAAATGTTCAAGATGCAGCTGTTAGTTGGTGAAGTGACATGCTCTGTCCTTTAGGATAGGAAAGGCTCGATCCTTCTGGATTTCCTCGAACCATCATCTCTGAGTGCTACATTGTGGCACTAACTAAGCTGAAAGCTCAAACTTCTGTAGTCAGGCCCAAAGAGGACAACATTTCTCTTTCAAATTGATAATGCCAGATTCCGTACCGTTTTGAAGACACGCATTGCCAATCTTGGCTGAACTGTCCAATCGCAACATGTTGTCCAGATTTGGTGCCTTCTGACTTCAATCTGTTCAGGCTGTTGAAAGATGCACTGCATGGAGAACATTTTCCTAGCAACAGTGCTGTCATAGCACTTGTGAAACTGCGGGCCACCTCCACTGGCGCAGATTTTTATGAGCATGGCATGCAGGCTCTTGTTCATCACAGGTGAAATTGCATAACTGATGGTGGTGACTATGTTGAAAAACAGTGCTTTGTAGCTGAATATTTGCTCTATCAAATAGTGTTATTGTGCTCTTTGTATCTGCTGTAATTTCTATGGAAATAAAGAGGAGGCATTACTTTCAAACCAACCTAAATATTGATATCTCCCCGGGCTTGTTCTCAGCCAACTCCCACCTTGCCACAACCTCCTTTCAGGTAGTTGTAGAGGGCAATGAGGTCTCCCCTCCTCTTCTCTAGTCTAAACGTTCCCAGTTCCCTCAGCTCCTTCTCATAAGACTTGTGCTCCAGATTTGTTGCTTTTCTCTGGACACCCTCCAGGGCCTTGACATCTTTGTTGAAGAGAAAGGCCCAACAGTGAACACAGTTCTCAAGTTGTGGCCTCACCAGCGCTGAGAACAGAGGGACATTCGCTTCCTACTGGCAAGATTATTTCTGATACAAGCCAAGATACCATTGGCCTTCTTGTGCACCTGGGCACACTTCTGGTTCATGTTTACTTGAGCCAACACTCTCAGGTCCATTTCCCATTCAGTCTTCCAGCCACTTCCCCAAGGCTGTAGCATTGAATGGAGCTAGTGTATCCAAAGTTATCCAATACTTGGTCTTGTAGAACTTTGTCCCATATGTTCATCTGCCAGCCAGTCAGGTGAGTAGCTATTTATTACTATTCCATGAATCATGGCAAGTTTATGGAATCCCTCATAAACAGCACCATTTTGCACCAAGTAAATCCATGTTATACAGAAATGTTGTAGCCCACATGCACTTGCAAACTTTTCTGAGAGAAACTCATTTCTAATTTGCACTGAGAATTTGATGTGCTCTTCATGTATGTGGTTATACTTCATGAGCCATGAGCTAAATCTATAAGGGCTGGGAGTGCTTTACTGTTTGTGTTAGAAGAAAGGAGCACCCTCTACACCTTGATGCATGAGGTCCTAATTGAACTCAGGTGAGAGATACCAGAGGCTAAGGCAATTGACTGATCACAAAAAGTAATTACTCTGTGTAACTTAACCAATTAAAAAGTATGGAGCAAAAAGGTTATATTCTTTGTTAATATGCACTTGAAAAGGGCAAATACCAAGATAGAGGAATTTTCATTTTAGGATATTAGAATGGTTGGAATAGGATGAAATTAAGCAAAAAAAAAACCAAAAAAACAAAACAAAACAAAAAAGCAACAACAAAAAAACAAAACAAAACAAACAAACAAAAAAACAAAAACAAAAACAACCAAAAAAACCCCACAGTTGAATCATGAAATACTTTTTATAGTGAAATAAGTACTATGGAATTGAAGAATCTCACAAAATCAGGAGAAAATTAGTATTTGCATCATATGAAAATCATTCTGCCATAGGCTTGGAACCTATCTGCACTGTACTGAGACTGGAGAGATGGCATAGTAGCACTGTGAAATCCTAACTGTCATTCAGTTTAGCCACTGACAAAGAATATGTGGAGGACAAGTATTCAGAAGATTGTCTTTTACACCTATATATGCTCTTAGAAATAAAATATAATACCTTTGTGTTCATTTCTTTTTCCCAAGATGTAATGGTAATTGAGAATTATCAAGGATTTAATTATTGTGCTAGCAAAAATATTTTGCCTACATAAATATGGCTGGCTTTTTAGTCTGTGGGATGTATTTTTTTCATAATTAGATGAATTGTGAAGACATACATATATATAAATGTATCACATAATCAGGTATAAAAAAAGGTATAAAAAAAGCTCTAGCATCACAGACTATAAAATGCATTGTAACTCTTGCAAAAAAAACGTTATCTTTGCAGAAGGATTTTATCATGCTCATCAATATATATAGCTGTGAGTATGTCGAAAGCAGCTAGCACAGGATTGCTTAGCTGAGTGGGAGGTGATGCAGGACTGTGCTATTAGTGGGCAGGAGGTGGGAGGTGACTGGGGCTGATGGGCAGGTGGAATACAGTATTTATATACATATGTTTACAGGTATTTTTAGATGAGATATAAATATGCAAATGTTAACGCAATGAGATAACTTGCCTCAAGGTTAGATAGAATGATGTAACAACTCAGTAAGGCAGCATGTTAGAGTGGACTGGGACCATTCCCAATTGTGTGACAAGAACACGTGTGTTTTTAATCCTGATTTCTAACTGTTAGTACTTGTCAGTATTTCTCCTACCCCTGTATTTTGTACTACTTTTGGCTGGACATAATGCATTCAGATGGAGAGAGTATGTAGTACATTTTAGATAAACTTGTAGCTCCGTGTGGCATGGTTAAGAAAAAAATGATGGCATCTGTAGTGACTGTTGATGCAGCGAGGACGGTAGTAGTGGAGGAAGAGAAGACTATAAAGTCTTTATGCATTTTTTTTTTGCCTTAGCCTTTTTTGCTGTTTTCTTGGTCCAGTTGGAATTCCGCTTATTAATTTCTGTTATTTTGTGTTATTGTGTACACTCATACAGTCTTCAGGGATTCTCCCTCCAGTTCTTAATGAAACTAGACCCACAAATCTTTTCATCGTATTTTTCTTTTTGAGGACTTGCACAGATTTTTCCCTTAGCCGGACTGCCCAGGCGTTGTCAGTCACCAGATTATCTAGCTGTCTGTTAGTTGTTGTGCAGCTTCAGTAGGCAAGGTGATATGTTTCCTATTACACACACTGAGCAGTAATTTGAACACATAGTTTCCATTCCCTGCCTAGCCTCCCTGTTACCTATTCTCCTCTTATCTGCTTGTGTCCCTGTGTCAGCTGCTGGATCCTCTGACCAGCTATAGGCTGGACGTGCTGAACTGATTCTTCAACATCCACCTAATACTGCTGATGCTGCTTTCTTTCCCATCCCTAGTTTGGCTGCTCAGGAATCCTTCTAATTAAAGGCATCTGCCAAACTGACAAGTCTCATTAACTCTCCCTTTTCATTAGTTTCAGTGTGATAATCAGCAACCAGGTTGGATGTGTGGTGCATATCTGTGTTTTTTTCTTATACACGCAATTGTAATTGGGAATCTGTATGGAATTTTGAGGAGTACTTATTCTGCTCTGTGTTTGACTGGAAAAACAGATGTCCTTAGTAGGTCTTAGACATGATGCAGATATGTCCCATTAAATAGATGCACCCAAACTGAACTAGGAGAAAGGACACCGAGTTACTATTGCTGTGTGGATAAATTGTGTACATTTGTGACAGAGGCTGTAGGGATGGCCAAGAGATTGCACACTTTACTTCTAAATGCCTATGAAATTGAGGCACATAGTAGGTCCTGAAAAAAAGTTAAATGGAAAAATGTTCAGGTATTTAAGCTCAGTTTATGCTGCTAAACTAGAGTAAAACTCCAGTTGATTTATATCTTATACTATCTTATATATAGCATTTAGTAGCTGTTGCCTTATCATAGGAACACCTTGGTGCTGGTCTTGGATTTTATCTCTAAAAATCTTCTGAAAATAATGAAAATACTTTTACAGATAGATTCAAGTAGTGCTCTGGCTAGAGTGCATTTGTTACCAAGGCTGTATGGCAGCCCGCAAGCTTATCTGAGTTTTCCTAAGTACCATCCATCATGCCCAAACAAACATTTGGCTTGACAAATTTTCATTGACCTGTTTACTCTGTTTCTCTACCAGTAATTAGGGCAGCATGGTTGGGGTCACTGCTGACTGCTAAATCAGAAAGCAGAGTGTGGAGAAGTTCTGGCAGTTCAACTTCAGCAAGCCCAAAAGGCTTTGTCTCATGAGTGCAACTTTCAAATGAGCTCTAGCAATGTGCCTAACTCTTTTCAAAGTGCAAAGGCCAAAAAAAAAAGAAAAAAAACCAACACAAAACACTTTTATGGAACACTCACATTCTGTTCCACCTGATACTTTCATGATTCTGACAAGACTACAGAATTCTTAATTAAAGGAAACTAGCAGCCCAACATCAGGCTGTCCCCTAAATATGAAGCCAGAACCATCAGAATTGGTATTCATCGCACAGTGAAGAGCTTTTTGTAGTCCATGTATAACTACATATCTCAGTACTAAACCCTGACCTTACACCTGCAGCACATGAAAGAAATGCACCCAATGCAAACTGCAACTTTGGCTTCTAGTCAATATTCAGAATAAGAATGAATATGCCTACTTATTACAAATTTATTATATTCTTTTTTCCATGTATATATTGTGAAAAGGCTTCAGCATCTATTCAAGATCTCTTTTCATCTTCTCCCAACCAATTCCTATTAAAATCTAATTCCTTTGGTTTGAGATAATGATTGATGTTGTGTTGCATCTGAGATGTCATCTTAGATGGAGATACTTTTGAAAATGAATTAAATCCCCAGGCTGCTTCAGTTTGTGTACAGCTTGTTTTTAAGTAACTGATAAAGAATAAGCAAAGTTTTTGGTGAGGCTGCTAGGCCCTTTTCAGTGTCCTCCACGTAATTCATCTTTTTTTCGTTTGCATTGGCTTTGTCATGGAGAGGTGCTTTATTTCTACCAATAGAACGGGATTGTTTTCCAGTGATCCATGACAATCAGGATATTCAGATAATTCATTGGGAATGCTGCTTAAGAAAGAAATGTTTTTCAGCTTGTCTCTGACACCCTATTATTGCTAACAGTGTAGATGCAGGAGCTAAGATTTCATATCACCTCGACACAGAAGGATCTATTAACTGATAGTCTACCATTTGTAAGGTATGTCTCCACTAAACAATACTACTTTGTGAGGAGAAAAGGGAGGTGGAACAAGCTTCACCTTCAGTGGCAGCCGCAGAGCAATCAGTAGTAATCAGTAAATCAGTAAAAATAGATGCCTTTAGGCATGTTAACTGAGAGACTGGGTGTGACTAGTGCTATGCAAGGGAAGCGGTCAGTGGAGATCTTCTATCTTTGGTTTATCTCAGGGCATGAAACCTGCTTGTAAATAGTTCAGGCCCAGTGTTAATAAGGGCAATGTTACCTTTGCTTTAACTTGGACTTATGTCACCTATTCCCCAGCTGCACAGTTAGAGGCCATTCAGTACCTTCATAGAATCATAGAATCACCAAGGTTGGAAAAGACCTCCAAGATCATCTAATCTAATCCAACTGTCCACCTACTGCCAATATTTCCTCACTAAATCACGTCCTTTAGTCCAACATCTGAATGTTTCTTGAACTCCTTCAGTAATGGTGACTCCACCACCTCCCTGGGAAGCCCCTTCCAGTCCCTGACCACTCTTTCACAGAAGAAATTTCTCTTAAGGCCATTCCCTCTCATCCTATTTCTAGTTAAGTGGGAGAAGAGGTGAACAGCCACCTCTCCACAACCTCCTTTCAGGTAGTTGTACAGAGCAGTGCGGTCTCTCCTATGCTTCCTCTTCTCCAGACTGAACAGTCTCAGTTCCCTTAGCCATTCCTTGTAAGACTTGCACTCCAGACCCCTCACCAGCTTTGTTGCCTGTCTCTGGACATGCTCCAAGGGCCGCGATGTCTTCCTTGCTAGGAGACACCCAACACTGAACACTGTACTCAGTAGTGGCCTCACCAGGGCTGAGTTCAGAGGGATGATCGCCTCCCTGCTCCTGCTGGCTGCACTGTTTCTGATGCAAGCATGTTGCCATTGGCCTTCTTGGCCACACTGCTGGCTTATGCTCAGCCAAGCGTCAACCAACACCCCTGGGTCCATTTCTTTCACACAGTCTTCCAGCTGCTCTGCCCCAAGCCTGTAGCATTGCCTTGGGGTTGTTGTGGCAAAGTGCAGGACTCAGCACTTGCTCTTGTTGAACTTCATCCCATTGGCCTCAACCCAGAGATCCAGTCTGTCCAGATTCCTCTGCAGGGCTTTCCTACCTATAGGCAGATTGATGCTTCCTGCCACCTTGGTGTCATCTGCAAACTAACTGTGGGTGAACTCAATTCCCCTTGTACAGGTCATCAATAAATATATTAAACAGGACAGGCCCCACTTCTTCTCATAGTATTAAATGCGTGGGACTTGTCTACTCAGATTACACATATAATTGAATTTCACATAGTGAACCCCACTAGACTATCATGCCTACAGCTGCATTTCAACCTTTCCTAATAATCTTTTCCTGAAATCCTGTCTCCCCTTGTACTTTTTTGCTGTGATTGATGGGAGGTTTGTGGGTGCAGATTCGAGCACCCAGCTGTTACTGGCTGCTTTATGCTACCACAGAGCACTGGAATAAGATCTGAAAGGTACCAGTGTGTAGCACAGCAATGGACTCTGTTTTACCAAATGACTGGACAAAAGTGAAAAGGATGTCCTCTTGCAAGTCACTGTGTGAGGAAACAGGTGGCACACGGTTATTAGAGTGCACAGAGAATTTTTGGAGTGCAAGAAAAAATAATTCAAAAGACAACAGTGAGTCCATTGTAAATAAAAATCAGGGTATATGATGTAAGTAACTTGTGATAAACAATGGGAAAGCATCGTGGCAGCCAAGGATGTAAGCACTGACCTTACATCCAGGCAGCCTACTGTCCCTGGCCTGTAACGGGGTGCATATCCTTAGCTTCTCCTTAAAGCCATCCAATTGTATTTGCTAGAAGAGGTCAAGGAGTCTGCTTGTAAATACTAAGGACAGTCCACTAACAGGGTACAATAGATCTGAACGCAAATGTTTTCCTGACATCAACAGATGACATCTGCACCTTCTCAGCTCTATAGAAAATGCAGGTATAAACCTGAGAGGGCAGAAATAAGCATTAGTGTTCTTCATATTTTTAGATATTGTCAGCTGACAGGGCAGATTGTGAAGGACTGAAAAATGACGAACACAACTACGTGACTCTCTTCCTGCTTCCCCTCTCCAAAAAAAGGGAAGCTGGGGCTGGGGGGGGAGAGGAAAAGAAAGGAGGATCTGCTGGCAGCCTCGGGATAATTAGTTTAAAAAGCAGGTGTGGGGGAAAATATGAGAAACAATCTTGTGGGATTCAGTGAGGAAACACTTCAAAAATATAATTTGATTAGGACACAGTCTGTATGATTCAACAAGGAGGAGGAGGTATTGCCTGGAATATGCATCTGACAAACTTTCGCATCAAGAATTACCGAATTACTGTAACGCAGCCATGAGGTAGGGGCCAAAACAACCTGTGAAATAGCTAACTTTTTTTTTTCTTCTTCTTCTTCTTCTTTTTTTTTTACAAGCTCATTTATTGCAAGTTTTTGAGTTGTTGGCAACTATGAACAGAGGCAGCATCATGGCTTATGTTTGTTTCTGTTTCCATTGATGTAATCCACCTTCATATTTTTAGTATGGTATCATGTGCTGCTTACCCTTCCTCAGTTCTCTGTTGGATTGGTGAGCAGGTAAGGAAAATGAGGTACTTTACTACAATAAGGAAGAGAATGCCATATTTAATAGGAAACTGATCCAGGCTTTGTGCCTGATCAGGTAGGCTTTGCTATTGTTACGGATCACCATTAATTCACTGAAAACTATTTATTTTTATGTCCATCTGTATTGTAACAGTGACTGTTGCAATGAACGTACAGTAACAGTCAATGCCTAACCCAAAGAAATTATGTAGGTAGCATCAGAAAAGCAAAAAAGTAAAGGGATGACAGAGTTGCTTACAGATCGACAACTGAATTAACAAAGTGTATAAGCATTTAATGACTACAGCCCTTAATCTTTGGGTACAGATAGTACGTAGAATGCTATATTTTTAAGGATATTATAGGAATGAGATTAGATAGAAACACAATGTGGGATCTGCTGCATCTGATAGAAGAAATATGGAAGACAGTATTGGCACAGAAATCTTCAGCAGCATTTCTCTCAGGGCTTCAAGGAGAAAATGGTGAAGGGCCTGGAGCATCTCTGCTATGAAGAAAGGCTGAGTGAACTGGGTCTGTTCAGCCTTGAGAAAAGAAGACTGAGAGGGGACCTGATCCAGGTCTATAAATATCTAAGGTGTGGGGGGCAGAATGGCGAGGCCGGACTGTTTTCAGTGGTGAGTGGAGACAGGACAAGGGGAAACGGCCGGAAACTGCAGCATAGGAAGTTCTGCACCAATGTGCGAAGGAACTTCTTTACAGTGAGGTGACGGAGCACTGGAACAGGCTGCCCAGGGAGGTGGTGGAGTCTCCTTCTCTGGAGATGTTCAAGACCTGCCTGGATGCCAACCTGTGCGACCTGCTGTAGGGAACCTGCTTTGGCAGGGGATTGGACTCGATGAGCTCTGGAGGTCCCTTCCAACCCCTACGATTCTGTGATTCTGTGATTCAAAAAGCAGACTGTTTAGCACACTGATAACAAAGTTCACTTGGGGATAGGAGCCTGGGTGTCATATCTGCTTTCAGGACAGATTATCTGGTGGTGTTAAACAGAGTGTTTGTCTAAAATGTGATCACTCCTAGGAGCAAAAAACATCTGTAGGCAGAGTGTGTACTAGTACTATGGTATCTTGAGTCATTGCATTTTCATTATTACTGTTTTGGTTCCATTTTACACAGAGGAAAAGTGAACCAGCCGAAACTAGCAGGCTGTGGCTCTTCAAAGTCTCAGGGTACAATAATGTGTTCTTCCTAAACAGAGATCAGATGTACATAGATGTACAACTCCTCAAACAGGGTAGTTCAGGAGTTGTTTTATAATTATGTGTGACTACTAAGAAATAGTTTAGCATCAAGAAATTTCTTCTATTTCCAGCTTTCTCTCAGCAAAATACAGAAGAATGCTGAGTAATTGCACAGTAGCAATTTTAATTTGGGAGGAGAATGTAGACGTATGAGTGCATCTGCAAAGATGAGGACAGTACTTCCATTTCAAAGCTTGCTGTCACCGGGGCAAACTACTCTTAGAGGAAATAAATAGTATATTCTCTATAAGGATATCGTTACTACAGTTTTCTGTCATTCAGAAATACTCAGCTTTCTTAGTACTGATTTATCCCATTATAAAAAAAGAATTATCATTTTAATCTGTTGGAAAGATAGGGGCATGGTCTTTTGATTTTGTTTCTGTTTTGTCACGATGGCATTAGAAAACCTGAGGCTTACTTACTAGAGAGCTAATTGAAGCCATGGGAAAGAGGTGCATTTGCACCAGATCTGTTTTAAGGTACTGATTGGAGCTGTATAAGTGGAAATTTTCTTTTGCAGATGTGAACAACTTGTTTGGCATTAGCATGATAATCTCTTTTGTGGTCTATTCCATATAACGCATTGTTTGTTAGAGATTAGGCAGATGTTTAGCTAAACTAGTTGGAACATTCCTTCCTTCACTGTACTGTCCTTGTGATAATTGGTCAGAACTACTCATCTTTTATTTTTATTTTCAGGCCCCAATTCAGCAACACAGGCTTAAGCTTAATCACATTTCATTCCTTCAACCAAAACTCAGTGTAACTCATGAAATGCATGGGGCACTTTCTACTGAGTACAGGTAGAGCTGAACTAAGCTAGATAAAATTAACTAAATGTATAGTAGTGCTCCATCTTATACTATGTCTTGCCATTTAAAATCCACTAGATATATAATTGCAGGATCTGCTTTTTTTTTTTTTTTTTTTTTTTTTTTGTCTGTGTGTTTTTCTGATATCCAATTAGAACCAAAAATTAGATCAAAACTTAGTTTCACACAAAAGGCTTCCCTAGTGTTACATAAAACTACTCATTTTTAACCACACTTTTATTGTAACCACACTTTCTTTGGTAGGAACTGGTTTTGGTATGAATAGCATAATAACTAAGAAATTACTGAATGTGGGAAGTCTCTAGGCTTGAGGCTTTAAACCACTTTTGCCTTGAAAAAATGGCTAGTATGAACATCGTATTTTTCAGTTTAATATGACCCCAAAATTTTGGCTCTATAAACACTTGGCACAACGTTGCCCTATTTCTTTATGGTTCATTAAAAATAAACAAAAACCACCAAAAAACAACTGTGTGAATTTAAGTAGAGTTTGAACGGTTTATAGAACTTCTGAAAAGTGAATTTCATTTGCTGAGACATGCATTAATAAACTCAGTAAAAATGAAGAGCACTCCTTAAGAATAAAAACTACTAAAAGACTAAAAACATTAAAATAACACGTTTGCAGCTATATTTGACATATCAAATGCAAGCATCGCTGCATATCTTCCGATTTTCATCCTAGAAGAAATAATATTAAAGTTATCAAACAACAAACTGATCTCTTCGATGGTTTGATGAAATTTTCCAATCTCTATATTTTCCTTTATTTTTAAATAGTGAAAAATTAATGAGCATTCCAAAGAAACTGTTGAAACTGCTGAAATTTCAGCTCCTGACCCCCCCACACCCCTCCAAAAAAAGTTTCCTTTTTAATACACATCTGAATGTTTAGCAAGATATTTGGTGTATCCTGAAAGCCATTTGGAAAGGATTGTGTTATATGTGGCATGAGTGAGGTTAATGGTAAGCACACAACTTCTAAGGACTTCATTAAAAGTAATCTTGAATATGGTTTCTAATTGAATCACTATGAAAAAAACCCACATCTCCTTTCATTAGAGTTCTCAGCCATTCCTTGGATTTCTGAAAACAACTAAGAAATTATTGTCTTTGTGCTGTTCTGTTGAAGTGTATAAAGAAGTTCACAGGACTTCGGGTATATAATTACACTTTGAATATATAATTTGAAAAATGTGTCATGTTCTTTTGACTCTCCATTTGACACAGGAGCTACACTGGGAAGAAATCCTCCTAGACAGATACAAGAACATTTCTGTATCGTATTTCTGCATCTTTGTTTTCATTACCTAGAAGTATGTTCAGGTGGATACATTTTGACTGCAGCTTCATTGAGTTTTTATCTTAATCTCTGGATAAGTGCCTTTATTTCAAACATAGAAGTACACATGATGAGTTTTCAGGCTTTATTTCTGGAAACAAAAGCCGAATTTGGGAAGAAAATAGTTGCGAACTTGAGCACGGAACTTGTTTACTTGCAGTAAAGTTTTTCAAGTGCCAGGTGCCAGTCTTAGATGATGGATGCTTAAGTTTGAATAGTTAAACTTTGAGGCTGGCATCAAGCCAGTATGATATCCTGTGTTTTCTTTGCCTATGAAAAATTAAATCCAAGACAATGTCATTGTCTAAGTTTTGCCACCATGTTAATGAGGGAAGAAATAGTAGAATTGTTTTATGGTGCTACCTCTTGTACTGTCTTTGGCTTAGGAATGTAACTGGTTATTTCTAACCTTTGTTTAAAAAGGGTTTGCCTTTTCAGTCATGTAAGGAAGTGATGTGTCTTTTTTTAAATCTTTTTGGAAATTAATGACAACTAAGTGACCGTCTATATCAGTGGAAGCTTCCAATGTAGTTGTAATTGTTACAGCAGACTATCTCAGCTATCTTCTAATCCTTCAGCACTGGTAAAGGAGAAAAGAATCATTCTTTATTGTTCAAGCTTTGTACAAAAAAGCAGGAAAATGGGGGAAATAGTTGAAGATTAGAGCTCTACCAGGGTAAGTAGAAATTATGTTCGAGTCACAGCTGTTTCTCACAAATAATAAGCAGTGAATTTCACAGAATCACAGAATCACAGAATGGCCAGGGTTGGAAGGGACCTCAAGGATCATGAATCTCCAACCCCCTGCCACACACAGGGCCGCCAGCCTCCACATTTAATGCTAGACCGGGCTGCCCAGGGCCCCATCCAATCTGAACACCTCCGGGGATGGGGGAATTTATCTAATTTGTCATTACCTTTTATGTCATTAAACGGGTATCCTTATTTCTGCAGGTAATTTCCAAATGTTGTAATACCTAAAAAAAAACTTACTGAAAGTGAAAAAAGGGCACCTACAGAGTGTGTCTCACGCTACCTATTCGATACGTATTTCTGACAACTTTCTAAACCGAACAGCTTCATATTTCATTTTGTCAACTATTTCTCCATCTCATTTCCATTTTCTATCACTTTCAAATATAGTCTCAGGTTATTACATGCTTGGCAGGAAACAGGACTTGCAAAGGTGCTATAGGAAACTGTATTTTATGGGTTAGTGAACTTTATCACTTTTGCTGGCTTACTGCATTGGGAAACTGCTAGCTCATTTACTAGCCACAGAGTACAACTCCAGTGTTTGGAGAACAGGTTTTCAAAGTGAAATTGGCACAATTCCATGATTCACTGTTGCATCCATGCCTTTCCTCTACTGCCTTTCCACTTAAGCTTCAAAACAGGTTCTTAATGAGCTTAATCATATTTAAAATTGTAATATTTTTCAACCTTATTACAATTGCCTTTGGCAAAAATGGATAGTACACTGAGCTCCACATGACTCAGACTCAAACCGGGTTTTGTATATTCAATTCTTTGTGAATCACCATTTCTTTATACAAGCCTTTAATTTTTCAGTGTTTTTGTTCCATTAATTACGTTATTCTGCATGTTTTTTAAAGAGAATATCCAAGAAATGCTAGTGACTGTTACAGAAATATTTTCCATCTATTGGATGGAATTGGATGGAATTGAAACATATCTGCTCTCTCTCTTTCCCTCTGCAGGCTCAAACAGATAATGAGTGAGTTTCAGAGGCTTTCTTGGACACATCTATTTATTCTTGCCGGGTTGCATAGTCCAAAGTGGAGATTATGTCCTATTTCATCACAAATAATAGCTTTTCTCATTTGCAAAGGTCTTCCCTTAGCTCAGCTTCATAACAACAAGTAATGTGATTCTTTTTGACTTCGCGATAATCACTAGCAGATCTGTGATACTGTAATTTATTCTTTGTCCCTTGCACATTCCTCACCTATTGCTGTGAGAAGTTGAGAAAGGATTCTGCAAACCTTAATCATGGGGAGCAATTCTGTGTTATGCATGAATGCCTCTTTGAAATACAAGTTCTCTTTCTGAACTACAGGTCTGCAAAGGAATCGCCTTCCCTCAGCTGCCGTGCTCCTAGAGTAATCTAAAGGTACACAGGGATTTTGTATTGCATAGAAAAGATCATTTTCTCCCCTCTAGAATTTCTAAACTGACAGAACCAGTCAGACTTTTCAGTTCTGTTCTGGATTAATTGTTTGAGTTTTTCAAGTATGAAAAATGAGAATGTCAAATTTTGAATACAGGTGCCTTTCCTGAGATGATTTTGCATCATCAATTGACAGTAGGTCTTGAACTGACACAAGTTGATTCCCTATTTATAACCTATAATTTATTTTGAAACCTTAAAACAAAACAAAATATGGGTATAAAAAGCCCTATGCTGAGTTACAATATTTCTTATATTTCTGAGATCCCACATGTCCCAGAAACCAGAAGTGGCTTTTAGAAATGTGAATTAACTACTACCATCTCACTGATCTTTTTGAAGTGAATTTGGAATGATGGCAGCTTAAATAGGAATTAACAACAAATGATACATTGTTTTGTGATTCAGAATGCCAACAGAGGTGTACAGTCCAACATTGCTTCTATTTCTCTTGTATATCACTTTGCTTTCTAAATGTTTAGAAGGTCCAGTTCATTCTTTGATGCCATCAGCATGATAGATATATATGTAATGTAGTGAATACAGAAATCTGCAGAAATCACACCTGAAGAGCACCAATAAGCTGTTTTTAGATGCTTGTCTTCCCATCATGTTCACCCACATCTTCAATGCTCAGCCTTATGCTTATGTTGCATTATGAAAAATGATGTGTATGCATGTCTCACTGTGTGCTCAGTTACATTTGTATTTATGTATACCAAAATTTGCTCCAAGTCCTGAGGCAGAAAGTGAAACCCTGTGCCTGTATCATACGAAGTGAAATGAACTACATTTTTCCTTTTTGTCTTTGGTTCCCATATACAGTGACCAGGTATGCATATACAGCTGGGCTCAGTGGGATGAGGGGTCTGGAAAAAGAAATAATATTGTACAATTTAGGCTTGAATTCAATCACTGCAATCTGCAGCTGAGAGACTAATCATTGCTAGATTTTATTTCTGTCAGTATCCCTCCCTTATGCCATTAACTATCAGTTTGTTACCAGTGCTTTTTAATTTAAGTGTGTTACTGCAGAATGCCTGATATGACTTTGTATTTGTAAAACCTCAAGTATTTTGTTTTCCCTGGTTCTATCCTTATATATAGGTTGTTATGAAAATTATACATGCTATTTATTTCCATGTAATCTACAACAGTTACAAAGAGCAAAATAATACTATTTGATACATAAAATGCTCAGCTACAAAACACAATTTTTCAACAGTCACCACCATTAGCTGTGCATTTTCATCAGCTTGAACAAGAGTCAAGTCTTATCTATAGTTATTTGGTTTTAAAATATCTATTGAAAATGTATATTTGATTGTAAGTATTATTTATCCTGCTACAACTATTTAATTTCATGTAACTTGATAATGACAACATTTTGTTAAATTAGAACCTCGTTTAAGTTTTGGTAAACAGGTTTTCTTATAATTTTGCGCCTGATTTTTGTTATTTATTGCAGTAGGCAGGTTTACTAATCATAGCTGCCAACTATTCAGCTTGCATGAGTAAGTGCTATACATTGTGCCTACATTTCATGACAGAGCCAAAATCCAAAGTTTCGTTTTTAAAGATTGTGACCTTTTTGGCCCTCAGAGGATGGGAGAGCTTTAAAATAGTTGCTGAGTTTTAAGACCCTTTCAGATTCTTTCAGTAAGCTACTTAGGACTATCTTAAGATGCAAAATATTCATAATACGATGACAGTGTATTTTCTCATTAAAAACATTGACAGAACATACTTCCTATTTCCAGGAACGCATGCGTTTATCAAAGATAGGATCAAACTAAGAGATGCTCCTGGGATTTCCAACAAGAGGATAGGCTAGAAGGCTGCTGATGTCCCTTCTGACATGAACGATTTTAAGGTTCAATGCCTGCACAGTTTTTAAACAGTTAACTTCAAGTATAGACTCAAATCAAGCAAGGGGATCCAGCTCCAACAATGGACTTGAAAGTTCTCTTTCAGTTGATTCTTCTACTCTATCACCAGCTAACAATAACCAACAACTACTTCCCTCTCTTTCACTTTCTTACATTCTTTACTTTCTTCACTGCCTGCTTCTTTTAGAAATACATATATTTTGGAAATACAGTCCCATGTAGTAATTAAAAAAGATTTTACTTTCCATGTTGAACATAAACCACTTACCAAGAATCACAGAATTTTAGGGGTTAGAAAGGACCTTTAGAGATCATCAAGTCCAACCTTGCTGCTAAAGCAGGTTCCCTACAGCAGGTCCACTCATTTATTCCACACCTCCTAAGCTTACCCATGAGAATGCTATGGGAGACACAAGTTTTTCTGAAGTCAAGGTAGTCAGCATCCATCCCCCATCTACCCAGCTCATGATGACACCGTAGAAGGCTACCAGATTGGTCAAGCATGATTTTTCCCTTGATGAATCCATGCTGATTACTACTGATAAACTTATTTTCTTCCACTTACTTGGAGATGACATTCAGAATAGCTGCTCCATTTCTTTTCCAGGAACAGAAGTGAAATTGACTGGTCTGTACTTTCCTGAATCATCCTTCTTGCCTTTTTTGGAGTGACATTGGCTTTTCTTCTGGCTTCTGGCACCTTTCCCATTCTCCATGATCTTTCAAAGACAATAGAAAGCTGTTCAGCAATTGCTTCTGCTAGTTGTCTCAGCACGTGTAGGTGCATCCCACGGGGACACATGGATTTGCATATGTCAATTTTGCCTAATTGATCTGTGACCAGATCCTCCATGACTAAAGGGAAGTCTTCCTTCCCTAAACTCTCTCTCTTACCAGGATCTGGGATTCCCGAGTGGCAGTCTTAGCAGTAAAGACTGAAACAGAAATGATGTTTTGTAACTCCACCTTTTCATCATCCTCTGCTAGTAGGGCACTCATCTCATTAAGCAGCAGACCCACATTTTCCCTACTCTCTCTTCTGCTGTTGATGTACTAAAATAAGCCTTTCTTGTCCTTGGCCTCCCTCACCAGATTTAATTTCAAGTGGGCTTTAGCCTTCTTTATAGCATCCCTGCATGCCCTGGCAACATTCCTATAATCCCCTCAAGTAGCCAGACCCATTTTCCACATTCCATAGACTTTCTTCTTTATCTTGAGTTTTTCCATGAGCTCCTTGCTCATCCATGTGGGTCTTCTGCCACCTCTGTTTGATTTCTTACTCTTAGGGATGCACCCATCTTGAGCTTGGAAGAAGTGGTTGAATGTCAACCACTTTTGGGACCCTTTATCCTCCACTGCTCCTAACCCATGGAATATTTTCACATAGCTCCTTGAAGAGGTCAAAGCTGACTTTTCTGAAATCCAGGGTTGCAGGCCTAACTTAATACCTGTTTCTTCCATGTAAGATTTTGAAGTCCAGTGTCTCGTGGTTGCTGCATCCAAGGCTTCCCCCAACCTTCTCGTTACCAACCAGTCCTTCCTTTTTTTGTAAGAGCAATGTTCAGCAGTATGCCTCTCTTCATTAGTTCCTCCTCTTCCTGCATCAGAACTAAGCTGTTATGATAATTAAAATAATTGAGGAATGTAGGAGTAATACATGGTGGGAAAGCAGAGTATCCTAGCTTGCCTATTATTGAGTGTTGAATATCAAGCAGTAACCAAATTTGAGAGAAACTGTATCCTTAGAGAACAAATATTAGAAACTGTAATTTGAGAATGCCAGTTTGTAATCTCACATCTGAAAACTGTAATATGCTTTCCTGAGGAAAGTCAGTACACAGGTCCGTTGCACAAGTTTTGCTCAGAGCAGCAACTGGGAATTGATTCCTTTAGTCATATTTTTGGCTCCTGCTTCACAAAGGAGGTGACTGCTTATAGCTTTTTTTTTTTCCTGACATAAGCCCATCTCCTTCTCATACGATCACAGATATACAGAGAAATGTAATATTCATGGTAAATTTGCTGACCAGCTATGTGAACAGTGTGATATTTACATTGCAGTTCTTTATTCTTCCTCAAATTCCCACATCAGTTTTAGCTGGGTCACCGCTAAGTCCAAAGATACTTGCTTTCACACTCCTCTCAGTCACTTGTTGCTAATGTGGACTTTTTGGGGGATGAAAATCTCAGTATTCCATTATAAATCCCCCTCCAGCTACTGTATGCATATAAAGAAACATTTGTAAGAGATCTGTAAAATGGTATCAGAAGACAGTTACTGCTGTAATACAGAAACAATACTTTCTAATCAAGTTAACATTATACGCACATAAATAAGCTCCGTAATTATTTTATTAAATGTATAAATCTTTTTTATTTATTTATTTACTTCCAGAATGACTTCTTTTACAAGGTCATGAAATATTTAGCATGAGAAATAACAGACTTTGTTACACAGAAACTTTTGCAACCCTTCCTAGAAGAGAATATCATTATGTTCTCTTGAAAAATGAATCCTAAACCAGTTGAGTCAGTCTTATTTGACATCGCTCACAGTGCAGGCTGTTGTTGGTATTTGAAGACAATCCAGCTCTGAGCTGTAATTATGATGACAGATCTATTCATGTTTGTTGGTGCTGAGGATAGACAGCTGTTTTCACACGCTGGCTTACAGTTTGACAACTGCAGTCCCAACACATGCTTTTGATGTTCATACATGACAGAAATAAAAAGATCAAACCTCATATATATAATGGCCCATTCTCCTTCTCTTTATCTTACTGTTAAATCCTTGGAAACTGAGGTCACAAAGGGACTTCAAAGGATTTATCTGATAGACCAACACCAAGGGAGAGTCACGGCTACCCAGTGTTGCAATCCATGTTACTTTGTGCTGGAGAGGAGAGGATGGATTTTTGGATAAGGTCTGGACTGATTTTTCCAAGTAGATTCTGGGGTTGTGTTTACTCCAAGATTTTTTTTTTGGCCTAAGTTTAATAACTGTTACTGAATTCCTATACATTCCAATTAAGATTTTTCATTCTAATTATTTGTTTCTACAGTAGCATCTATGATGAAGGTCTGATGTTAGTTGAAGTCCCTAAGGCTTTATTTTGGCTTTCTTACTCTTCTGCTTATCTTGCTTTTCCAATTAATCAGCTATTTTTCACTTCTTTTTCACCTTTCCTACCCTGCCCTATGCTTACAGCTAGAGATAGAGTCTGGACAGAGCTATGTGTTAAGTAACTATTGATAAAGACACAGGTTACAACTTCTTGGACACACCCTGTCAATTTCCTTCACTGAGCATAAATAGCAGCAATAGCATACATTCACCTGTACTCACGTTACCCATTCATGCTCAATTCTCCCTATATCTGGTGGAACAGAACCATCATTAGATATTTATTTGTGTTTGTATGGTTGGGAGTAAAACCTTGTTTTCTTAAAAAAAAAAAAATGAATTCCCATCATTTCATTTAAAAAAAAAATTAAGAATTCAGTGCATATAATTTTATTGTCTACAACAGTGATGAGTATTGGTTTTGGCTGTAGTACCACCATCAGGCTGTTATTGCAAGATGTATTCAAATGACATTTAACTTTCTACCCCGCATTTCCAAACAGCGGGCTACTTCAGCTACTGCAGAGTCATACCCAAAGAAAGCAGACAGATGTTCCACATTTTTCTTTATGAAACTGAAGAACTTTTCAAGTTTAGTGGCTACAGTTCCACCAAAGAATCAGACAGAAGCGTTGTACAATAGACGGCATTGTCCTAAAGAGACGAAGAAAATGTGCTATTTAAATCACCAGTAGCCCTCCCAAGGCATATTTGATATAATTAGTGATTGTGTGCTCAACAGGCACACATGGTAAAAGATGGTCAGTTCCTTCCTATCGCTCTAATAATGGGAGATTACATATAGATATCTATTCAAAAGAGGGGATACACGACTGTTGCCAACAACTGTACGAGGGAAAGAAAGAGGATGAGAAAGTGTAATTAAGAAGTACAACCCAGAGAGAGATTCTGAAGGAAGAATGACTCATAGGATAATAATGCAACTTTGCCAGTGGCCAGGATAGGGAGGAAGAATATAAAGGAAAAACTCGCTTTTAATGAAGTAGATTTAGTTGCTGTATCTTTAGGAAGTTGAAAACATACCTTTGTTGCGTGCTTACTCATATCCCTGCTGCATGTTCCTAGTTTGTTAAGTCAAAAAAAAAAAAAGGGGTGGGGAGCTGTTTGCTCCTCTGCTGTCTGGCAAGGACAAAGGGTCTGAAATGTATTTTCTGCAATAGAAAGAACTCTTTGTACCAAAAATAGTGCCAGTAGAAAAATAGAACATAACATTTTGCTCAAGATTGCCTTTCAATTGAAAGTTTTACATACTTTTCTAGAGTTACAAGGTATTTTAAAAGTAACCATTTTCAAAGGTGCCTTTCTGGTACCACTAACACCATTGGAATGAACTGAATCCTGTTCTATGGGGAAAGGTGGGAATTCAGAAGCAGTCTTAATAAATCTTCCCAGTGCAGTAGCAGTGATTTAACTGAAAGCTTGAAGATTGTCTGTATTCCCTTCTCTTCTTAATATGTGTACTTTGAAGCTGTTTCTCAGAGTATCTTTAGAAAGCTCATAACAGTTAAAGGCATAATTTTGTTCCAAACTGATTTCAAGCTGCTATTCATTGTGTTGACTTGTCAATTCATCATAAAGGGGGTGTAATTTCTCAATAAAAATTGTGCCAGCCCATTTTCATTGTGGAATCTTCAGATATATGCCAATTCTGACCTTCCTTTGGCAAAAGAAATTAGAGATGGAGTAACCTGGCAACAAATGAAATTGTTCATTGGACTGCCTGACGAAGAAACTGGGTTTTACCTAATGAGGCTGGAAGTGGTCCTTCATCTGGCAGACTTTAAGGAACAGTATTTGCTCAGGATTAACAGAATGGTTTGCAGAAAGTGTAAACAAAGACTGCCATTTTCTGTTTCCACCACACTCTTTCATGAGAGATACAATTTCTTCATTTTCCATAGTATGCAGTTGTCTAATCCAAGGATTTACTACATGCTTTTATAGTGATATATTTCAGACACAGCTGATGGGTACTGACTGACATGAAGAGTTGTACATAGTGATTTTAAAAACTGTTCTCAGATTTCAACAAAGACATCCTTGAAAATGGAATCTCCTGTGTGTTGTTATTCGGAACAGAGTGATTTTCATCGTAGATCTGAATGAGTTTTCTGAGTTTTCACACTGCAGTGACCTGGTACTTCTTTAACGTCTTCAATTCCAGTAGCAACTGAGTGTTCAACTTAATGTTTGACTGAAAGTAGTTTATCTACACAGCAGATACGAGTGGGCTCTGTTAAACTGCAATGTGTCTTCTGCTTCCCAACCGTCCTTTGTTCTGATTTATTTTTGACCAGTATCACTGAGATCAAACAACTGTGTTAACTATTTTATAAGAACCATTTTTTGGCACTGTCCAACAATTTTATCAGGAAAATGTTTTTGTGCCCCAAATCACAAAATCACGTTTGTTGTGGTACCAGATTAGTAATGTATTGTGATATAAATCATGCATTTTTAATTGATCAGTTCCTACACTGAATTACAGTATAGTTTCCATTTTGTCATTCAGTCGTGTGATGTCAGTGTCCTACTATGGAGAATAGGAGTTGTAAAGAGCCTGTGTATTTCAAGTACATCTCTTGCCTCTTGAATGCAAATCTGTTTCAGCCGTTGAAAATATATAAAATGTTCAACAAACTACCCTCATATATACAATATGTTAGATATACGATATTTTAAACTATTTTCATGTTATATATTGGAGTTCAGTATTCATGGTAATTGTTACATTGTTGTCTAGCTGTCAGTTCTTCAATTTTCAAAATAGTGAAATGCTCAGTGTCAAACTGTGTTAATATGCCATATGTAGATGCTCTATTCTCCTTGTGTTCAGAACATTTTAAATATGCAAAAAAAAAAAAAGAGTATTTTCACTTTATACTATTTTCAGCTCAGGAAACCTGCAAAGAACTGAAATTATTACTTTATTATCACTTAGGTATGTTTTATAAGCATTATAAAAATAAACTATGTGAAAGACAGAACCAAGGTCTTCTATAAAACCAGTATCAAAATCCTGCAAAGAAAGCTTTTACTCAACCCCATTTTGGGATGTATGAATTTACTGATAAATATGAATCAGATGAAGCTAGACAGGTGATGCGTTGTATTTAAAATCTTTGTTTGGTGTTTGTAAGAAACAGTAGTACAACCAGTCAACCTCAAAATAAAAAAGAGGATATAAACCCATGATAGTGGTCTACATGCTGCCCATCAGCATATTCTTTGCTGGGCTGTGGTTGTTATTAAGAATTTCTGTGTATTGTTTTGTTTTGTTTTGTTTTTCTGGTTCTTCCCTTTTAACATTATTTCATTAATAGTTAATTCTGGTGCAAGTACTGAAGGGAATCAGAAATTTTGGCTTATGTGGGACATTATGAAGTAGTGCTAGTAGCACATCGATGTTAAGAGAAGTATTATCTATGAGAATTATACAAGGCAAATAAATAACTTAGAGAGGTCAGGATGCTTATATATTGTCATCTTCTCTTGACTTTTGGTATTAATTTGGATTTTTTTTACTCACTTTTTACTTTTATCTCACAAAAATTGCTATATGATAACAAGATTTCAGGAACGCATCATTGTCAACTGTCTAAGATTCCAGGCTTCCCAGTGGGCAGTCTCTCTAAGTTGGCTTCTTTTTTTCTAGGAGCTTTAAGTCCATTTGTTAAAAGTCCTTTTAGGATTGTTTTTCGTTTTGTTTTGTTTTGTTTTTAATCAAACAACTTACATTCTTTTAATAGGTTTTAAAAAGATTTCAGCATTTCCAATTCTGAATTGGAATTCCATTTCATGACCAGCTTTACTATTCTAGCTGAATTCAACAAAGCCAGGAGCAGCTGTTTAAAGATACTCTGTTCAGACAGAGAACAAAACTTTTTATTTAATGGGAGGCATGTGTATGCAGAGGACACCTGACTTTTCTAGGTACTTTTTTGGTTGTATCATTTGATCCTCATTTTTATAAAGAGACGGAGAAAAACTGGCATCCTCTCACATTCTCTCTCTTCTCCCGTAACACATGTTACTGATTAGCATAGCATACAGATGATTGAACTTAGTGAGGTTTTGACTTTTCCACATAACCTATCTTTTAAAAGAATGCTCAAAAATCATTTTCAGACTTCCAGTGTTGAAAATTCAGCATTCAAGTCATATTAGAGTGAATTTTAATGTTAGAGCTGTAATACCAAATGTCTTTTTTCCACTCTTTAGTGAGCCTGCTGCTTAAGCTTTAAAATATACAATCAAACCAAAACAAATCCTTCAGGCTATTGTGGGATATCAGTACAGATAGAAGGGGAATCATCTAGTTTTGCAATAGGATTTTAATAAGATTTAATATTTCTCAATAAAGATTAAAACAATTAACTAAAGTAGCATCTGGTTTTTTTTCTGTACATCCAGTTAGCTGTGAAGCATCATTAGTTTTAAAATTACATGAGAAGGAAAAAATTATACTCATTCTAACATTTTTATGTTTCATAACTAGATGTCCCACTGCTGCACGTAACAGGACTGGTTTATGGATAGCAGTCATGAAGGCCATGTTTCATTATACAGTAATTTACTTTCTAGGCACAATCTGTGAGGTCAACACGTTAGAAGCAGAACAAGGACAGTTCAGCTATATATTATATTTTTTTGTAATAATGATTAGCTAAGAAATGTTTATGGCCCAGAAATATGAAATTTCAAAGAGGCTTTAATTTCATTTGTCAAAGGGAATAATAATTCTAAGCTCAAATTCATTTTGAAGTTGTGTAAATGCACATTAAGAAAGCACTGAGAAAAATAAGGTAACCAGTGAGTAGGGAACTTATGAAAACTAAGCCCAAACGAAGCCTGAATGATGAATACAAAGGGACCACATCTGACTCATCCTCCACAAGGATGAACAAGTTGATGTCACATCTTCAGTATCCCTTTGCTGAAATGTCTTACATAACCTGCTAAAGAGCACTTCAATATAAGGTAAGCATCTGAAAGCATGCAAAGAAAGCGTACAGGCAATGACATTCCAGAGTATGTAGGATTGCTAATTAAAAAGCAGCAAAGGACTGCATGCAACAGCTTGCTACATCTGGAAAGCTAGAAACACTATAGCAGAAGAAACAAAGACAAGATATTTTGTTGCTCTTGTGCTTTCTATCTGAGATCAGGTAATAATGTGGCTGCTACCAATAATGAACATGTAACGCTGGGGTCTCTTGGCTATCATGTAGAGATAAGCTCCCGTTTGTGGAACAGCTTAGTTAGAGAGCTGAAGAGAATAAATACTAGGAAACAGTGCACTGAGGAGAAATGGCCTGCTTCACAGCACTCCTTTATGAGGAAGGTTTTTCTTCAGTGTCTGCAGATGACCTCTTTTTGGATTGTAAATATGTTTCCTGAGCTTTGATTTCTCCTGCGCACCCATAACTAGATAATAGGGTTCGTAGTGCTTAATATCTTTGTTAATAGCATTGATGATGGAACAGTTTGCAGGTGGTACAAAACTGGGACGAGAGCTTGTTGGTGGAAGTATTGCAGATCAGAAGGACTTTGTCAGGCTAGGGGAAGTGGATAGAAAGGAATCTCATGAAGTTCAATAGAGGGAAATGCAAAGTCCTGCACCAAAAGAGGAACAACTCCATACACCTGCACAGCCTGGGAATCAACCAGGCTGCATTAGAAAGACCACCTCCCACAGGCTTGGAGAGATGGTTCTTCTGCTTTATTCCTCATTGGTGGGACATAACTGGAGTATTGGGTCCATTTCTGGTTTTTCCCAAGAAAGACAGGATTGAGTGAGTCCATAATGGGTCATAAAGATGACTTAATGGACTGAAACATCTGTCCCATGAGGAGAGCCCCTGTGCAGCCTGGAGAAAAAGGGGCTCATGGGGGAGGTGGGATGTTCCCTGCATGTATAAATACCTGACGTGGGGAAAAAAAAAGACACAAAGACTTTTCTCATTAGTGCCCATTGAAACAAAAAGAGGACCTCCCCTTGACATTACACTACCAAGCAGTCTTCAGTGGGACTGTACCTTCATTTTGCATTCAGATTACAATAGTACAAGTACGGAAGCTGCACAGTGAGATTCAGTTTAGAATCCAGAAAACTGAATGCATGTATTCATGAATGCTAGAAGAAAGCAATGTGTGTAGAGGGAACTGAAGATATAAATGCCCTTTGTGAGTTTAAAATCAGGCTTTCAAAAACATTCAAGACATGTTTATTGTCTTTTCTGGGAGAAGAGTGAAGTCTGCAATACACCTAACATAAAGGCAGATAGATAGTTGAGCACAAGATTCCTGCATTGTAATTCTTTCGTCTGTTCTCTGAACATGTATCAAGTAATTTAACTGTTCATCGATTCAGTTTTCACATATGTGAGGTAGGGAACACAGGCAATCTGGCAAAAGCAGTGTGGAAATTAAACTGTTAAGTGTTTGCATTGTGCTTCCCAAACACAGAGCCATGAAGAGTTAAATTGTGTTCTTTCATATGCAGGTAACGTGCAATGTGCCTCCTTGTAAAGGTTATAGTACTTGTAACTGGTATGATTAAAAACATGCACATTTTAGAAGCACCCATAATTCATCTGAGCACTCAGTTTTCCAGATGAGATTTTCCAGGGCAGGTCTTATTCTTAAAGAAAATGTCTAGTGAAAATGAGACATAGTCACTCTGAATATTAAGAAGTGGGAAATTGTTACTTTTCTCTTCTCTTTTTTCTTGTTTCTTTTCTTTTGGAGTAGAAAGCTAACTATGAAAGTATAAATTATGATGTATTATATTTAGAGTAGCTTCTGATTGTGCAATAGTGCTGTATTACTATATACAATCATAAAGGGAAGAGTTAGAGTTGTATTCATAACCTTCCTTATTTAATATTACCTGACTTATCTAAGCTTGTGCCTTCAATATTCCCCTTTAGAGTAATTTGTATACAGAAGGCAACAAATTATTAACATCAATGCTTAGAAAAAGGAAATATTTTGCTACGGGTGTTTTTTGTCATAAAATAAATAAATATCATGACAAAAAGTAGTGCTTTTGTTTTGACTTTTATCATGATATTTATTGCTTTATGCCACCTAGTGGACTTTATTTGTGTTCAACATCAGCTTTAACATCTGCAGAACTTAAACGCTATAGCAGATGCTATTCTAGAGTGACTTCTCATGTCTTCTTGATACACGATTGGATAACGCGAGGTCTCATGGTGAAGTGTAGTTATGCTCCTTATTGTGGAGGAATCAAACAAGCTTAAATGACAAACGTTCTAAACGTTGTTACTAATTTGACCTGCAGCCAGGATATTTTTCAGTAGTGCAGATGTATTTGTTTTTAGTTTGGTTGAAGTTTTGATTATGAAATGCGAAGCACTAAAGTAAGTAAGCTGATGAGAAAATAACTTACAGCAAGATAATACTGGGGGGAGTGTTTAAGGATTATAATGCCACACTAAGTGCAATAATTGTCCCTGTGGGATTTGACTGTCCTGTAGAAATACGGTTGCCTTGCAGGGTGAATTCATTTTAAAAAGGCTGGGGTTTGGTTGGCTGGTTGGTTGGATGACGTTGCTTTGTTTTGTTCTTAATGAAGAAAGCAAAAACCTCTGCTGGATAAGGAGAGTTCTCAGATTTCAAAAATGTTTGATCTCTACTGCTGATGTTAAATGTGAGGTCCTTTGTTTTAATTTAATTTGGAAAAGAAGTGCTATTATTCATTAACAGCTTTCTAGACACATGTACTGACCCCGCCTGATGTTTGCCAGGCAGTAAAACTAATTTCTCCAGCTTATTCATTGACATATGCACCCATTCAACTGCTAAATTATCTGTAGTAAATCTGTACAGCAGTGTTACTGCTTCTAGAGGGAGGTAGAGTAGTTGAAGCAAATGGACTGAGACAAACATTCCTGATGGCTGATTAATTCCATCACAGAAACTTGGCAAGCATGTGCTTTCCGTGTACAGTGTGGCCAATTGTCAGTCTTTATAGTGGATCTTGCATCTTTTTATCTTCAAACACTCCTCAATTTTTTGAGAGGGGACTCGGTATCTTAAAACCTCTGGAAATGACGTTTGTGTTCTGGTTTTCACTGAAGAAATTATACTTGAATATTTTTGATGCTCAATTAGAGTACATTGAAATGAGTGTGACGCACATATGTGGAAAACAGGAAAACATGAGAAAAAAAATCCAAACACTTAACACTCATTATTCTTAAAAGTAAAGATTTTTAAATGCATCCAGGATTTTAGGATTTGGATTGGCAATGTTGGCAATATTGCACATAACTCTGGCATGGTAGATCTGAATGCGGGCATTTGGCATTCCAGCAATTCATAACAGTCATCAATGGATCTTCCAAATATGTTGTTTTTTTGCTGGTGGAATTCCACTGGAATGAAAGTTGCCAAAGCTATTTTTAATAGTAATTCCGATTTTTAAGTCAGAACTGTAAAAGAAAGAGAGAATTTGTCCTTTGTAAAATTGAGCTCTCTATCACATGAGCAGGTGTGACTGATGAATTCAGGTGTTTTATAATTTTTTGTAAACTTAGAAACACCAATTCTGTCCTTCGTGTCCATCTTACACCTGCCACAGCGTAGAACATAATAGCAGAAAGAAAAAAAAAAACAACTCTCACCCAAACTAATGGCTTTACTGTGAAGATTTTAAAGTAGGAATAGTAGTACCTTGAAGGACAGATGTTCCAGCAAAAACAATATACTTTTACACTGCTGTCAAGCTGTTGAACCATAGAAACCAAGTTTAAGTAAAAAGCAAATCTACAGAGGCCCCTTCTGCTGAGTTGTATTACACTGTGGTAACAGACTGAGTTTTAATCTTAGCCTGTAGATATGGCAACCTGAAACACAGCACCATTGTCCAAAAAAAGCACGTGCTTTGCTGCTGTTCCTTTGCATCTTTGTAATACTAGAGGTTTTGTGACAGAGAATAATGTCTCATTTTATTAAATATTTACCAACAATCTATTGGCCATATGTCAGAGAGTTTGCATGATGACAGACTCAGTATTCGTCACCTTTTCAAGAAGATTCTGTGAAATCTGTAGTGTTATACAAGTTCACAAAGCTTCTCAGTGTCTCAGGTTTTTGTTCTTTGTGCTGTCTGTGCTAAACTGGTGTCAGTATTACATTTATTTTCTGTTGAAATGGTTTTCAGGAATGAGCTTTTCAAGACTTTTCTGTGGGGCACTATGGAAGATGTCAGGATTCCTCTCTGTGGTTCTGTTTAGAATGAAGTATTTGTCTTCAAATATATTTTAAGTGTGGAGACACTTTCCGTATGGAGACATTATTAGTCAAATAATATAATAATACTTAAAAGGTTATTTCCCCTCCTTTGTTGTTAGGATTATTCACCAATCCAGTTAATTTTATGTGTTGTTACAGAATAATTAACTACAGTGCTGGAAATCTATGCCAGGTTAGGGATTTGTAAGGTTCAAATCTCACTTATGGGGGAAAAGCAGTTAAAGTTAAGTGTTAAAGTGTAAGATTCTGAAATCTTACTGATTCAACATATTGTAGTTTCCAAAGAGTGTATTCCTCTCACCTTGTCTAACAGTAATTATAATTTTCCACTTTTTCTGATACAATTAATTGGAAGTTATTAACAGTTTCTAATTCCTGTAACCTTGTGTGACAGTGCAAACAGGTACATTTACATACCTTAATGCAGAAAGCGGATTGGATTTCAAGACAAAAAATGTCAAAATATAAGTTACAAGCAGATGATTGAGAGACACATAAGAGAACGTCTTTGGATACCTAGAGGAAAAGGAAGGACATCAGGGGATGTCCTTTTCAGAACAGTTTTTCAAAATAGGATTCTCACAATTGTCTATGTCTCTAATAACACATTATATTACATTATATATAACAGCATATATTCCAACAGGGACAAAATTATGCCCCCTCCAGCATCTAGGATGCTGCCTGAGGAGATCTAAGTAGCCCTGCTAGAAAATGCCCTAGCTCCTTTCCCACCAATGAAACTTTCCCTGTGTCCATCTCACCACACGCTGTAGTCTCAGATGGACAGACATAATTAATTGGAGGTCTGAGCAGTCTGTCCAACAATGGTAACTCTCAGTGCCTACCAGGAAAACACTTGACATTCGTGTAATTTATCCCTAGAAGACTATTTAAGGATGAAGAGCCTTATGCTTCATTATCAATTTCTATTGCAGGTGGGAATTGGATGAGCAGTCAGGCTGACAGTTTCTTTTATTTCCAGTTCTTCAGTATCTCGATCAAAGCAATGAGACAGTGTGGAGGGCAAAATAGTCCAGGACAAAGTAGAGGGGATCAGAAATCATGCCATGCCTTGCAGGCAGAGCTGACCAGATACTACATCTTTATCCTTTTTTGTGACTCAACATTGGCCAATAAATTAACTCCATTACTTTATTAACCTGCGCAAGATATTCTCACTACATAGGTACATAGGCTTCTGTGACACACAGGGAAATTAATCAGGTGATATTTGTTGGATAAGCGGTATTTATTTTCCTTTTCTCTCTGTCTCTCTCTTTTTTTTTTCTTTCTTTTGTTTTTAGCTACTAGAACAGGTTTAACAACACAGCCATAATCTAAAATCCAGCTAGAAAAGAAAGCATAGAAGCAAAAGGCTTTAAATTTTTTATTTATTTATTGCTATTATTTTATTGTAAATTTTTGTAGAGGAAAATATCAAAACAGAATGGCTAGTCACTGGATGTCTGGGACCTGATTATTAAAACCAGTAAAGGTGTTATTACAATTGAAATCTGTGGCCATCTCTACAGTTCTGGCTTTGCTATGTTGTATGCTGTGTGTACTTGAAAAAGCACATTAAACTTCAAAACTGAAATTGTTCTGTTGCTTGTAAGGTAGTAGTTCTGTTCTTGTCAGGTAGACTAGAACGCCCTATCTTTTAGAAGCGAATGTACCAGGACCAGTTTCTGAAGTGTTGTTCACAATTGTGTCCTGAGACAAATAAGAGACAACTGTCTCTTATTTATCCTGTTCAATTCAGAAAGAAACAAAAACCAACCCCCCCAAAACCCCAAACCATCAAAAAGTACAACAGAGTGAAGGCTGAATGCCTTTAATAATGCAATACTGGAGCATACACTACATCAAAGGAAAAAAAAAAGATTTATAGGGCATAAAACCTTGTTTGTGATGAAACAATTGCACTCATTTTGGCATCCACATTATTCACAACTCTACTCTTTACAGACAAAGTAGATAAGGTTTAAAGAAAGTGTAGAGAATTATGGGTGGTGAGTCTATCTGCAGTAGCTGAATATCACCAGCCTCTGCAGATGACTGTGGCTCAAGGTATAAAGTAGATTTGCAGCAACCTTTTTATGAAGGCAGTAGAAGTATGATGATAGTTGACCAATTCTAAATCATGAGGAGCAAAGAGCAACATTTGAATGGAACCATTCATATCTAATGAAGCAAAAGGAATGCTTTCAGTATGTCTCAGTTTTCTATGGTGGAAAAATTGCAAGCTGAAATTGAATTCATGAGTTTTGAGTGTCCAAATTTGTAAAAGAAAACAAAAGTACAACACCTGCATAGTGCTCATTTTTCATATTGCATCCTCTCCACTGTATCTCTTGGACAAAATGAATGACATACACAAATGAATAAAAACTCAATTAAAAAAATTAGCCTTTGTTTAAAATGATTATATTATTTACTATACATAAAACATAAATCTCTCAAACACACATATATATTTTGCAAGCAGCTTCTTTATTGAATGAAGGCCATTTTTATTCAATAATAAGCAAACTTGATGTCTACCAGTTATTTCCTGGTAGTAGCTAAGATGCTAAATAGTATTTTTTTCTTCTTCTGAGGGAGGACATTTATGAATGCTGTTGGCTTTTTGAGATTCTTCTCCTGCATGGCTGAAGCCCTTCTTCTTTAGTGTTCTGAATTACACGTGAATCCCTCTAGCTATTAGATCCTTAGCTCCTCAATCTTTCAATACGGATTGATATTGCTACAGGTAATCCAAAGCACACTCAACCGCTTGTTACTTTCAGGCTTTGAGTAGAAGCCCTAAGGATTTGGCTAGGCAGAGCTCTTCTCCCATCTGGTTGAGACACAGCTGTTTGGTGTTAGGACAAGCACCTGGGGAAGATGAGAGGTAGGAGCCCTGACAGGAGGGGAAGGTGGGGATTTGGGTGGGCCATAGGCTGCTGCAGCAACACCAGCCCTGAGTGGGAAGGGAGATGGTGTTCAAGATAATACTTAAAACAGAAGTTCTGTAGAGCCCCTGAGCTAGGAGAAGTGTGGCTCTGGGCAAAACAGTGAACTTAATGTTTTGTTACAGAAAGAGAGACGTAGTTAATCTGAGACAGTTGAAAATGAGGTAGTATTTATTTTAAGGGCTCTGAATATAAATAAACTGCTTCCAGAATTCAAAAGAGCTGAAGGTCCATCTGAAGCCAGGAAAGAGTGCCCCAGCTCAGTGCTTATCTGCAGGGAAACTGAGTATTAGAACAATCCATCTTCTCCTACTTCATTCACTTCTGATACCCACAGCAATCAATGAGGAACAGAAAGGCCTTGTGCATGCCAGGTGCACTATTCGGTAATCATCCTCCCACTAAGAGGTTCAACCCTTCCTTTGTTGCCAAGGTTCAGGGAATAGAGTGTACGACCAAGCACAATAGCTTTCTTCGTAAATTCTGTAACTCTTTCAGTCTGCAGTGGCGTGGTGTAACATTTCTGTTAGCTGGGAGAGCAAGTAGCTTTTTCCAAACCTACAAGAGCTATTCCGAATCGATTCCTATGCGTTAGAGTGATTCAACCTTCACCTTCTCTGCCAGCATATGAAACATCGGCAGCCACGTATGCTTTGAGTTCTTGCCAAGTGCTCTTATGATTCAAGAGAAAATAACGAGGAAAAATGGCTTCATAACTATTGAATATTAAAAAAAAAAAACCTTGACAATTTTGTATGAGGTGGATTAAGTTATCTGCAGCGCACAGAAAAGTTCTGAGCTAGGGAAGTTACTAGAAATGGTAGTTCTTGAAGCCTGTCATGTGTTCCAAACCCAGATTGTTAGAAAAGCTGTATTTTTAAAGTACAACAGTTTAACAATGAAAACAGCTAATATTCTGAATCCTTCCTTTGTCTTTAACATAAAGATAAGCACAGTCAGGAGTGTTTCTAGCATTTACTGTTTGCCACTCTTTCAATACTCTGCTGTCTCTAAAGAATGCGTGGCAAACATCTGAAGTGTGAAAGGATAAAATAAAATTACAAAATAGGAACTTTGAGAAACATGGGAAATGCTGCTTAGCCCCATTAATATGTCAGTTCATTGTAAGTTTCCACAAATAGCAAGCAATATGAAATCAATTGTTATTATTTCTGCCCTTTGCAGAATTCTATAAAAATAATTCTAACAACATGCAGCAGGAAAGCCTTGCCATGCTCTCCTTGGTGATGTAGAATGCTGATATACAGTTGACTTATCTTTGTCTCTGGTGAATTTTGATTCAAGCCAGGACATAAAGGATCGGCTAGCATTTCTTTCCTTCACCAAACAATGTCTGCTTTGCATGCCTGGCATTAATATTTTGAGAGAGTGTATGAACACATTAAAAAAAAAAAAAAAAGTTTCATTAAATTAGTTTTGAAGAGCTACTGCGAAAACAGACTGTTTTAGTGATCTAAGTTGCAGATAAATCTTAAAAACTAGGGATGATGTCAGTCTGCTCCTCAATTTTATTATTAGATTTTATGATAGCATGTTAATGTGAACCTTTTAGTTCAAGCATCAGAAAAACAACAGTGAGTGTAATCCAGACCTAGTCTATGTCCCTCTCTCTTTTCAGATTGTTGAGAGCAGTCTGACTTGTGAGGTAACTTTTCACCATGCAGATATGGCTACAGCCATTATTCATTCAAAGAAAGGAAAAAAAAAAAGAGCATAACTATACAACTGAAAGCTGTCTAGGACAAAATTATTTTCCTGAAAAAATGGCATGCTGCGATAATTGTAACCTCTTGAGAACTGGGTTTACTAAAAAGAGCTGTTGACAGATTTTGTGATCAGGTACTTCAGTTTGGTTTTTCATTTTCTTCTATTCCTAGACACGAAAAGTATCTGTTTCAAGAACTTAATTCATAAATTGATCTGCTTTGAAATGTTGAAGTCCAGCAAAATATGCTCACACAAAAGAACTTTTATTTGCAGAATCAGATAAAGAACGTTAATAGTAGACTTGCTGGGAACTTTATTAAACACATATCAGAAGCTATAAATTCCTCTTTGCAACCCCTCCCCCATTTTTTCTTTTTTGGTTAGACATGCTTTCTTAGAAAAGGCACTTTCTGCATGATTTTGGCACTTTGGGGTGTGTACATTTGGAAAAAAATGTAACACTTCATTTGGAAAGCTTATTGGTAATTTAGCAATAATTCTAGATACATTGAAAAGTACTTTGAAAATAAGTTTGTCTTGACAGCAATAATAGAATTTGGTTCTTCTGCAGTATTTTTTCATGAGTTGATAATTACTAAGACTTAAGAGCATAGAAAGTAATTAGTGTAATTAATTTTGCAGCTGAATTTTTTTTTTTTTTTTTTTTTTTTTTTTTTCTTCCAAGAGACTACAAATCCTCTGGCTGACCCACAGCTCACACATGTTGGTAATTAAAGCATCATTGATTTGATGCACCTGGCTGAACTCTCGAGTGGAACACAGAAAGTGGAAAGTTACTCTGCATGGTATTTTACTTCAAAAGAGAAGTTGCAAAAATGGGATAAGTAAGTAAACTATTTTGGATTCTTTTCTGTTTGGTTTTTGTTCTTTTTTTTTTTTTGTTTTGTCTGTTTTTGTATTTTATATGGTGAAGGGGCTTTTTTTGTTTTTGCATTTTAAAAGCATATTGTACAGAGTGCAGCAGAGTTTTTCTCTGATCTGTGTAGAGTTGCTGGAAAAGTGATTTTCAAGGAAAGCTGCAATTTAGTTATGAAGTGGTCCAAACTGGAAAAAAAAAAAAAAAAAATCTTAAAAATATTTTTAAGCTGAATCTCTGGTATAAAAATAATGACAGTTTCTTACCCTCTGACAAAATGTGTGTTGTACAAGAAAAGCTTTGTTACTTGAGCTTCCGCTTTGCTAAGTTCTGAGCAAGGTTCTGAGCTAGTTTCTGAGTTGATGGCTTCTTGTGTTGGTTACACTAAGGAAGAATTTTGACATGTACTCCTGAATTTTGGCTTTCAGCAGCTAACAACTTGCAAACAAAAATGAAAACGGAATGGCTCACATTAGTGAAGCTGCCCCCTCCAAACCCCCAGCCTTAGGATTTATGTTTAACACTGTGGATTTACTTGTGCTCTGCGTCTGTGTAGTGAGACATGTTAATACTCCCCATGATTCTCTACAGTAAAAATGGTCCTTAAATATTATGTTGCTGGAGGACAACATGCCAGTTAATCCTAAGCTCACATAGAGCAAGAAAGTAACATTATAGGCTTTATCACCAAGTGTTGAAGTGATGGTGCTGTCTAGAAGAGAATTCAGTATTGCTGGTTCCAAAAAACATAAGAGCAAGATTAAGCATGACTCTGTAGCCACTGATTGAAATTCGTGTATGACTCAACAGACTTGATCTATGTGTGTGTATGCGTGTAAAACATATTTGTGAGACCTCTCATTGTTTTTTAAGCTTTCTCTTGGTATTTTACTTCTTAAACTTTGTTTTTCATGACTCTTCAGATAGTTGATATTCCATTTTTATTAAAGCTTAAAAGGTCAAGACTAGTCGTTGGATATTGCTTGATACCTTTCCTTTCTAGAAAGATACATCTCTTTTTGGTTTTAGAAGTTTGGTTTCTTGATATATCCTGAAGTGACATGAATAAAAACAGAAAAAAAAGAATGTAAGTGAATGCTTCTGAAATTCCTACTTTATTGCAAATAGGAGATGAAACCAGTTTAGAAAAATCATTTTAAATCCAGTTTTTACTTTATAAGGAATATTGAAATGTAGATGTACATCGAAGAAATTGTAATTAGCTCTGTAGCATTAAATTACAAGTATACAAAACACCTAAAGTACAGTAATTATTACTGGAAATACTGTATACAAGTAGCTGCTTGCCTGCTCCATGATGAGAACAGTTATGCCTTACGGTGCAAGAGCTAATTATAATAGAAAATACAGCTGCTCTTTAAGGTCACAATGAAACTGGAAATGCTTCATCAGTAAGCTCACATTTCAGAAGAAATTTACTGTATTTCCTATTCAGTTTCATTTTCATTGACTGAAACTTGAACCTGGAGCCTCAGGTCTGATATTTCGTTAAGTACACTGACAGAAAATTAGATATTTAATTAGGTGTGAAAACATTAAAATAGTAATAATTTTAAAAATTGATTGTCCAAAGCACCTACCTAGCAATCAGTATTGGGTAAGCTAGAAACACTGTGTAAATGAACAGTTTATGCTGTAACGAGGAGAGTTGTGTTCCTTATTCAAAATATCTGAAAAATAGGAATTTAAACATTGCTTGCTTGTCTTTTTATGTATGAAACTTACTGAAATTGTTATTTGGCCACAGATGGTTCCTAGCCAGCAGGTAGCTGCCTAATTCAAATATTAATCAGGATTTAGAAGGGGCTTAGCTACTACTGTTACTCTTGAGAAAAATGTGAATTATAGGAGTGACCAAAAAAATAGCAGCTAATGAAGAAAGGGCTCTCGTGGGTTCAGCACAGGTTTGTTACCTTCCTCTAGCACTTGGAACTAGTCACATAAATTGGCTAGCTGGTTATGATCTACAATTCTTTCTCCTCTTGTTCATTAAATTGTTAAAGTTTTAATGAGTTCTGCGTGCCTTCTTCCAGACTTCAGCGTATAAAAACTTCAATGTATATTAGTTCAGATGAAGGAAGATAAAAAATCTTCCGTATTCAGAAAGATCCACATCTTATAGTGTTAATTCTGTCTGAGCTTCAGGAAGCTTTTGGAATAACTTTTCTTGCTTGCTGTGTTTATCGTAGTCGAGTGCTCTCCCATGTCCCAAGCCTTAGTAATTCAACAGCTTCTGTCACCTTTTCACAGCAGTTCATACAGTTCATATTGTTAGTCAGCATCACACATAGAGATGTGAACCATGACGCTGAGTAGAGTTCCTGGGAAAAAAAGTATGACCGAGTTATTATTTAATTTAGAACAGAAAAGAAATCTTAACCTGCTAGCAGTGAGTAAGCAGCAAGCCTGTTGTTGAAGAGCTAAGGCTAAGGATTGTTTTCTTTGTTTGTTTTCTGTAAGTCACTGAAGTGGAAACTTTTCTTGAGTTTCTCGTGTGTCCTTAAATAAATTTGTTTAGAAACAGCTGTAAGCTGAGAGTCTGTGTTCTTAGGACCTATGTTTCTAAATGCTTAACACTGTTTAAGAGTAGGGAAATAAACTGTCCTAGTCACTGGAAACTTGCATCTTTTCTAAGAGTGTTCCCTTGTCTGATAAGACCTGCATGGTGCTTTTAATTATGAGTTGAATGAGAAGTCCATTCATCGTACTCTGCCAGATGATGTAGTTAAAAGCAAAATAGTGCTAAATATGCAGTCTGACTGAGCAGAAACAAATTGAATAAGTGTACAGAAGCAATAAAGGAGTTGCAGATAGCTCAATAGATGTCATCAATCAGAGAAGCAAGCACTGTACAACAAATGTGGCATGGTGTTTGTGACCTCGCTACACTAAAAGAGGGATTTAAGAGCTAGATCCAGTACAATGGCACATTTGCAGCTGCAGGCAAAGACATAAACAGAAATGGCATATTTGGAAATCAGCAAGGTTAGCAGCAGATGAAATGAGGTTCACTCCTAGAGCTTCGTATATATGTGTTTTCACATTTAGTTTTTGTACCTGTTTGCAGATGACACCAATTTGGGAGGGAGTGTTGATCTGCCTGAGGGGAGAAGGGCATTACAGAGGGACCTGGATAGACTGGATCAATGGACCAAGGTTAACTGTATGAGTTTCAATGGGGCCAAGTGTCAGGTCCTGCATTTTGGTCACAACAACCCCAGGCAACCCCACAGGCTTGGGGAAGAGTGGCTGGAAGCTGCCTGATGGAAAGGGACCTTGGTGTACTGATGGACAGTCATGATATGAATATGAGCCAGCAGTGTGCCCAGGTGGCCAAGAAGGCGAGTGGCATCCTGGCTTGTATCAGGAATGGTGTGGTGAGCAGGACTAGGAAAGTCATCCTAGCCTGTACTTGGCATTGGTGAGGCCTCACCTCGAGTGCTGTGTTCAGTTTGGGGCACCTGAGGAGGTGCTGGAGCAGGTCCAAAGAAGGGCAACAAGGCTGGGGAAGGGCTTGGAGAATATGGCCTGTGAGGAGAGACTGAAGGAACTGGGGCTGTTCAGTCAGGGGAAAAGGAGGCTGAAGGGAGACCTTGTTGCTTTCTTCCAGTACCTGAAAGGTGCTTACAGAGAGAGTGGGGCTGGTCTCTTCTCACTGGGGGAAATGGCCTTAAGTTGTGCCAGGGTAAGTTTAGGTTGGATATCAGGAAATGCTTCTTTACACAAAGGGTTGTTAAGCACTGCAATAGGCTCCCCAGGGAGGTGGTTGAGTCACCACCCCTGGATGTGTTTAAAATCCATTTGGATGTGGTGCTCAGGGACATGATTTAGAGGAGGGTTGTTAGAGTAAGGGTAGTGTGGTTAGGTCGTGGTTGGAGTTGATGACCTTTAAGGTCTTTTCCAACCCGAGTGATTTTATGATTTTATTTTTCTAATAGTGTCAGCAAGTTTGCACATTTATATTTTCTACTTTGCTATACAGTGTGAGGACAATCTGAAAACGTGATGAAAGATCCAGATTTTCAAGGCTTTCTGGTTTTAGGCACACAGCTGTCCAAGTACTTTGTAAGTATTCTTAAGTATTCCATTAAAGATGGAATTAAGTAAAAAGAAAAGTGAAATAAAACAAAGGCTGTGGAGATGGAAGATGAAAATGGAGAAAAAAAAAAAAAAAAAAGCACTTGAGCTGCTTGTTGCTAGAAGCATTTCAGAGTACTCCAATTTCTTTTTATGACAAAAAATTATATTTTGCAGTACATTGAAAATGAAAAATAATTGCTGTCTGATGTTAGTCTGGAAGTTCTGAATGAAACCCATGGCTTTATTAGTTACGACAATCTCATGGTTGCAGTGTATCACTGTGAATTTTTTACTGTGCAGATTTTCAAATGGGGTACTTGATAAGGCATTCCTTTACTTTGTATGTTGTGTAAAAGAGGCCTAGGGGTAAATTGTTATTTTTGTTCGTGCTGGAGGAGATTATTACATTTTCATCTCTCAAACATATTTAATTCTGCTTTTACAACATACAGATATTCTTCTTCAGTAGAACAGTTGGATTGAGCTAGCATGGAATGTCTGGAAGCTTTTCCACTTGAATTTGTGTGGGACAGGTCACGTAAACACATGCTCTAATTGCAAGGGGAGGGATCTGTTGTTTGAAATGGGTTGCTTATCAAACTACAGTTAATTTGCTATTTTTCCTTCATTACAGATGTTCTAATTGTTGCAGCAACATTGTGGCTTTGTGAATAATTGTATTTAAACGTTATCACTTCAGGTCGTTAGGTGTTATCATAGAAATTACTGAAGAAATCGTAATGATTCTGTCATCAGTATCTTGCTAAACTTGTGTAGCATTTTAGAAAAATCCATCTATATTGTGATATGTATGATGTCAGTGATGAGATTCATGGATGGGGGTTACCAAGAATAATCACTGAGGGTATTACCAAGATAGCTGTATGATATCCACGGTATTCTTTCCAAAGGATTTCGTGAAGAGTTTGAATTTTTTGAGAAACGTTTGTTTTCAGTCCTCGGATTCATACTGAAGTTCAACAGTATTTTGAACTTCAGATTTCAAAAGTTACTGGTTTAGAAAGATGGGGGTGTCTCAGATTTTGTGTCTTGATACAGACAGTTTACTTCAAAACGGATTTGGTATAAGTCTGATGCCGTATAGTTGGTGCCTAAAATGTTTTCTGGCCTGAGTTTATTCCTGTTGGAAGGGGGAACTTGACTCAATTTGTCACAAACTCCTACGTAATGTTTTGCACTCGTGTATGTGCTGTTGCCCTTCCTTTAACTCCACGCTGATATGTGGAAATGGCCTGGTTTACCTTTCTACTGAAAACAGTTTCCTAAGAATGAGATTACCTTCCACCTAGATAGGAATAGAATTATCTTAGAAATAAGTACAGTACTGTAGAGGGATATGATGAATTAAAACGTGAAGTTTAATTCTGCTTTATTTACTAGCTTCAGAAACATACATTCAGTATTAGGTCTCTTAGTTTCATCCACGGTTTGGCAGTACTTGAACAGTTCAGGTAGGACTGCAAAGAAAGATGTACTAGTTGCTCCAGTGTTCGGTATGTGCCACTTATTCATTATTCTAATGATGTGAAAAGATTGACTTCCTTCAGATTTCACAAACTGTTCTGCACTGTGTTGCTGTCCTCATGCTTTCTCTAAGGCTTAGTTCTCCATGTGCTTTTCTGTCTGACTAGCAGAAAGACTTTCAGGAGTGGGGGGTATGGCAGGGATGAATTGAGCCTTCCTGTGAAAGGAACCCCCGGGAGGCTCTGCTGCCTGGTGTAACTATTGATCTAAGAAAGTAGGAGGCTTCAAAATAGCTACTGGAAAGAGAAGGGACAGGAGTTTTTGTAATTGCTAGTAAGATTTCTGCATTAATAAAATTAGGAACCTCCGAACATTGTACTGCTTGGCAGAGAGCAGCCTAGTTCTATTTCTTATTTTGAATAAACGGTGAGTAGAAGTGCTTAGACTTCAGTAATAATGAACTGCAAGTCTATGCATGAGGTTCTATCTGTAATTTATATTAACTGAATCAAACACCAGCTCTTTCATTGTTGTTCTGAACTGGATTATAAATTCAAGTATCTACTTCAGTTGTAGAACCTGAAACTAGCTGGTTGAAGCTCATGAAAGTGCATAAACTGTGTAGGGTTACCAGTCAGTTTTCTGTTTTGCTCTGTAAGGAGGCAGTGAAACTTCTGTTCTATGACACTAAATTGCAATTTTATTTTTAATTCGTGTGAATAACAATATTGAAGCCAAGTATTTAATTACAAAAATGTCCTATTGCAGTTTGCCACCTGTGGTTGCACCCTGGATTTGTGTATAATGAAGAGGATTCTTTACTACAAAAAGCTAGTCACTACAGAGAATGCACTTAACAGGCAGAACTCTCTAGGACACTGATACTGTTCGATGACTGAACCAAAAATAGGACTGGAGGAGCTGACGCACACAAATGCTGAGGTCAGAATGAGAACTGGTTTATCTGAAGATGGCATAAAGCTGAAGGAGCTGAGACTTTACCTCCGGCAGCTTTTTTGAAGATGTGGTTGCCGCCTTATGTTGCAGAGGCTGTGTTATTTTTATCATTTTTAGGTTGCTGTTTGTGGTGTTCTGTTGAAAAAAGAGTTCAGCCTCTAGATACGCACATAATCCAGAGGAATTGTTCTCATGCACTTTCTTACATAACAGCTCTGTATTTATTCCCTCTGAAGAATGAACTCTTCAGTTTAGGACCACAGATAAATTCTGCTAGGATATATATATATATGTTTTTTAAGTTAAAAAAAAAAAAATCAAAACTACTTAATCTACTTTCATCACAGTAACTTTCATAATAGATTTTTCTGGACGGTCTTAACATTTCAGGAGGTAAGAAGAACCTTAGGCAATGTGAGGTAGCACCTTTGAGAATTTTTAAATTAATGCTGTTGTAATTGCAGTACTAGAATGAGAATTTTCTTTTGAAGACTTTTGGCCTTTTTGCAATGTAGAGCTTTTTGGCTGTGTTTGGAACTGCTGTGAGCGGATATCAGTGTGGTAGATGAGGCTGCAATTCTTTCTTCTGAACGCATAGGAGTAGTGAGATACATGAATGGTAATTTGCTCCGACAGATGGCACTTCTATTTAGCATCTACTATCTCTAGGTAACAACTATCTGCAGGTTGTCTGGTAGTCCTTTTTTCAGACTGTATTTGAGGTTGTTTGAAAGTTGATTTCTTTACTTTTTGGGGTGTGTTATCATACTTTCATATGAGAAAATCAGGAATGTGATGGAATATTTTTGGGAAAGATACAAACTGTCAGCAGCTAGGAGGAGTAAGAGGAATAAGACTTGCAGCTAGCATACTACTTCATTTAAGGCATTGGGGGGGGAAAAAAAACAACAACAACAAAATGTCCATGAAACGAGACTGCACACTTGACCTTGTGATGGATTAACATCAATAGTATGGAAGGGTCAAGAGAAAAAACCAGCAGTGAGCAACAGGTTACTTTTTTGACATTATTCATTCAGTTCTCTTAGATCTTTTAAAGTGTTAATAAAGAGATTGTGTTCTCTCTTTAGGGGGAAAAAAATCCTATAAACCTGACTTTGTTTTATCGATAGTATTATGAATGAGTGCACGGGCTACTATGAGATTCATAAGCATCCTCAGTTCTGTCTCTTTCATTCACTAAGCAATGGATTAGAAGTCTTGCTACAGAGGAAGAACCTGCTTTGATACCAACATGAAAAGGCTCTTCTATACTGAAAGATGAGTTGTCTATAAATAGATAGCAGTGATGTTACTGCAGTTCATTCCATTAAAAACATCAGTGAACCAGAGTAATGCTTAATAATTAATGAATATGATTTAAGTCCGTTTTAAACTGATGACAATTTTTAATGGCCCTGTAATACTTATAAGAAATTCTTACCTCCCATAATTCTAATGATTAAATTTTCTTGAACTTTACTGAAAGTTATGCCTGTAAAATAGGATTACTACTAAGTGGTCTTTGTGATATGCTTTATTTGCATCACTCTTAAAATGTCCTCAGGCTTTGTAGACTTGCCTGTTTTGTATTTCTTTTCAGTTACTATTAACTGACGCTTTTCTACTTTACAGAAATGAAAAATCCTGTACACAAAAAGCATTTGACTAAAATGAATACCATTTTCATGTTTTTCGTACTGAAAGTTTAGATTGTGTCAAAAGAACATACAAGAAGACAAAATATATACAGAAGACTTTCATTTCATGGCGAGTAGCAAATTTTTCTTGCTGTTAATTTTTTGCTCCTAGGACCCCGTTGTTAGGGTCATTAACAGAGTCCAAGCCTAAATTAGTTAACATGTGTTAATGTCTCTTTATAGTTTAGAGTATTTAGCAGAGGTAGTTTATTACTTTGAGAGATATTAGTCATTGTGGCTATGTAGAACACGAGAAGATCACTGTTCCTGCCATGTTCTGACATGGAGTTAACATCTGTCTGGGAAGTGCTGTTAGCGTTCTCTGTGTAGATCTAGCCACACCAGAATTAATGCAAGTTGTTCATCTTACTTCGGCGAATTAATTTCCATTAAGGAGCTTCTCCCTGAGTAATAGAAATTTTGTTCTCATGATCTTTCTGAGTAGATTCAGTCCAACCTGTTCAATGTGTTCCATGAGTGGTCAATGGAGTGAAGTCCAGCTGGCGACCAGTTTCAAGTGGTGTCCCCCAGGGGTCAGTACTGGGGCCCATCTTGTTTAATATCTTTATTGATCACCTAGATGAGGGCATTGAGTGCACCCTCAGTAAGTTTGCAGGTGACACCAAGTTGGGAGGTGGTGTTGATCTGCCTGAGGGTAGGGAGGCCCTGCAGAGGGATTTAGATAAGCTGGATCTCTGGGCTGAGGTGAATGGGATGAGGTTCAACAAGGCCAAGTGTCGGGTCCTGCATTTGGGCATAACAACCCCATGCAGCGTTATAGGCTTGGGGACGAGTGGCTGGATGAGTGTGGAGAAGAGAAGGACCTGGGGGTGTTGATTGATGCTCGGCTGAACATGAGCCAGCAGTGTGCCCAGGTGGCCAAGAGGGTGGCCTGCATTAGAAATAGTGTGGCCAGCAGGAGCAGGGAGGTGATCATCCCCCTCTACTCAGCACTGGGGAGGCTGCACCTCGAGTGTTGTATTCAGTTTTGGGCCCCTCACTACAGGAAAGACATTGAGGCCCTGGAGCGTGTCCAGAGAAGGGCAGCGAAACTGGTGAGGGGTCTGGAGCACGAGACTTATGAAGAGCAGCTGAGAGAACTGGGATTGTTCAGTCTGGAGGAGGCTTAGGGGAGACCTCATTCCACTCTACAACTTCCTGAAGGGAGGTTGGGGTGAAGAGGGGTTTGGCCTCTTCTCCCAAGCAACAAACAGGACCTGAGGAAATGGCTGCAAGTTGTGCCACAAGGAGGTTTAGGTTAGACATAAAGAAGAACTTTTTCTCTCAGAGAGTGGTCAGGCACTGGTATGCCCTGCCCAGAGAGGTGGTGGAGTTCCCGTCGCTGGCAGAGTTCAAGAGGTCTGGATGAGGAGGTCTGGTTTAGTGCTTGTGTTTCAGGTGGTAATGAGAGGACAGTTGGACTTGGATGATCTTGTGGGTCATTTCCAACCTTGTGATTCTACGATTCTGTGATTCTATGAGTGCTGGAATGTGATTCGGAATGTATGTGTATTCCTATAGGATCAATGATGGGGAAAAAAAAAATAGCATTGCTGATATGCAATTATATGGTACCCATTCTTGTCACAGGACATCCTGAGGTTTGCCAGCATTCCTGCTTTTTTTCCAGCCTTGCCGCTCCTGTTAATAGATAATGGTGTGTGTGTGCACTAGCTTTCTAGGTAAGGGCCTAGGGTCTTTACAGATTTAGTGAAGAAAAAGCTGTATGTTGTTTTATACTGAATAAGAATCTGTATGTGATTGATAGGGAGAGTTCTGAATATCCAATTATCTCTAGATTGTAGATGCTTAAATCACAGCTACATGCTAGCCACTAGGGACTCACAGTGAATGCTTTCTTCTGAAGGCAGATACACAGCTAAGACAGTGGTTATATTTTTCTAATCGTTATATTCACTTAGGAGAAGACCTCAGTTATTGGACATTATTATCCTGAGACTGTTTGTGCTCAGAACTGTTTAGATCTCAGGAATATTCCAGCATTTTCTGATGACTGTTTTGGATCCAAGCTTGACGTTTTCATTTGAAATAAGACTACTGCAAAAAAATGCAGGATGTGTGAGTCCACAGGTGTATGAGTCCAGAGGTTTGTGATGGAATTTGGCATCGTGACTTTTTTTTTTTTATTCCAATCCTCTTAATGTGTTTTAATTGTTACTCAGATTGCATAAATGCAGTCCCTGTCCCTGTTTTCAGGAAAAGAATCTGGAGCAAAGGGAATTGGAAGTATGTGATTTCACTCATCTTGCATTAAAGAACATCTAGTGCCACGTTTTTTTGTTTTAGTAAAAGACTGTTACATCAATGAAGACAATGGACTTTAAGGTCGCACCCATTTTTAAGCAGGGTAGAAGGAATGACTCAGGGAACTTCTGACCTGTCAGTCAGTCTCCCATCTGTGCTGGGGGTGATCATAGAACAGGGCCTCCTGGAAACTATACTAATGCACATGGAAGAGAATAAGGTGATATGAGACAACAAATATGGCTTCACTAAGGAAAGCCCTGCCTTACCAACCTTCTGCTCATTTACAATGGCATAATTGCATAAATGGGCAGTGGAAGGGCCACTAATGTTATCAGCTATCTAGGCCTTTGATGCAGACCCCTCCTTCTCTCCAAATGGAGAGACATGGATTTGATGGGTGCGCTGTTCAATGGACAAGGAACTGTTTGCCAGATCATAGTGAGAGAATAGTGGCCAATGGCTTGATGTCCAGATGAAGGCCAGTGGTGTGTGGTGTCCCTCAGAGGTCAGTACTGGGGCAAGTGTTGTGTAATGTCTTCCTCAGTGACATCAACAGTGGGATCGAGTGCACCTTCGGGAAGTTTATGGATGACACCAAGCTGTGTTGACATGTCTGAGGGATGGGATGCCATTCAGAGAGACCTAGACAGGCTCCAACGGAGTGACTAGATGAACTTCATGAAGATCAACAAATCCAAGTGCAATGTCTTGCACCTGCATGGTAGCAAACTCCCGCTATCAGCATATGTGGGGGGCAGTAAGGATGGAGCACAGCCCTTTCAAAAAGGACTTGAGTACTGGCAGATGGCAAACTGGATGTAAGCTAGCGATGTGCCCTCACAGCCCGGAAAGCCAGCCATATCCTGGGCTACATTAAAAAAGTAATAAAAATAAAAAATAAAAAATAAAAATGTGACCAGCAGGTCAAGGGAGGTGATTCTGCCTCTCTGCTCTGCAGTGGTGAGACCTCACCTTGTGTACTGCATTGAGATATGGATTTCTCAGTACAGGAGAGGCATGGACCTGTTGGACGGCCAAAAAAAATGATCCAAAGGATGAAATACCTTCCCTATGAGGACAGGCTTAGAGAGCTGGGAGGCTGTTCAGCCCAGGGAAGGCTCCGAGGTGACCTGATAGCAGCCTCTCAATATCTAAAGAGGGTCTATAAAAATAAGGGGACATACTCTTTAGAAGAGTCTGTTATGTCAGGACAAGGGAAAACGTTTTCAAACTGAAAGAGGGGAGATCTAGACTGCATATGAGTTTTTTTATGATAACAGTTGAGGAACACTGGAACAGGCTGCCCAGGGAGGTAGTGGATGCCCTGTCCCTGTAAAAATTCAAAGGCAGGCTGGACTGTGTTTTGAGCAGCCCAATTGAACTGTAGGTATCTCTGTTCATCGCAGTGGAGTTGAACTATATGACCTTTAAAGGTCCCTTCCAACTCAAATGATTCTGTGATTTTGAGGTTCAATCACTCAACTGGAACAGGAGCAAATATCTGCATAAACCTCTACAAGATGAAAATGGACTGTTTTTTAATGGTTTCATTCCTAGCAGATGTCTGAGATGAGCTGAATGTTTGCCAGTAATTTCATTAGCACCTGTTGTGTTATCCAGCTAATAACAGACATTTGATGTCCATTTCTTTTTGCACTCTTTTCAAACTATATTTTCAGATGTAGTACCCGATTTCTTCAGTCTGTTTCTGTTTTCCATTGTAAGTGAATATATGGAAGTGACGTAAATTTTTGGTGACTGAGGGGTGGATGGAGAGTTCTCAGCCTTTTTGGATGGCATTAAATTCAATGCTGTATAGTAGTCTAAACATTCTCAAGTTAAATATTTCAAAAAGCGAAGTCTGACTGTAGATAATTAATTTAATTATTTCGTGTCATTTCTTTTTTGGACAGGAAATAGGAGTGATTTGGGACATACTCCAACATTATTTCCAGTTCATCATGTATGGAAAATCCTGGAGATAAGGCTATGTAAGGTCTTAATCCTTTGACAGCAAAGTTGAGGACGTTTACTAACATTTCAACAGTTGGGTTAAACTTTAAGGCCTACATTTCATTTTAATGTAGGCTTTCATTAAGATGTATTGGTAAACTCAATCAGTTCCTATCACAAGCCTTAGAAAAGCACCCAAGGAATTGGTGCCTGCTTTCCAACAGTGTTGAAAGTGATTTGATTACATGAGAAGTAGTCTAAGTTTGAAAAAAGAAGAATATAAAAACTCTACCCCCAGAAAACAAGGCTCCTTTTAGATTTCAAGGAAGTAACCTCTGGAGTTATTAATGGCTTGTTTTTTAGAGTCAAGGAAAGTTATTCTATAGATGCTAGAGACAAAGGTCACATTCTTTTTTTTTTTTTTTTTTTTTTTTGGTCATCTTCTTTGGCATTGCCATTTGTTTCATTTTGAAGAAAATAAGCAAATAGGTATAACGCAGTCTGTGAGGGTCCCTGTGCTCTAGAAATTTTTGGGAATATTGAAATTTGAATGGGACACAGTCATGAATAACTACTGTAGCTGACGATGCCTGAGAAGGGAGGTTGGACTAGATGGTCTCAAGAGGTTCATTTGGACCCAAATGATTCTGTGACTTTTAATTTGCTTCATGGCAGACTCTTAAATTTGCTTTTCCTATGCCTTTGATGTGCCAGCACAAAATAAAACACTGCACTAACAACTTATTAAGAGAAAGAAAACTTAAGAAGTCTTTGCATTAATATGTTACATTAGAAACAGAGTAGTATTAAAAGACAAATTGACTCCTTTACCTAGTTAAGGTACAACCTAACTATGGAAGAGAATGGGTCTTTAGAAGCGGTAAACGAGTAAATTCTACATGGAACATGTATTTCAATCTTCTAGTATAGATCATAAGGTACTTGTACTAATAATAATAATAATTCTATCAAGGGAATGCATTATCTACTCAAAACACTGGTGAGCACAGTAATAAGTGAAATAAGGAATTCATCCTGCGCTCTGTGATAACGTGTAAGAAAAAATTTGATTGTTTTTGTTATAGATTGTGAGAATTGAGTTTTAAATATTGCCTTTGCATTTAAAACCCAAAGGAGTAAGTTAGTTGAAGATCTATTGGAGAAACAAAGGTTTCTCACAATTTTCTAGTTGCAGCTGGAAGCAGTATGAGCAAAAAAAATGTTAGATTCTGTTAGTAGAGATTTTAGGAATTTTCAGTTCCTGCAGGTATTTAGTACATCTGAAATATTATTGCAATAGGGTAGGAGATCTTATTCCTCACCTACCTCAGTCCTTATTTGGGCGGCTTTTGAAGGATGCAACTCAAATAATACATCTTGTTTTATCCTTAGTTCACTGAAGATCTGAATGTGTTCTGTGTGAAGGATTAGTAGATATATGGATTCCAAATTCATCAGAGCGCATTTGAGTGTAGTACTGCCTCTGAACGTTAATAGAGACTGCAAACAGTAACTAAAGCTGATTGTTAGCATGGAACAAACTTTCACGATCTGGGAGAACATGTAAAAGAAGAAAGCTGAAGTAGAAATTACATTTTTCGTCTGTGAGTTCAAATTTTTTATTTATTCTTTTAAATTAAGCATTTAAATTTGTACTGACTGTTGAAAGTTGCAGCTTCAGAGAAGCACATTTTGCGTATTTCCCCCCAAAATTGTGTATTTCAGCACTCTGGGCAGGGATCTGATGCTTAGTCCATGGATGTGCACTGGCAGAACACTGAAGTATCAGATCATGTAAAGATCATATTTATCACGTGATGCTACAGGATGATACAAGACTTCACCCATTGTTTGCCCACCAGAAGTAAGAGAAATGTCGTAAGTATTTCTGAATAATTGCAGCTTCTTCTCAGGACTGCCTACATCTATGTACTTGTTAGTTTGATTGTGCTGTCTGGTGGAAGCAAAGGGGCTAGAAATAACTACGTATGTATGGAAGGGTCTGCATCAAGTGCTTGATATTGTCCTGGAGCACACAGCCTGCTCTAAACAGTTGAGTTCATTTAGATTCTAGACTTAGAAGAACATTGTCTTCTTGTCCTTTTTCCATCTTATAGAGATTCCTCCCTTATTTGAAACAAATCTGGCCTTCATCCAACTAGAGACACATGAGATTTTCAGTGGAAAAAAAAACATTGAAAGGAAGGTTTTTCTATAAAGGTGAACTTTTCAACTTCATCAGCCATTCAAAAAATCTTTTTATATTCTGAGAATTAACATTATATCAAATGAGGTTAGGAATAACAGTAGATCCATGGTAACAAATCATAAAACATTTTTAGTCCGTAAGTGCAAGGTGGTTTGGAAGAAAGAAATGAAGTAAAGAATTTGAGGCCTAAAGAAGAGAGAGAAGGTTGCCTGGAAGACTGAAAAACTGATTCCATTCCAGTGCTATAATAACACCACTATTCTCCCTTGTACAAAAGAGTCCAAAATATTTCCTTCTTTTGGCTGTAGTAATAATTCAGCTTCTTGAAAGGAAATGTCCTTATCCCAAACTGTAGCGCTCTCCACTTTCTTAGCTTGTTTTATCCCGAGGAGACAGTTCTTACTTCTCTGCTATAGAATGAAATTTGATGTTTTAAACTTCTACTGGGTATTCATAATAGAGCTCATTGTATAGCAAAAGAAGTGGTGGTACAAAAAGCTTGATACGAATTGAGCAGGGCTTTGGATCAGATGACCTGAGATTCCTTCCAACTGAATGTGTTTTATGACTTTTCCCCACCACTTTCTCTAACTGCCTAGACAAATTCTGGGCCCTTCAGAATGTGCTAGCCTTCTAACTCCTTCAGCACTCTCTTTAAGAGGGAAAAGAATAATTGGTTTGGTCACATGGTTATTCAAACTGATAATTAAAATCTTTGTGTTTCTTCATATATCCTGGTGCTTTTAACTGATGCCCATTCCTGTCTGGAATCATGAATATGCCTTGAATATTAAGATTCCTAGAGCAAGGATAAACTTTTCCTGCTTGTTTTCTAACTTATTGCCAATATTGGTAGATGCATAATAGTGTGCATCTGATATGCTCAGAAAGTCTAGTTTCCATCTGGAGAAGGCTTGGTAAAAGAACAATGTTTTCTCTGAAAGTGAAGCATCCTATTTTATTCTGTTGGCCCATATTGTCAGAGGACGATGTTGTGGTGTTGCAGTGAAGGTTGAGTCTTCCATCAGTATTCCATTATATTTTATTGCTGAGTGACAGATGGCAGCACAGGGGCAGTCTGACAAAATGGTGTCTGACATGGAAGTGCAGATGAAGCAAGGGTGTGTCACTGAATTCCTCCTTATGGAAAAAATTGCACCCATTGGCATTCATCAACACTTGATGAATGTTTATTTAGAGACTAAGCAGTGGATGTGAACACGGTGAAGCAGTGAGTAGTGTGTTTCAGTGGTGGCAACAAGGACGTGAAAGTCAAGCCCATGCAGATTTTTATGAGTGAGGCATGCAGGCTCTTGTTCCTGCTGGCAAAAATGCAAAGCTAATGGTGGTAGCTATGTTGAAAAATGTTATTTGTAGCTGAGAACTTGCTCACTATCAAATAGTGTTATTGTCCTCTTTGTATCTGTTGTAGTTACCATGAAAATAAATAGGAGATATTGCTTTCAAATCAATCCTTGTAAATTGATGCTCGAAGGACAGCCTGAAGATGTGAGGTTTCAACGTCAAAAAGGAAATTATGATCAAACTCAATATTTGAAAATCTTTCATGGTATGAAAGAGGTTCTTTATTGTGCTGATGGAAGGAAAGAAAATGTGGAAGGGAAGAAGGAAAGAATGATATAGGGTATGAGCTTAGAAGACTGATTTAGGAAGTCTCTGCTTTTTCACAGATTTTTGGCTCTAGCCGACACCCAAAAGAAAACGAAAATAGGTGTTTATATTGAAACACACGTTCTCTCTTTCTCTCTCTCTCTCTCTCTCACACACACACACACGCGCGCACACACACACACACACCAGTAAAAATGCCCCAAATGCCAAAACGTGGTATTCCAAGGGAGGGATTTTAGTTGGTTTCTTCTGGTAACAGGGCTGAAATCAGTAGGAGTTTTTCTATTAATTTCTGTGACACAGGGACTGCGTCATAAAGGACTCCTACAAGCATATTTTAAAACATTTGTGTTGAATGTTAAAAGCAAGATATATAGCTCTACAAATAGTAACTGTCGACTCAGAAGAAGGAGTATGTCCTAGCGAGACATTTCATACCATGTGCGAAGCTACCTATTTGTGGCAGTTTTGTCGTTACGCTCAGACAAATGGTGATAATAGCCAAATGTACGAATAATGACTAATATGAAAATCTGAAGTGAGCATCCTCTAGTTCTTCCATATGGCTAAGAACATGATTAGATTCTTTCCAGAAATCTCCAAACTATGTTAATTTTTTCATGAGTTATGCTGAAGTACATAATGATGAGTTGCACTGCACGAAGCAGCAAAAGCAGCACCCTGCTAGAAAGGTTATGTGGGGAATCATATTTTTAAAATATTTTTTTAACCTAATCTAGTAAATCAAGTCAGATGAAATGAATAAAAGTAATGCAAATCTTTGTTGATTTTTTTTAAATGTGAAGTAGATGGATTATTCGAGATGCATGATTTTTGAAAAACCTGAGTTTTGTAGAATTACATGATACTGTAAGAAATTTCAACTTTTGTGAGCGTCATCCTCATGAAATCTAAGTCATCTGCACAAGGGAGATGGATGGTGTCGAAGCTCCTTAATTTAAGAGTTACTCTTTTGTTTGCAAACTCATTACTTTCACTCTCATAGAATTCACATGTAATCTTTGAAGTCCCACCAAAGTGATGAGTGGCTGGGAGGTTATTAGAATACCAAAGTTGCTCTCTTGGCACATCTATATGTTTCGTTAGGAACCACTTAGGCCACAGTCACTATAAAAATTTTGGTTGCACTTAGTGCTTTCATTTTTTATATTCTACTCCATTCTCCTCAAAGAGAGGCAGGTCTGAAATACATGGCTGAGGAAGAAGGACCTTACACAATCATGAACTTTCTTGGAATAAATCAAGGGCTTTAAAGTTCTAATCTGTTGATTTGAAAACAGGTATATAGCAGATGTATAACACTAAATATTTTTACTGGTGTAGTGACTTCATTTCTTGAAATCTTTTTAATGGCTGTGGAGTAACTGTGGGAAAGTAATTGCTTAAAGTTTTTTCATTTTATTTCTAACATTGTAGATTGGTACTTTTGAGAGATTAAATTTTTAGGTAACATTCTGTCAGGTATCTACAGTAAATTATAAAAGTTTGCAGCAGAAAATGTTAAATTGACATTTATTTTTGACTGGCACTGAAGGGTATGATTTTAAGAGAATGTCATGTAAATAGAAGGAAAGATCAAAGGGAGATTTTTTCCTTTTAATAGGTAAAGAAGAGTAAATATCTTAGTAAATCTTAATAGACTTGTGGAACTCTCTGGTGCTTCTAAAGTTAAGCCATTCAAGAAAGTCTCTAAGGATATAGCATTTTTCATAGTTTCCAATAGCAGTCCATAGAGCTGCTGATCCCATGTATGTTATCTGGACCACGTGATAATATTCCAAAAGTGTTTATTACAGATTCTTAGATGGAGGTTGTAACGGTGTGTGAGCTAACCTAGGAGGGGGTAGAGAAGACATTTTCTCCTGCTTTTCATCTCCCAGCCCTTGTACGTAAGCTAAGACTTGGCCTTAGTGTTTTGGCAACACTAGCGTGTGATCTTTGCTAGCATTCTACTAATCGAGTACAGTATTAGTGAAAACAGGTATAGAAAAATTGCCATGCACCAACCATGTTCCTTTGCATATCAGTCAGCAGAACACCAAAATCAAGCAGCAGGTGAGAGCTCTGTGTACTGCTTCTCGCTCATTCAGAAGCGCTATCCCTCCAGGCCTCGGTATCTGAGACCCTTAACACTTACAACCTCAGTTGTATGCTTTGTCCTGCAGATTCCTGGGCTTGCAGCTATGTGCTCCATTGAGACTTCGCTTTTGCTTCCTGTTTGCGCTATCATAACCCCTTCCTCTTTACTGAAAGTTTTTGTGATGTGCTTTGCTGCTTTCCTGCCTGTCCTATACAGTAACACATACTGCAAATTCTCAGCGTCAGTGGTCTAATCCTAAACCATAAATGAATAATTCTTCATGTTAACATAGTCACATATCTTTCGTTCTGCTTGGAAAATCAACTTTGCCATACATAAAACCTTAAATGAGACTGACTTTTCTTCCAGTTGAGGATTCATTCTGCTTCTAGGAATGCTCCAGAATACCTCTCACATTGTCAAAAAAGATACCTTAAAGCTATTTTATAATTATGCTGTAAAGTCTTTTCTAGGTGAAGACCCAAATGTTTTGTAAAGTTTCAGAGACGTTTTGGCTTAAAATTATCACTTATTTGAATTTCCCCACCTTTTTCATTAGTGCTTTCTCTTTGGAAGCCTTTCCAGAAATCATTGTGAGCAAGAAGAGGGAAAAAAACCCCAAACCAAATGTCTTTATATCATGCTTTAGTTAACTTACTTTGTTCAAAACTTTCAGCACTCAACGTGTCTTAACTTCAAATAATAATGAATTATCTCAGCACTGTTACTATGTATCCAGTTAAAATCTGTGGTTTTTTTTTTCAGTTGTCAGCACACGATTGTCTGTAAATCAAGTTTATAGGTGATTAAATATGTAGATTAGAGAGTACGTTTTACTTTTCCATCTACAAAAATTCAAACTCTATAAAAACTGAAAAGTACGTTGCTGTAAAATTCTAAAATATGAAGCATTTTATAAACTTTACTCAGGATGTAAGAACATAGTATCAAATTGATCTCTGAAGATACATTTCCAATATAAATAGGAAGTTGAAGTATCTAGAGAGAAGGACTTGCATGGACATGTAGAAGTGAAAGCTTTCCTTGTAGTGGGTGAATCTTCCAGTAGGGTGAACTGAACAAAGCTAATTACCTCATTTCCATCTATATGGTAGGGAAGTAATTATTTTACTGATTAAAATGAACAAATAGCTATGATGTATTTTCCTAGATAGGTGGAAAGGGGGGAGGGGGAAGCAGTAGTAAAACTAGCATGATACAGAGCTCTGAAATAAGCTGGAGGATGAACAGCTTTGGTCTTAATGCTGCAGAGTTGTACACACGCTTTACCTCATTGAGGGGATTTGCAAAGTTTTGCCATAATGCTCATAATGTAGCAACGTACCTTCTGCAGTTAGATGGCACTGTGCTGCACTGCGTGAACTGATCTCTAGTCCGCTGCAGAACCGACCTGCTCTCACAACGGTGTGCTCAAGCTGGGAACTGAACTGCTCCTCTAGTCTTTACTCAAACTGCTAGATTAAATGGCATACGGAATAAATAAATAAATGGGATTTTACAATAGCTTAACTGTTAGACAATGGGAGACATGAACACACTGCATTCTTCAAACGTTTGGCTCAGCCAGTGTCTGACTTGTGCTCATCCAAAGAAATGTCAAAATGGATGACTTGTGAGCTGATAGAATGCAGTTATGAAAGTATTTTAACACACGTAAGTAAATGTCTACTATCTAGAACATTTCAGGCAGAGAGAAAGGAAACACATGCTTTCAGTGACCTTAATAAATATCACCCACTTGTTTTGTATTTGTTTCTCTTTTCCTTTTCAAGCTCTTTTTATGGCATTGTGGAAACAGCTTCTTTAGTGCATAAATGGTTGTAAAGTTTACAGCTATTTCACTTCAATCTCAACTCTGAACTCCTTTTTAAATAACTGGCAAATGGGTATCTCTGATGAGATAGGTAAGACCTGTAGAGCTAGGTAAATGGAATTAGAGAAAATTAGAAACTTTTTTCTTGCTTCTTCTAATTTCGATCACCTGTCTACCTCAGGAGTTCAGAAATTCTTCTATACTGTGATAGTACTCTTCCAGCAGAAAGCTTCTGTATTGTTATCTTCCATCTCCAATTTGTTCTTAGGTAAGAAGATTAATTTGTATGCTGACTAATTTTCTGGGCTGGTTGTCTTCCTCTGCCGTTGTCATACGTGTCAGTTGTTAGAAATTGATTTTCTTTAACCTTTGTGCACCAGTCCTTACTGCATGTGAATTCATTTCTGTTTTATGCCCTTCATTTCTAACACTACCTGATATTTATATTATTTGGTGGAATTTGGCCCTAAAAGGTGCCTGATTTCTCCTAATTTTTTGTATTTTATGAGTGCTGAGCATTTTAGCAGAACAAGGCAATTAGGAAATAAATGTTCCTCTTTGAACTGTTCACTAAGTTAAATGTCATTAAATAAGAGCCTATTTTTTTAAACAAAAACCTTCATATTCTTGCTATTGCTAGTCTGTCTACTTGGAGCAGAAATTAATTTAGTAGCATATGTCACCATATGAATGCTTTTTCCTTTTGTAAGGAGCATACCCTTTCTTATCATGCTGAAAGACCAAGCTGCTAAGATTATTATGATCCTGATCCCTTCTCTACTGTTAATTTTCTGCAGTAAATATAGTTTTAAACACTAAAGGCATATGTTAGATTTGATTCTGATAGCAGTCTAGCAAATGGGAAGAAGAAATAATCCACGTAAACTGGCATCATCCATCAAACTTTAAAAATCAAACAGCATCATCATCAACAACAACAACAAAACCCTCAAACTGGTTGAGCCTCGTAGATCTTGTGCTTCTTTGAGTTATGTCACAACTTTTGGAATCTGTGAAAAAGTCTGTTACCAGCTGACTGTCCTTTCTGAAGGACTGAAAAAGAAAGAAAGGCCAGAAGGTTACATTGCATTCCAGAAATTGATGAGTTGCTTAGTTTTCTTATCCCTGCATGCCAGGAAATTCTCGAAGTTCTTTACTTATGATAAGTGAACATAGTCATCGTAGCTTCCTTATGCCTGTTAAGCCTTTGCAAGAAATACTTCATGAAGAAGTATGTAAGTATGTAAATATTTTGACTGGTTGCGCCTTTATTTTCAAAGCCCATTGCAGATGACACATGAATGTATTAGGATAGAGCTGTGGCAGCAGAGGCAGCCCTACTGTAGGCATATTAAGGCTAATAGCACTGTGGTAGAGATATTTTAAGATGCTATTTATAACATCAGGAGAGGCATGCACAATAACTTTTTTTTTTTTTTTTTTTCCCAAATCTGGAGGGATGGTTTGTACTTTTATTTCTCCTTAGCAGTAGATTGGTTTTACCAAAATTGTGAAGGCTGATAAGTGTAAGAACTTGCTGAGGGAGAAATATGTGTATAGCACTGAAGAAACTTAGTTCACAAGGAGTACATTGGTTTAAACAAATTAATGTGTGCTTGTAAATGTGGAGAAGTATACAAATACATTTAAGGAGAAAAGTAGTAGGTAGCAAGTGCTACCTTGAAGATCTTATTAACTTCAACTCAGGTGTCATGCAGTGTTTACTTCAATTTGCATATCTTCTAACTAGGGAAGCTGTATCCTTTCTCTTCAGTCACTTGTAAATTCAGATTTACATTTTGATATTTTGTTATGTAAACTTTAGCCTAGAGAAGCATTGTGAAATCCTTAGTTTTTAATACCCATTTTTCTTAGCATTGGTATTAGAACTTTCAGTCATAGGAAATGTCTGAATTCCTTGGTTAGTTGGCTTGCTTTTTAAAACTTTGCAGCTTATTTTTAATCTAATTACGATCGACTTTATATTTGTTCATGCGAAGGAGTCGGGGAGCAGAACAAAACTACAGTGCTACCACATCTCTTCATATACGTAATTTTATGTAATAAAATAATTGTCCCTTTACCTTTTTGGCTGTGAAATTAATTGATTTAACATTTAAGATTATACGGTGCATCACTTTCTAGACTTTGGGTTATTTTTGTAACTTCTCAACCCTTAGCAGTTTGTCAGAATCTCTTCTGACTCATGGAGAAATGCATCAGTAAAAGCCTTGCTAGTGCCCGATGTTGCTATTAAATCATTACCCTGCTCCTCCTTGATGTTTCCTAGATTTTACATCCTAGACCTTAGCCCACTTACAGGACTGCGCTTAGAACGTGCTTATTTCTGTTGGACTCTGCATTATTTCTGAATGTATCGATAGTATTTTTCCCTTCTGTCTCTTAGACTTGGAAAAGGAGTAGGCTACTGAAATAAAATGTTCTCCTAAGTTACTAAGAGTAACGTTTATGCATATGTTTATCTTTTTGTAGACACAAAAGAGATTTGTACGCACCATTAAACTGCTTACTTAAATATTGTTCTGAGTACATAATAACTGCTGTGCTGAATTTCCCGATCAACTGATTTTTATGATAATGCTGTGATATGGCAATAAATGATTAATGTAAGGAAATTAAACTCTCACAATTGATTTCCCCTTCTGCACATCCTCCAAGTATTCATGTGAATCTTAAATACCCTCTTGAATTGTCTGCATTTAAAACCTTGCAGTTATTTAACTTCCTTAGGTGTTGAAAGCACTAGTTAGTTGTCTGGCAAATTTTAATGAAGGAGCAGGAAAAGGCATTTGTCTCTGCAGCAGACAGTATGTGATACTTCATCTAAAATTCTCTTCATGTACTCTCAAGCAAATTCACAACCCATGTTTTTCAGCATGACCTCGGTGAGCATTCCTTACGTTACTTCTCAATTTTTGTTGTAGTCTTTTTGTGGTGTTTGCATACACATCTGTAAAATAGCACGTACTCATAAATATGTTTTCCTCTATTTTGAGAAATAATACAGGGGTGCTTCAGTTTGCAGAGATCTGATTTCTTCACTGTTATTTGAATACTTCAGGGTATTCAAAACTGTTTTCAGTGCAGCCTGGCCCAAGGCTGCCTTTGTTTCTGATGTGGTCTCTATCTAGAACTGCATTGACTGTTCTGGAGATGGTTTGGTTTTGGTTTTTAAATTATTATTTTCTTAGTGTGTTTACTTAGCTCTTATTTTTATTGAATAGAGAAAAAGAATGAGCTGCACAGACCATTTGTGAAATAGAGATAATACTTATCTTATTAATTCTTATAATACAGCATCTTATCAATACTTTTAATGCTACTTTGGAAGGAAATAGAAACACTAATTCACTCCTGAGCAACTAATCTGTAGGCTGAAAGAGGAACCTCTGTGTTGAATTATGCTATTTGTGGTACAAGTAGGAGGCTCTTCTTAAGTTGTGCAAGGAAAGAGTCTGAATGAGGGAGGTGCATTCAGTTTAGCATATCCTGCCTGTGTGAAAGAGATCACAGGAGATCCACGATCTTAGTGAGATAAATGAATGTGGATAAGTGATCTTTTTTTGTGGTGAGCATGCATTTGAACTGTTTGTGTTCTAGGATACAAGAATTACTTTTCTTGTCTTTTGAAGGTGCCAAGCAAGAACCCTGAAGCTTCTGTGAATTCACATTAGATGCTTGTTTAATTTTTTCTCTTTTTATTTTCTGATAGAAGTGATTAATTGTTGTGGTTTTTTTTTATTTGATAAAGCACAGCTTTCGTGAAAAGCTGCTGTGAGTGGTTTGAGGGACATGGAGAAAATACATCATTGAGCCATCATTTATTTTTTTTCATTTAGTCTTTTAATTTTCTTGTGTCGAAACAGAAGCTTGTAAACTTTAAACACATATTACATGTATGTGGTATGTGTGTGTATATAAGCAGAGTTTCTGAGGTTGACTACGTTATGCAGAAATGCTGCTATAGGGCACAAACCCCGCATGGGTAAAAATGTAGAAAGCTAAAGGAACAATTAGTAATTGCCTCTGAGAGAACTGAATAAGCAGCACTGAAGCTAGGCAACAGTCTTTTCTCTATGGTTTCAGAGCTTCTGTCCTATCCCATTCTGGGATAAGCAAGATGTTATATATGCTGGCTGATTCATCTTTCTGATGAGACAAACTGCACAGCTTCACCAAGGGCAGATCGTGCCTGACCTTCTGTGATGGAGTGACAGCATTGGTAGACAAAGGAAGGGTAACTGATGTTCTCTATCTGGACTTGTGTAAGGCCTTTGTCATGCTACCACACCACACGTCTCTTAATTGGACAGAGGTGGATTAGAAGGCTGTTCTATTAGGTGGATAAAGAATTGGTTGGATGGTCAAAGCCAGAGGCTTGTTGTTGAGGGTTCTATAAACAGTTGGAAGCCACTACAAGTGGTGACCCCCCAGGGGTCTGTCTTGGGTCTGGTGCTCTTCAACATCTTTATCAATGACATAGACGTTGGTTATTGAGTGAGAAGGCCAGCAGTATACTGGGCTGCATCAGCAGAGGGGTGGCAGTTGGAAGAGGGTGGGGATTGTTCCCCTCTGCTCTGCCCTCATGAGGTCCCATCCCGGAGTACTGTGTCTGGGCCTGGAAGCCCAGGTATGGGAAGGATGCAGAGCTGTTGCAGCAGGTACAGAGGAGGTCCAGGAAGATGACCAGTGGGCTGGAGTGCTTCTCTGTTAAGATAGGTTGTGGGAATTGGGCTTGTTTAGCTTGGAGAACAGGAGGCTGTGGGGAGACGACCTCATTGTGGCCCCCCAGTCCTTGAAGGCTGCTCACAGGCAGGAGTGGAACTGACTTTTTTCACAAATGTGATAGTGACAGGACAAGGGGGGATGTCTTTAAACTAAAGGAAGGGAAATTGAGGTTAGATGTAAAGAAATTTTTTTACTCAGAGGACAGTTAGGCACTGGAACAGGTTGCCCAGAAAGCTTGTGGGTGCCCCATTCCTGAGGCATTAAAGACCAGGCTGTGTGATGTCCTGCGCAGCCTGATTTAGTGAATGGCAACCTTGCCCATGACAGGGGGTTGGAACTGGATGATCTTTAAGGTCCCCTCCAAACTAAGCAAACCTGTGAAAGTCTGGACACTGTACCCGGATATTGACATATACCCAGGAAAAGTTCTAACATGCAAGTAAAACTTTTGGTTATTGCTTTACAAGATGACTGTTAATAAGGAAAATGCCCAGTGTCTCACATGTTATTGTCATGAATGATCCCATGATGCATATTCATCTCCAAATTAATGGATGAAAGGCCAATTCTTTTCACTGCTCTCTCAAAGTTTGGTGCTGGAGCTTAAAAGAAATATGCTTGCAAGGCATAAATATACTTCCAAGACATTGTAAATTTAGAAGTCTGCAGATATTTATGACTGCTAAGTACTTTTTTTCCTGAGTACTGTTTGCATTAGAATGTTCTGTGAAATTTGGATAATGGAAAGAGCACAACTGAAAACATAAAACCCAGGTTGTGTTATACTTGCTGCAAGTTAAATGAAGAATATTTTTCTTATTTTGTTTATCTCGCTTATTAGAGTCTAAGCCTTGGATCTGGCTTATGAGTGAGAATGTGCTATTCTATCTTTTGACATGAAATACTCATGTAGGTGCAAAATGACAAGAGCTTATTACTTTCAGGGATACCCATAGATGATAATGAATTACATGTCTGTATCTGACTTAAAAAAAAAAAAATAAAAAAATGTGGTGCATGTATATATAATTGCCTTGTTATGTGAACAGCAAGTGCTGTTGTGCTTAGGGAATTGCTTAGTTAAACTTGCAACTATCATAAATCTAAACGTGAACTCCAAGAGCTGTTTTCTAGGAATGATACGTAATGTGCTCCGTGCTCTCTAAATGAAAGGGTTTTTCTACGTGTGTTGACTTAGCATGCTTAAAGGGAGATTTAATTATTTAGGGTGTGTGTTTGTGGTTTCAAGGACGATTATGTAGCCTTTTCCTAGCACCAGGGGAAAATGGTTAAAGGCTCCAACGTATCACGAGGTAATGAAAAACCAGGCCTCTTCTAACAGTACCTGGGGCTTTCTTTACATTCCACCAAAGCGTACGTTCAATGAGCAGCAGATGTAGATTCTCTCATCAGACAGGATGCTGATTTAGCCTGAATGTTTGTGTAAAAGTTTATTGTTTCACGGGCATTTTTAGTGGTCTGTTATGTACCTTATTTTTTTATTGGTAGTGGATAACTGGAGTTTTTGTGCCTTTTCAGTGTGGTATTGCAAGCACCTTTATGGCAACTTTGCTTTTTTTCCTGAAAGCACACTACCTCACCCCATTCCCAACGTTTCAAATATATCCCAATGTTAAAGAGTTCATAGAGCAAGTACTTGATTTTCATTTGAGGAGCTTTCTTGAATTCCATGGCCAAAAAGCCCGAATTAGATAATGAAATGTATTTGGAGAATTTATATAGTTGTTTAAATTGTGTAGTATCTGTAGTCTTGTTTCAGGTGTCTAAATAGAGAGAATTGTTTGAAAACACTGAAGAAAAGGTTTTTATAGCTTTTTATTTCCATGGAAACTGAATCAGACGTTGTATCTTTCTGTTGCCTGTAATTACACTGTTTCTTTCCCCTTTCTACCTGATTTTCATTATGATCCTGTGGCAAATTCTTTTGCAATTAAGAGTGTATAATAAATGTCTGCAAACAAATACAAATGCTATTTTTGCTTACGAGGTTACTGATGAATTAACTGTGACAGTTCTAGATGCAGCAACACAGAATACACCAGCTTCATTTTCTTAAATTCCATCTCCACGTGCCCTTGGCAACTGCTTGTCTGCTTGTCCAAAGAAACTGCCACCAAAAGGAGTGGTGTGTGGAGCATGATCACTTTGCACATCACTACACTTTGTCCTAGAAAATCTATGAAGAAATACGTTCTTGGGAGAAAATTCCTGAGAAAGGTAAAAAGTAGTGTAAAAACGAAGGCGAACCAATTTATTGATGTGACCGTAAAGTTGTGAAAGAACAACATGGGATAGAAAGTGGAAACGAAGTGTAATTTAGATGATTATATTATAACTGAAGGGTCTAAGTAGCTGACTTCTGAGATGATACAAGAGAGTAGTTCAGGGAATGAAGGGATACCTAGAGGTGTATCTGGAAGTAGAACTTATAGAAATGCTTTCTGGAGTAGCCAGGGAACTGTGGATAAGTCTCAAAAATCACTTTGTTTTGATATCTTGTTTGGAATGTTAAAAAGAAGTTATCCTAGACAAGACTGATTTCTGAATGAGATCTCAAGTTAACTGTCAGTGTGACAGTATAGAACTTGGGATAAAATACATTATCAGCTGCTAGAAGCAAAAAAAAAAAAAAAAAAATCTGAAAAGTCACTTAAGAAAAGGTGAAGGAAAAAAAAATAGGAAAATGGAGAAACCACTTACTCACCTATCGGATGAAAATGCATATTCCAAGGGATCATGTATTTGCCAAAGCGGCCTGAGGTCTGGCTCCTTGAAAAGGAATTCGTATATCACTGAAATTAGTAATTGCTAAATAAGCTGGAAAAAGGTACTAGTTCCAAAGTGTTTCTGTGTAATGAATTTGGTGGTGTGTATGTTTCATTAATTACTGAGGTGTGTGTGGCTGAGACGTTTGAGCCAAGAACGCTAACACCCTGCATTCCCAGCGTGTGGTGAGCAATGCTTCAGTGAGATCTCAGCATTCCCTCCATAGATCAGGTGTTAATGTACACTGACATTCCAAACTGAAAATTAGTATCAATATGGTGGGCTAAAGCAAGTATTCTGGGGCAGCAAATACTTTTGGGATGAAGAACAAGTTTCTTTTTAAAGCTTTTCTGCTGATGTTCATTGGGAGTTACTCCCTTATCACCTCTAAAATCAAACTCTTTGAAATCAACTTGTCTGTCTTTGCCTGGAACATCACATTATCAAGGCACTTCTTTGTCCTTGCTTTCAGGTTTCCTTATCTATTAAAGATACATGCATCTCAGGTATTGGATTATATTTTACATCATTAATTTCTGCTCGTGTAGCTAAGTTCTTTAGATCTTCTTCCCCCCCGCCCCCCCCTTTTTTTTTTTATTAATTATCCTGTTTATTTCAAGTTTGGGAGGATTTTCCCTCATATTGATATTTTGGAGTGCAGTGTTGCTATGACTTCAATTATTCACAGAAAAGCTTAGCTAGAAGTAGATCAGTGACATATTTATTACATATGTTCTTTTTATTGTTCCATAAATATTCTTTATTAATCCACATATGGTAATGTTCATAGTTCTGATATCTGTTAGATGGTTAATGATATATTGTGTATCTACTGTAAGATTATGTAAGTCATGTTTTCCATCAACAGACTACTACGAAATCAGGGTTTATTAATTCTGGGAATATATGAGAATAAAAATTGATTCCTGTTTACCATATGGATATACAAGTAATTTTATGTAATTATTATAATTATTTTATTGGTAACGCAGCCCATGCCCTAATCTCCCTGCTCCCCCCGTGCTCTTTAATTATAAGTTCACTAAGCATTGTAAGGAGATGCAAAGATACTTGTGTACAAACTACAGTAAATTTGATTTCTATGCAATATACTGTAAAATTCCTTTTGTCAGCTTGCAGTCATGATAAATGACTGAATGATAGCATGTGTCAATAATCATGATCTATTGATTTGCCTAGTCAAATAATACTAGCTGAAAACAAGGACGGTAGAATGCTAACGATTCTGGAACATGCTTTCGTAAGTAGTATTTTCATGCTTTAAGCATACTAAAAAGTCATTTACAGCCAGCCAGTAGGTCTTTAGTCTAGCAAATTAGTGCAGAAATTGAAATACAAGGTATGATTGCAAATGAGACAAATACTTTTAGCCTCTTTAAGCTGGCTTATATATTGCAGGTGTTCTCAGGTTCATACTCATTGTCTTTCACCTAGTTCAGCATACGCTGTTCATAAACATGTTGTAAATTCATGTACTTGTAAACATCTCAGGGTAGCAAAGCTTCCATTGGCTTTGTACCATACTGTGCTGTTTTCAAAGAAGTTTATCTCGAGAATCAGCCACTAGAAATTTACATAATCAAGATAAAGAAATGTTCTAATGCTCACTGACTTGTGAATATTATTCAGGCACTTGTAGCATCTACAGCAGAGCTGTCCCAGATTCCTCCCATGGTCAGCGCAAAACCTTTTTTGAGGCATTAACTTCCTTCACTCATACCTACTTAGAACAAGGTGTTTTGAGCTTTTTGTTTTTAATACAAATCCAGAGAAAAGAAACAAAGCTGGTGAGCAATCTGGAGCACAAGTGTTATGGGGAGCACCTGGGGGAACTGGGATTGTTTGGTTTGGAGAAGAGGAGGCTTGGGGAGACCTTATAGCTCTCTGCAACTACCCGAAAGGAGGTTGTGTAAGGTGGGGGTTGGCCTCTTCTCCCATGTAATAGTAGTGATTGGACTAGAAGGAGTGGTTTCAAGTTGCACCAGGGGAGCATCAGGTTGGATACTGGAAAAACTTTCTTCTTCAAAAGAGTGGTGAAGCACTGGAATGGGATTACCAGGGAGGTAGAGTTATTGTCCCTGCAGGTGTTCAAAAATTGCTTAGATGTATAAAGGGACGTGGCTTAGTCCCTTAGGACAGTGTTGATGGGTAAGTGGACGGTTGGACAAGGTGGTCTTGGAGGTCTTTTCCAACCTTGATCACTCTGTGATTCTATGATTTTTATTACTACACTTGTCTTGATAAAAGAGGAAAAAAAGTCAAAGGGAAAAGGGATAAAAAACAGTTATTTTTGTGTAAAGTTAATGTGATCCTTTTACTTAGTTACAGGTGGGACATGTGGAATTCAGTAGCCTAACATTCCATACTTTCGTATATGAATAATTTATTAACACATAAACCAGATTTTGCTTCCAGTTCTGTTGGCTTTGTGCCATACTATGCTGTTTTCAAAGAAGTTTATCTTGAGAATCAGCCACAAGAAATTTACATAATCAAAACAAAGAAATGTTCTGATGCATATTGACTTGCTGGATATTATTCAGGCACTTGTAGCATCTGCAGCAGAGCTGTTCCAGATTCCTCATCACAAAACCTCTTATTGAGGTCTTACTTCACTTGTACCTATTTAAAGCAATGTGTTTTGGGCATGTTTTTAAACAGTACAAATCCAGTAAATGTAGTTCTGATTTCTCTGACAGTGGCTTAAATCATTGTGCCCAGCTAAAGGCAATAGACCTCAGTTTTATCTCACTTCTGTCAATTTTAGAGAAGGTATGTCTGTTTGTCTCATTTTCCTTCGTATCCTGGTAGAAGATTAAAAGAATTGTACTGAGAGAAATGAAGTTGTTCAGGTTAACAAAGTTAGAGAAGAAAAAAAGGTTTCCTTCCACACATGTATTGTAGTATTGTCTCCTCATTTTACAAATACATCACAAAAAAAAAAAAAAAAAATTGCTGCTGAGATATTGAAACCAGTTGTTGTATTCTAACTGATCAAAACCACCATCTGTACTGGGAAATTACTGCAACTTTAAAGAAAGGTTAAATAAAACCAAGGCATTTCTCTATTATGCATAGCATTATTTGCAGTCTATGTGATATTTTTCTAGACATAGCATTGTGCTGTTCTGAAAATTAAGTAAATAGATAGAAATCAAGATTTAGCAGCTCTCATTTTGGATTTGTTTCCTTACTTATGTGCTTTTTTTTTTTCCCCCACTAATAAGAGACAAATAAAGTGAATATAAAAAAAGGAAAAAAAAAATACAGTTTGACATGTTCTACTCAGCTGAACTTCATGTATTTATTGCTTCATAACTTTTTACTAGGTGCTAACTTACTGACTTTTGCCCTTGAAACTAACCTATTTGCAAGCACCTGTTCTGAGACAGTATTTGTGTCTACATTTTTTTATATATTTACATTATGCAAACCTCTATTAAATCTGTTTCACACATTAAGGATCCCTTTTACTCTTTTATTTAGCTTCCTTATCTTAATGTCCTCTAACAATCATAACATTCACTGGCCTAGCCTGTGGAAAAGAGAAAACATTGTAATGCTTGTTTAGAGCCCAGATGCTCTTATTTTTTTTCTTTCAGGAACCACATAATAGCAGTTCCATGTACTTGTCAAGGTTCACAAGTGTGTATAAGGCAATATTTGTGTTGTTAGCTGTCACTGTTGTAACCTGCACAGCAAAATTATTGTTAGGGTTACATCAGGACTTGCATTATGCTGTTTTCCCATGGCCATTATTTTTTTTTCTCCCCAGCAAAGATCACTGAACCAGCTTGTACGTTGTATGGAGGGTGGTGAGTAAAGCAGCAGAGTTAAGCAATGTAAGGATAGGTTTTTCTACTGTATTGTGAATAGGAAGCAAAAGCTGTGGATCTTTTTATGGGGGGAAAGTTAGGTATGATTTGAATGGAGGATGATTAGGTGGTAAATGGAATCAAATCAGGAGTTTCGACCTCTGCTGCCATCCCATCACCATCCACCTCTGATGTCATGGGCCAGCATAATAAAATAGGAGCCAATACTTTCAGAGCAGCACTTGTATTTTAGAGTAGGGGTGTCCAGCCTGCACTGTCAAAATGGCATTGCTTTTTTCTTATGGCATGCCTTGAAATTTATTCTTTATTTATAGTAGTGTTGTTCACTTCTGTCAAAACATCAAATTTATTTGAGTTCAAAGTGTCAAATTTTTAATTTTTATTTCATTTTTTACTCCATGGAACTTGATCTGCAGAGTCAGAAAGTCAAATTCATGTGTTTTTTGGAGGATTTTTTTTTTTTTGTCTTACTCCTGAATTCTGTTCCATGGATATGTAGTGCGTTGCTTACTCAAATGAGAGACCTGCTTCTTCTCCAACAACTTGCATTTGTTCTCTAGGGATTAATGCAGTCATGGAGACTACAGTCTCTTGTAAAAATGGGTTTCCTTTGTTTGCACTGCTCTTTCTCTATAACAGAACTGATACCAATAGATCAATCACTCAGAATAGAATCAAAGCCTATTCCTCTTTTTCCTTTTTTCCTCTATTTCTTTTCTTTTTTTTTTAATATTTAGTCATATATAAGTAACTTAAGCAGCTTATTCATCATTTCTAGAGCTGTTATTCTTGGCAGTAGTTTGTACTCGGTAACAAATAATGGATCTACTTTAAATGGCATTGCTTTTTTCTTACAATAGCTCTTGGTGCCAAGGCACTTCCCCCCACTGCCCTTCTCCCTTGCAATTGCCGATTTGGTGTTCCTTAATGTAGACAAACTCATCTCATGAAATTTTATCTAGCTTCCATACATTTTTCAGGAATGTTATATTTTTATCTTTTCTCAAATCAATATGGACCTGCACCTTTAAAACCTTTTCGCATCCATTTGTACGTAACAGTCTGAAGCAGGCTCTCAAGGAGCTGTAAATATGGCGTGCTCCTTTCTGTCTGCTTCAGCCTTCCATGGGAGAGGAGTCTCTGTGACTGCCATGAATGCCTCATTCTTCTGAACATCCATCAGTCCACGCAGCTTTCAGGTATGAAAGCCTTAGAGGTGAATGCACTGGGGCTGTCCCAAAGACTTCATTATCATAGCTATTGAGCTTGTACTTCTGATTTCTTGACACTGCTGGTAATTACTCAAATCACTAAATTAGTGCCCCAAAGCTCATCTGTGGATATTAATGTGGACGAATTTATTGTAAATGCGTTTAAGATGCATACAGCACATGAACATTTTGAAAAGTGATACCACATATAGAAGCAGGCATCTTGCGTGCTTGTTATAATCTAGATGCCTATTTTATATTATATATCCTACTTACTGATCTGTCTGCATAATTTTTAGAAACCTCCAGGTAATTTCAGTGTTGTTTATTTTACTTCAAACAATATTGTCAGTTCTCAGAGAACATCTCTGCCTTGACTATAAACTCCTTCAGGTGTTTCCAGGTCAGAGGATGTCCCAGAAAGCCTGATGTGTTGGCATTCTCAGCTGCAAAAAAAAAAAAAAAAAAAAAGCTGCTTCTCCCCAGATCTATTAACCTATTTGTGTGCTGGGGGAATATACTCTCCAACACTAAGTTTGTATGTGTAACACTGCCATCTAGTGAGTTTTGCCCTCACCCTGACAAAGAATTTCAGCAGATTTGGTTGAATTGCTTTTCAGTGCATTCACTATTCATCTATTCACTATTCAGCTACTTGGAAAGTTCACTACTCACTGTATGTTCATGTATTTTCATCAGTACTGTTCCATATGGTTTAAGGGTTCTAATATCTGAGCTGTTTTTTTTTGTTTGTTTGTTTGTTTTTTCAGTTTTGTACTTTTTTTTTTTAAAGCTGTTTTGACCTGTTTTTTTTAGACAAAAATTGTTAGTTTTACCTCACCTCTCAGTGAGATATAAGAGCCAATTCCATCAGTGTGGTGCTGTTCTGCTCAAAGCTGAACCAATTCAAGTTTCAAGGAAACATCTTTTTTGAACTTTGTTTCTTTCCTCTTTCAAAAAGAAGCAAACTGCTCTAATAAGATGACTGACACATAGAAAATTAATGAAACTGCAGAGCACGTAATAAGAAAACTGTGAAGAAGAAAGCATGATCAATGCATTCAAACATGCAATAACCAGCAGGTGTATCACTGAGCAAATGGCCATCATAAATAAGGTGTTCCACATTGATGCTGCTGCAATCTCCCTAGAAGTGTGGCTGTTGAAATTAATGATATGATATAATATTAATTGTGGTGCTTTCTGTTTACCTGAGCATATATTAGATGAATTCTGAAATCAACAGGCTGCAATTAGAATCAGTATTGTTTCTGTCATATGCTGAGTAAATACCTACTTGCATCCAGACCACACAACGTGAGAAATTCCTTGTTCACATTTTGCACTTCTGACTGTGTCTTGATATGGAGTGAATTAAAAATTAGATTTAGGAGCAGCTCAATGATGGCTTTATATAGCTATATTGCTGAAAAGAATAAAAAAGATTTTTTTATTTTAAATTAAATTGCTTATTTGAATCTGATTGGCAAGTATGTAGGGGAAGGTTGGGCTGTGGCTGCTCAAAGAGGAGATAAAATGCATAGGTGTTCTGCAAGAGTAATGAAAAGGGTATGAAGTTGTTTTGTTGGCAATGTCCGACCATCTCAGTTCCTCAGAAATGGCTGTCATTGGGAGTTCAGGACTGATTCCCACCTAAATTTTTTTCAGAGTTGGTGTGTAACTTTAATGAAGTCTAAAGCTTTTTGGATTTTGGTGGTATTTCTAAAGAAAACTTTCTGCAGATTTGATTTTGTTCAAGTCTGTATGCTGGCTTCTGAAAAATGGAGAATGTGTTCTTAGGGACTCAATAGTTTAAATTGCAAGAGAGAGATTACATCTTGTTTCTGTCTACAGGATTAACTGCTAATAATTATAGGTAGGTAATTCGTGTATTTGGAAAGCTTTTCTCCAGTTTGCTTCAGTTTGATGTGTAAAAATGACTTTTTAGTCATAAAAAAAGCAAGGCAGGTAAGTGGTAATATAGTAAGTTCACTGCTTTCTCTGATCTGCCAGTTGTTGGCAATACTTTATGTTCTTTACGCTGTTTCTCTGTTACTAAAATGATTTTACAGTACGTACTATATCAAATATACTAAATATACTAATATACTATTTAAAACAACAAATCAAAGCATGGAGGCATATGAGGAGTGTTTGCTCTTCAAACGTGAGGTCAGTGATGTTCATCGCGAGTAGTGGTTTGAAATTACTTAGCTGTAAGAACCACAAATGAGTTAATTTTCTGCATGTTTCAGTATCAAGAGTCATGGTGACCCAAATAAGTTTGTGTTGTGATTAGCTGAAATAGTCTAAACCACTGGGAAGGAAAAAAAACCCAACATGTTAGACTTGATGATTTAGTTGAGGGGAAGATCAGCCTTTCTTCCTGGTGGGAATTTAACTGCAACTGTCAGCTGAAGGAGCATATTGAGGCTCAAATGGTGACTTGCATCCTTGCAAAGCAACAGCATGTGATCACTACATTTTAGTGTGTATGGATTAGAGTTTGTATTTTTAAGGTTATGAAGTTTTCTTTAGTGTTTTATGAGCATTGTGTCAAGTATTTGGTATTGTTGTGAATGACAGATCAAGCTGCATGGATTTATTGAATGACTGCCATCAGCATTCAGTTTTATAGTGGGTTTTCAATGATTAAGAATTCTTTGTAAGGAGATATAAAATCAAGTCTGCAGGAGCAAGGAATCTAGAAGACATTGCTGTAGGCAACGGAAAGAGCTTTTGTACTGATCTTTCAGTGCTCTCCTCCCTGCTGGAAATGTCTTCAAATAGTGTAGTTGTCATGAACTTTTAGTTCTGTTACTTTTTAAAATGTATTATGTTCTTTTATTTTTTTTTTTTCTTTGAAGGATTTAAAGGGATTTGACCAAACTTTCAGTATTATTTTTTGGTCTTTCCTAGCTGAAGCTTTTTGGCTGTGTGAAGGACTTACTCAAGAAGATGTTATTAGATAAATACAGCTTAAGATTCTTCATGCCCTTCTTTATGTCAGTACCTAAGTCTATAGGCCTAAAGAGAAATGTTGTTGAAATATTGGACTACTGAAACACCAGTGATGATTTTAAATATATTTTTATAGCTCACAACAGGCTGCAAGTTTTTTTTTTTTTTTTTTCCATGTGAAAAGCACAAAAGTGAATTGTTTGTATTCCTGATGTTCTTACGTACTTAATTTCAATTTCACAATATAAGTTTCATATTTCATCTCTTATTTTCTTCTCACTTTATTTCTTTTGATGTTTCAAATTGGACATAGATGAAGGAAATAAAAAGGATTTATGATTTTTCCTTTTCTTACATAATTGAAAATTCTGTCTGAAGACAATGGTGGGTTGTAATTTACTAGTAGGAACTCTACTAATAGGATAAAATAATGTTCTCATTCTGTATAACCTGCAAGTGCATGGATTCTGTCTTGGCCATAACCCTAATAATGGAGGAATTTCTGGAATTCCTAGAAATTTAAGGTCCTATGTATCCTCTTGAACTGCTTGTAGAGGAGGAAGGTCATGCTTTAACGCAGTGGAGACATTAGCAGTTTGTGAGTTAGTACATTTTATTGTTGCTATTTCTGTTTTTAAAAGAGTGGAAAGAAGTCTGGGCTAAGTAGTAGAGCGTTTATTCAGCACCTTTTCTATCTGAGAAAGAAAACTAAGGAGCACATTCATACAAGTTATACCACACCACTAGTTCTATTCTATAGACAGAACATCTACTTTCTAGTACTACATTCAAATTTATGAAGAAAATAATTTCAGGTTTTGAGGGATTGCGTGTGGAGTTCTGGCAGTATGGGACTATGTAAAAACTTATTTTGTACCTTAGTGTTCAAATGTTAAAATTAGATAGGGAGCACTGTAATTTTCTGGTTATGAAAGGTCATATATTTTGTCCCCATTAGCTTCTCAAAAACTAATTTTCCCCATTTGATGTTGCTTTGAGAGTCTTGCTCTGTATGTGAGAGGATCAGCAGAATATTAGTTTCTTAATACAAAGCTTCTATTAAAATGGAAGTGTTAACAGTTTTTTGCTGTTCCTTTACTCTGAATACTTGGGGGAAAGCATCTTCAAATGTTAATGAGAGAAACAGCGCAGTGATTAGGGGAAAATTTATGAACGTGAATAATCAGAATCACTTTTAGTCACAAAAATGTATTGGGCTGGGAGTGGTTGCGAGCTAAAGCCCTTCTCAAAATAATCTAAGTCTAGTGGTCAATGTGGCATTTACAGGAGATCATAGGTGTTGGAGGTATAGGTGGACATACATATCCAATATAATTTTGAAGTTCTTGTCTGCTAAAGAAGTCGTAGGTTGTTAAATCTAATTCACAGGCTTTCTTCTTTCTTGGCCTTATTCTTCATCGTGAGGAAATCGCCATTCTAGGGAGTATTATCGTGCATCCTGTCTACAGCCAGACTAGTGTTGGCATTGGGGAAATATTGCAGACAAGAATTGTGAATGAACTTTAGGCAGGGGAGTTCTCAGTGAGGTTTTAAGGGTTAGCATAAAAATGCAACCACACAAACACAATGTTGTAACAGGTTGTGCCATCTGGTTGTTGTATCTGCTAATCTGACGGGTTTCGGCCTCTCTGAATTAGAAGGTTGGAAACCATAATGGAGGCTGGCTTAATGGCTTTTTGTAAGTAGATCTGGTCCATCCTTGCCATCTGAAATAGTCACCTTCCCTTGTCACTTCTGTGTCCCTGCGAAAAATCTGAGAAAGTGTTTAAAACAAAAACTTGAGTCATGCCCAGTCTGCTTGTGGGTATGCACAGGTGGTAAATCAGCATTTCAGAGAGATACTTTTAGTGAAGAAAAGTAAAACCAACATCAGACCAACTTCTATACGTAGTTCTGGTGGTTTTAGGATATTGTTTCATTTTGATTAAAATAAACAGGACATGCATGGTTTTCTTGGCATCAGCATGTAACCTATAGACTTTAGGGCATGTTTTGTTAAAAGAAATCTCCATTATCTTAAGAATCCACACATTTCACTGGATAAAGTTTGCTTTCATGATAGTTTTTTTTCAAGGCAGCCAAGCCTCTGCTCTTTTTACTGGTAAAATCATAGGCAGTATATATTGAAACTGGAAGCTAACCAAATAAGGATCTTGAAAACCATCTTAAATCTTTGCACATTAAAATTACTATTGATTGTGAGTCACAGTGGTGTGACTCATTCTGAAAGTTAGATATGTCCCCAAGATGTTGCTGCGTCAGTGTTTCAGGCCACACATAATGAAATTGGAATTAGGGATTCTTAACAAGTTCATTTCTTTTTTTTTTTTTCTTTTTTTTCTTTTTTTTTTTTTTTCAATGATGACAGTATTATTATTATTATTTTAACAAAGGTAAAGAAGGGAAAAATGAGAGACTAATACACGAGGTTTTTTTTTTCTTCACATTTTAAAATCTGAGGTTGATATTTCAGCAAACAAGATAGATGTTCTTTGGTGTGATGCTGTGGTTATACCTCATTTACACAGAAGTATATAAAAACTATGTGCATAGTTTAAGTATAATCTGTCTTCCAAATGCTTGTGTGATTCCTGTTGGCAATACTTATGAATATTTATCTGAGAAATCTGCCCAATACTCATCACTGGTCAAAAAGCAAATACAATGTTAGGCATTTGTTTATACACCTTTTCATTGCAGGGGAGTTACTCTAGATGATCTTTAAAGGTCCCTTCCAACTCTACGGATTCTGTAATTACTAGGAGAGGAACTTGAAGCAAATCAGGAAACTCATTTGTGCTGCTGCATAAATATGTTTGTAAAGTTGTTTATTTTGTAAATTAAATTTTGACTACTTCATGCAACCTTGCTTGTTTTGTTTTAAGAAAGAATCTAAGCAGAACTTGGTAGGAAAAGCCTTGAGTGATCAAATGTATGGACTATCTGTCATATGGTTTATAATAGGGATTAGAATACAGTTCCACAGTTTGGAGAAGACATCAGAGCAAGAGGAGAGAAGAAGTGAAATACAAATAAAGAAATAAAATGATTAGTTTGTTAATAAATTTATAGCTAGCGGAGGAAATTTTGCACGATTTATACATGTAGAAAGTATTGCCAAAGGATGTTATAGAGACCAAAAATGTAAAGGCTGATTTATGGAGTCTGTATTTGTCTACTAAGCTTGATGGTTCAGATATAATTTCCAGGCTATGCAAATCTGATAGTTCCTAGATGCTTTACACAGAGGCAGTTATTATATACATAGTCTTCAGCTTCTCCAAGAAAGCGTTGCTGACTACTCTCTGTGGAAAGTGGATTAAGCAGGCCTAGATTTAGTAAATGTTCACACACTCTGGCTAGGTGATGATATAATATTCCAAATATTTCTATTCTGTAATATCCAGCAAACGTTAACATATTTCAGAGGCAACTACACCTTGTTTGGAAAGATTGAAATTGGATGCAGAAAGAATATGGTGAAACACATCTATTTTAATATGATAGCATATTTGATGTTTCATTACACTGTTTTTTTCCTTCCACTTGATGTTTCTGAGCATTTGCAATTATTTAGGTAAAATGGTACCTGACTGCAAAACAGTCGCGCTATTTCTATTCACATTGTTCAGCTCTGTATTATTAGAGACATTGCTGATTTGTTGATACCACTTGAATGCTTCATTTCTTAAGGGAAATGTAGTTGTAGAGCCAGAAGCCTCCAAAGCCTGCAAGCAGGAGACGGAAGTGAGTGGGCTGATATTGAGAAAAACACTGTTGAGTGACACGATACATTGATTTACAGTATATTATCTTATCTCACATTTTAAAGAGTCAAAATTAGCTCAGGAACACGTTTAGAAACCTAACACCCCAACAGATGGAAAGATCCTTTCCTTCCTCCTCCCCCAAAATCACCTGGCCAAGGCTAAAAGAGTGAGCCAAGGCTAAAAAGGTGTTTTGGATAATTTTATTTCGTTCTGTGAATTATTTTTTACACTTCTCAGAATAGGTTGCAGCTCTCCGCAAAGCAGAATGCATCTTCATGGCTTTTCTTATTTCCTCATTAAGAAATAAATAAAAATAAAGCAGGAGTTTATTTTAATTACAGTACATACAGCATGTTATGGCCTAGTGCATCAAGCATTGCTATTTTGTGCCTGTGCTTAATTCTAACTTTAGATGGACGTACATCATAAGTGTAAACACCTGCCTAGCTTCATTAAGGATAGTAAAAATATCCCATTGTGGGAGGATCGTAAGCTGTGTTTTAGGCAGTTTGTGTGTGATCTGTGACAAGAACATACAGTGCTACATCTTTCTCACTATCTGTATTCTTCTTTGGATGAGAAATACATGATTCTCTCTGTCCTTGGCCCAGCATGTGCACATGTGCATGCACACACACAGTATTCCAGCAATGCACGTAGTAATTTAAAACAGTTTTGCAATAATCGCACTTCCTATGGAAACAAAATAAATCCTACATAGGGATCTAAACATGAGTAACTTGCAAACCATCCTATGTCCATGTCATCTATTTTTTTTTCTTCTCTCCCACCCTTTCCCTGTTCAAGCACTTCTCATCACAGCTCTAAAGTCAAATTGCAAATATTTACAAGCATACAAAGTTGTGGCAAAAAGAGATTGGGCTCCTGATTCCCTTTGATTTCAAAAGAACATGGGCAAACCTTGTGTATTTCAGCGCAGGGATCTATTTACTAGTATGGCTTTCTTGAAGCTCAAACTTTTTTCTCTCCTCAAAGCTGGTTGATTTTACTATTATTAAAGTTGGATCAACAGCGAACCACTTTCCTGTCTACAGTAGGGTCACCCATTTCTCAAATAATATAAAGATATGGAGCAGAAAAGTTGTTAAAAGTGTAAAATCATTTAAAAAGTAATGATCATTCAAAGAAAACAGATTCTTCATATTTTCATGTATTTTTAATACTAGTAGGCATAAATCTAGTTTGTCCTCAAGCTGCTGTTTAAAGCTGCTCATCCAATTTCATGTGGTCTTGGTCACAAAAGCCTTCGTTTCTAGCCCACGTTTCCTCCTACTCAGGAGTTGTTCCTGCTGCTAGAAAAGTCATAGCCCATACTGATTTCCATGGAACAACACTGAACATCTGAAACAGAATGACGTGAATGCTTGTAAGAAGTATATTGACATAACATATATGGGATATGCAGCCTCTCAGCATCTCTCTTTCACTCCTCCTTTCTGTATGGGCATTAGTGTCTTTCTAAAGACTCATCCATGGAGAGATCTCTTATTCACGATCTTCCCTGCCAAACTAGAAGCACAGCATGGATACTTTAATTTCCCAAATTATGCAGCAGAGATAATACAAATGCTAAACGAAATTCAGTCATCTTGCATTTTCTTTGACTAGTATGGAGTATAACTTCGAGGACAGTAGCCTTGCGTTTATCTGCAGTATTGCTGGGCTAGTATGCAGCTCTTAGAATTTTGCAGTTGGTTACATTACCTCCAGCATTACATGCAGACAGAAGAACAGATGTCCTCTGCTCAGGTAGTACATTACTGTTGAGCCTCTGGAGGACAAAGGCTGTGTTCAGCAAGGAAGTTTTGTCACCCAATAGCACTGCGTTGATGATTTAGGAATGATAGATGTGTAATGAGGGCAGTAAACAGGCATACACTTCAGATGCATGTTCATGTGCAGAAAGGCAGGGATTTAGGCTTTAAGTATTTTATTTAGCAGTTGATGGTTGAATTTGGTCTTGACAGTCTTTTCCAATCTGATTGGTTCTATGATATAAACTACTTCGACAAGAGATTTCTTGATTGATTTTCTAAGTGGGAGCTACAACTTTTTTTTTTTTTTTTTTTCTTTCTTTATGCAGGATCTTTTGTTGACAGGATAAGGGGAAATGGTTTCAAGCTTAAAGAGGGCAGATTTAGGTTGTATATGAGGAAACAGTCTTTTGCAGGGAGGATGGTGAGGCACTGGCACGGGTTGCCTAGTGATGTGGTGGATCCCCCATCCCTGAGGGCATTCAAGGTCAGGCTGGATGGGGCTCTGGGCACTTGATAGTGTGATACCTGATACCTGCAAGCTGTAGGAGTCCCTGTTCACTGCACGGGAGATGGACTAAGTGACCTTAGAAGGTTCCTTCTAGCTCTAAGCTTCTATGATTCTGTGTTAGCGGATAGGCTTAGCTAAGGTGTTTTGTTCTCGGTTTTTATTTAAGTGAAAATATGTAAAGCAAACCAAGTAAAAAACCCTTCATAGCAAGTATGTCCTAAGGAAGCAGGTGATCTGTAAGATACTCTCTTGCAGCAATAGGGCCACCTTGTTTGTATATAACACACACAATGTTTCTTATCCAGAACACTGATGTCAGTCCTCCTGACCTATATATATATTATTGAGGTGTTTGAGCAGTGCAGCGAGGGTGGATTTCCTACAGATACTTCATCCATTCAGGAACATGGGAAATATTCCAATTTATTCCCGTTACAACAACATCAAAGCTGCCCGTTTTTTTCCATTACCTCTTAAATGCTATTTACTATCATTGCAATAACGTACAACTTTAAGCTGAATATGATCTTAAGTCTTTGCTGTGTTTATTTACAAATGAATCAACAGAGTGATGGACCGTAAAAAATTAGGATATTTAACAAAACAGTGTTTCTCAAAAAAAATAAAACAAAACAAAACAAAAAAAACCAACAACCTGAAATCTGTGACTTGTTTTTCCTGCCGGTTACGCTTTCTTTTAATGAACAAAATTCTATGAGAAATGGCAATGCAGTTATTCTCACATATCTCTAGGGAATGAACGCACACAATTTAGAAAACTTGTTAGTAACTGAATCTGCTAATAATGGCTGCTCTCGTACATCTATTATAAGATAGAAAATCTTATATCTTTAGAGCTGTAGTGCTCAGATATTAGTTTCAGGGATCAAATATGAGAGTTTTTTTCAATAACTGTATTTCCTCAGGAGTGCAAAACATGACAGGCTCTCAAAATATATAAAAGCAGCAGTACTGAATGAGAGACTTCTCATGTGGCTTGGTGGCCTATTTGACATAGGGCACAGTAGTACTGAGGATTTAACATAGCTGTTCTTTCAGAGGTAACGGATAGGTATGGTTCAACTGGAGAATTACATTAAGTGAACTAGAACAGGAAGAATCCTTGTGCTTTGAAGAAGAACCTGAAGGCTTCTGAGAGCTTCTCAGAAATCTTTGAATTACCAACAGCTTTTTATTTTCTTCTTCCTCTATTTTTTTTTTCCAAAGGATACGTGGAGGCACATAGGCAGTAGTCATTTTTGGTGTACACTTTTAAATTATTATAATCTATGTTTTTGTTGTAGTTGTCATTCTTTAAATGTGACAGCTATCATGAAGAATATACCATTCTGTTACTATTTCACTTTTTTTCTAATCCTACTTTGTTATCTAGATCCTAGATACAGCTGATGCAGTCTTCCAGAGACTGAGGTCCTCCCTGATCTTACTGAAGCTAATAAGAGCTGAGAGTGTGAATAGTTTACAGGACCTGGCTTTTGCTCATTGCAAAGTTCTTTGCTCAGCCTCCATTCAGTTTATAATGTGAGTCATTCTCCTAAGAGTATTCTTGTAATTCCTTTGAATCCCCACTCCACCCTTCACCTTTTTAGGTTGTCAACTTAAACCTAGAAGATAAATTAACTTTGTTTTCAGTACCCAGTCAGTAAATATATCAAGTTAAAGAAATATAAAGGCAACTCTAGGGAGATATTCTATTTTTTAGGTATCTAATCCTTATTTTTCCTGGAGGGCTAAAAACACTGAAGTCCTATTCAAAATGTGCTTTCTTGCTTACCTTTATACACTGTTGAATGCCATCTGGGGGCAGGAAATATCCTGAAGACATGAGAAATGGAGGTGGCTGTCATGTTTGATTTAGTTTGTGGTTAGTGGATGTGGGGAGTTAAAGTAGCAAGGAACATGATTTCAGTCCACACAACAGCCAGTTCACAAAAAACAGTGGCTTTAGTTGTTTTTGAAGATATCTCTAAAAGGAAACAGAGAAAAAGAGGTGATAAAAAGATGAAAAACATGCTACAAATCCACCTTGTTCTTTCCATGTCATATTTTACTTTGCTTTTGCTTCAAAGTACAATTTCAAAGGACAGCATATGCAGAATAGATATATTTTTTTTATTTCACTGGAATGTACGCACCTCTGAAACGTGTTCTTCATTCTTGCTGCCTTTCATTAAAAAGCAAACAAAAAAAGGTATTTTTCCTTATTTTTTTCTTCCTATCTGATCCTTTGCACCCACCCTATTAATTTAGCCATCTGTTTTATTTACATCTTCATTTAATTTCTTGTTTGTCTAATTAAATTTCCCAAATGAAGCTACTCATTATGGATGTTTTTCTGGGAGTGTTACTTTGGGATAAATTAAACTAGGTAGGAATCTACTTCCTTTTGCCTGTTGATGAAGTTCTTTGATCCAAATGGCCTATGCAACATACTGTATTCTCAAGGCCAATTGGAAGCAATGTTAGATAGTGGAGGCTCTCTGCTCTGGTGGCTGCTCTTGTTAGCATTTAGGCAAAAGAGTTTGATAACAGATGGTGATTATTGTTCTCTTACTGGTTAGTGAGATATACTTAAATTCTGAACAGCGTATCATGCTGTAGGTTGGCTGCAGATAGCCTGCTCATGTAAATTTTTCCTTTGTCATGTTTTTTTTTTTTTTTTTTAAATTGAGTTTTGGTTTTGGTTTAATCCTGAACTGGATGGGGAATCATGAGAACTGCTGCTTTGTCTCTGAACTCAACATATATTATAGTGCCTGAGGTAATTTCCCTACTTACATCAGAAACCTGAAATAAAAAACACTTTCTTTTTCTGTTTCATTTTCCCGTTTTCTTTTTTCCTCCCACTTTCCAATCTTTTTTCTCTTCTTTTTTTTTTCTTCCTCTCACGTCCTTCCTTTTATTTATTTATTTATTTTTTGCTACAAGGTGAGAAATTAATCTTAGTTTATACTCACTAAGTGTAGCAGGATCAAACTTCTGTTGCTGCACAAGCTGTAATTAAATTTAAGCATTTTCTGAGTTTTGTGATATCTCAACTACAAAGGAAGTGACATTACTATAAAGGCACAAAATTGAATTAACCTCTTATTAAGGTTCATAGAAGTTGAAACTAATATATATGGAAAGAATCCAGAAAATGGACGCTAATCTTGTAGACCAGTAGTCATGGCATGTGGAACCAATACATTGTGTCATGCAAGCACTTAGTGCAAAGACAGAGCAGTGCCTGCAAAAAAAGCCAGTGGAAGTAAGAATGTTGACACTTGTTCCTATTTCCACAGTGCCTAATCTAAAATAGAACGTTCTACACACTCTATAAGTTCTACTTCAGAATGCTTTAGCCTAATTTAGAACAAAATAAAGCTATCAAAGAAGATGAAAAGGAAGTAATTGTAGAAGAGAACCTCAAGAAGCAGTTAACTCACCTATTCTGTTGTAATGTATGAGAAGGTAGAGATTTAGTTTCATTCAGGAATCTTCAAGGTAACAAAATTAGGGTAAAAGCTGTGTGCCCTACTTGTGCTGTCTCTTTTACTAAATTTGGTGATTTATGTTGGTGGTTATGTGACGAAAGATGGGCTCTTTCTCACGATAGCATGAATCTGCTGTTAACATCGCTTTCATGTGAGGTTCATGTGGACTGATAGAAGAAGATTTTTGCTTATTTCTGATTTAATATGACCTTGAATAAGATTTATTCTTTGTAAGCTAGCCATCTGTAAGACCTGAGATGTTAAACATAAATAATTAAATATTAGCGTTAGGAATACTTTCTTAGGACCATTAATGTTGTACATGGTTTAGTATTTTAATGCCAGTCCTTCCAGAAAATTGTGTTCTCTAAAGCAAATTCCTTGAATTTTTCTTTTCCAGCTCATTTGTAGAAATTAGCAATATAGAAATCAACAGTAAAAATGCCATAGAAGCTTTTGTTTATTTTTTGTTGGCTTTTCTTTTCCTTCTCTTTTAAAATTATGGTGTATTTCACTTACTAAATGCTAAGCATACTTTGTAGTTGTTTTATTAAATTGTTCTCTCTCTTTTAGATTTCAAAGACAAATGTTTGAGAAATTATGGAGACCCTGAGCAAAGAGGTAAGAGCAATTTTATTCCTACTTAATAATAGTACTTTTTTATACTGATACTGTTCTGCATGTTAAAAATCCATTATGAGTACTTCCTGTGTGTCAAATTATTTTGCAAAAAAACACTAGTCAGAAGGTAGTTTTCAGTGCCAAGAGAAAACCTAAAGTTTCCACAGAGTTTATTTAGTGGGTAAAGAGAAACAATTTCCAACTATTATTGCACTTAAAAATAGAGGGTAATTCTGTTGTTCTGCCCAGAGTTAGGTAGTGTACCATCTTTGGCAAAGGAAAACAATGCTTTCACTCCTCGCTTACGCAAATGTAACTGAGAATTATTTTCCCTGAAGTGTCCCTTGCTTTGAGAAATAATTTACATTAGTCATAAGAATTAGAAATATTTTGCCAGTCATTTGATGTTGAAAGTCTATTATCTAGCACTTTAGTGGCCAGTCTTTGGCAGATTTAGGTAGCTTAGATATGAGGACCCCAGGAGCTGTCTGATCAGCAGGGAACTGCTGCTTCCCTGCCGTGTGTTTTACATGTGTGCCCTCCCTAAGTGACGCAGTGGATAGATACCCAGATCTCACATTCAATGGAATCAGGGATGTTAAGTGTACACAATATATAGTCACTAGCACATCATTCACAAGTATGAAACAAGTATGATGCATGGAGTGTGATGTTTCTAACAAGGTAGCCACCTCTAGGCAGCAAAGTAAAAGACTGCACGCTAACTAACAAACTTTTCTTAGTTCTCTCTCTTCAGTAGGGTTAAATTAGAATAGGGAACTATGTTTCGATTTGCACAGGGAGGCATGTTTTGATTTTACATCAAAAAGCATGTGTAAAAATCATGTGTGTGAAAGTTTCCCTCATCCAAGGTTGTCAAGTGAAGGTGAATTTTAAAACCCTTAAGAAATGTATGGTTTTGTTTTTTTGAGGAGAGGGAAGGCAGGGGGGAGGGGAGATTGTGATTATAACCAACCTTGCTTATAGTGAATAGTGTGATCTAAATCATTTTTGCAGAAGTGAGGGTCCAGAATTGTTTGCAGAGATAAAAATGAGATTATAAGAGATTCCAGATAAGAGAACTGGAAATTCATAAACCAGTTTAGTTGTTGAAGTGACGTGTTGTAGAATTATCTTCCATGTACAATAAACCCTAGGGGTTTTATTCTCTTTTCATGTACACGTACGCATGCGTTGCATCTCTGTCTTACATACAACTTCTGGTTTTGTTATTGGGTCTTAATTTTCTCAAAGCTTCAGCCGTCTTGTTAGGGAGGGAGTTTATAGATGGCTGGAAGAGGAATTTAAATACCTTAAAGTAGGTGTCTAAACAGAACAGTTGAGTTCTTGAAATGACTATACAGTGCTGCTGGCTTCTCTAGAAGATATTTACCTAGTAAGCTTAAGTTCTTTTCCCTCAACTCCAAACCTTGTTAATGCTGTTTCTGGATATGCATATGGCTTCTCATGTAGTTTGATGTCTGAGCCTGCGTGTGATTCCCAGACTAACAGTCGTCCTGAGTATTTCTATCTCAGTCCTCTGTCTGAAAGCAGTGATGACCACTTCTACTGGCTGACTTGATATTTAATAGAGTCACCTGCCAAATGAGGGTCAAGGGTGTATAATAGTTTGTGATATGAATGCAAGTTTTTCCTTATTTTCGAGAAAGCATAGCTTGGTATAATTCCTTGCAAAGTCTATATTCCATTTTAAAGCTTGATTTTATGGTGCTTTGTCATACTAAGCTGAGGGCACTGTGGTCAGCGCTTTCTTGCTCTCTATATTTACTTTGCTTACTATTTACAACAGATAAGAATGTTGGTTTTTAATGAAGTGAGTGACATTCATTAACTACCCCATGACTAATTCAAAATAAACCAGCGAAGTCTGAACAAAATAAAAATAATTGACTTACAGAGATGGTTGTCTTCTGTGAATCATCTAATGCCATCTACCTCGGACTGGCGTTTCAGGAAAAATTAGTGAGGATTTTTCCCTTTGTAACATGGTACAGTGACGGCAGATATGTCCAATTAGTGCTTTTCCCAGTAGACAAGATATTGTAATTATTTTTAAGGAAGAGAAAAGGGGTGTCCGATAAAGAAACATGTGAAAGAACTGTCTTGACTTTTTTTCCAATGCATGCCATACTGCATACAGACCATAAGTGATCTTTAAGAAAACCCCCAAGAGAAACAGCCATCTTAAAACAGCCTGGTTAAATTTTATTTTGAAGTTTGAAAACAAGCTTCTATTTCCAAATACAAAAATAAAATAAATCACCTTAATCTTTTAAAACAAATTCTATTTAGAATTACAAAGAATATGTAATTCAGATATTGTTAAAGTTCTTGATTTAGGCAGGTTTTGTTTTTTGTTTTTTATTTTCTTAGAGATTGGCTTAATAAACAAAACCCCACAAACCTGTGGATGGAGTAAATATCACTCCAAGAGAATGTATGTTCAGTGCTTATTGTTGGTCACAGCAAACGATTCCTCCTTCCCTAAGTTCAGTTTTAGGTGGGCAGCATTCTCTTACATCTTTACTTTTCTCCAACTTGACTTGCCGTTACAGTACACATAGATAATTTGAAAGATTTTTAAGAAAGAAATATGTCTTCTGCCTGTAAACAGCTTTGAAATTTTTGTACATTCCAGACTAGGCATTAGCTAAAATTGTCTTTTTGTTTATTTGTTTTTTTTTTTTTTCTCTTTGCTCTAAACGTACAAAGCAAAAATTGTGTGAAGGAAACTGGAGGAAATTAGAGGAAAAGGCTTAAAATCCATAAATATAATGTTGGTTTATACTGATATATTATCAGTGTGCTGTTGCAACTGTCCTATGATTCTGTTTTTACGTGTTTCCTAGTTTGTTTCCAAGGTACAAGATCTTGGGTCTTTTCTTTGTTTTATTCCCCATTTATTTTGTAAACATCTTTGCTGTTTAGAGCTCTGCTGGTTGGACAGCATCCTTTTGAGGGAGGAATGCAATACAACACTTACTTGAGTGCTAACAAATAATACATGCAAATTAAGGTGAAAAAGAGAAATGTTGGAGTTAGGCCATGGAGGATTTTACCAAATCTTGTGTTAAAATTCTGGCTCTACTGAGGCAAATAAAACCTATTGATCAGTTCAGAGTAAAATTTTACCTGCAAATGAAATACTTTCAAATAACTGGTGAAGATATAATTAGGTCCTAGAGTGAACCTTACTGAAAGACTGGCTTACATTAGAGCTGACACTTCACAGTGAACGTTGTGATCATCCTTCACTGTCATGATCCACAAGTGTGGCTTTATCTTAATGGCATGAGTAATTCTTATCTTTCTGCTCCTCAAGGAAGAGTACTCAATGCCTTTGATGGGAGCACTTGTTCATACTACTGTACGTGAGAGTTACCAAATGAAATATTTTAGTCAATAGATAAAACCTAGCTGTTCTGTACTGTAGTTGTATTCAGAGCTTTTTGTAATTTGTATTTCGTTTTTAGTGCATTGCACTAAAAGTGCAGGAAAATACTACCAGGAGTTGAGAATCGCTGTTTTTGCACTGTCTTAAGCATTTTACTGGGTTTGTCTGGGATGGTTTTAGCTTTCCAGGTTTCCATCTTAAGCTTTTAACTTAAGATTCTGACTAAACACCAAAGTGTTTTAGGTACTGCTGTGAAGTATCAAGGCTTTCTCTTTCTCTCGTTCTACCCTATGTTGAATAGGCTGAGATTGGGTAAAGGACAGGAGGGGGACACAGGCAAGACAGCTGACCTGAGATGACCATAGGGATATTCCATGCCACATAACATCATGTCTGGCAATAAAACAAGGAGGGAGTTTTTCCAATGAAGCCATTGTTCAAGGACTGGCTGGACATTATTCTGGTGGGAGGTGGTGAGTGATTTCTTTTGCATCACTTTTGTTGGTATTGGTTTTCCTCTTTATTTTCCTTTACTTACTAAAAAGTCATAATTGACCTACAAGATTTGTCTTGCTTTTGATTCACCAATTCCTTCTTCTGCTGGTGGGAGGTGAGCGAGCACCTGGCACATGCCTAATTGCTGGCTGTGGCCAATCCTACCACAAGCATGAAGCTGGAAATTCACTCTAACTTCCATCTTATGGACTGGGAACCAGAAGTGGATCATTTTTAAGAAGTTTTCTTGAAACTCTTGAAAGCTAGAACCAAAGCAACTTTACAAAATTTGTACTTCTAATCAAAATCTTTTTTTCAAGGTAAAATGCAAAAGATTAATTTTTAGGAGAAACTTCCAGACTTCATAAAACTTTATTGAAGTTTTATTTTTTTGCTATATTTCATATATACCAAATCTCTAGAAGAGTGAACAGGTCTAACCAGATAAAGGAAATAATGATGCAGTCACTATGTCATTCCATACATCATACTTTTGGGTTTTAAATCTTTTCCCTACTTTGTTCTTTTTCAGTTCTTAAATTCTTCCCACACCTCATGCTTTAGCAACTGGCAGGGAGAGATTTCAGTATGGTAGAAACTACAGGCTGAAATCGAGTTAAATTCTTGGAAATTGAATAAATTCATTATGTTTCATTCTTGTATATTTTCCTATAAAAGGGAAAAGATGCTGTTACTGTTAGAGGAAAACCTAGTAGTGTGATTTAGAATTAGAAAACCTGGCTTCAGTTCCATGTGATAAATTTATCACCAGCTCCGTAAGGAGGTATGAAAAAGAAAGAATTTTACTTTACACCTGTTTGTGAGAAAGTGAGGAAAAAGGGAACTATGTTCAAAACTCAAACAAAATTCATTTTAAGATTTCTGAAATAGTTCTGTAAAACAGAGTGAGCCTGGAAAAGAAACAAAAATCGGTGAACAAGATTTCTATCAATTTAATAACATTTAAAAAAAATACTATTTTAAATTTTGTACATTGATCAGTGTATCAGCAAGGGATGCTCAGCAATTAAATATTTGAGCCAACAAAATACTCGAGGCAATATCAGATAGAGAGCCATTTTTCTCCTTTGATTTATTGACTGTTATGTCTTGTTTTCATACCGTCTAAATTCTGCCTATGACTTTATTTTGATCCCTTGTTTACATAACATAGGAATCAGAAATGAGATCAAAGGGAAAAATAAACTTCCTGACATTATAGAATGCCATAAAAGAGTATATGCATTTGAGAGCTCCTGGGGTGGTGGTTTGTCTTCATCTGCTCTGCTGACCGGGACTGTTAAATCTGTGCTGAAAATCAGAGGCAGGGAGTAGGCTGGGACACATCCAGGAAAGAGAGAAGAGGGAGTGATTATTTTGGTATTTCTCAATTGCAAAGCCTTTCTTACATAGTAATAAATAAAACCTTGGTTCCCTGTGGCAAGATTGGGGAAAAAGGATGGGACACCTGTGAATTATTTTGCCACCTCTCTTGCTCTGTATAGCTTGGCAGCAGAAAGTTTAGCCTTTGCTGCCAAGTGTGCATTTGGAAGCTGAAAAAATCTGAGTACTGGACTTCAAGGCCACTGGCTGTGATAGATTTCTGTCTCTGACATTACCCCCCAATATATGAAAATGTGATCATCAAGAAGATGCTGTGAAGAGGAAGGTCTCTGTCAGCAATATCCAGGAACAGAAACAAGAAGAAATTTTTATAATGTACTGAATTTGCAACTTAAATTTGATCAAGTTCATTCAGTAGGTTTTACAGACAAGCAATTCTGTATTACATGAGGAGAGGACTTTACCAATAAGGAAGTTTGCATTTTTTTAAAACACTGTAGGAACTGAAGCATTTACAAGTGGATGCTCTTCTTTAGGAAATAATAAACTCTTTACAATCAATTTGTGGTTAAATTTGTGAGTGGTTTAGTTGTTACTAGGGATCAGAACAAATGTGTTTCTGTTGGTTTAACAAGTTTAGAAATTGAGCAATGCCCAAGAAATAGTAATGAAATGATTAAACACAACAAAGACTATCCAGAAAACTTGTTATTAGCATACAAACAAGCATACAAAAGCCCTTTTGGCTTTTGTTTTGCATAAAGGAGAATTCTGCATTTTCCCATTGCATACTTCTACTATTCAAACAGGTGTACTGAAATTTTCCTCTAGAGATTCTTCCAAGGAAATTACATCTCTAAAAATTACTTTCTCTGCTATATATAGTAGAAACAATGCATCTCCTCTCTGGAATAGCCTGACATTATGCCTGGAGAAGAGAAGGCTCTGAGGAGAACTTATAGCAGCAGCCTTCCAGTATCTGAAGGGGGCCTACAGGAAAGCTGGGGAGGGACCTTTTATAATGGCAGGTAGCAACGGCATGAGGGGAAATTGCTTTAAACTGGAAGAGAGTAGATTTAGACTAGATATCAGGAAGAAATTCTTTACTGTGAGGGTGGTGAGACACTGGAACAGGTCGCCCAGCAAGGCTGTGGATGCCCCCTCCGTGGTAGCACTCAGAGACAGGCTGTATGGGAATGTGAGCAACGTGGTCTAGAAGAAGGTATCCCTGCCTACAGCATGGAGTTGGAACTAGATGATCTTAAAAGTCCCTTCCAACCCAAACCGTTCTGTGATTCTAAGAGAGAGTGAAATTTCAGTGTGACTCATTTTAGGGATAACTGTTTCAGTGAAGATCAGGCAGATTCAACCCACTTGATCTTATGTTCCCTTCAGAAATCTGGTGTTTCTTGTTTCTTGAGAGTTCAGTATACATGCTGTCACTTGACTTCATCCTTAGAACATTTCCTCATATACGTTTTCTAGGTCTCAACGTAACATTATTCTTCAAAGGAAAAAATCAGCTTATTCACTTAATCCAGTTGTGAAAATAAGTGGATTATCCATCTATATCCATGCCTAAAGTAATGATTTTGGAGACAAAATATGAAATTCAAATCTAAAATATGAGCTAATTACAATTTACATCTCTAAATGAGTTGACCGTAGAGCTACAGTGCCAGCTTTCTGCTACAAACACTAGCTGAGATCCCTGAAGTCTGCACACCACCAGGTATCACTGTTTCAGGCTTACTTCCTGTTAAATACTTATGGTTTAATTTCCAAAAGGGCACTTTTTTTTTTCCCCCTCAGATCTCAGTAGCGATCCTGTTTGACATGCACCAGAAATTTGAGTTCAGTGTTTCAAATCTGGCTACCTGTTTTCAGAAATTCAGACGAGGTCTTACACGATCTTGTTTTGAAGGACAGCATATAAGGTCTAAATTCAGTGTCCTTGTTCCCCGGGATAAAACAAAGATGTTTCACTGTTTTTATATTTGTACTTGAGTTTTGTGCAGTATTTTTTGCTAGCTGACAGCAGAATTGCCCCTGGTTGGTAATGCATCATCATCCTGTTAAAACCATGCTTCCTACAGAACTCAGTACGAAGGTTATGGGGCAAACAAGAGCACAACTGGAAGAAAGCTTGAGGCTGGAGGCCATTACCTTAAGGGAGTGACAGGAAGAAGATTTAGAGAGTGCTGTCAGGACCACTTGGAAGAAAATAATCTAATAGCAGAAAAATACAAATATACCTGCAAACAGACAGCAGCCTTTCACTCGTCTGCAGTTTTGTTTCATAGTGTTAGTGGCTGCGCTGTGATCTATGCCAATGGTGACAGGAAGGTTCAAGTGATAACTGAGGACTACTTATTTCACTGGGTTGAGTGGCTCAGATACTCTCTAAGGAGCACAGAGATTCCTTACCCTAAGTAAGCTAACACATAGTGTTTAGCTTATGCCTGAAGGAAAGCAGTGGTGTTGCTATTAGGAGAGCAGTTAGAACCTTAGGCACATTTCCTGGATAACTCGTGTTTAGTAAGTTGGAACAATTCAAGTGATGGGAGGTGGGGAAGTTTGCCATGATCATAGAGTAATTAGCAAAAAAAAAAAAAAAAAAAAAAGGCAAAAGTTGTGTTTTCTAGTAAAGGAAAAATAATGCTGGTTTAAAAGCACAGTGCCAAACTAGTGAAAGAATTGTGTATAGATTCTGAATGTTTAAAAACAATGCCCAACAAAAGTTGGGAATTTAATTAACCAAGGCTGTATTCACAGTTCCATGGCATACCACTAATCAAATATCTAAAATTCTCTTCCAAGTTTGTGTGTAACATTGTTCTTTCACTTGATGCTTGGGTGTCATCGTTTACAAGGTCATGAAAATGCTATATCAACTTCCGTAGTAACAATTGGCTCTCTGGGAGTTCTGTATTTGCAAATTAATTTAACTGCAAGTGACAGAGGTATAACTTATTATTATAAATGAACACTTAATTTGCTATATTTTTGGTAATTTCACAACATTATTTTCTGGTTAATTTTCAACCTCTATATCTTGTTAAATTTAAGGAGAGGAGTATATGCACTTATTTTTTTTTCTGAAAACCATGATATAGATCATAGCTTGTTTTTATTTATTTATTTAGCACCTTCTCCTCAGTACAATTTTGGCTTTTGATCTCAGCTGGACCATGAATTGTTTGAGACTTTGTGGAACTGTGCTACTTAATTTTTTTCCTGTCTCTCTCTAAACAATCAAATATTGATTGTTTTAATGAAAATAAACTCTCTTCCTTTCTGTGTACCATACGTAGCAAAATGATATCTTTGTTTACTTGTATAGGCACAGTGATAGTAAGAATGATAAATCATTAGTTAATAGCATAAAACCTATGCTGATAGTCACAGAACTATTTGTAGGTTGTGTTCATGAAATCCAGGTAAAGCAATCACTAGTCCTACTTTGCTACGTTGGAGAACAGCTCTGTTTCTGCACAAGACTTTTGTACATGCGTAGAAGCAGCTATGCAGAAAATGTTCTTCAAAATGACTTTAGTGAAAATCAAAATGTAGAAACAAAATGACTTTTGCTGCCGCTAAGACCTTTAAGAATTATTGCACACATAGATTATTAAACTGGTACCAATAACAAGTACAGCTTTGTCACTCTAATTGACCAAGCACGCCTTTCACATTAGAGATTTTAAAATATGAAATTCATCAGCATTTGACCTCAGAGTTGATGTTTGAGACTATTTTTTTTGCATGTTGTTGTAGCTCAGGAAGGGAGATTATTTTTGCATGGTTTTGTCTTTGGTTATAAACTAACAGTCGCATTTCTTTCCAATGCACCAATACATATTTACAGTGTGTTCAGTGGAACTGAATATCCTCATGACTGTTGTTACTAGTATGAGAATTACGGCTCGTTAATTTTAAATCCTGGGATTTTTTGAAATTTATTTATATTTAAGTTCTTTATATTTAAGTTATTTATATCTAAGTTCTTAGATTAGTTTTGTAAATTATTGTAACTCTCTGCCTCTGTTCAGTTTGCAATTGATATGCAATGTGCTGTGGAGGCTCTTTAATGGAGGTTGAGTTTGAACAACATAAAGATATGGTTTTTTTAAAGATATTATTTTGCTGCAGAATAAGGGATTTCCTGTATGAATTTGCAAGAACAGAATGGTGATCTTGTGAGTGTTATGCTGGTAGTTCTGCACACGATGTTCTGCACATTTCAGCACAATTCTATGGTGGTACCATTTAGTTTATTGTTGCTGGTTTTTTACCACAGTAAGAAACAGTGTGTATTCTCTTATTCAGAGCATCCATAAGAAAACATCTCCTTTCTGGATGTAGATAGAAGCTGAGGATTTTGGGTAGGCCACAGTCTTATGCAACTGGAAAGGAAGGAAACACTATCTTCTCAGACTGTCAGAGAGCTGAGTCAGATTTCAATCAGAGCATTTGCTTCATTCTGTGAAAATAAATGAGCTACAGGAGATTTGCATTAACAAATAATCAGACTTGCTTTTGCATTGTTTCTCAGTTTCTGTTCTGAGATGTTCTGTCAAACTGTTTTGATTTTGGAAGTGTGAGCCATCATCCTTATTCATCCTTTAGACACTCTGCTTAGCACAAGAGGAATTATTGCCTCTATGTGTGAAGAGGAGAGGTCTTGTTTGCTCCTTAAAGTTGTTGAAAACGTAACAGAGGACATTGTAGGAGTTAGAAAGAGTGGAGAAGTGAAGAAATGTGGAGCATACCAGAACCACATTATTTCTGTTTTTTAAAAGAGAAGAAAATGGATGAAATGTACTTAGAGGGAACAGTGAGGATATAGGTTCCTGGGGAAAAAGAGCATTATGTGGGCTGGAACAAGGTCTCAGTTTTTTTTCTCTGTGGAAAGACACAGACTTACAAAAAGAGAGGAGCAGAAGCTATTCAAAGAAGTTCATGTAGGCAAAGACTCTCTAAACTTTAGCTTCTATTTGACGCTGGGGACAATGCTGTATGTTCCTTTTACTCTCTTGTAATTCAGTCAGTCTGACTGACTCACACATTCATTAACCTCTCAGAGGGGAATGTTGTTGTTGTCGTAGACATGGCTGCCTCCCATCCACTGGGTGAGGGAGATTTCCCTTTTATGAGGTTAGAGCTGGAAGAAAATGACAAGAAAAGTATCAGCTTCTGCAACTCAACTGAGGATACGCTTTAGGTGATTCAGGTAGAACTGTTTGGGATTTTAAGACAGGTTCCCAGAAGTTTGATTCCTACCACTGTCATGAAATCTCAGCTGAACTGGAACAGGCAGCTTTCCTGAAATAAAAACTGTTAATGTATTCGACTCAATTTACTTGGGAAATTGTAGAACCTTGTCAGATTCTGGCTCCTCTTCACAAGTCAAATTGTATATTAATACACAGTGAGTAAGATAAGATGCATCTCTAAAATTAAAATCTTTCTATAGTAATTTTACTTACAATTTCTGTTCTTATAAGAATCAAAATTAATAGCTGCAGCTATGGAATTATTCTTTTTTTTTTTTTTTTTTTTTTTTTTTTTTTTTCCTTTAACATCTTTCCTGTTAAGAATAAGACTATGGTTAAAATTTCGTTATATTTACTAATGTTTTAGGTTTTTTGAAACAGCGACACAAACTTTTTGTTTGGTAAAAACTCTGGAGAAAAGAGGAGAAACAAATTAGACTAAACAAAAATTCAGAAGGAAGAATATATTTAACTTTGTGTATGGGATAAAACAACAGGAAAAAATAATAACTAATAATGTTCTGAATTGAAAACTAGCTCTCAGTCTCATTAAAACCTAAACTGCTTTAGGCTCTCCTTTCTCTTACCTGCCACCCACTGAAGACCTATGAGTCACCAACTATTCAGGCTTCATCTCAAATCTTTATTAAATTATTTTAAACCCTAAAGCCCTGTGTGATAATAAAAACAGGAGAACAGAGTTTATACTTTTAAATCATAGGATTATCTACAGATAACAAAAATCACAGTTTTCTGGGTCTGTGTCTAAATCTACATATCTAACTATACGTATTTGTATAGTTGTATAGTTTTAATGCAGATACGTAATTATTAAATATGCTCATTTTTAACTTGTAACAATTTACTGTTCACAAATCAACACTTTTAGGAAATAGCCAGAAGATTTTCAGATTTACCCAGCATACCAGGCTCTCAGCTGTAAACAAAATAATTGCTGGGATTCTTCCTGATATTTCTTAACATTATTTTTGGTTAGTTAATGCAATTCACAGTTATGATTGATTTAAGATTATTCAACAGAATAGAATAACACAAAAAGCAATGTTTTGTCAGTATTTTTCTCTATTAACAAGAGCTTGACTTTGGTCACTGCCCAGATGCTACTTTGGAATTAGATGTGCAAGTAAATACTTGCTGTTTTCTCACCAAGGTACAGATAGCATCTCTCTGGATAATTGCAAGGTCATAGTTTGTCTCTTACTGAACTGGTGCAACTGCTCACTGAAGGCAAATGGCCCCAAGTGTCAAATGGTGCGTGAGATTCCTAAATTTAGCAATGCACTGAGATGCTACTATAGTTTCTGTTGTGTGTCCCAAAGAGCAGTTACTGTGAGCACCTGCCTCAGGGAGAGGTTTTACAGATGTGGTTTCTGTACTGGAAAGACATCACTTTTGGTGACACCACAGGTGAAGGGGATGTCAGCACATCAGCACTTCTACTGGATGGGCTACCTGCCCTCTCAGGCAGCATTTTAGATTTGATTGATTTGCCTATCTCACTGTTAATTCTTCACGTGCATCTTACACAAAGTTAAGTGATTGAGCTATTAATAAGGTATAATTTCACTATCCTACCATGTGACTGGGCACCTAAATGGTAAAGGACTGTGTGATATTTAGCCCCTTGACATCTTACTATGAGTTCACGATGGAAAAGAAAACACATACAGGCATTCACTTTTTGTCCAACCCTTATTTGTCACCTTCCTGTAGGGTATGGACTAGTACACTGATAAATCAACATTCTTACAGGTTGAAGGAACGACACTTAATACATCATCGACAAAGGACCCAGTGAGTTGCATCACACAGTTGAACCATAGCACAGTGTCTGAGGCTGTACAGTGTGCACAAAGAATGATGGGATGCAGAGAGCTACATAGAGGTTGAGAGTTCTGTACATTAAAGCATTTGCTTACCTTCAAACAGATGAATAATGTTACAGAAATTATTTCAAATTTGTTAAGTCTCACTGAAGCACGTGACTAATAACTCTGAGACATCAGGGCATTCATCACGTCCGAGTGTCTTCATCAGTAGATTAGATGATCGTTCAGAGATAGTGATTTTGTTAATATTTTTCATTTAACTCCTTAAAATACAAATCTGTGTCTCAAATGAGTTGCGAATGGAAAGAGCAGTTGAGAAGATCAGCACTAGTACCAACCTTTTTCCTGCATGAACTAGACCAGACGAACTGACATACAAGTATAACTTCTTTCTCTTGCTTAGTCTGAAATGGAATAGGAAGCGCTGCCCGCTTCCTCTCTCCCCCACTCCCTCCATTAATTAAATGGAACCAAAAGTGATTCAGCTTCACTTTTTGAGATAACCTTTAATTATGACAAATCCTGAATCTGGTTAGCTGATATGGCTAGTTGCTTTATATTTCTTAAGAGAGAATGCAGTCCACAGTTTGTAACAATTTCTTTTCCTATTTATTTTCTGTTTATGAACCTCCTCTGTATTTCCTAGGGCTTTTGTGTGTGTGTTAATTTGCATTTTTTACTCTAGCCTATTTTATTTATGCTTTGTCTCTTTCTTATTAATGTACATACGTTGTTTTATCATTTTCTTCTCCTATTTTATTTCTCCCCCCTTGACCCTAATGTTTGTAGAAGTGAAAAGACATCATCTCCATATCTAGAAATCCTTAGAAACTTGTTATTCAGAAAAATATATTTAAGAAAGTGAATATGCATCTTTCTTAACAACTTATTTTGTTGAAAAATAAGAAAGAAATACATTTTAAAGTAGTTATTCAATTATAAATAATTAGAACACAGTGAATAATGCTTGCAGCCTGGTGCTGAATCATGGACCTCTCTTTCCTTGATGCAGATCACCAAAACATATAGTGTTTTAAAATTAATTAATTGCAAAGGTCAACAAAATAATTTATGGGACATATTATGCAGATCAAAGAACTTCTGGTGCTTTTCTAAACTTGTAATAATGTAGACCATCTCAGGTGCTGACCTTCAAAAGACCATATTTGACGTCACCATATCCTACTGAACTGATTGCCTGTTCATTAGGTTCATAGCACAATGAATTTTCTAATCCTTACACCTAAGCAGATTACACTGTTTTCTAGTAGATGCTGCCCTTTCCTTTTTTAAGCACGTTTTCAGCTACTAAGTTATTTTTGTGGAAGAAATATTTTTGACTGTTCTTCCAAAAAGCTACTATAATTTCTCCGTATGAAAGAATAGAAGGGGTCAAAACAGAAAAAAAAAGAATCCTATAGGATTTCCTGATTAAAAACAAAATGTAGAAGATGGAAAGGGATGTTGTTGTTCCCGTAAAAGGATGAGCATGCAGATGAATGACCAAAAATGAAGAGCTGTAGGTACTTTCCTTTCTTTGATCCTCAAATAAACTAATCTACCATTGGTTCACAGACCCACCCTCAGTGCTGACAATCGGCCTGTATTTCCTCTGTCTGTATGGGAAAGAGAAGTGTCTTTGTAGGTGTTTTCTAATTCTCCACTCATTTCAACCTCTCATGCAGTAAAATGTTGGAGGACGTGTGCTTGGTTATTTATTATTTCCCTTGCAAAAGCAGCTTGCATGGATAAACTGAGTGTTATAATTTAATGCTTACTTTAACTCTTCCTTGACATACTTAAATAAGTTCTCCTCTGTTTGTCTTGTCTAAGCTTTTATCTTATCTTTTTTTATACAGTACATCAGCTTTTCTTTGCGCAACAGGCTACTGACTGTGAGGAGATTGGAAGGGTAAGGGAAAGGAAGGCAGAATGGAAGTGAACAGCGAGGTAGAAAGTTTGTCAGAGGCATAGTATTTCACATACGTGTTTTCTGGGTTACTGTTGTTCTTGTCATAATGAATAGTGTTTACAGTATTATTTTAATTGCATGGTGTTTATTGGTTTAATTATTTTTATTTTACTTAGCTATACATGTTTTTGGACATATCTTTAGCATTCAGATATCTAGTGGTATTAAACCATATTACATTACTCTGGAGTTATATTAAGCCTGTTCCTATACTAGAAAACTTTAGTATTATTTTTACAACCTCTGTTTTTTTGTCTCTGGTGGAGATGAGGTTTGAAGAATTAATGCTCTTTCATCCTATCTTTTGCATTCTTGTGCCCCAAAATCTCAGAGAAACTCCCATGTTCCTTAGTTTAAAATCTAGCTTTCTTGCCTAAGAGCGACCCTTTGGCTTTTTAGGATTCATTTTGTCCTATTGCAAAAGCTTTGATAAAATAGCACACTATCCACTTTGTGAAGTTATCTGTGAAGCTATTTAGATATAAAAATAAAATACCAAATGTGTCCATACTGATATATCTTAGGCTTGTCAGTCAAACTCGCTATTTGTACTTGCTTGTCTTCCAGGAAAATAATGTTCTAAAAGCAACATGTCTTTTAAAGTAACAAGAGGGAAAAAAAACAGCATGCTGCTCAAATTCACTGAGTCTATCTGAACCACGAGTAAAGTGATGTTTTCTTAACTATAGTAAAGTTAAAGCAGAACCAGCCCACAGATACGGGCAGTTGGTGTGTGGGAAGCACACCAGCATGTCACGCCTGAGAAATAATTGCATTGTGATCAATATTTTTTGCTTTCACTCTCACTCAGCTTCCAGCAAATGGATGTTCTTACCCCACACATTTGCCTTACCTGACGCAGGCTGTGGGAGTCCAGACAAATGAGAGAAAATCTGTTATGATCCTAAGAAAATCAAACTTTTCTCTTAATATTTTAAATAGAAAGGCATAACTGTTTTGTTGTGAAGAGAGAGCTGTCTCAGTGTGGATGAATTGTCCAAAACATACAATACTTCTCTAACTTCTCTGCTGTCATCTCATTTAGGTTGCTTTTATGCTATGGTATTCTTCCTCTAATTTCTCAGTGACTTTGTACCAAACAATAGGGAAAATTTGAGTTGTCAGAGGTCTCGGGTCCTTCTCATCTGTATACTGTGGAGTTTTATTTTCAAAACAGACGACCATTTGTCTGAAAACACCAGCCCCTAGGGTCACGTTCACAGTCTTACTCAACAGTTACACAGCATATAGGAAGCAATGTGGAGCAGATTTGATTTTTTTGCTTGTGGAAAGGCTTGGTGTGGTGGCCGAGGAACACCATAAAGCTTTCAGGTTTCAGTCTCTTTGGAAGCTTTCAACATTTTGCCTTGAACTACCCATAGAAGTAAATTTTTCACTCACAGATCTAGCCATTCTACTGTAACATCAGTGAATCTGCCTGGTTGATACATTGCAGGGGAGGAGTTGATGAGAAACTGTCTTCCTCTGGCTTTATTATGGCATGCTTTTCAAAGCTCTGAAAATAAATCCAATGCTAATTATCTTAAAGCTATGTTGTAGAAGTTGCTATTCTGAACTTAAACTAGAACTAGCTTTGTCCATATCTCCAAATTTAATTCAATCTATGTACGAGGCCAGTTACCTTTGGCAGTAGTCTGAGTTGACTTTTCTGTGTTGTTAAAATTTAAGCGAAGACTGGGAATATCCTAACAGTTAAATATGCACCTGTGCTTTCAGTATTGCTGGTGCTTTTGCAAGCACTTCTGCATGAAATGGGAGCTGCCATCAAGGCTATTTGTTGAGCGCTTATACCTTGTATATCTGCACCAATGAAATCAGAGCTGTGCAATGCACAGGTTAATTAAAGCGCTACAGAAAAGTCAATAGTATAGATTGACACTAACCAGGGAAAATGTAAGCTCTTTATCAAATGAAACAATGCAGTTAAATTAGCAATCGTAGTGATTGTATCAGAAGAATAAAATAAATACAATGCTGCAGAAAAAGCATCCAACCCTACTTTAATGCAGTTGCCCCTAAGGCATATGCCTGCTTCTTTTAATAAGAATTGGGAACGTTTTGATGAGTATTACAGAAAGCAGACATGACTGTTATCCTATTGATATCTGCTTAGTGACATCTAGAAAAATTTATTTGTATTTAAAGCTAGTGTTATGTATATATGCTTTATTTGTATCTATCTGTCTATCTATCTATAAATACATATATATATATATAAAGGCTAATGAGGCTGGCCAAACAATATAAAACTGCAGCAGAAGTGATAGAAAATTGCATCCTGCATATTTCTCTATGCCATGAGGACACCGGTTGAGAAAACAGAAAAACAGGTAAATCCACGGGGTGAAAAATAACATCAGCAGACAGAAAACTTTACCAGGTTGTGTTATTTCATCACTATAAGAAATGTTTTCTAAAAGTCCACGTTACCAAACATGTCTCCAGTCAGTGTGACGTGCCACAAATAGAACCTCTCCTAGTGACTTCCTGCTTACTGTTAGAGACGGTGATTCAAAATCGAAATTGGTGTCACAGCTTTAAATTGTAGTTTTCAAAGAATATTCTTGTCTCCTATTATCATGTGTCACAACGAATAACTGTGCTTATGCAAAGTATACCTGTTCATCCTTTCACATTAAAATTTCAAACTTCTGTCATGCTGTAGTGCAAGAGTATCTGGCTTTAATATATGAGAGTCACAAAAGCAAGATATCTTTACACTTCTAGACTGAGAAACATTTTTAGTTTTCAAAAAAAAAAAAAAAAAAAGCATTAGGAAAAACTTAAATATATATTTCACTGAATATCTAAGTCTTTGTACTGGTATCAATACATTAAGCAAAATGTTTACAGTCATCCTTCTATTAGTAGGAGCAAACAAGTTGAAAACTTACCAAAACTGTAACTTATTTTAAATTGTAGTTTGCTGTGCTTCCTTACAAAAACTACTGTTAAATTTGATAGATTTATGTAGTGTAAGGTATAAAAAATATTATGGGATCTAATGAATGGAGGAGGACAAGTTCAAGTAATGTACCCAATACTGTAATTGTAGAATTGGCTAATGAATGTAACAAGCTATCGAGATATCAAAATTGAGTAATTCTCTGTGTGTGTGTGTGTGTATCAGACTTATGGACCAGCAGTGATAAAGCATAATCTGTTTAGTCAGGTAATGATGATACATTAAGAATCTCTAATATTGACTTCTGTAATATTTCTTGAGATAGATTTGGGTGTTATCATATATACGCACAACTAAAACAAAGTCTTATACCTCACACAGAGCTGTGTTTAACAACAGATGCTTCAGGAAAGGGATCATAGCACCTGCTAAATTTGTGCTGGGCTGCAATACTATTTTTATGTAACTGTGGCTTTTCTTGAAATTCCTGAGATAGACTATCAACTACAGCAGTTGAATGCCTTTGAGAATCATAGGGTAGCTTTTGGTTTGCATTGAGAAGGGACTACTTCTGCTGAATGCAAGAAATGAGGGGGATAGTGTGTGATTAGTAATGAAATATGGTGTTTTAAAACTCCTTCATATCTGCTGTGTACATGAGTTTCTTGACTTGTTAGAGCTCAGAATATCAGTGGAGAATATGAGCTTTCAATAGATGGTTCTGTCATGCAAGGCTTCACCCGTTTCTTTCCTTTAAATAAGCCTATCTTAATTAGAAGAGGCTTTTTAAATGTTGTAAGATGTAAAGGATATTGATGCTATCTAATAGCTATCTAATAGTGAGAAGTAAATTCTTTTTTTGGCTTTTAGTTTTTCCTACACATATAGAAATCCTCATCCTATACCATGTGTCTAAATTTCCTGTGAAGTGTACAAAGAAAAGAAATATGTCTATCTATAGACAACAAGGAAGCAAATGGTCTTGATGAGGTTAAACAACCAAGCAAGCTACATGACTTTCCTCTTAAATATAAATAGATACTCTTGCTCCTGCCCCACTAAAACTAATAGTTCTGTGGGAAGGCACCCAGCTAAGAGATGAAATAATTTCCATTTACATTAAAGCAGTCAAGGACCTTGCTTCTGTTGGCAGAAGTTTTGAGTTTGATTCCTATATGCTTCTGAGGTAATGTCCTAAAGGAAGTATGTAGGATTTAGTGAATGTTTTTTAGTTTCCTTTGAAGTGAAGCTTTTCCACTTTGAGTGAATAACCAGCAATAAACTGGAGAAAGGGCCTTGTCTCATTCTGGGTGAGTGCATTATTACAGTCCCTGCAGAGTCAATTTCTCTTGCTTGTTGATAGAACTAGAAGAAAACAAATATGTAAGTAGCATAAGGTGAATGCACAGACAATTTTACAGGATGAACTGGCACAACAGATGAGTGACTGGAGGAGCATAATAGCGGGAATTGAAATACATGCATACATGAAATAAATGCATACAACAAAGACAAGCTTAATGCGTAGCCAGCCAAATTAAGTGTAAGGAATCTAGGTATGGTGCATGTCACAGTTCAGCCACAACAGCCAAAGATTCTGCTCAGGCTAATATATTCACTTAATTAGCAGAGGGAGCATCTTCCACAAAGCACCCTGAACACTCTCTAAGAACAACTCCTTCCATGGCAGCAGTGGTGATGATGAATTATTTCAAAAGCTGAGTGTTTTGTAATGAGTCTAGTAAGTCAAATTGCTTACAATCTAATGCTTCTTTCAAGAGGCTGGCTTTAGGTACTGTGGAAAATACTAGAGCGAGAGAACTGTGGACATTTTTGTGTCTTATTAACTCGTAAGCTGATGTCTGTATTGACAAAGAAGCTAATCAAGAAGTGAAAAAACACACCTGTTGTGTCACTTGCCACCAAGCTAACAACTATTTTATTAATCAAGTTAAATGGAAACCTATAATCAGTGAGCAGCAATCAGGTGACACCAAAAATTGAGACTTGGTGTTTGACTGACTCATTAAGTTTCTTTAGCATTTTGCTCTGGTTTTTAGGAAGAAATGACATGAGCATATATAATTATTTTAAATATTTTATAAACTGCTGAGCGTTTCCTAATGTTGTTTTCTAATTATGAAATATAATTTTAGGAAAATTTCATGGATGTTGTAGCATAGCTAGGGTGAGTCATTTGTCACCATAACATAGCAGAGAAATCCTCACTCCTATTAATAGAGCTATAGGAAATGTATATTCACTGTGTCTTTTTATTTAGGCTTTTATTATGTACCTGTACCTCTAGTCATTACTGCTATTTTGATATGTAATAGTATAAGTTTTGCATTGTCTGAATAGTGAACAGTGCTGGCAGCAGTGGGAAACATAGTATACTCAGAACAGAATTAGCCTTCTCAAGCATCGTACCTACTTCTCTTCATGGAAATATCTAAAGCACCAACTCCCAGGCTGTTATGGAAACAAAAAAAGACTCCACTGTCTAAGTAGATTAAATAAAAGAACAGGGAATGAAAAAAAAATTGTGATGAGATTAGAAATTTCTGTGCAGAATGTCAATGCTAGGAACAAAATCCTTAGAATCTTAGACTATTAAATACTACTACTAGTAATAATAGTAGTAATAGCTAGCACTGTCTAAGAGTTTTGGTTAGGATTCAATTATCACTGAGCAGGAGATCAGCAGAAAAGAAATGACTTTTTGAAATGATTCTGAGATATTTTTTCTCTTTAATGTAAGAAAAGACACATCATTATGAAAAGCTATAAATGAGGCAATAAAGAAAAGCTATGAGAACAGGAGATAGACCAGACTACTTAGAATCTTGGCTACATTCACTTAATATGTCTCATTCTGTAGGAGATGCAGAATGAAGTGGTGTGGCCCAACAAATGAGAGGAGCCCAAGGTTTCTGAAGAACTTGCTGAGATAAATATTTCTGACATCTCAACATGGCATGAGGGCATCATTGCATAGACTGCAGGATGAGGCATAGTGAAATATATGTTTCAGGTCTGCTGTTATTTAGATAGCTGTATTCTCCAGGGCTTGGTATTCCTGTTGCATGTACAGTTTCCTGAGGCAGTATTTTGATTTCTTGGCTGTGAAACAGGACTTTCAAGCAGGCCTTTCTGCTGAAGTGTTGAATCATGTCCTTATGTAGCAAGACAGCATGCACAGCCCATTAATTAGACTTGAAGGCTATTATTGCTAGTATTCTTGTAAGATTTTGTAGACACAAAGTAAGTTGAAAAGTGCTCTTCAGAGATGTATCCAAGGAGAAGTTGGGAAGTTTCCGCTGGTAGGTAGGGATGAGGAATAGAATAGGCCCTGCATGATCCATGAGATGGTTTTGGACCTGCTCTGGAAGCTGGATGCTCACAAGTCCATGGGTCTGGATGGATTGCACCCTAGAGTGCTGAGGGAGTTGGCAGATGTGGTTGCCAAACCTCTCTCCATCATTCTTTGGCAGTCCTGGCTACCTGGGGATGTCCTGGCAGACTGAAGACTGGCAAATTTGACACCTGTCTTCAAAAAGGGCCGAAAAGGTGATCCTGGTAGCTACAGACCTATCAGTCTCACCTTGGTGCCGGGGAAGGTTATGGAACAGATAATCTTGGGAGCCATCATGGACCAGTTAAAGGTCAACCAGGGGATCAGGCCTAGTCAGCATGGGCTCATGAATGGTAGATCCGCTGGGTGAAACACTGGCTGGATGGCTGTGCCCAAAGAGTTGTGGTCATTGTTGTTAAATCCAGTTGGTGGCCGGTCACAAGCGGTGTTCCCCAGGGCTCAGTACTGGGGCTGCTTCTATTTAATATCTTTATTAATGGTCTTGATGAGGGGATTGAGTGTACCCTCAGCAAGTTTGCAGATGACACCAAGGTGGGAGGCATTGTTGATCTGCCTTAAGGGAGAAGGGCACTACAGAGGGACCTGGATAGACTGGATTGATGGGCCAAGGTTAACTGTATGAGTTTCAATGGGGCCAAGTGTCAGGTCCTGCATTTTGGTCACAACAACCCCAGGCAACCCCACAGGCTTCGGGAAGAGTGGCTGGAAGCTGCCTGATGGAAAGGGACCTTGGTGTACTGATGGACAGTCATGATATGAATATGAGCCAGCAGTGTGCCCAGGTGGCCAAGAAGGCGAGTGGCATCCTGGCTTGTATCAGGAATGGTGTGGTGAGCAGGACTAGGAAAGTCATCCTGTTCCTCAGTACTCAGCACTGGTGAGGCCTCACCTCGAGTGCTGTGTTCAGTTTGGGGCACCTCAGTACAGAAAGGACATGGAGGTGCTGGAGCAGGTCCAAAGAAGGGCAACAAGGCTGGGGAAGGGCTTGGAGAATATGTCCTGTGAGGAGAGACTGAAGGAACTGGGGCTGTTCAGTCAGGGGAAAAGGAGGCTGAAGGGAGACCTTATTGCTCTCTTCCAGTACCTGAAAGGTGCTTACAGTGAGAGCGGGGCTGGTCTCTTCTCACTGGGGGAAATGGCCTTAAGTTGTGCCAGGGGAAGTTTAGGTTGGATATCAGGAAACACTTCTTTACACAAAGGGTTGTTAAGCATTGGAATAGGCTCCCCAGGGAGGTGGTTGAGTCACCGTCTCTGGATGTGTTTAAAATCCATTTGGATGTGGTGCTCAGGGACATGATTTAGCAAAGGGTTGTTAGGGTAGTATGGTTAGGTTGTGGTTGGAGTCGATGATCTTTAAGGTCTTTTCCAACCTGAGCAATTTTATTATGCTATGATTCTAAGAGTTGCAGTGCCTTCATCTAGCTTGAGCTAAAGTTCACAGCTCTTTCAGGCAGGTAATTGAAGTATAGGCAAAAACTCATCATGCAGGTAGAGCATTTGAGTTACTTTACAAGAAATCAACTTGATTCTTCTTGACAGTTTAATAGATGAGTCATGCCATCTGTTCTTAATAGTAGAATTACTATTAAGATAAGATCTCCCTAAACTTTTTGTAGATTATGCTCTTATATCTTCTAATTTTTTATTTAGTCTGCACTAAATGAATGCCCTTATGTTAATTGTTGTCTATTTAAAAAACTGCCCTTGTCATATTCACTAGCTAGCAGAAGACAAGGAATTTTTCCCCTAGTATTTAGTTATGTAGACAGAAATCTAAAAACAAAAGTATATTACACAAAACTTTAGGTTTTCTGTTTTGCATGACAAACTGAAGTCATCATAATTAAGCATTTTCTGAGCACTAACAACATTAAAATAAAAAAAGGGAGCTAGCTGGTCTGAAAGAATTATGCTACTGATGCAAGTACCGTTTCTTCCTGTTTTAATTTGTTGCTGAGAAAAAACACTTGTTAGTTGTACACCACATGTATTTGAAAAAAAAATAGGATTATCTTCAATTCCTTTGAGATCTGAGATCATGAAGTTTTTCATGAAGTTGTTTCTGTGTGGTATTTAAGATTTCTAACAGAAGTGGTCTCTCTCTAGTGGTGACCTGTTACACTGAGCATATTATTTTTTCTGTAGAATGCATTCCTCTTCTTTGCTATAGACAATGTAGTTAGGAGAAAGTAAGTTGTGTAAGAAGCTCCCCTGGGCAGGCCATTGACTGCTGCTGCCTATCATGTGAATGTCATGGAATTGGGCAGTAGCTGCATTGTGCCATATCCTGTCAAAGCCCAGTGCTGCAAAAGAAAATGGGGAAGAAAAACATTCTTGCTATTCTATTGAACATAGTTTTGAAAATTTGGTATACAAAAATAGCAACAAAACAGCGTTGACTGTTGCTAAACAATTCCATAGTTATCTTCAGAACCAGTTTCAAGCTGCTCTGATGAAAAATAGACATTTTTAGAAAGCAGTTAGGATTTTTGAATAATCTTAAGTAGAGTTCATTTCATGTCTCATTTGGTAATGCTCATGTTTTACCATGGAACTCTCATGGCTGTTACTACTTTCAGCTATATTTTGTTCTTAAAATTGGTTTAATAAGCAAACTGACCAAACAAATAGTCTAGCAGGAAAGTAAATTATTGTTCTGAGATGTTAGAAAGCAGTCAAAAGATTAAAATAATCTAGTCCAAAATGCATGTTAAAAATTAGGATAGAATTTGTTAGTGGAGTTGGTGGGAGTTATCGCTTAATCAGATGAAATTGTTGAAATTGTTGAGGAAAACAGTTCTTGCTGAAGATCAGAATTCATGTTGTATCTTCCAGGGAGGGTGTGTTCCTACAGATGAGCTCCACTTCTGTTGACAGAACACCACCGGTAGCTGTTGTGCATCTACTGGCCTAGTTTTGCATTGCATATCCTAATGTTGCTCTATATTTGAACCATAATGAGTGCATTCACTTTAAAGGGAAGAAAAAAGCCTCCAAGCTGCATCTACTAGTTAGTATTTTAGTTTGTTGTATGATTCTGGATGTGACAAGGGTGGGTATGCCCACTGGTAATGCATTCTTCCCATTGAATGACTGGCAAGATAGGTAGCTTTTCCATTTATTTTATTACTAGTGCACATCTTGGACTGCCATTTGAGGTCAGACCACTAAGGGAAATATGCACAACTATTTCCCTCAGGAATGCTGGCACATCTGCTGTGGGACAACTTTCTGAATGTCCCTCTGGGTATAATCCTTCATGTTAGGCTTCAAATGGTAGTGGAGCTGTCCTAAAGTTGTGTTTCCAGCAGGAAAAAGAAGAACATTTTATGTTTCACTTTGTAGGTATCATTTTTTGTGGTACAGAAATGTGTCTCATCAACTGTGTATTTGTTTGGTTTTGTTTCTGTGTTTGTTGCACCAATAAAATCTGCACCTGTTTGTTTTGGCACCAAAAGCAGTTAGTTGTCTAGCCTCTATAATCATTTCCCACCTGCCTTTCTTATCTCTCTTACAATTATAAATATCCACTATACTTGTTGTGAGTAATTAGCAGGCAAGTTAACCTAGGAAAGGTAAATTCTTTCTGCAAATAGTTTTTTTTTCCAATCATTTTTCTGTCAGAAATTAGACAATTTTTTTAAGACATATGGAGAAAAAAAAAACAAAAAAAACAAAAAAACATTTCTAGATGATGTGCTCTTGTGATGAACAGACATTAATAATTGACATTTGTGGTGAGAGAGAACGTGGTAGGCACTCAGAGGGATTGTGATGATATCATGGTAACCATGAGAGCAAAGCCCGAGTGGTCTGTGATGACGGCAGATATGTGCATAGCTTTATACAAGCTGTTCCTCTGTTGGATGGTTTACATTTGATGGAAATCCATTTATTAAATTCATACGTAAAATATCTGCACAACGTGCTCCTGAATGTTTGCTAGGGACGAGATTAGGTCAGCTCAGTTGCTCAGACATGGGGAAAGCAAAGAGCTACAAACTTCAGGTAGGCATTACCCTGGGGAAGTGGAGCAGAGTTTCCCTGCTTTGCAAGAAGTGTTGCAGTACTCTGAGGTAGGAATCTGCAGGTGGGAGGGCCGCTTCCTGGGAGCAGTACATGACATTTTCATCCTGCACACCCAGGACACAGACTGATCTATGAAGGATTATGTTTTCCTGCTATGAATTGCCACAGCTGCAATTTCCTCTGGTCATTTCCTCTGCAGACCTATCTCCAAATATAGTGCAGAGATGCATCTCCTCTGTGATTGCAGACATTCATTCTGTTGCCTTTGTGTAACTTGAAAACTACATGATCACACAAATTCCTTTAGCTTGTCTTCAGAACTTTGCAAGCAGTATGCAGTAACCATCAAGAAGAAGAAAAATAATTCAGGACTCTTTCTGCCTAGATAATTAGTAACATATCAAAATCCAAATAGTTGTTATTGTCACTTTAATCACTCACCAACTCAATTAATTCAATGACAACCATTTCAAAGGGCAATTTTATGGCCACCAAAACGTAATGTGAGGAGGACAATCCCAGTCCTCCCATTTCAAAATAGTGTAAGCCTGATAGAGACAGTGGGCCTCCAGCCTGCCTTTAATTGGAGTCTCACTGCCTTGCTATTCTGTTGCTTTTCCTATTTGCTAAAGGAAAGTTGCATTGTGGCAAACTAATGTCTGATACAGAACTGCTTCTTGTTTCAATAAGTACGTTAGTCATTTTCACTTGTGTTGAGGCATTCTGTTTAACTGTATGAAGTGGTAAAGAAACTGGATTCTGACATTAGAGAAGCCCTCCGGTACGAGAGGTTATTTTCTGCTACAGAGCTGTCTGAAATCAGACTTCAGGCCATCAAGGGTAACGGGGCCAGCTATCATTATGTTGTGTTATGCGATAGTTACCAAATACATGTTCCTGCAAAAACAAAACAAGGAGCATGTTGTTGCAGAGCAGGTGATCTGTAATGTATTCCTGATCTTCTTCCTGGTATACCACTCCACTGCATAAACCTCTATTTTGAGTTGTGCTTCTCTGGCAATTGCATTGCACTGGGCTAACTATGAGTGAGTAGATCTTGACTGTCCTGCCAAGTCAGGATTGGGCCTCACTCAAGGGCTTGGGCAGCTGAAGCTTATGTCATTGCTCCCTCTGTTGTACTTCACTGGCAAGTACAATCGTTACAGACTTCAAAATGTTCAGAGATAAAAATACTTTTATGCCATACATCTAAACATGGGGGCAGGAGTGGATCGAAGCAAATTACTTGCCTATTCTCTTTTTTATTTACCTTCTAATATGCGTGATTTTTTAATGTAATTTTGTATTCTGAGATGCATTTTGAATGATGAAACAGAATGACAAATTTACTGAAAGCCTAACAAAATTAAATGAAATATGTTGAGCAATGCAGTCATAAAATCGAGTTAAAATCAAACTGACAATCAGATTATCACCGTGTCAAATGAACTCCTGTGTTTGATAATATTATTAGAAGAACACAAGCATAATTTAGCCATCATAGAGAATGCAAGAATCCTGAAAGCTACAAAGCAAAAGGTTTACAGTCTCATCCTCTGCCTTCCAAGACTGGGCCCCTACAAGTAGCCAGTAATTGAATGATTCTTTTGGTTTTTATTAGCTCCTATTCTGCTTGAATACATTGTTTAAAAGACTTTAAATGGCTTAGTTTTATGGAATCACACTTGCATAACCTACAACTATATGCAACGATTATAAAAAGTGTTTGCTGTAAACCCAGATATGCACATGCTAACACTTAGAGACAAAGAAATGGCAGTTGTAAAAACCAAACCTCTTCAATGTCAGAGTTTCAGTTAACGTTGCAACGTAAGATCGTAAGCAATGGCATGTGAGAGTAGTGCCTCTTACACGATGGACTTAGTATAGTTTGTGGTATTTCAGCAATCACCTTCCTTCAAAATGACTTTCCAGACTGTAGGGGTAGCAAAGAAATGCTGTCTTAAGAGAAGAATAGGTGCTCTGCCATTTAGCCATACCTTTATTCTCATGGTGTTAAGTGGGAAGCCAGGACACTCCTGCACAAATACTAGGTAAATATCGGGCCTTTTAAGAATGTCCAAACATAGTTCTCCTCTTCCTTAGTTTTGAGGCAGTACTCTTATTGAAAATGCATGAATATTTTACGGATCTATATCAAATTCACAAAAATTTGCAGAACAAGAGCTGAATTCATACGTGTTCTTCATAGCTCGTTGTGCAGAGGAGTTGGTAAGGATGGCTGACTGACTCCCTCTGTTTTTCCTATGCAACTTCGATAGACTAGTTATCAATGTCTCTGACTTATATATTTCATTTACATTTTCATTCTGTCTCCATAACTTGGAATATTTTTCATTACTCCTACCTGCTCAAATATCAAGTAATGTTTTTATTAACCTTGGTGACAGCATTTTTTAATTACAAGGAGCATTTTTCTAGAGTGTTCCCAAACATTTTGCAGTTGTTCATCACTGCTTACCAGGAGGTCTCAGTTTTCCACCCTTAGTGTGAAGGTATAAAATTTTAGAAGAAAACTTTTAGAACTGGATAAGCAAAAAAGAAAATAATGAAAAAGGCACCTAATTTCTTCTCCCTCACTCAGGGCTGAAGAACTTAAGGTGTGGTTCATCAACCCAGATGAACTCATGTTCCTATAAGCAGATTTAGCTCTGGAGGAAGCACTTACCTATTTCAAATATCTGCTTTGTGTCAGACCAGCTTACGACCTGGAAGGCCAATGTAAAACTCAGCATTAGCTTCTGCCATGGTTTTATGATGATTGGTTTTCGGTATTCCACATCATAACATCATGCAGTGCGCTGGGTGTTAAAGAGTTAATGCTCTAGGTCTGGGAAGAGAAGAACTACTACATCCCTCAGAGGATTGTTTGCTGTTCTGTTACCATTCCTGTTCAGGTGGAAAAGATCAAAGGCCTTCGTAGGTCACCTGAGATGGCCTTTTGTTTCCGCTTGTCTGGCTTGCCTCTGTTGCTTGTCTCTTACTGCATTAGAGTAAGGTCTTTGGTTTTCAGACACTCTCATTTAATTTGATTTATTAGCTTCAATTGTATATTGAATTATAGTGTGTTATCTTGCATTTCAATATCTTATTGAGTAAATTAGCTTTGTTCTCCCCAGATTTTGTTTTTAGGCCCATCTCTCTACCCTTTTCCCATTTTTTCTCAGATCCCTCCACCCCTCTAGTCACAGAACTGGGCCAAACCAGCCTGTAAACCATTGACAGCTTTCCAACAGGAAAGATTAGGAAGTATACATTACTGGCATGAAACTAATATTTCCTCTTTCAGAAGAAGAGGTGTAAGTATATGGCATGTTTGTAGTCTGATAGATGAGATCATTTCTAAAGTAGCAAAGCTAAATGGCTTTTACTGTTTGCTTTGTATACTAACTGTTCACTGAATACTGAACACTTGTATTTGATTAGCACATTAAACAATTACTTGCTAATTTGGGCCACATTTTTTCATCTGTTTCTCTTGGTAAGAGTGCCAGGTCAGGCTGTTCCTCTTGCACAGTCAATAGTTCGTTCCTGTCCTGTGTAGCTATTTTTCTGTAGGATTATCTTTACGCCAGATAGGTCCCTGATACAGTTGACGTGGCTTCATAAAGAGTTGCATGTGAGTAAAGCTGGGAGAAAGGAGGAAAGATGTTTATATGGGAATAGGTTCCACTGTGCTGAGAAAAACATCTGTGGAACCAAGGCTTCAAAGCTGGCCTTGCTGCCTCGTGTTTGAGCTTTAGGATGTATCTAAGTAAAAAGCTTTGTCTCACAATTGAGCTCAGGTATTTTTTTTACATAGGGGCTCTACATTTGTGAATGGACTGTGTTCAATGTTAATTTCTCAAATCACTCACTTTCCCAAGATTTCTTGTTTTTTTGTTGGTTTTTTTTGTTTGTTTGTTTGTTTTTTTTGATGTTTGCACTTGTGTTGCTTTATATTCAGCATTTTATACTATTCTTTGATCTACTTCTGTGTATTTGTTTTCTAGTCTTATGTTTCAGATTTAACAAGGTTAGTTTCAGAAGGAATATCAGGCAAGTATTTTTCTTTTAGATTCAGCATACGTTGTAGTCTATTACATACTTTTCCAAGTTGTTTGAAGCTGTCTTTATGTAACTTAATGCCAGATACTGTTTATATTCAAACAGATTTCTACCTCCAAAACCTGATGGGAGAGTATTTTATGTCTTGGAGACTATATCATTTTATTAACGTTTCAGAAATATTTATGGGTAGCAGATGTATTTATTCCATATTAGAAATTAAATTTTAAATGAGAATTATGGGTTGAGGCTATGAATGCCACTCTACCGAGCAAGCAATATAACAGAATTCTTAGTTTGTGCAACTATTTCATGTTATGCTGTATAAGCAAGGAATGCTCTACAAATTTGACTTAGGTTCCACTGAATTTGATGGAAGTCTATGAATTGGTACTTAGTGGGAATGCACACAGGCTAATTATAGCTTTGGCTAAATATCTCAACACTCTCACTGTAGTCAGTGAAGAGAGATGAGCTTCAACAAGGAACAGTTTAAAGCAGAAACTGAACATAGCTGTTCTTACTCATGCCCTGGAGGATCATGAATTCTTTTCAGTCTCTAATTATCTGTATAACCTGAGGTTTCTATAGCATCCAGTGTCATAGTAGCTAATCCCTTCGCATGTTAATTAGATCAGTATTATGGTATAAAATTACAATATCCGTTTTAACTTTAGAATAGACAGTTGCCATCTTGGTAGGTTTTATAAAAATGTCTGTTACAAAATTCCATGAAGCATTCCATAAAGACAATAAACTTAGCAGGAAAATGTTTAAGGTCTCTCTTAGGCAGATTTCTTAAAGACAAATAAGAGCTTGACGAAAAAACAACTTCTCTCCTTATTTGGTGGTTAATAGGGATTGTTAATTGCTAACCCTGGTTAGTAAAACTGTTCTTGGTTCAGACATGTACCACAGGACATATACATACCATTCTGGGGCAAAAGAGGTCTGCAGGCTGTATCGCGTCCTGCCTTTGAGCTTTAAAAGGAAAAGATTAAAAAGTGTAATAACTCAGGGACAAGGCATTTCATGTTGTAAAAACACACGAGGTCTCATGCAAGTATCATAAATCTCAGAGTCAACCAAGAAAGCAGGTTTCATCCTAAATACCTAAAAATGTAAGCTTTTTTTTTTTTTTTTTAATTATTAAAAAGATTATATAGTTCACTTCCTCAGCTCAGCTGGTCTGTGTAAGAAACTTCTGCTCCCTGAATCCCAAGGCATTCTCGGCTTCGCTGTCACTGTAGTTATCAATGCCATATGTCATCAAAGGGATACTCAGATTTTGATTGGCTCTTGAATGTTGTTTTTTTTTCTTCTCAGTTTACTGAGCAGCTGCACAGAAGCAGAAAACCAAACTACTCAACTCTGTTTAAACCATGCAGGCTTTTAAATAGTGTGTCTGTTAAAACATGAACATCTAAACTATTAATTTAATTAAGACCTATATTATCCTTTTGAAAATAACATTTTAAAAGTTACAAGGCTCCCCACTATCCACAGCCTGACAAAAAAGCTGGAAGTTGTACACTGGAATTGAGCCATATGCTCAAAATAAAAAAATAAAACAAATCAAAGTAGCAGCAGCACAACAGCACTCTGTTATTGATTAACATTAGCATTAAACTAACATTCAAGAAGGCTGAGGCCATACTGGAATGTAATTTTTTTAAAACTTATCCCAGCAGTAGTGCTTGTTTAATAGTCTGTCCTCTGGCTGCTAATTCCTCCCTACATTTGAGTATGCGAGGGCAGCTAGCTGTGCAGCTAAAGATGCAAGAGGGCTATGAAACTCAACCAAGTCTAAAACATGACTTTCTCTGAGGGGTTACTTGTCAGTAGGTTCAGTTTCCCACTCTGGTTCACAGTGTGGATGTGTAAATATGTAAATATACCAGGAGAATATGAGAGATAATACAAGGAATGAGAAGTCAGCATGCTTTAAACAGACAAAGGTTCTGTCAAAAGTTTTAGTGATGGTAAAGAACATTCTCAGAATTTCTGTGTTGGTAGTGCTCAAAGAATCCATATTTTCCTTTATCTGTGCTTCCAGTGTTCCCATCTCACACAACTCTTTAGATTATATGCATATTTTTTTTCTTTTATATATTTATTTTATTTATACATTATTTATATTTTAAAAGATTTTGAAGAATGTTCCAATAAAACCCAATACAGCAAATAACTAATCATCCTTTCAGAAAAGCTGAGCTAATTTTCTCACTGTATCTTCAATTGACACCTTGCTTTATCTACCATATATGTATATCTAGAGGATTTTTCTTTCCATGGTGTGTTATTCTCTTCTATAAATATAGATATATAAATATAACTTCCCAGATGTGCTTTCACTCACAAATAAGGAGTGATAGGAGAAAAAAAGACTATTATCTCTCTTCTCTATGTTCAAGGCAAATAAATTCTAAGAATCAAAGGATGTCCTTTCTTTTGTTTATTCACTTCTATGCATAAGAAAGGGATTTCAAGAGCCATACTTCCATGTTCACTGGTGGCAGTGTAAAAGAAGAAATGTTTCCTTTTTCCCCTAGTATTTCTGTGACATGCCAGAGATTCTTTTTTTTGCTTTCATTTGGGTGAGTTATGGTGGCATTATAGTCCCACTTGAAAACCATGAGCATGAGTATCATAGTGCTTTTTCTAAATTTCTGCTTCATATACAGCCTTCCTTCCTGCACCCTCAGATATGATTCTTTGTTTCCTTAAGTCAAACAGTCAAGTTTTTTAGAGGTTTCTGTTTCTATGCACTCATTCCTCATCCTGTGCCACTGTTTTGGTTGTGCCAGCTCTCCTGCACATGGAGTGACCTCGGTTAGAAAAACTCCTCCAGGGCTTTCTGGTGTGTTATTTACCCTGAAAAAAAAATAATTGAATGAATCTGTAGCATAGTTATATAAATGCTTCAGATTGCCACAGCTCAAGAGACAATAAATTTTGTTACAAAGGGCAGGAAACAGTGGTCAAGGTGAAGAGTGATATATGAAATGCAGGAATATGTTTTGCAAGATAGTTTATGATTAATAGCATATTTGTTAATAAAGCTGTGTTTCTTCTTGAGGAGATTACAATTTAAATCCATATTGCAGAAGCCCACAAAACATGTTTAGTGATCCTTGGTCTTCTGTTGTTCAGCTCTACACACTTTTGATGTTTCATTTAGTCATTTTACTCTGTTGCACGCAGAAGTGAAACACATGCTTAGCTTTGCTGCTTCTCCCTATCTAATTTCTTTAGCTTCTGACAATGTTTATTATCTGGAAATCGTTGTTGTTCTGCTATCCACAGTCTGGGTCATAATTTTCGTTGCATTCTTTGCTAATAGCTGGCACATAACTGCATTTCCACTTCCTATTTCTTTGTACCCCGCCTGCACTTTTTGGAAGCATTGCAGGTTTATCTCTCATTATTATTATTTTATCTCAGTCATTTTTCTCTACATCTTTATAATTTTATTTCCAGTTGCATGTCTTATTAAAATACTCATACGATGGCTTTCCTAATTATCTTCTATCATTTTTATTTCAGCACATGACATTTTCCCTTTGATGGCTTTAACTTTTAACTTAACATAATCTGACCCTTTTTATTAATCCTTTGGTTTTCCTCTCACTTATTCTTCCATCTTTCATCTCTTCCTATATAATGGAATTCAAATAATTGTATGCTTTAGCTATTCTTTCTCAATTATGAACTGTAGGAACTGTGAGGAAATGAACAGATTTTGTGTGGTATGTTCTAGAAATAGGTCTTGGGGTCTATTTTAAATAAGCAGGAATTTAAAAATTCGTCAGAATTTAAGCCTAAATTCACAAGCCAAGTAAAGAACCTCGTGTTACCCACATATTACATGGGTTTTTCTTTAAATAGTCAATTGCCAAGAAAAAGAAAATTCCTCTGATGATTTATTATTTTTAGCTCTCTTAGAGAACTTGCAGAAATAGCTGACACTTAAGACTATGGTAGAGTCTCTCACTGCGTAAATACGTAGTAATAGTATCTTATGGGACTGCATCAAGGCTTAACTTGCTAATAGAAATGGTTACGTTTTGGCTGTAAGAAAGATGGCTTACAGTACTATATTTAAAATATATCTGTATATAAAATATATCGGTTGGTGATGCTGCTGAAAATCAACAAACTTTTTAGTCAGAAACGTTATATAGTGGTACATTAAGCGAAAGTTGTATTCTGTTTTGATCATTTGTTCTGCAAAACCATTGTACTGCTTGGTAAGGTTAGTGGACTGCATGAATTGCAGTGATGGTGCAGTTTTCTCTGCTATAGATTGTATTGATGCAATATGCAATACTGCTAGACATGAGAAGCTTACATATTAACCATCTGCACTACCACTCCCTTGAACTGACTGAAGGATATCAGAACATTCAGCTCTTCTGAAGTTTTTCTTGGCATCTTTTCCTGTTAGGGTATATACAGTGATTGTTCAGGCGTTTTGATAACTGCTTCTGTTTCAATAACTGCTTCTTTTCTACTTGATTATATTACGTAGCTTACTGCCTACTGTGTTTTCTATCTCTTTGCACAAATGAGCAATCAGAAGTTTAGTTCAGTTATTATAAGTCTTCCTGAAGGAAAGATCCATTATTCCAGCAGACTTTTGGACTTAGACAACTTTCAGCATAAAAATTTTTAAGTACAGTGTGACTTATGGTAGTTAAATTGTTGTAAGCTTGACAAGTCTCTTGGACATTCAGTGTTCTTAAAGGAAAAAAATGACTTCAAATGATTTCCTGATTTCATAGGAAATGTTCAGTTCTACACATGTAATTTTACAGTCTGAAATTCAAGTAAACTCATTTTGAGTTTACATTTCTGCTCCTTCAAAACAGTCGTCCTATTTCTGCCCCTTCCCAAAACACTTTGGCAGTACCTGGATGAAAATAGACTTCTGAGACTTCCCCTTTGTTCCGCAGTTTTAAAAGAAAGGCAAAAGTTAAAAATAAATAAAAAGATAACACAAAGCCCTAGAATATCGATGTAAGGAATCTACAGATGGATCCTGACATAGGGGTGATTCAGTGGTGTGGGTAAAAGAAGCTTCACCAGCACTTTTCACACTGGGAATCTCTCACATCCAGTATTTTTCTGATGCTTGGAATGGCAAATATCCTTTTCTTCCGCCTGTATAGTTTGTATGCATCCCAGTTATTTTTTTCTGAACATTTTTACTGAATTCAGAGGGCACTGTGCCAGGTCTTACAAATAAATCCTTTACACAGGTCTGCAGAAAGTATAGGTATATGCAGCTTTGTTAACTTCAGTGGAATTTTGTACATAAGTGGTTTGATTACATTTTCATGATACTGTAAAACTCCAGTATGTGCATGAATATAAACATTGTTATAAATGCTCAGAGGAATTTGTAGAGCGAATTCTTGTCAACTATTGTAGGGAAGCACCATGGTGTTCTGTCTACAAAGGACTGTTTCTTATGAACCAAAAATAGGTGTTCATGTTGGTTGCAAAGCTGTTGTTGCGTGTTCTTTGTTTCTAACAAAATAAAAATCCTGGATTCAACAGCTAAAAGTTGAATACCAAAATCAATGAGCGTTCTGTAATTTGGTGAGAGCATGAGATAGGCCCAGAGTTGAGCATTTTTTTTCAGAGTGCTACATTCCTCAGTTTTGCTTCAGTGAGGAAAGAGGTAACATACTCAGCTTATTGGTGATCTGAAAAATGTACAAAAGAAATGTCAAAAAACCTGACACTTTCATTGCAATCTTGGGAAGTCAAAGGTGCTCAGCATCCTTGCAAATCACGGTTTAAACGTCTCAGCCTAATGACAAAAAATGGAGTTCCCTGAATAGAGCTCCATAGTGCATTTTACATAGTACAAAATCACCATTGAAAAGATTCTGGTCTGTGGTATTTAGAGCAACACAAACCAAAAATTAAACAGAACCAAAAAAGTGGTATCCAAACAGATAACCCCAAGTCTTCTGGCTCATTAACCTCCTTCAACCCAAGCTGCCCGTATCTTTCAGCTGGTATTAAAAAACTTGGCATTAATCTATTGTTATGAATGTCACTTCTCTACAGTTTGCTTAAGATTGTATCTTTCGGAGTATTGTAATTGGCAATTTGGCAGGGCATAAAGTATGAGCTAATGAGTTGAAAGAACATATTGTACTTGCAAATTCAAAGCATTTACATATTTGCAATTTCTTCTGAAAATGTGTATTCTAAGTACCAGGTTCTGACCTCACTTGCAACTCTGCTACTACGTATTCAGCACAAAGATGGCACTTCTTGATGAAGTACTTCATATCATATTTTGAGTATGCGACTCAAACACAACCTTCAAGTTACTAATATCCACAACTTTTCCCAAAATGAGGAAGGTCAGAAAATGAAGTTAAATGTGTCCCTTTGTTTCCTCCGCTGTGCTCGATACTCAACGCCTCTTTCTAAAAAGGACAAGCTCATGATTTTTGCCCCACTCCTCTGGACAGATCTCCTGGAATACAATCTACTCTACTTGCTTCATTCTCTTTGCAGTGTCCTGTCCTATGCTGGTCCTATGCTGCTATTTAGATTCTGTAACGACAGCAACAAAATGCCTACAACAATGCATCAAAAGAATATACTCCTTAAATCAAAGAAAACAGCTCTCCCTTCTATCACCTGTGGTCACTGAAATTTCCACTGTACTTTGTCATCCATATTCTAGATTTTTATAGGAATTTTATATATTGTCTATCTGCACATACTTCAAGAGTATTCAAGTCAAACCTGTCAACATCATAAGTAGGATTCATACAGGAATTCATGGAATACCTCTGAATTGTCTTTGTTTCTCTTTTTTTAACGATTAAGCATTGTAACTTATAGATCTCTTATGGTGCTGGGTTTAGATGCTGGTCATTATCAAAGTTAGGTAACTGTATTTGCCAAATGACAAACTGGGTACAGACTGGTTATTTGTAAGCTCCACAAGCTTGCCTTTTCCATTCATGCACTACAAGCCTTTTCTTGATGCTGTTGCCATCTCTACCAAAACCCTGTTTTTCCATTTATTTTCAAGAAGTGGCGTTACTATGTATTTTCTTATCATAAATATTCTAGAGTTGTGTTTACTTACATCTTCTCCTGAACTCTACTAGAGCAACATTTCACTTTTTCTAGATCCTATTGTGACTTTCTGTAAAACAATATGAGCCTCCTATACAGTATTGTGTTTCCTTTCTAACTATAAGATGGGCTAAATTTCTGATCAGGCAAAACAAACAGAACACAACCAAACTCCTAATATTACATCCAAGGGTAAAGACAATGCCTTCAGCAGCCTCCATTCATTGAGGCTTTGAGAATGAACTTTGCTTTCAATTTACTAGAGAGAAGCAGCTTATACTGACAAGGAGACAGTGTTATGGGGGTGGAAAATACATAGGATCCAATCAGTGAATCAGGAGGTGGGAGGAACAGCTGCTTCTTAAGTAACGACATGTAAGTAATATTAGTCCCATTGGCTTAATTACATTGTAACCTTAAACAACAAACATCTGTTTTCCATGTTTTCTTCCCAAAGGCCCTGACATTTCCGACATAACCAAACTTTCTTGTATTTTTCATGTTAAAATACTTTGAAACAGTAAGTAGTTGGAATTTTATTAGCACTAAGAAGCAACATAAAAATCCCCAGGAAAAGCATATCGCGGTTTTCATAGTTTTTGTGCCTTCTGTATGCTACTTCATTGCATTCTACAAAACACAGATAAATATTAGGGAAATAATCAATTAAGATGAAATATATCACTCGTATTTTTTTCTTCCTCTCCTCATGAGCGTTTGAAAAGACCGCATACCTGGGATGTGTGAGACATGCTTAACTTCTCAATCAGTTCTGATAACTGGTGAATCACCGTACAGATCTCAGAAGTGTTTTTTAGTACCATGAGGTTTTCCTTTCTCTCTTTGGTCATCTCTTTTTTGGTAAGGGAATCTGCCTCATGTGCCAGGTCCGAATAAATCTTTCCATTGTTTTATAGTGTGATCCAATGTCTTGAAAAATTCTGTTTGCAAGTGGATGCTTCTAGATATCAAGTGATAGGTTCCTAGAAAAACCAAATACAATACAGTTATGTAGGAAGAAGGTAAGCAGGAAAGTTAGTCTAGCTGAACGATTTTACAAATACGGTTATGTGCTTATTTTTCCAGAATTTATCTTTCCAGCTTGTATCTAAAATCAAGATCTCACTAATGTTCACTGGAATTTATCGACAGTGTAAGAAAAACAATTTGAAGGATTACAAATGCAGAACACAGATAGAAAAAGCAATTTCAGGATGCTGTAAAAACAATAAATTTGTGCACTTCAAGAAAGTATGCATTAAAGGGTGAGTTCAGGTATAGGATACATTTTAATATTTAATGAAAAAAACATTAGAAATATATTGTAAATTTCCGAGATTATGTGCTCAGTACATACAAAATTGTGTGTATACAAAACAGTTCAGAACTTTGAAGTGTGGAAACTGACAACTAGTGATAGAACTCCACCCTCCAAACCCTGATATTAATCATACACTGAAAAGATATTTCACTGCTTGAAGTCTCATATTAGAATGTGCCAACTGTTAAAGTTGTATTAAAGTAATTCGAAAATAACTGCTTTTCAGATTATCCAAAAATATTTCCCAATCTATAAGGTATTCCACAAACACTCCCACCTGAAAAAATAATAAAAAAGTGAATCCAAAATAACTTATATAATTTAAGCATAATAAAATCGTGTTTTGTTATAAATATGCTTTACTTTCACAGGGTTAAAAACTAATGGATGTCTAAAAAATAATAATATTAATTAAAAAAATGACAATGAGTACAATCTTTGCTAGCATGCACCTTTTCATTTTCATTTTTCCAATAAAAGTACTGCCTTGAGTGCAAGAATCTAATTCCCAGATACTTTCAGTCTATCTAGCACTTTTTGCTTTTAAATTTTCTTTCCACATTGTCACGAAAGAACATCTTTGCTGACTTTCTTCTTTCATAACACCTGTCCAGGTTAAGGCCACTGTAACTTGATATTCAAGCCATTATCAGGGCCACTTATTCACCCTGGACCTTTGTTTGATGATCTTGCAATCTGTTATAGAGTCCTCTGATGAAATGTGCATTCTCACCTTAGCTGAACTACTTCAAAGTGGCATTTTTAGCTTGAGGAACTAATAAAAGTATTGCGAACAAATTGTGATTTCTTTTTAATTTATAACTCATTTCAAAAGCGACCATCAAAATTAATTTGATAATCCAGTAATTTCATAAGATTCTACGTTGTTGATCCTCATCAATTGTCTTCATATTATGAATGCCAGGATTAAATTACATACCTGAGCAAAACATCACTTTGGGAGCAGCGATAACCCTGATGCTTGTATATGTAGACTTGTGTTGGCAAAAGGCATTTCCATCCATAAGATGTACAGCAGTATCTTCTATATGCACACATGGGCCCCTTGCTGCAAGAAAGACATTGAGGTCCTGGAGCGGGTTCAGAGAAGGGCAACAAAGCTGTGAGGGGTCTGGAGCACAGGCCTGATGAGGAGTGGCTGAAGGAGCTGGAGAAGAGGAGGATCGGGGAGACCTTATTGCTCTCCATAACTACCTGAAGGGAGGTTGTAGTGAGCTGGGGGTCGGCCTCTTCTCTTGTGTAACTGGAGATGGGACTGGAGGGAATGACTTCAAGCCATGCCGGGGGAGATTTAGGCTGGACGTTAGGATATACTACTCCTCTGAAAGAGTGGTCAGGCGCTGGAATGGATGCCCAGGAAGGTTGGTGGAGTCACCAACCCTGGAGGTGTTCAGGGAACGTTTGAATTTTGTGTTGAGGGACATGGTTTAGTGAGAACTATTGGTGGATGGTTGGACTGGATGAACTTGAAGGTCTTTTCCAACCCCGGTGATTCTGTGATACACATCACCTTGCATTTGATTGTATTAAAATGAAAGTTTATTAAACAGCCACTGAAGTTTTCATGTTTAAACTGGCTCAATGAGATACATACTCAGGCAATGTTATTAGGCTATGTGGGAAAAAGTTCTAATTAGTAAGGTTCCCCATTAACACTGCTGCTTGAAATCAGTCAGCTTCCTATATTTTATGTTATTTTTCCATACTTTTATACCATAATCCCAAATACTAAATGAAATCTGTAAATTTTACATGAACAAACAAGTTTGCTTGAAATTTCTATATAGCTTGTTTGGTGACATTTAATTCCATAAAACTGAAACTGATTTACGGTGCTCCTATTTTTGCGTTTCAATCTCCCATTATTTGTTGTTTTGTAGTATATGTTTCTATACTTCCTTTGGGCCTGATTGAAAGCTGTTTTTCTCAACACTGCAGTATCTTCTTGGAGCTAGATGCTGTTTCACAGTGCACACTTAGGATATAAATAGAAAGTAAAAACTGCTTAATTGAGATATGTGCTATTTGTATTTTGTGCCCTATTACAAAGTGTATCTAAACTACGGCTTGCCAGGTTTACGGATGGCCAGGAAGGAGGCTCCTTGGTTTACTTCAAATTATTGCAAAATTGGTGTTGGAGTGCTTCCAAGAACTACAATGACTGGCAATCCATAAAAATTAACTTCCTCTAACTACAGAGTCTTTTAAAAACCTATCTCAGAACATTTAGCACTCCCACATGCAATAGGGCAAGAGGTAGTGACTTCAAGTTGTACCAGGGGAAGTTCAGGTTGGATCTTTAGAAAAAATTTCTTCTCAGAGTGGTGAGGCATTGGCACAGGCTGCCCAGGGAGATGGTGGAGTCACCATCCCTGGGGGTGTTGGGGTGTTCAGGAGACATGGAGATGTGACACTGAGGGATGCGGTCAGTGGGGATGGGTTGGGGGGGACTTGATGATTTTAGTAGTCTTTTCTAACCTTAATTATTCTGTGATTCTATACGCCCTCGTGCCAGTCCCTCCATTTGGGGCTAACAAATCAAACTCTAAGATAATCTGCATCATTACGTACGCTTTGAAAACTTTAAACTGTACAATAATGATCAGGGCAACAGAGCATCATTTGGGGGATCAGAAGATAGAGCCAAAAGTTAGGCACCCTGCATCATGTACAGTCTAACGTAAAAGAGAGGTATGGATGCTATTTACATTGCATGTAAGCATCCATACTTAAGTATAAATAATTTTAAGTAGTGTGGACACAAATCTACCTATATTACTTCCTGGATAGATGGAGTTGCTTAGATATTTGAAATTGGTAGGGGTAAGAATGTGAGGAAAAACCTGCAATGTTGTTTTTGTTCATGTTTGAACATTTTGTTCAATTTGGATGATCTTGCATGGAAGGAAGTGGTTATGATTGTAAATTTTGCATTGGTTTCATTCCTAATTAAAAACAACTTTAAAAAAGCAGTGACAGAGAGACAATGAGAGGTCATTTGCTTCACCTCTGTGTGCTGCGGTATGGTCCATGCAGATGATCTTCAATCTTTATGTCTAGAAGTGATACTTAAATGTACTAAAATAAAACCTGCTATTTTTCTCACTTAGGGTTTTCTATAGGGCGTCATGACTGGACCATAGATATTTGTCCATCATTTTGCATGAGGGTAATCCATGAGTTTCCAAGCAGAGGATTTAACCATCTTTATTATATAACGCCAAGTATTCAGACAATAGAAGCTAAGCCTGTTGTCAAATTGCATTTTCATTTGACATTCTGTGAGACGTTAGGAGTCACTACATATATCTTCAATGCATGTGGGAGTCATGACATTAAAAATCACATAAAACTTATTATGCAGACAGAAAATAAACATTTTCTTCCCTTAAAGAATTTAAGATTGATGGATAATTACTTTGCTTGCCAAGTAGAGACTTCCATAATCAGCATAAATCATAAGGTCATTAAATTGGTAGGGCAATGAGAGATAAATCAATGCCCTGAAGATGACTTGTAATTGCTTGTTGCAAGATACAAGGCTGAATGATATTTTGTAAAGACCACACTGTGCATCTGTCTAATTGGGTTGGATGTGTTAGAGAGTCTATAACAGATCTCGATGAATAAGTCAAAGACCACCCACATATGAACCAAATGACTTACGTGTCTGTGGGATACTCAGGAAAATCTGTACTTACTGCTCCATCAGGAACTTCCTGGGCTGCCTTAAAAAAAACGATAGGAAAGAAAACAGAAGATTGATGCAATTCATTTTGTGTAATGTTTCTAAAACCAACGATACGGAGACAAAAGTGACATGCAGTCATAGCGACAGCTATGCTATTTTGGAATGTTCTGCATGTACATATTTCATAATTAGATTCCAGTGACCAGAAAGTGCAAGCAGTCAGCTTGCTCTTGTACTCAAATCTGATAAATCATATGGAATCAAAATCTCAAGAAATTAAGACTTTGCAGTTCATGACGTTTTAGTGCAGAGGGCTTACAAAGAATGTATTAATCAAAATCAAATTAATTACCTTGTGCATCTGCGGAAAGGCAGTAAATATTCTAGAAGTGAAATAAATTGTAGTACAGGAGTATCAGTGGGCTTCATATTCCTAAGAGTTGGCTCACATCTGTCAGACAGATCTAACACCCATTTACTCTGTTTTCCCAGTGAATTTTGAACTTTTTTTTTTGTTCTCTGTAAACATCCACATCTGCATGGATGAATTCTACTACAAATAATAGGATCATTTCAGATTTATTTACATCAATGTCATTTTAATGTAGCATATGTTGTGTTAGCAAAGTAAAGTAAAAGGCAGGGATTTATTAAATATTATTGGTTATTCACCATGCTTACTTTTAAGCAAATGTATTTGTTTAGGATGACAGCAGTAATGTTTCTAGCTGACATCAGAGTTTAATCAGTGTTTAATTCCAGTTGTACTGGGAGCTGCACAAATACAGAAATGTGAAGTATTGTTGTAACACTGGGCAAAGTGACACATCATGGAAAGAAATTAAGAAGTGCAATCAGGCAGTTAGCATAGTTTTATTAGTTATGTACTGTAGTTTGAATTGTTGTATATGGCTTGTTTTTTTAGGTTTGGACTGTTTTTTAGTTTTTTGTTTCGTTTTGTATTTAACCTGAGATAAGACATAATGATGGGATGCTATGAACAGCCTTATTAGATAAAAAAAGGCATGAAAGACATGAAAAGTGCGGACTACATCTTTGCCCAGTAAGCTGCTAAAAAAGCATACAGTAACTCCAAGATGATTATTTAATCTGAATCCCTCAGTTTTATTGCTTTCTAACAGAGAAATGATGGGAAATCAGGAAGGGTTGGCAAACACACAAGCATTAGAGACTCTTCAGAGCACTTATTAAAGCAGCTCTCGATCTGCAGATTGCCATGGCTACTACACACAGCAAGTAATTTGAAGAGCAGTGAATGTGGCATCTTTCAAAATTCCAAACATAACTCTTGGTTTAAAATTTGTATATTGCCCAAATCTTTATAAGGAGCCGAAGTAAAAACTGCGTACATTAGATGAATAAAATAAAATATTATTTTGCACCTTTTTCTAATAGCTGAATCCATTCTAAAATATTGTATTTCATATTAAACCTTTGAAAGTAAATGAGAAAGAAACTTCAGCACATAGTAACACAGTCTGTCAAATTAGAGATAAATCACTTAACTCGTTTACAATGAAGAACTCAACTATCATGATGATTGTGTGGCTCTCTCTACTTTCCTGAATTATGTTGTTAGCCCTCTTAATTTGAAAATACACTGCAGTGTCAGTCATGGCCAGTTTAGCATAGATACTTCACCCTATTAGTCGTAATTTTCTAGTAAATTAGTTTGCTGAATGTAATGGAACAGTGAAATTCTGTTTATTGCCTGATTATATTTTACTTTTGTTTTCACTCTGTCTTGAGCCTTTGGGTTCCCTGGCAAATTCTTTTTTAGTTCAGCATTGTTCCATTAAATCTGGTTACTTAAACATTAGCAAATAAGGTTTGTAGTCAGGAAAACAGTATGTGGGAAGATAGGTGAGTAGAGTAGACTTTTGAGCAATATGAAGTTTGAACTTTGTTGAGTGCCTCTGTTTAAAAGTGATTTTAAGATTTCAAGGCTTCAGCTGGATAAACTAGAGCCATAGTATCTGTTGCTATTCATTGCTCTGTTGCCACATCTTTGTATAGAGCAGGGAAAAACAAGTCTTTGCAGCCTTTATAAAACAGTGATCTTGAGTAGCTTCCTTTAATATACGTTTCTATTTTACAAGAACTGGGGAATATCATCTTTTTTTCAGCATCACTGGTTAATATTTTTATTCCAGCACCAGTGAATACTGAAGGGGAAGGGCACAGAGCTCCATCTGGCAATTGTATGTACAGTGAATTCTCACAATGGTGTGACCTCTGCTTCATATACTAGATAAAGAGGAGGTGGCCCTCCTGATAAGCACCTGAATTTGGATGCTTATGTGTAAAGGGTACAAAAGATTAGGTGCCATTTTTGAATCGCCATAAATAAATGTCTTTGAGAACCAGTGAAGGGAAGCAGTCTAGATCTTTTCTTTCTCTGCTTTCTACAGTTCCGTGTTAGCCCTGTGCCATTCCTTTTTGTTCCCTGTGCTTTCAGAGTGGTCTGATGAACAAATTGCAAAGAAACTTCAGTATTACCTGAAGTAGATGGAAAGGGAGAAGTAAAAACCATTAAACCATCTCTTATTTTATTCTGGGAATTAAAGTTGAGGATGAGAGGTGTTTTCCCTTAGCTAAGGAGGCGGAGGAAAGGAGGGATAATGCCAGCTGCTCTGTTACCCACAAAAGCAGGATCTCACTAATTCGATGTTCTTCTCCACCTACATACAGAGAATAATCATCTCCTAAAAATATTTATACATCCATAATGATTTCAAATAGAACACATGCTTCCAAAAATGTAATAAAGAGATGTATGTTCCAATAAGGAAGGTTATAAAATATTTAAATACTTCCTCCGCTTCTCTCAAGAGGAAATGCCAAATAGCAAAGAGGAAGGAGATTCCAACTTCTCTTGTTTTTAGTGTGAAGTTCTTATTCCCCTTTGCTTTATCACTCTCTGCTCCCAGAATAAAAAACTATTACTATTTTGTGATGCATATCCTGATCCAAACTTCATACATATGCATTGCCATATGTTTCACACATCATATGCTTTCCTTAGTTTCATTTCAGGTTCAACATCAACACTCTTTACCCATCATGCTTATATACACACACTTTGTTCATTTCACACATCTTCCTATGTTTGCAGAGTTTAATACAGAAAGATATTGAATTTACTAATATATCTTATGGGGAAGAAATAACTCAAGTCCATTTCTAGGACCTTTTATGTCATCTTTATTCACTGCGTGCTTGAAAAGACTAGTATGGGATATTCACAGATCAAATGAATCTAAGCTTGCTTGTGCAGGAGTGAAATTTCAGTGAAATTAAGAAAAAAAAATCATGTAAAGTACCAAGAGAAATTGCATTCAGACTTGGATATCCTTAGGCAGCATTACAAAATCAAATTTTAGGTTGTGGAATTCTTTGCTCTACTTAACACTCAGGTTACCCCGTGATCCCCGTAATTAATAGAGTAGGGATCCTCAGATGATCCACATCCTGGACAATGTGCAACCTATAAGAAAGCCTCACCTTGTTGCCTTCAGGGAGAGTCCTCCTGCTGCTCGGGATACTAAATACATAAGTTTTAGACTTAGAGGGTCTCATGCTTTTTTAGACAATGAACACCCAGCAACGCAGTAAGAATCCTAATTCTAATGGGTGAATGGTTAAGAAAATATGAGAGAAAGGAAGGGTTGAATGTGTTCTCAGCTCTAAATCTCCTAAAAAATTGCCAAGGAGCTGCCTACACAGGACTTTTCAGATTTATGGCATTACTAGGATACTGCAACGGACAGGTAAAATGAGTGTTACACAGGGCATACAAAAGATGTTCCCTTGGAGTTCCAGTGTAGTCTGGTGTGTTTTCCCCACGTCCTCTCCCCTTCTCTCACCATTCAGTTGTTCAAGCCAGGGGCTTTATTGTTTTAACTTTATTTAACTTATATTTTTATTTATTGCACACTGATTTACCAGTCAGGTAATGGAGGAATGAGTTGTAAGGATTTCTTTCTTTCTTTGTTTGTTTTCAGTGGGAATAAGATGATATAGCAGCCCTTTTCCTAGTTTCTGCTCTTAGATCACAATTATGTCATTCTGGTATCATAATGTACTTGAAGCAGATGTTGTGAAATAGCATTTCTTACTGTGTTTAAATTTTAAAGTCTGCATTTAGAGTATGTAAGAGAATCAGCACTTGGAATTGTGAATCTCAACATTTCCAAATTTATAGTAGTTGTTAATCATTTCACATGACAATGTATTTAAGATCTTATCAGGGAATATTATTTGCATATTTACAAGTGGTTACAAAACTAAGAGTTCTTTTATGCTCTAGTGGAATAATTTGGATGGTTGGTTTATGTATGGTAAACTTTTGGCCTGATGCTGTTAGTGTTACGGTGTCATTCATAGACAAACTGACTTTCGGACCTTTTTAGATATCAATGAACAAATTTTGGCTATTCTGGAAATCCTTTCAGTCGTGAATGTAACAGTTTTAGAGTAATGATACGCCATTGCTCTTACATACGAAGTGGCTTACCAAAAAATTACTGAGGAAGAAATTCTATTCTACTGTGGTACCTGAGATGAGTTTCAGAAAGTACAGAAGTTACTGTTCTCAGTATGAGGGGCATACAGAATCTGGATGTTTTCATTTATATTTTTATTGTCCCTGTTCAAATAGAATTAATCTGTAATATAACTAGTAGTTTAATCAGATGAGCACTCACTAGGAAATTGGAATACCTGGGTTCATCTCTCTTCTCCAAGTTCTGAGAAGTAAGGAAAGCATACATCCACAGATAGTATTTCAATGCAGGGTTGTGTGATAAATCGTGTGCACATCCACACCACTGTCAGTCACGCACAACAGTACTGACACAACAGATGTACTGACGTTGTGGGTGCAACCCACAATGGTACTCTTGTGAGACACTCAGTGCAAAAGACGGGCTCTAGAAATAAATATGTCAGGATTTCTCATAAATGTAGGCATGATGGAGATCACAGGGCAATTTGACAGCATGAAGTCCACAGACATCTGCTGATAAAAACAGATACTGCAGGAGAAGGCTTAGTGTGCCAGTATCATTTACATGGTGAGGGCAGCAAAATAGTCATCTCAGGAATCTCTTTTGAGCTTGAACGTGCAACTTGTAAAGTGGTGACTTTGTAATGCATTGACTCTAGAAATTGAATGGTGTCTTACTATTTCTAATGGGTAAATATTGTTAAAATAATTTAGTATCAATAAGCTTGGGAAAGAGTCACTTGTTTACTTTCACTTTCTGAATTAACAGTACAACCGTAATATAGAAGAGGTTTATAAAGGGACTGTAAGTTACAGCTACCTTGGTATCCCTACTGGTAGTTACAATCCACAAATGCCAGACTTGTTCAACCAGGGTATCCCCTAAAGTTTTATGATGACATCGATGCATAAAAGAAGGTTACAGAGAGAATGACTGTTAGAGCTGCAGAAGAGTGCTCTGCTTGGCTATGCAGTGAAGAATTATGTCAGTAGGAATCAGACATCTAAATACTTGCAGATCACGAGCATCAAAGAGGAAACGGACATAATTTGCAAACAATGATAAATTTCAGCAGAAACTTGCATATTCATAGCTCTATCAATGCAAGAAGCTACGTAGAAAGTCATTTTTTATATTTCCTCTTCAAAAAAAATTAGCTTTTACTCTCAAACTGAAAAACAGGAAGAAATTCAAACAACATGCTTCCAATAATTACTGAACCTCTGAAAATCTGGACTGCATGTGCTTAAGCACAAAACCACAATATCCCTCATGATAAATATTTGAGTGAAGTTTGAAGGAGTAAGAGAGAAGCAAGCAAGCGTATTTTACTTGGAAAAGGGAAAAATGGAGCTAGAAAGGGAAGCATTCTTCACAGGAAAAGTCCAAATAAAAACACAAAACCAACTGTCAGGGACAAGCAGCCTTTGGGGCAGGAGGCAGGAATTAGCCATTTTGTTGCCAAAGCATTAAAGCTACCTTGGGATTCTCTTTGAGTTGCTACCTAGAGTTTCTTAGGGCAACAAGCTCCATGATATGGGTGAGAGCTATTTCCTTGGAATTCTCAACTATCCTTGTTCATCACTACCACTAACCTTTGTGAGGCATTTGACCTCTACCCTTTCAGACCCTAAATATCAGAGGAAACAACCATTCATTTGATATTTGTACAGATAAGAATACAGCTTTATTCTCCTTTGACATTTTCATACAGTTACATTATGGTTGTTCAGATAAATGTCAAATGAAAGGTTTCCAAATCTGACATTTTTTAATAGTATGCCTAAAAATGTTGTGGTCAAATGAAAGACTGTGATTCATGTGGCACTTGGAATGGTCTACCTGTCCTCTGCACACAACATGAAGGCTAATTCCAGTTAGGCAGAGATCAGGATGGTAGCACCCAGCCAAGAAGGAAAACAGGAGAGCTCCCTGTGGAATTAATCAAGTTGAAGCAAACCCCACCATTCTCGAGTAGCAGATTAAGTAAGTCTCAATATCAAAGAGGTGAATAACTGTTACAACTCTGTCAGACTCCTGTACTTTTTGAATGCTTTAATTTGGATATTTCAGATATAGAGATCCCATGTTCAATACTGACTTGCTTGTAGATACTTAATGTTACATGGCATCCCATGGTGCCACTGATTTAGCAGAGTAATATAGCAAGACATTGAAATCACAGTACACATGCAAACCACACTTAACAGAATACAAAATTTGCATTATTCAGTTGAACCACAGTGTGATTCTTATTTATGTTTTTTATATTATGCTTACTGTCAAGGTGCAGGTCGTCTCCAGTTGCCATAAGGAATACACAGTTTGTAACCAGCTCCAGATAATACAATCGTACATAATACAATAATACAAAAGGGCTTGTGAAAGTGCAGCTGAAGGTATATTTTTAGTGTTCAAGTATGTCTAGATGTACTAAAGGTGGTATCTACAGTCAGTCCTTAGAGCTGCAACAAGATCTTAAAGTAGTTGAGAAACCTTTTTCTTTTTTACCAATTACCTGTAGCTCAAATATCCTTTTGAAGCTATTACAAATACCATCAAATAAAGTCTATCGTGGGCAGCAATTTTAACAAGTCAGGAAGAGATTCTTTATCTTCATCATTCTTCGGGTCTTTATTTTTTGAACTCTTTTAATAATAACAAGAAAAATTGTGTGTTTGAGATGAGGGAGCTTCCTTTCTGCATTTTAATATACACATTTTAGTCCAAAGGTGCAGTTGATGTTGTGAGTTGATATTATCCTTGTGATACTGTGAAGCAGTTTTGAATTGTAATGATACTGTGAGTTGATATTTTCCTTGCTCCAACCCCACAAAGTTTTGACAAAAATGCATTTCCTTGAACAGCTAACTGAATTTTTCTCCATGCACTGAAGGAGTACATACAGTGAACAAAGTCAAAACACCACGCTATAGAGATGAGAAACTGAAGAGTAATGGCCACTTCATGAGGCAGCACAATGTTACAGTGTTCTTGTCTACAAGTGACTACATAACCCTTCTATATACTTTGAGGAGGATACTGAAATCAGAGTTTGAAATTTTCAAATTTGATTTGAAATCAATTATTATGATAGTAAAAGACACTTCCTTTAATTTAAATCATAAGTTTGAGTCTAAATCACATAATATCTTAAGAAAGGCAAAACTCATTTTACTGCCATTTGTAATTTGCTCATGAAAAGGAATCTCAGCCATCAAGAATTTTCAGTTATACTGGATGATCATTACAGCATTAGGAATGTGAGTGAGCATTATGTTTAAAGGCAGAAAGAAAATCTTTACAGTGAGGACTTGTTTCATCATTTTGATGTATGTGCAGATGAAAAGTGGCAAAGTGGAAGGGAGAGAATTAAAAAAAGATGCTAGAATGTAGAATAATGAAACCGAGCAACTTTATATTTGCAAACTGGTTTCTCCTGCATATTTATGTTAAAGTTGAGGATTTGAGGATGGAAGCGAACAAAAAACCTATTATTTCACACTATTTACCTCATAATATATGAAAATCTATCTTAACATCACAGACAAAAGCCTGGAAAAGAAATCTGTCAGAATTCCAGTTAAAAGCATTCTCAGTGGTGGCCCTGATTATCATGGCACTTCAAGAATAGAGCATAACCAGCTTTGCTAAAAGAGATGGAGCGTTCGGAACTAGATAGAAGAATTTGTCCAAGGTGTGTTGGACATGGGGAGTCTGTGGAAGAGACACAAACTGAACTGAGAGCCAATCAGAGTTAGCCATTATACTGTTATTCTATGAGAACACTCACAGGACTTCCTTAAGGAGGACATTACTATAAAATGAAAACTGAACTGAAAATATTAGGCCTGAGTTTCTAAAAAAGTATGACTTAACCTGTACTAGATGAAAGATACGTGGTATTGAAGAAGGAATTTAATTCATTGCACTTAAATGCAATTATATACCTTCTTAATCTTGTCTAATTCTGTTGTCACAGAAAAAAAAATCACATAATTTCTTTTCAGGGTCAGATTTTCAGTATTATTTTACCATTGTTGGCTTGAAAAGCTATTATGTGAAAACAGACGTGTTCAAACTTTATGGAAACCACTTTAATTTTCCTAAGCATAATAAATATAGCCATTCTTTTTGTCACACAATTAAATAAATATCAGAACTGGATGTTACTAAACACTGTACCTTGTTTGATGCTAATCATGGTATCTTTTATTATTTCATTAAGTTAACAACCATTCTACTGGAAGATGCTGCACAGTAATCACTTTGTGTTGCACCAGCTCAGTTGGACTGTCCTGCTCAGCTCTTCAGGAATTTTTGGAAGGATTTTTTTGGTTTCTGAAACTCATCTAAAGGTAATTAAGCTTTTTATCTAATAAAACAATAGCAATTAAAATTCATTTATTTTATACATATTTACCAAAATTTCTTTCAAATGACAGATAGGACTGATAAATTTTATATATGGTGTATGTAGGTTCAGACTGAATATAAACTTGCTCAACTGACTGGTTTAACTTGTAGGCAACTGAACAGGACTAATGACTTAGATGTCTCCTTATCCTTTTAGCTACATTGCCTTTTTTAATTATATATTTCCAAACTTCCAACATATTATGGAATAACATACAAAATCACGTGTAAAGGGAAAAAAAATGTTGCCTATTCTATCAAAATTAGTAAAAACAAAAATAAAAAGAAAGAATAAGAGATATTAAAGTATGAGTTTTACTTAATTGTTCAAGGGTGTTCCACAGAACCTTAAAAATAATTGTTACATGCCATCAACAACTTTTACAATTTTATTCATTACAGTTCTCTATGCAAAGAAACACCTTAAGATAGATAGGAACAAAATAGCCTGTTCTTCAAAAAATGTTTTGAATGAGATCAAGAGGTTTTTAAATATATGCATATATACACATATATCTAAAATATCCCTTATAAGCATTAGAGAGCCCAGCCATTGCCACACTTGGCATTGTTGTTCTGCATCTGGACCAGGTTTGCCTTCTCACCATGAGAAGGAAATTCACATCTGTTTAAATTTTTGCAGTAATTTATAATCCCAACCACTAAAATTAGAAACAGATTCTGGTTAAATTAAAAGGTGATGTAAAAAAAAAGAATCCTTCATAATATGTTTTCCATAAGATGGGGGAGGTGTAAGAGGATAAAAAGATTATAAACCATCAGGTAGAGAATCAAGAAACCCAAACAATAAAATAAGCGCGGAGATAAGAGAGGATCTTTAACACAATTTCATCCTTGTATGTTAAGATCTGAAAGAAGTTTCATGGCCACAATTTTTACTTCTCTGTCGTTTATGCCTGTATTGGATAATCTGAGAAAATGCATTGTGATTTTCTAGTTGGTCTCCATTTTGGATGCATTTGATTTTGGATCTTGTTCTACTGTTTTGGTAGTTGTTTTTCCTTTCAATGAGAGATTAAAGAATCACAGACCAAACGTTTACACCTAATATATAAAACCATGATATCAGTAGATGAGCAAGTTACCAGCATGTAACAACACCCAAAAAGACAATCAGAAGTGAGAAAGTTCTTTGAGATAGGAACTGGACTGACTAGATCTGGAAAAAGGAAGACCAGATAGACGAGTGGATAGGGAAGTGGACTGACAACTGGGTGAAGTCTAGAGGTCCCTTCCAACGCCTACAATTCTGTGATTCAGATCAGTCATGGTAGAAATTGGGCTGTTTTGACACTAGTTATAAATACCTAATTAGCTGTTTCGTTTTGCTTTTTTTTTTTTTTTTAATCTCATTAGTTTAATAAAAGAATACCTTAATAGGTGTATATGAGTTTGCATCACTTAAAAAAGGCTATATTATATACAATTTATGTAGATAAGGAGGACGATCCATTTCCTTGCAATAATTCACTCCAAAAGGACAGGCTGGATAGAGAGCAATCTATATAGCATGTCATTCACTTTAAGGCTATAGTCTGAAAGTAATGCCTCCTATTTACTTCAGTGGGAACTACGACAGATGCAAAGAGCACAATTAAACTATTTGATGGAGCAAATTCTCAGCTGCTCTTTTCCAACATAGTCACTGCCACAAGATATGCTTTTTTTTGGCCAGTGATGAACAAGAGCCTGCATGCCACGCTTGTAAAAATCTGCACTGGTGGAGGTGACCCAGTGTCTCAGTAGCCACTGCTGAAATGCACCATCTACTCACTGTTTGGTATCTACAAACGCTCAGCATGGAGGAATTCATTTGCACACATTTGCTTCATACACCATTTTGTCAGAGTGCCCCTCTGCTACCATTTGTCTCACAGCAACAAAATTTAATGGTGGGAAAATTCATCCTCTACCCCCAGCATGCACCTCTGATGCCGTGGGCCAGCATAATAAAATAGGAGGTGTTACTTTCAAAGCAGCTCTTATAGAATAATAACATCTGTTATTTTATTATTGGGAAGGAGCTAGATACAACTAGCATATTGTTAGGAGATGATAGCATCATACAAACAACTAATAGATCATTGATAGCTCTTCTGTTTTCCATTGGGTCCTTTCCATTAGAGCTTGAAAGTCATAATCTGTGAAGTTTCCTCAGAACTGCAAGAATAACTTTGTGGAATCCTCAAGGTAGCAACTAATTGTTTCATCTTTCCCTTCTTTCAAGGTCTCAGATGATTGAACTCAAGGGTTCAAATTTTGGGGTACAAGAGGAATAGTAACGTAAAACCAAAGAGAGGAAAAAAGATGAGATACCAGTGGAAAAGTATAAGGTTAGGGAATCCTGTATTTTTTTTAATTATAATGATGTAAATCTTGAGGAAAAAGTCATAGTTCTTTTTGACCTCACAGAAATTAGAATCAAATAATTTATTGGCACTCCAGAACTTTTTAAAACTTTTGTTTTTTTTTTAATGTTATGAATATTCCACATGGAAGCTGCATTTAACACAAACAGAGATTGAGTCCTAATTACACCTGTTGCAAATATCACAAATTAAAATAACCTTTTTTTTTTTTTTTTTTTTTTTTTTTGCATACTGTAATCTAGATAGTGGATTTCTATTCTACATTACTTTAATTGCCATTTTTAAGACAGAGGCTAAAGACTGTGTTTACTTTTTCATACTGATTTTGAATAGTATTAATAATTAAAGTGGGCGTTTCTGGTATATTTCCAAGTGTGATTAAAAAAAAGCAGTTTGAAATAAATGTTGAAATAATCAGAATTCAGAATTGTATTGTATTAACAAAGCTCTTTGATCCATTAATCAAATTGTGAACTGAAACAAAGTTTACATACAGTACTAGTATGTTTGAAATTCAACAACATTGATTTCAATTTTTAGGAACCAAAGGAAAACATTGGTTTCTTTAGGCAAGTTCTGAAGAAGAAGAGCATGTTCTGTTTCAGAAATGTTCTAGATGTATTTATTTTAATCTATAGCAGAAATCTAGAACTGTAAAATTTCTTTGTGACAGATTTTCAATATCAAATTTTGGAACAAAATTAATTTTTTTATTGAAATTAAAAACCTCTTTTTAAAATCATTTCCTTATTAGATTCCTGACTTTTTCACCTGGTCCAAAAAAACTACATATTCAAGTGTAGATAAATTTAAAGGTAAGTAAGTGTGTACAACTTCCATTTGCCAGAGATTGAGAGAGCAGTCTAACCATTTATTTAAAGTAGTGTACTGGCTATTGATCAGGACAGTGAGCATCTTAGATATTTATTCCAAATTTCATATGTTCCAATGAGAACAAAACTCCAACGAGCTACAAAATGCCTTTGCAAAGACAGGAACAAACAGCAGAATGTGTTTATTTCCTTTCAGATTTGCTTCAAACATGGGGGGAAGCTCATGAACTTCAAGCCCAGTGAGATTATAAATGCTTCCAGGAGTTGATGTCGCTAACCACTGGCTTTAATCTTGACCATTTCTCACTTATGCCACAGAAAGGTCAGTGCCTTGTGTTTAATTGTGCTATAAGTATGAAACTATTGTTTTCAAGCTAAAGCATGTGGTGGGAGGAAGAGGAGAAGCTACCTTCCAAGCTAATTGCAGAAGCACAGCTCCTCTATTTTATGAGCAGCAGTAGAGGGGAGAGGAGCCAAAATTATTTTTCTCTGATGACTGAAGAAATATTTATGATGTGCCGTTCTCAGAGACAAAGAGATTACACTACTCCTCTGAGTTTCTTGAGTCTAATTATTTTTTATTTTTCCTGATTCTGTACGGATTTGATACTGTGAAAGCTTAACTCATGTTTCAAATTCTTTATTAATACAGTCATCTTGTGTCAGGCAGCTGAAGTCTTCAGCTTAGAATCAGTTTTTCTAATCATCTCTTACTCAAGATTCTTGATTATCTACAGTAAACTCTTGAAAACAATACAAAAACATCCAACTGAATTTTAAGATTGGGGCCCAAGCCTTCATTTCAGGGAATTTGGTCATGCTACAGTGATACCATACTCTGACATGTTTTCTATTGCCATTGCACCGTGCTTAGCCTTTTAGCATATAGATTTTGATGTGATCTTAAGGAATGCATTTACGACATTTTTACACATATGGGGAGGTAACTTGTTTAATAACTAGATAACTCAGAAAACGAATTGGTCTAAAGGATTTTCACTAAATTTAATGCATGGTAATTTCGTAGGAAGTACAAAAACGAAGTGTCCTTTACCTCAAATTCCTTAATTATCCCTATGCTATGTTAAATATGTCCTCGTTATGAATTAATCTAAATGTAGTTCTAAGTTTTCAGCATATTTACATTAGTATATGATGATATCTTGATAAATAAATATCACCTGCAGGAAACGCTGAGTGTTTTTTAACTCTGCATATCATTGTTTGTTGTGGTACGAATTGTGAAAGAATGGCAGCATTTGAAAGACACCTGCAACCCCTGGTCTACTGCTTGATTTGCTAATGCAGCATCATGAAACAGTAGTACATGGTGAAAATTACTGTGTTATTGCAGTAAATAATCAAGTACATTTTTAAGATGTGGGAAAGGTTGCAATATGATTGACTACTATGAACATTTTTTATTATGTTAGCATTAATTTTGAGCATAAAATTCAGTCCCTCTTCCTCAAGCTCTTTTTCTCAATATTACTTTCTCTTCTTTTCTGTAAGAACTTTGGCAATAAAATGAATGTTTTCGGCAGCTGACATAATTCAATTACAGGAATTTTCTGAGCTGTGGCTGTTTGGCTACCTCTGGGGAATGGCTGCGAGTTGGGGTTGTGACAGGAGTCAGCAGAGCTCTCCATGAGCAATGAGTGAACAGAAAGTTCAGCTCCTTGGAAAGACTGTAAGTTTCCTGCAGTTTCTCTTCAGTACTCACCTTCTTCTGATTTCCAGCTTGAATGAATGCAGCCATGATACAGACACAGTTCTCCAGTGAAGCAGGCAGAACACAGAAAGGGCAAAGAGTTCTGAGACAGGAAGGGAAGAATGTGGAGCAAAGTTGTTGTATAATGCAGCCTGGAACATCAGGTAAGGGGGGAAGGAAAGAAAGAAAGAAAATCAACCAGTATGTAACTGGAAAATTATAAAAGAGTTTAAATAACTGCAAGGTTATATTAGAAGAGGATAAAAGGACAAAGGAAAAATACAAAGGAAAAAGGACAAAAGACAAAGGGAAAGGACAAAATACACATTATAGTAATTTTTAAAGCTTCATAGTAATTTTTAAAGCTTAATTTTGAGAAAATCTAAAACCCACGTATTGCACTTCTTTGACAATTCTTTTTTTTCCCTGAATTTACTGCATTGAACATATGATTGAAATACATATGTGCTAATATTCTGCTCCTTTCCGAACAGTATTTTAAGGGGAATCTCATTAAAAAGACTCTGAACATACAAACAAAGTGGTAATGTATTCTTAATGAGGCAAGGTGATGTCTTGCTGTGCAAATGTGCAAAGACCTGTAAAACTGCAGTTCTCCTTCCACTCATTGAAGACAATTGTAAGCGTTTGTCAATGCGTCACTGTCCTGCTTACAGGTGAGACTGGTAAGCTGCATGGAAAGACACCTCTGCCAATAAAAAGGTCAGTATTACTGTTTTAAGAAATTGTATTATTTCACTGTTTGAACTGTTACAGTTTCATTGTGATAAGCTTCCGTGATCATCTTTGAATTACAGCTTTTGCTTCCTCAGTACTTCCGCTGGCTGCCATTTTGAATGGAGGTGATCACTAGCAGCAAGGAAGCTGGAATATCTGGGGCTTTACCATGTTGAGAATAGTTTGAAAGGTGTTTGTTACATGCTTCTTTTCATAAGAAACCTTTATTCTCAACTTCAGGATGCTTTGAGAATACAGGATCATTTGCCTGGCAGGTTTTATTTTTTTTGATCCTTGTTTTGGAGAAAAGTATGGAAAGGATAGAAAAAGAACAAGAAAGGTTCTCTTACAGCATAACATGACTGTATTCTTAGAAAAACAAACCCAAAATGAAAGTTGAAAGCATATCTGAGATGTAGATTCCGACATACAGAAATATCACCAAAAAATGACAGGAAAAAAGCTCCCTCAGTATCAGAATATATTGTAATTTTTATCCAAACGCATCTGAATTTTTTGGTTCCACTTAACGTAAAGCATATTGGATAACTTGGGACATTTGAGTTTTTGATGGTGTCATTCAGGCTAAATTACATACTTCAGATCATACTGGGATAAGGTGATGACAAATATGGAATGATTTTTGTGTATTCCTGCAAGATGCTGAATATGTCCATTTTTTTAATTTAGTTCTATCTGAAATGACTACTTACGATTTACATACCATGGTTATTATTGTCTGGGGGTTTGGCTTTTGCTTTCTTTTTAGGTTTTAGTCATGGTAACAGGTAGATGCTTTAATTTTAACACAGACCTACTGCAAATTTATTTTGTAATTGGGGATGTGCAGTCTATTTCACACTAAGAAAATACATTCTATTCGTTCCTTATTGTCATGTTAATCTATACTATTTATGGGATTAGTACTCATACCTAATTTTTGCTTAGCTCTGAAGTACAAAGCTAATTCATTTGAATTAAGGCAATGGAACAAGTTCAGAGTTGTGTAAAATCTTATTAGGAGCACACATGTAATGTTGGCAGAAAATGTCAAGGAAGGGTGCACCTGGATCCAGAGGCATTTCAAAAAAATATTGTTAATAAATATCTAATAAAGAAAGACAGGTCAGGGAGAATCTTCAAAAATATTTTCCTTCTATTTCTTATTTGTTACAAAACTATCTCCATAAAATAATGATCAAGATTAAATTGGACTCCAAGAGGGTGTTAACGCATTAAAATTGTAAGAGTATTTTGTGAATTATTGGCACTTAGTTTTTTCCAGTTGGGACTTCTTGTGGATGTATATGTGCTTTTCAAAGGTCTAAGGCCTTTGGTAGCTAAGTAATAGCTAAGTAATAACAAATACCAATCTCAGTGAGCATATTCTGTGACAAACATGAGGGAACTGTTTTAAAAGTATTTAATTTCAATGAGTAGACTTTACAGTTCTGAAGAAAACAGCAGTGCCATCTTTTGTTGGAACAGACCAACTACAACTTTCAAATATCAATATTTAGATCCATTCTGATTTGCACTTACTATTTTATATCAGAAGGCTGTTTACCGATAATAAGGCAGCATCTGTCTTAGCAAGGAAGTAAACGCAGGAACAGCTACTCACTTTATTTGGTGAATATTTGCTGAGGGAGAAAAGATTTCAAATATGAACACAGTTACCTAGAGCAGCCAGGACCTATTTAGCAGTTATTTAGATTCTGTTAGACTGCTATACTGTTTATAAATGAACCTTGGACCTGGCTATCCCCTCTTACAAAAACATCTGATGTGGGATATAATAGAGCTATGTCGACCTGCCACCACTCATCCTGCACTGCAGGAGGGAGTGTAAAAACTGAATTTTCCTCTACAGCTGTGGCAGTAAGAGCTCCTGTGCACAGGGACCCTACTTTGAATGCTAGGCATATCTGGAATGGCAGCCATTCTATTCTTGCTCTGTCCAACCTCAGAAGTCCTAGTGCTTTTTTTTTTTTTTTTAGGGAATATACAAACATATACTATAAGTGACACTTTGCTTTACAACCAACATTTTTTAAACCACTCTTGACACTTTAATGCAGAATGTATTTTCATTTGCCTTTTCTAAATTTAGATTCAGGCTTCCAGCACTTGATGAGACACTGGGGAATCTGATTTATTTTGTTCTTCAGTTTCCAAATGGTTCATTTCCTTTAAAAAAGACCATATTTGTATTTTATGTGTATGGGAAATGAATTGGCTTGTATAAGGCAAATAACAAACACTATTAGGTCTTTAGTCTTTTTAGCTGTCAAGAACACAAGTTTAGTGATATTTCAGTAGCTTGTTTTGGGGGCCTTGGAAAGTGCCTTGAAAGTATTGACACAGCTCATCCTATAAAAAAGAAATAATTGGGAACGAAGTCTATTCAGATTTAAGAAAGACACAGCCTTCTTCTAATTACAAGGACCTGTGCTGTGACTTCCACCAGTCTGAAGCTAAACAGATGAGTTTAGAATATGGTCTAGCTGTGCTAAGCCCTGCTTCCTCCACCACATCATCAATTATCAATAATGGCTTTGGCAAGTAGCATTATTATTTGATCTCACTTGTATGTTCAGACCTGTGGGGCCCGACCCAGGTGGGCTTGAACTCAGAGACTTGCAACCTCCTGTTATTAATCTAGCCCTCTGCCCTTCCATGAAGATTATCCTAAAGTCTGTGAGGTATAAAATAAGAAATCTCATAATCCTCAATTATACCATTCTTGTTTCTTTCCAAATCCAAAATAAAACCTGGAGAATAAAAAGGTCTCTGTATATGATCTATTTTGACAAAAGAATTATAATGAAAAAATATTATTCATACATATTGATAAGAATGTATTATGTAACTAATATATAATATGAATATAAATACATTACTATCTACAATTAAGAAGCTGATCATGCAATTTTTATTCTGTTTTTCTAACAGGATTGTATGATAATGTCTATATCACAGTTCCAAAAAACAAACCGCAAAAGGCTCAATTAGTTTTACAAATAAACACTATTTGCTCAGACAGCAAAATGTTTATGAGCGCACCTCAATTAACCTCTATTTATTTTGTTGATACAAATTGCTAACAAGGTTTCACATGAAACTTACTGAGCAGTTTTGTCCTCCGTTTGTAGCTTACATGTATACACAAGCCCAGAGTTTTGAAAGATAGGGTTTATTTTGAATTTCTTCTTAATTGCTTTCATTTATGTAACCTCTTAGAGATTTCACAGCAACAATGCTTTTATGAGTACTTGCACATCCTTACACATTATTTAGATATTATAGATATAGTTTGATTATATTATATATTATTTTATATATATTATAGTATATTATATATTACATTTACTGGAGTTAAAATTTAAAATATTCATTCTTTCTAATTAATTTTTGCATGAAATTTTGGAGAGGGGTTTGTTTTACGACCTGATGCTGTACTGACATTTGAGTAACTGACATAGGAAAAGCAAAGCGTTTCCGCAGCAGTAAGGGTACAGTCAGTTGTCAAATGACGTAGAAAAGTATCTTTGTGCACCAAATTCAGTCTCAGCTGCCTTTACAGATCAATTTGTAAAAGTGTAAGAGTTCTCAAGAAGTATTGCTAGCTCTAAGTTCAGATTTTCATGCAACAAAGCTTATGTTAAGTTTCAAGACCTATTTCTTGTGTTTTAAAGTAAATTTACATGGTTTTTTTTGTTTGTTTGTTTTTTCTTTAGAAGAATGATTTTGGAAATCTGAATGTGATAAACTGCTTATAGGCAATGCAAATAATTCATTGTAACACATACATAAGCAATACAAATTAATCACTACTCATAATGCATTTCTTCAAAGAAAGGGGTTTTCAAGCTATCCCTTATACACCACAGAGTGGCAGATCTACCTGCTGCAATAAAGAAATTGCTAGGCATATCCTAGAGTGCTCTAGTTCACTCCTAATCCTACAGTTCCCTTACTAAGTTCTGCTTCCCAAATAATTAGGCGATATCTACTTACATGCAGTAGACTAACCTCTGTCTCACGCATTCACGCCTCATTTCCTCATTTAATTCTCTTTTCAGTCTTGTTATTTATTTTCTTTAATATTACATTTCCATTTCCAGCTCTATAGCCAGATGAGTCACCCTCATTGCTATCCACAACAGCACTCTCCAAGGCCTGTGAAACAACAAGATAATTTATAAAAACTTTTCCACTGAAGTTATATACAGTCAGTGAGGTTAACCTTTATTTTAGTGGCACTTGAATTAGGAGACAAAGTTCCATTCAGAAAAGATTATTCAGAATAAAATAGGAAGAACATCAAGAATTTTACATCATTTTCAGAAAATAAATAAATAAATAAATAACCAAAATGCCCTAACCACAACATACCAAGACAGTGGTGTGAGACTCAGTAGTTTACATTCAATTTTTTTTTTTTTTTTTTTTTTTGCTCAGAAACATAGAAAATAGAAGTGGACTGAAATTTCCATGTATTTTTCTTCTTTGCTATAGGAAAGCAAAGATGAAGTTCTCAGAAGTTCCCATTTTAAATATAGAAAGAATGACTTATTTTCCTCACAGGAGAAGACTAATTTCTCATTTCAAATGATTGTTTCCTCTGTGTTGTATGTTGGTCCCTGTTTAGCCATCGTTATCCACCTACAGTCATTACATTTTGTAATTAGAACTTGGGATAAGAAAGTAATTGTTATTTTCCTTGAAGGTGACGTTGACAGAGAGGCAATATATAGTGCCTATGAGATAAAACATATAGAAGGGACTCCTCTGAGGCTACCATCCCATGTTTAGATGTAAGGGACGTGGTTCAGTGGGGAAATATGGTTGGTAGGTGGATGGTTGGACTGAATGTTCTTGGAGGTCTTTTCCAACCGTGGTGATTCTGTGGTTTCTTTGGATTCTAACAGATGCAGACATCATGCAAAAAATAAGGATGTCCAGAACCAAAACAGAAGAATTGACGTAGGATGCTCCAAAAATAATGCTTTCTATTTATTTCCATGGAAACTATGCACAATAAAGAGCACAATAACACTATTTGATAGAGCAATTTTTTCAGCTGCAATCTGTCTCACGACAACAAAAAGTAATAGAATATTGGTGGGAAGGTTCAACCCCTAATGCCATACCGCCAGTACCCATCTTTGATGTCACAGGACAACATAACAAAATAGGAGGCAGTGCTTTTGGAGCACCTCATATTTACCTATCGCATAGAGGAAGAAATCTTATAGTCTTCCTGTGAATGAAACTGTTCTTTTTTCAGTGCCATCAACAGAAATTTGTCCCTTGAAAGTACAGTACTTCTTTTTTTTTCATTTCTTTTTTCCCTCCATCACTGTAACCACAAATCTCAGTTTAGTGACTATGACAGGAGTATCCAGAATGAGGAGCTGGAAACAATTGCTGTCTTATTTTTCCCTAGGATAAATTATTCAATTGACTGCCCTGGAATTACATCAGTACATACAACAGTACATACTATTTAAATGTACTTGTACTGTAAGACTTATAAGTAATTACTGTAAGTAATTTCAGGAAGCCTACCTCCTTTAGCAGTCCATAAAACTCATCTCCTTGAGACATTCAGTTAGATCTTCACAGAAGCAGAAGTCAAAATACCACACTGCAGTAATTATTTCTCCAGGTCTCTAAAGCATGTATTGTTGTTGATGCAAATACTTATGGAGCATTCCCATGGTAAGAAAGGTAGCTTGCCAGGAAGAGAAAAAATAAATAGTAATAACAGGCACACTGAACACAAAGTCTAATCTTCTTTAGCTTGTGAATACACCTAATTTGCTTTAAGAATGACAAATGCAAGCTCAGACAAATTCTGCTGAAATGAAATGAAGAAAACATTCTATGATAGAGAAGCTGGACAACCAATTTAGAATCTAGACTCTCACATTCTGCCCAATGCACAGAACATATGTAAAATGAGAGTACTTTGCCAGAGCAAAAAAGTCAAACACCACAAAATAACAAATAGAACTGCATTCTCATATTACCCACAAGAATGTGGTATTCCCAATTTAAGAAAATTTCTTTCAAAATTAAATGCTATTTAGTATGGTCAAGTATTCTATTTAAGTTTTGACTAAGAAAAAAAATATATATATACATACATAATTTTAATATCATTTAAAGACTATTAAAATCATAGCATAATATTTCATACTTGAAGCTATTGAAAGGAGTGTGCATTGTAGAACACCTTAAAAAAAAATCTACTATTCTTTTATATTCTTCTACATTTTGCCACGATGTTTACATAAAGAAATTTAATTGAAATAGATTTTCATAATTGAATACTTCTGAAGACCCGTGACATGTTGCAGATCAATGTTCAATCTTCCCCTACACAAAAGTGTGTATGTCTGTAATCTATAAGAAACACAGCTGTCTTTGCCTGAACATTAACATTGTTGGGAGATTTCTTTACAACAGTACAGTACATTCCTTAATTTTCCCTAGAGCTGCAAACTATTTCAGGTGAACATGAGTCAGTCAGTACTTTTGAGAATAATGTTGCAAAGTTGTAAGTGCCGCTTACTATTTCCATGAGCACTGCCTTTTGGAGGCAGTATATCAAGTGTCAGAAGTGATATCAAATCTAGTTTGTTGGAGTATCTGAAAGCAAAGTGATATTTTCAAAGACATTGCTGTATGTATTCTCACTAACCTAGAAAATAAACAGAATTAGGCTGACAAATGAAACACATGAAATTGATGATGTCTCGATGACGTCTTCCAGAATGATTTAACTATGAGCCCAGACAAACTTTACGGGATGCAAACTTTTTTTGATGCTGAAAAAGTTCGTATTAATTTAAATTCAGTCATAAGCCTGTTTATTGGATTAATGCTAACACAAAATGGTTTGATTTTGAGCACTCTGTTGAGTAACAACATAGACCTCTTCTCAGCTTTAAAAATGGTTGCTCAGCTCCTTATCTTATTCTAGAAGCCCATACTACTAGAATTGTGTCAATTTATAAAAATAACAACATGTTATCTTACATTTCCTTAAAGTTATTTTGTTTGGTTGGTTTTTGCTTTATAAGATTTGTACTAGATTTGGAGTAGGAATTACTGGATTGTTTTGTCAGGAAAAAAACATCTTTGACTGAAACTTCAACAGACGTGCAATTCGACTCTTCTAAAGCTGACATTGATGGAGCTCAAATATTAGTAGCTTGGGATATTTCTTAATTATTCTTCCTCTTAAGTTATTACATATTTGAAACTCTGGCAATGACCAGAAATTTAAAAAAAAAAAAAAAAAAAAAAAAAGATTATTTCAAAGTATTCTAGAATTGGGAATTTTTGAAGCACTGGGAAGTGGAAAGCTATTCTGTTTGACTCACTGATAATACTTTGTGTAAACTTATTTGCTATTCATAGCATGACATAATTCCTTAGGTTCCTAATTAATTGAACTCAACTTTTTCTGTTCTGAGCACCGTGCTTGAGTGCCATTTTCAAAGGAAACGTTGTACCTTTCACTTGGAATGACTACCTTTCAAATATTGTTCTCCATTGAGTAGAAAGCCTTCTACGTAAAACTGTCCTTGTTGGAGTCAATATGACTGTGATAGTAATTAAACTATCAGAAGCAGGAGAGAACAGATGATGACACACACACACACAAAAAATTAAATAAATAAATCTGAATACAACACAATTCTTTCTGCAAATATAGTTACTTACCCTTCCTGGAGAAGCATGATTCCTATTGATGATCTCATTGTTAACATTTATTTCAGTTCAGGTTTCATTCATGTAACTTGACTTGGGGTAGACACTGTCTCAGATTTCTGATGGCTTTGTTCATTTCTGTCAACGTTAATTGAAGAGGAGAGAAAAGTCATATATTAATCTTTCCAAAATCATCATGTTTCAAAAGAGTGTGATCTTGTGTGACTTCTGTTTCACAGAAATCCCTCTAAAATTCTTGATCTTAGCGACATTCATAAAATGAGTGAATATACAGAACTGATTTGGGTTTTTTGGAAGAGCTGGATATAGAAGAGAGGGATTACCACAGTTGTTTATAGTCACTGTTCCTAAAATCACTTGTCCTGTACGTCCTTATGCTGTACATACTATTACAAAGTCTGTGTTTAATGAATGATACATGAAGGGTTGTTAGGAACTTGTGCCGTAGGGGAAGACTATTGTGAGTCATGAACAGTGCCAAACTGTAGACTCATTAATCTGATTAAAAGCATGGCTCATTATAATGTAGCTGGATATGCAAGTTTTAAATAATACACAGTTCGCCTGAGATCTCATTCACCGAAGTAATATGTATTTATTTTTATGATATTTTTCATTGAACTGCAGTAATTCTATATGATTTCCATCATGGAATTTGCCACTGGACATACAAGAGCATGTTTACAAAATAACCTAATTTGCAGTAGGTATTTTACATGAGTTTTTAGTTTATGGGTATGGTTTGGAATTAAAGTCACTCTAAAAATGAATATATGGTACAGCTTCAATGCTTGGTCCTGCTCTACACTTATTTTTAAAAATAATTACCTCAAAATACTGCTAAATAGAAGCTTATTACAATTTAACCAGTGCTTTGAAAGAACCAACTTCTTATTGTTAAAGTCAGTTCAAATTAGACATAGTTAATAGAAAATATCTGCTGACTGCAAGTTCTCCTTACCCTAGTAGACAGAAACGTTAAGGTCACAGTGACAAGATTATTCTTTCCATGAATTGCTCAGCTTTACATACCAAAGTAATGGTATGTAATAAATAAAGCATAACTCTGAATCACCTCAATAAATACCAGTAGATATCAAATAAACAACAACAAAAAAAAAACAATAGCAAAAGGAAAAACACTCAAACTGCAAAGCCATCTTAGTTAAAAAGTTTTCATTCGTCTCATCCTTAGATGAACTGTTAACACCATTTTTAGTAAGAACATACAATGATTCAAGTCATAGTGTATCTACTGTCTCTAGTGAATGCAGAAAGTTGATTTGTGTCATAAAAGATGCCGGAAGCCTTAGAATGTGACTATGTGGAGAGAACAGTAATGAAAGTTTTCCTTCAAGTCCTAAGATTTTTCATTTGCAGAACTCTTTGTGACAGGCTATATTAGGTCTAGATAGCTTGTATTTGTCTGGATCTCATGTAACATACCCTGATTCTGCAATAACTGCTTCACAACTTAATTATAGTTCACTAGAAACATAACGTTTGCAGATAAGGCACTGTGAATGAACAACTCTCAGAGTCTAGGTGGGCTTCTCACTCACAGACAAACAGCAAATGCTTTTCCACAGCTTGCCACATTTTCCACGTACTGCAAAAAGGTATCCTGAAGGTCAAATACAAAATAATAATTTACTGGAGATTTTCACTGTGTATTACTTTCAACCAAATTCTGAATATTTACACAGGCAGCATTCTACTAGTGTTAAATAAGAATGTGTAAAGATAATAACAAGAAAACAACATACAAGATAGTACTACTGAGCTCAAATAGAGAGTAAACAACATGGACTTTTTTTTTCTTTTTAAATCCTGAACATCAAATCTACTTCAATGGATTCATCTAAAACATGCCAGGTAGGACTTAGTTAGCTAAAGGAAACTTATTGGGAAGTGCTTATTATACTATTAAACTAAGACAATACCAGAAATGCTTACCCAGAGCTTTCTGGTGAAAGATGATAAACTTTTTAAAAACATGGGCCATATTTTCACAGTCTAGGTACTCAGGTTGCAAGAAAGAAGATAAATCACATGCAAGAGAGAGTTTATGCATAGTTCTGGGATTGCTGCATTTCATGTCATCTCAGCACACACACATCTTTTAACCGGATCAGTACCCAGCTTATACAAAGAACAAGAGAACCTTATTCAAGAATGAATAAGAAGTTTGTCACACAAAATATTACAGGAAAACATATTGCTCAAGTATATCTACAGAAGTGCATTCATTTAGTAATAGAAACATCTAACTTACAGAGCTGAAAATCGTTTTGAATTTAAGGCCAAACACCCTAACTAGTATAATTCAATAGACTGCTATATACCCCTCTATCCTACCTCACAACATGCTGTTGAACCTTCATCCAAACTAACTCTCACCTTTCTTTGATGTTGTTGCTGCCCCTTCACCTACAGTTTGTCTGTATTTTTAAGAAGATACAACCTTGCCTTTGAATGATAATGAGCTAAACAGCCAGGGTTTGAAAGATTTGTACTTTCATGAATCTTTGAGCTAAGAAGCATATGCAAAGACCTACATAAGACTGCCCAAGCAATTAGGCTTTGAAAATCCTGATGTTTTAGAAGTGGTCTATTAGTTGTTTCAATATACAGCTGTTAAGTATTTTGACAATCAGGTTTTTCCTAAAGGAAGAAAACAACACCAAAAATCAAAAACCCACTCACAATTTTTTTTTTTTTTAATTATTTTTTTGTCCTTTAATACTACATGTATTAGAGAGACATTACCATGTCATATTAAAGACAATACACTCCATTATTTAGTGGTTTAATTAATCAGGTCTGGTCTAAAAAACAACAAATTATAAATCTGTGGAAGGTGGAATGGTTTCATTAATAGGCTCTATAATTGTATCATCTGTGATATTTAAAAATTTCAGCTGCTTAACATCTGATGTTTTAGATTTGAATCTTTATCCCTAAATAGATTTTAATCATTTTTACCCTCTTTTACCAAACTCAATTTCGTATATACAACTTCTTCGTGTGACTAATGCATGATTTAGCTATTCTGCCACTTGTGCATTCATAGGAAGTAACTGATGTCCTTATTTAGCAAGGTAGCTGGTTCTGGCCAATTTCACCAACACTACAACTTGTATTAGTCTTACCTTATAACACTATGTGAGATTTCCAACTCCCCAAGTACTACAGACACACAATAAAGAGCAAAACCAAAGTGAATGAGGAACTCAGGACTACTTTACAGGGCATCTAATAGCATAATATTCCTTTAATTCCCTGTCTGCTGAACGTAATTGTGAATTTTACACATCAGTCAAGTAGGCATGGGACTTACACCCAGGAAAAAAAAAACAAACAGCAAAACATCATTTCACTGTTCTGTAGCAAATAACAGGAAAACAAACAGTTTACTGCCTGCTAAAAAGCTAATACTTAAAAAAATAAAATAAAATCAAGATAGCACAGTAGATCACAGTAGATCCAAAACTTAGTACAGTGTCTTAGCATAAGACCATAGCTAATCACATTTGAATATAAATTGTTAATTTATTTTTTTAAAGTGAAACTTGAAAGTACTTGTTCAGAAGAACAATACTTCTAATTTTTTTTAAATGTTAATTTAAGTCAGCATATCAAGAGAAACAAACAAACAAACAAACAAGAAACACATTTTCAGCTGTTAAACAATGGACAATCCAAGCAAATAACAATCCAAGAGGAAAATGCACAAATAAAAAGAATTGTGGAATGTTTGAGCCAAAATATTTTCTAAGCTGGAGTTGACTGTACTAACTTGGACAGGAAGACTTAGGGAAAAACTAACTGGGATCAAAGAGCCATGGCTTGGTACTTTCATTTTTGTTTTGAAGAAAGAGGTTTTTTGAATTAGGCCAACCATTGCACACAGTTGGCTTGTGCAGTACAGCTTAGCCCAGCTACTTCCATCCAAAATGCAGCACAGAATACATCTTAGAACAGATGCAGAAATATTTTGAAGAGATAAACTGCCTATAGCTGGCACAAGCGGATATTTTCACTGGAGTATTATCTTGACAGATAATGGTAGAATTTGCCTTATGGTGTCTGATCATAATTCTACCAATAATCATGACTTCATGATAGAATAAATTCATGAACATTCAGAACTAAAAGAGCTAGATTTTTTTTCCCTGAAGAAATAGAAAAGAAAACAATCTTCTTGTGCTAGCAGATGCAGCACACGAAGTTTTGGGAGCAGTATATGCTTTAGACAGTTTATTTACACAGAGAATGAGATAAGCTAAGAATAAACCAAGATCAAAGACAGATAAATACTACATCTATATGTTATCTCTACATCATTTTTCCTTTCAGAGTAACTCTGATCCTTTCAGCATTACCAGACTTGACTTTGGGTCAAAAAGGACCTTGTAACCAAAGACAACAGAGAACTTTATTTTCTGGGTACATGCAGAGCCTCTATTTAAAATCTCAGGTGAAAAGTTTCTATAGAAACATGAAGGGTTTAAACAAACAATGCTAAAAAGCTGAACCCAGAAGCCCATCCAAGAAAACCACTTATCCATCCTAATCACTCCTAAACTATCTCATAAGGACCTCTATCATGCTTCTGCATACTGCTTTAATATGTTATACCTTACACTGGCATATTTTGCCTTTGAAAACAAACAAACGAAGCAGTAATAACAGAAAACAACCAACAAAAAAAGAAAACCACAAACATACTGATAACTGTTAAAAACATGGATGTGCAGGAATCTGCAGCTTAAACCAAGGGAAAAGAGGGAAATGCACAGAAAGTGGAAGCAGGGTTATGCAGCCTGGGAGGAATACAGGGCTGTTGTCTGTGTGTGTGGAGATAGGATTAGGAAAGCCAAGGCACAAATAGAGCTGAACTTGGCAAGCGATGTGAAAGATAAGGTTCTAGAGGTAGGTAGGCAGGAGGAGATGGATCAAGGAAAGTGCTCCCCCCGATGGAAGGTAATGGGGAGCTGGCTTCCTCAGACATAGAAAATCTGAGGTGCTCAATGAGTGCTTTGCCTCAGTCTTCACAAGTGGTCAGGCTTCCTGTGTCTGCCAGGACCATGAGCCTCTAGATGAGGGTGTGGGGAGAGGTTTCTGTCCCACTGTAATGGTGGAACAAGTCTGAGTCCTCTCCTATAAGGAAAGGATTGTTTAGCTTAGAGAAGAGAAGGCTCCAAGGAAACCTCATTGCAGCCTTTCAGTACTTGAAGGGAGCATGTAAACAGCAGGGGGAACAGCTATTTATGAGGGTGGATAGTGATAGGATAAGGGGGAATGGTCTTAAAGTGAGACAGGGGAGGTTTAGGTTGGATGTGAGGAGGAAGTTTTTCAGACAGAGGGTGGTGAGGCACTGGAGCAGGTTGCCCAAGGAGGCTGTGGATGCCCCGTTCTGGAGGCATTCAAGGCCAGGCTGGATGTGGCTCTGGGCAGCCTGGGCTGCTGGTTGGCGACCTGCACACAGCAGGGGGTTGGAACTGGATGAGCATTGTGGTCCTTTGCAACCCAGGCCATGCTGTGATTTAACACAGGTCCTTAACTGATCCCAAAGCTAGTAAATTGAAAATTAATTCTGATCTCCTTCTTGGCATATACTATCTCCTAAGTGATGTATATGAGGACTTTTTTTAAAAAGCTGTTTGTCCTATATATAGTTATGTTTCAAATTGTTACTCACTAAAAGAGCAAGTATTTTTGGTTCCTTCTGAAAGTCATATTTCCATAGTGATGCCAAGCTGACAAAAATATGCAGCACTTCATGATAACTGAAAATTAACTCAATAGCACAGATATTGCTCCCGGTTACCACTTACTTAAAAGTCAGCCCAGAAATTATTTTACATCTGCAAAAGTCAGTTTTTCCTGAAATTTTAAAAATATATATGCATTCAATATATCTTCAGTTTTCAGAATTGTAACTGCAAGAATTTTCAGAATATTTTGAGGCCTTAAAAGAAGAGGAAAAAAAAAAAAGTCTGTCTTGCCCCTAACCTTAAAGCTTCAATAGCTCATTTCCCAGGAAATCAGCTCAAATAAATGGAAATTCATTTTGCTGGACCACTTGCCCCATACACAATTTGTGGTATCTGTTTTTCTGCAGGCTGTATCTACTCTGCTATATAAAGGAGAACCAGGGAGTAAATTCAAGCATTTTACTCATCCTAACTTTCATTTTAAAGGATACCCCCAAGCAATGCAGATACGAAGCAGTCTGCTTGATGGCAATACAGATGTACTCATAGATGGAATAATTCCATCTTCATCACTCAGCAGGTTAGAAATGCAGCGTCTACTAATTTCTTTTCAAAGCTTCAGAGATATTTCTATCCAGAAATTATCAGAGGTGTCTGACTTCCCCTCCTAAGGATGGGAAAGTTATAATCCTCTTTTTCTTTTTCTTTTTTCCCTGAAACGTAGCTCCTAACTGACTTATGCAGTCTACATAACTGTAATCTACATATTGCATCCACGCTTTACACATTACAATGTTTAATCTACACATTGCCAGCCTAACAAGGACTGAAAAACAGGAGGCGGTTATGCTTTTAAAAACTTACGGGAATATCCATCACATTCTACCTGTCAAAAATGAACATCTGCTAAAAGGGTCACCATTCCAGAGGCAGAATTTCTCTGTATTTCTTTCCCCAAATGATCATACTCTGCTGACTGTTACAGCTTTGCACCAACTCTCTTAGAGCTACACCAAGGATGAAAATAGTTACGCTGAGCAGAGGTTATATCAGAAGAAACGTAGAAGGCAACTCACCTCTGTCATTTACTCTGTGCTGCACTTTCAGTGTGCCAGGAAGGCCAGGTTGCTTCTCTGTCATACCTGTTTAATGGAAAGCCTTTTCCCTGCGCAGACTCTTTTTGTTTTCTTGACAATAGTTTTAGAAAAACAGATTCTTTCATTTTACTCCTTCTGATATTTCATTAGGGCTCTCTTTCTGTTAAAATAACCTTTCAACTGGAATTTCATTATGCAAATTTAGTAATATTTCCTTTTTGTTACATCGGGGACCTAATAGAACTTTGAAGCAAAGCAGCATGCCAATCCTTAACAAATAAAATACTCAAAAAGAATCAGGGAGCATTGATTTCTCTGTGAGTTTGCAGAGCTACAATAATAGGACATACCACAGCTCCAATTCCAAAGACAATTATTCATACCATCTATGAACAATTCTCACAAATGTTATGGAGCTTGGGGTATGTTTGTCTTTATAAAGAATTCATGACATACCTCCTTTCAATCATCTCACATCCACCCACACTGACATTTCACAAACCGAACTTATCCATAATACCTCTCAGCACAAGGCTTTTTCTACACATTTGTTCAGGTCAGCACACAAATGTTCTCACTCTCCAGCCTTAAAAATATATAAAATAATGAAATAAAATTCTACAAACACCCACAGCACTGTACAAAAGACTGTTCAGGGTCAAGATCGAGGAAAAAGGCCTTTATCCTCTTTAGTTCACTCGTGTGTGTGTGTAATACCTTCTTTGTGTGTTGTCTTTGCTATCAGAACATTGCAATTCTTGCAACTCCTTTGTCCTTAAGATAAGTAGTTCAAGGAGAAATGAAATGACAAATGTTGAACAGTTTTGTCTTCTTCCCATTGTAAAAATAAGACATTTTTTCAACAAAAAGTTATAGAAAACTAAACAGTCTTCTATTTCTGGAGAAAACCCTCAACGTATCTTACTTATGCCAATAATTATATCATGATTTATTCTTCTATATTTATTCAAAATATTTAAGTTTGTTGTTGCTGTTTTTTTTTTTTTTTTTTTTTTTTTTTTTTTTTTTTACAGTTTTTTTTTTTCCTTAATGATCTACTAATCTTAATCAGTTGCTGCATTCCCTAGAGATGGCTGTATGTTTTGAAGAAATCAAAACAGTTGAACTATTTCTTCTAATTGTGAAGCAGCAGGTGTGCTTCTTACTGCAACGGACCTCAACGTCTTACATTGCTAAAACTGCAGAAGTCTTTCTATGGCACTGTATGCCTCAGCTGAAGACTGGTAGACGATTGCTATTTATGGGAAAGAATGCTGCAAAATCATTAAATTAAAAAACAAACAAACAAACAAAAAAAACCAAACAGGTATACAGTGTAGACCTTTATACAATATAGAGGCAGAAAATGCCAACTCACATTTACTGGTTCACCAAGAGAATTCTATGATGTTCCATAAGTAATAAACATTATTCTGTGATTCACAGATCTTTTTTGGGGAAGTCACTTGTTCATAGCTTGCTAGCATGCCGAGGCACCAGTTGTATGAAAATAAATGTATTTCTGACCAAATAGCAGAAATGAACTATTCTGCCTGAATGAAGTGAGGATCCATGACTGCATTTCAGAAAAAAGTCTTCAGCTCAGTTTCTGAGTTTTATTAATACACCTCCTCAGTGCTGTGCAGACTCATTCATGAGAATAGATCTCAAAAACCTATGGAAAAGGAAGCTCAGGATAATTTTCAGAGGCTTTTCATTTATTTTTAATCTTTGTTCCTAAGCATGAAGCCGATGCCAATAAAATGATCAGGATAACTTTATTTTATTTTAAGAAAAAGTAGTCACTTTTATGCCTGTATTGCTCTCAGGTATGGCTGAAATGTTTCATCTCAAACTCCCCAAAAATGTCAGCTTCAGGCAATTCATCTCAAGTTAAAAATATCAGCCTAAGGACTGAACTAAAATAAAGCAACTGAAAACGTCAGTAAAGCTGAACTATGGATGACACTGTCAGTTCCCCATGCCATACAGGGCATGAAATATATGTGTGGTAAATGGTGGGATCTGTGATCTGGATATACTTCTTAATGATACCCACCACTTCATAAATGTCAGATACGTGATACGAATTCCTATTCACATTATCATTTCCACACAGAACCCTGAATAATCACTATAATCAGTTCGTAGCAACTGCGGCCATGGTAAGGGATATGCATCTACTTCCATGACTTCCTCAGCAGAATAAACTTTGGAGACAAGAAAACAAGACTGAAGAAACAGAGAGAATCTTCAGAAAGATTCTACAATTCAGTACTGATTTGTGACACATTCTAGTAAAACCCCTAACTACGTGTTTAATTAAAAACTACCAAACCTGCTGAAGGAAGTAAAGCTGTTTACATGCACAACTGTTTTGAACGAGTATGGTACTGTTCACACAACAATATGATCTAATGGAATACAGTAGAAAATGATGAATAATAATTTTTGAATTGCATAGGATAACTCCCTGCCCCCACAAAAACAAGCAAGGCCAAGAAAACCACGGCCGCACACAAATAAAACTTATTGGTTTACAACAGAAGGGTAAATAAGTTGACCCTATTTAGTTATCAGAGAGTTTTGGCTAGAGAATATAGTTAGATTTTTTTAAAAGAATTAGTATGTACTTTGGAAAAAGGCACTTCTGATGCATTCAGAGGAGATACTGCTCACATTTCTTTGCTAAATATCAGCACAAATAGTACTGACTGCAGAATGACTGTTGCTGCTGAAAAAAGATCTCTAGAAGGGTCATACAGGGAACAGGCACCAAATTTCATTTAAGGACAAAAATATAGCTGCAACACAGGAGACACAGAAGCAAACTACTACAATGAGTGCAAATCAAGGTCCCACAAAACAGGATATTTATAAGTGCACATTTGACATATTAGAGAAAAACCTTCCCAACTGGCACATGCTACCTGTATTTTAGACCTCGATATTTTGCAGCAGTATTTATTATTTTGCCTTATAAATGAAGGAATGAATTAATAGACTAACTTACTACTTCTGATACTAGGTCAGAATGAAGGTTCATTGTTCAGAACAAACAAAACAATGAAATTGAAACTGTCTTTATGGGATCAATTTATTAATCTAGATGTTTAAATTTCCATAAAACAGCAATGTTCTGATCTTTCTACCACTGAAAAGAAGGTTTCTACTGAAGCCTGAAGTAGACTAGAATTAGTATCTCCCTCTTGACTATCTTGTTGAGGAAGTAGAGAGACAGAATAACAAAATCCACAAAATGGTATTTATATGTTATTCTGCTGGAATAGAGTTATGATTCCTGACAGTGGGGCAACCATACAGAAGGCTTTGTTTGACTAGGGGCAACAAATCTTAGATGTGAAAAATAATCTTCTAGTATACTAAATTCTCTAACAGGATATCAAATAACAGTTGAAAACATTGCTGGTAAGACCATTTCAAGACAGATTTTATGATGGGATAGACTAAAGAGAGCAAAATAAAGTGCTTCACAGCACATCTGAATTTTAGTACCACAAGCTAGGTGAGACTGAAAATTGCATATCTGCATATGACTGTGTTTTACTGAGTAAAGACCAAACTAAACATAAAAAGAAGGAGGAAACTCAGCTTTTGTTTTCTAACGGGACAAAGAATGAAAACATCACACAAACACCCCAAGTAAGAAAGGCCCCAGTGTATTTGTTTTAGTATCTAGGACTCTTAACAGTGTAAAAGTTAATAATTCTGTCTCATCTCAGGTTACAAAAAATTCCCAGGAAACTTCTCTTGAATATGGTAACAGCTTCAGCAGTAATAAATGTATTTATTCAGGTAACCACCTGAAGATCTAGCCCAAAACACTCTTACCCTTGCAACCACATCATCTTGTATGAGTTCCAGACAGCACAGCAAGCAGATTACCACCACTCAACTTCAGTGACATAGAAAACCTTTCCTAAACTTTTCACTGAACCTCTGATTTCCTAGAAGTCAAACTGATCATCTAGTCAGGACAGCCAGTCCCATCTATAACTTCCTGAAGGGAGGTTGTAGGGAGCTGGGGGTCAGCCTCTTCTCTTGTGTCATTAGTGATAGGACCAGAGGGAATGGCTTCAAGCTACAGCAGAGGAGATTCAGGCTGGACATGAGGAAGTATTACTGTTCAGAAAGGGTGGTCAGGCACTGGAATGGATGCCCAGGGAGGGGGTGGAGTCACCGACCCTGGGGGTGTTCAAGGAAAGGCTGGATGTTGTGTTGAGGGACATGGTTTAGTAGGAGCTATTGGGAATAGGTGAACGGTTGGACTGGATGAGCTTTTAGGTCTTTTCCAACCTTGGTGATTCCATGATTCTATGATCAAAGACATCTTGCAAAGCACCTACATTTTCACAAAATCAATGTGTGTTCAATGCTAATATCATACCTATACCAGAACAACCTCTTCCAAACAGAATATCAACACGGTTCTTCTGTTCCACAAGAAAGTAACCTAATGCTTTTCTATCACAGAAAGGTTTTTTTGCTTAAAAAAACAACTCAAGCATCAGACTGTGCTCCTATGGTCTACTGTGCCTTCTTCACTGACCAGCTAATTTACTCCTTTCCAGTCATCTTGTTTGTTTGCTTGCTTTATAGTTAGTATTCTATACATGCAAAATATTTTTATAAATTGTTAACAAGAGGTTAAACAGCAGAAGAAAATTATGCTAATAAAACAGCATCAAGACATGGATTTCAGAAGGGTGGGACCCAACTTTACTGTTCAATATGATGCCCACGGCAGGACGCCTACCTGTGCTAAGCTATAGTCAAATCTCCAGATCCAAACTCTGGACGACATACCCTCAGTGTACCTCCTTCTCACTCTTCTGTCCAACGAGGAACAGAGACAGGCCAAACAGTCAGGAAATACACTGCAGCATTTCCAGTGTTCTCATATGATTCCTGTCCCCAGTTATTCCTTTTAAGTACTGACAGTGACATCTCCTTAAAACAAATCAGTATTGCAAATATTGAAAAGTTATTAATGCATTAAGCAAGGAAGACAAAATAGTTTTTGTCAGTAAATAATACGTGCTGCATACGCATGACACAGGACTGTATCATGTAAGCATTGACTTTGATGCTATACCAGCAATTAATTTTCTGCCTAATCCTTCAAAAATTATTTACATGAATAATCCATTCACTTTATTAATATTCACTCTATTAATAATAAAAACAACCTTACCAGAGGAAGGATACAGAAGTATTGACAGAATGATTAAGAGGAAGATTAGACCAAAATGGTCTTGGCTTACTTTGCTCAACAGTAGGAAATCTTCGGGAAGAGAGAAAAGAAGAGAAAGGAAAGAATTGTGTTCCCTAGAAAGATACCAGAAGGAAAAAGGCTCCAAAGGGGAATGCTTCAACACAAGTAGGCGGGAGCTGTCTATAAATAAGTTTAAACGAAGTCTTCTACACATCAAAGGAGTGCGGATCTAGAAAAGATCCCTTGTGGGAGGAAAAATATTTATTTAAAGATTTTTTTTTTTTTTTAATGAAATGGCGTTGGGCACTATTAGCATCTACAATAAAGGTTTGGATTCAGTGGTCCAGATTTTTCATAATACTGTACTCCAGTTCTGTTTTTAGCTTCACAGTCCCTTTCACTTTGCCCATCTCACGCAGGTTTCCTTTGTTTAAGCAGGAAGGTGGAGTCTGACACGAAGATACTCCATTACAACAGAGACAGGGTATCAAAGCTGGATTTAAATAAACACATGCCAACCTGTGACAGACGTGATTCAGTAAAACATCTCATTCATCAGTTTAAGACTGACAATTGTCTTTGAGTTCCACTATTCCCACTCATTTAGGGGTTGAGAGTAGGAGGAATGAACAGACAGTGGAGCTTCATTGCTGTCTACTTTCCATTTAGATTTCCACCTCCCATTGGGAAAGAACAGAAGAATAAAGGCTTCTAGTTTGAGAGAAATAGAATAGCACAATCTTGTTTGTTTTAAAAAAACAGCATTCTCCTATGTATCACCAAACATAAAGGACATTTCCCAGAAGATATAGAGCCTCAAAAGATAAGAATGAAATCTGCATTTTCATAAGAAATACATGCATAATTAAATTTTCTCTATTTCTAGAGTTGTACTGCACAACAGAATAAAAACGTGTGAGTGTTGGTGGCTTACTCTGGTACAAGAATACAAAGCTGAAGTTTGTAATATGAAAAAAAGTATGAACTCTATTCCACCTTTATTCTTACTACTGTAAATGACCAGGAACCATTTAATAATATTTTTCATTAACATATGTTTTAAATGCATTGTTCTATGTATTAAAATTTTCATTTATTACTATGACAGTGACTTTAAACTAAGAATGGGAGGCATTAAAAAAAATCTACTTTGTATCAAAAAGAATATCAAATTATTGATCTGTAGACAGAGAGAAATTAAACATGGAAACCACTTCTCACTCAAAATAAAATGACTTAGTAACAACTTTGGAAAAGTTCATAAAAGAAGCAGATTAAAAATCTAAACATAAAATCAACTTCTGTCTTGACTGTATATTCTCCAGTAGTAATATTTTCAGATCACCACAATGATAAGAATTTATCAGGATATAGACTGAACTTCATGAGTTGGATGCCATAGTACCTGTGAGTCCCTTCTTACTCAGGATATGCTGTGATGCTATGATTAACCTGGCATATTTTACCTCCATTAAGCAATAGACAATTGAAAACTGTCACTTAACTGCAAAATACTTGTGTTTGTTTAATTATATTTTTAACTGCATTTTGAATCACTCCACATATAGCATGGTCTATGAGGAAAACTAAGAAGGAGTTCTGGGCTCCCTCGTTCAAGAAACACAGGGTACTACTGGAAGCAGTCCAGAAGAAGGCTACAAACATTTACTATGTGATTTAATATGTGATTTAGAAAGGTGTCAAGAGTACCACAGGCATGGATCACCAGGCTCCTACAGCACAGGTTCAGATACTTTGTTAATTACCAAAACCACACACAACCTACAAAAAAAAAAAAAAAGTGTTTTTTTGTTTTTTTTATATACATTCAGTCATTTCCATTGAGTTCCTACACCTGCATACATGCTGATGAAACAATTTCCATAATTCCTGATAATTTAATTAATTGATAATTGAGAAGAAATGTTGAAATAATTGAGCACGGGATCTTTAAGAATAACACTGTTTGTAAGGGGTCTTGGTAGTTCATCTACTTCATCCCGCTGTTCTCTTTATTATGTTTCCATTTCCACCTCTCTTGTATGCTTTTTTTAGCTTTACATACCTCTCAATGAAAGAAAAATAAATGGGAGGAGAATAAAAATTAGAAATAAAAATAAATTGAAATATCTAAAAAGTTTAGAATGTCCATTGGAAAAAAAAAAAAAAAAAAAGAAGAAAAGAAGAAAGGCATACAATGTCAGATTAATTTTTTGTATCTTCAATGTTGTTTCAACCCTACAACATCCTAAACTTTTCAGCACTAAGTTTGCTGAAAAGAAAACAATGCAAGTTCCATACAAGTAACAAAACCACTGCCTTACCTAAGAAATTTGTTGCATCTAGAGAATTGCCTAGCACTTTTAACAACCCTGGCTGCTTCATTAGGTCAGAAGTACAGAGAAAAATCTCTGGAACCATTACCCTACCCACCTTGATCCCTAGCAAAGAAAACCAAAGCAGAAAGAAAGTCAGAAAACATAGGAAATAACTGGAATATATGACACTACCTCACTTTTCGTTCTGTTAGCTATGACAGATACTTGGACAGAATATTCTGTTAATTGAACAGATTTATCATGGAATAATTTCTAGGCAAAGGCTAACATTTTCAAATGTCAGTACCCAAAAACCAGGCTTCAAAATCCATCTCCAGACACACAACTAAACAAGACACAATTTTCAACTGTAAATCTGTGTAATTTTCACTTCCCAGTAAAAATCTCATGGCTTCCTAATAAGAGAATCTTTATTCTGTGTGTGTATACACATACATATACACACATAGTAATGAGTTCTGAGAGACCTCAGTTCCTGAGGAGGGGATTCCACAAGAACCCTTAGTCTCCAGATAAATACCGACTTGGCCATACACATAACAGAATGATAGTATCACCAAGGTTGGAAAAGACCTCAAAGACTATCCAGTCCACCTATCAACCAACCACCTATCACCAATTTCCCACTAAACCATATACAGCATCTTCTGGAGGCTGGTGGCCCTGTCTGTGGCAAGGGGGCTGGAACTTGATTCTTGGGGTCATTTCCAACCCAAGCCATTGTATGATTCTTTGATGTACACATTTCTTGAATACCTCCAGGGTCGGTGACTCCACCACTTCTCTGGGCAGCCTCTTCCAGCATCTGATCACACTCTTGTAGAAGTATTTCCTCATGTTCAACCTAAATCTCTTCTGGTGCAACTTGAGACAATTTCCTGCTCGTTAAATGGGAGAAGAGGCCAACCCTCACCTCACCACAACCTCTCTTCAGCTATTGTAGAGAGCCATAAGGTCACCCTTGAGCTTCCTCTTCTCCAGACTTAACAATCCCAGATCCCTCAGCTGCTGCCTGAACCTGTCCAAATCCCTTTATAGGGCCTTGCTACCCCCAGCTAGATCGACACTTCCTGCCAGGTTGGTGTAACCTGCAACTTAGTGAGGGTGAACTCAGTGCCCCCATCCAGGTCATCCATGAAGATACGGAAGAGGACAGGCCCCAGTACCAACCCCTGGGGAACACCACTTGTGCCTAGTCGCCAGCTGGACCACTTATAAAATGGCATAAAAGTAGTTGAGAGTTACTTTCTCTTCTGTGCTTCACAGGTGAGAAAACAATAAATGGCTAAGGATTACTGAGAAATAAATATATTAAAGAGATTAACAGAAAGTTGCATTTTATGGAGAGTGGCTAACATATTAGGGAAAGTAGGCTTGGCATATATAAAAAAGTCATTTGTTTCAAACCATCTGTTCTTATAAAGAGCTGAGGGGATAAAGTTGTTCTTCCTTATTTCTCCTACATAAAATAGATATTTTTGCTTCTATATTTTATTTCCACAAAATGCTTGGATCCAGGTACTGTTTGAAATGGAATGCAATGGTCTTGAAATTTATATAATTCATATTCTATTTGTATACAATGATGTTCCAGACAACGACATTAAAGCACATTTTAGCAGACATGCATAAATTCTTACTTGTGCAATTACTCTCTCTCGTTCCCTTTTGTAGATCACAAATTTAGAAGTAAGCAGCTGGCTGACAAATCTTTCCTCTGCTGATTCTTTCCTTGTTAGCTTTTTTTGTAAATCTCCCAAGAGATTCTTTAGCTGTACCATGTGATATTTCACTACAGCTATTTTCTGCTCTTGCAGCAAAACCTAGCATTTCATAGTAAACAAATAGTGTTAACACTTGTGTTGCTTAATGTTTTGTCAGTTTGCTCAGCAAGTGTGAAGAAAATGCAAACACTTCCAAGCCTTTTTTCATGCTGTCAGACTTCACTAAGTCGAGGAGATCTCCCAAATGGATGCTCTTGTATGCTGCATTTAGATCATTTGCTGAAAAAATTAAGAGCTGAAACTTATGTGGCTCTTAACACAGGCAACACCTGGTTGGAAAAAAACCTTTTATTCCACCTGGAACAAGTGTAAGATTTTCTTCACAAGAGGTTCATAGCGCATGGACACATTTCTTAGTTACAGTAGGCTTTATTTCCTAAAACAGCTTGAATTCCTTGCATTTCTGTGAATGGCTTTGATATATTCCTATGTGCAATTCCCTACACACGTGCTTTATTTTATATACTTAAATAAAAATCCACACACTATCTTCTCAAGTAGATATTATTTTCAAAACCTCATTTTTTCATTACTGTTTAAATAATCGTATCAAACAGTGAAATAGTGTTTTATGGGAGATGGGGTGACATGGCTATATCAGAATTAAATGTTCTACAAAATATGAGGGTTTTTTTTTTTTTCTTTTCCATTTGTGTCTGTTCACATGTTATTCCCAAAGCAAGAAAGAGATAGCTACTTCAAATTGTTAATAAGAAAACCGTTCTCCAACTGCAATAAGTTACATTAACTTTACTAAGTGTGGGAAATGTAGGAAACAATTGACATACACAATTCTTACTATGCAGACTGACTCAGTTTTAAGTGTTTACGTGAAGTACTTAAATAATGCTGATGCTCTCTTTCCCTTTGACTTCAAAAGGTGTTTTACACCTTTAAAACATAAAGGTGAAATGTATTTAACAGGTATCTAAAGCCTTTTGATGTGGTCTGTGTTATTTACACTGGCCTCTAGCTACTAATCCAGAAGGTAGCCCACATCTGTAGATCACATCTATAAGCCCCATGCAGCAGCCTTCAGATGTTCCATTCTGTCTCAAATGGCAGGAGAGATTTATTTTTAAGCAACTGAATTAAGCCTGGAAAAACAATATGATACAGCTCTTAAATTCTACCTAAACTGAAGCAGTAAACAAGATGCAAGATACCAAACTGCTCAGGTCTGAAGGAATGCTCTTTCTTGGGGATATGCAACGTGAATGGCTGTGTGGTTTTTGGGGTTTTGGGTTGGTTGGCTGATTTCCTAAAATCTTTGTTAAAAGTCAAAAATCTCCTTCAAAATGTTACAACAGCATTCAACACAATACAGTCAAGACAATGGCTGACTGCTTTGGTGTGGTTATATCAGAAGGGGATGGGGTTCTCTTTTTTTTTTTTTTTTTTAACTAGATAATTTATTTATACATCACTGAAATTTTAAGAAGCTAAAAGGTTATTTAAGCTGTCTTCTATTAACATGGTTAAAATTTCAGTTAAAGAAACAAATTCATAACACATCACAACCCTTTTAACATTTTATCCTTTAACACATACAAGACTGCAGGGAAGCAAGCAGCAGAGTGCTGGAGGATCCACCACACAGTGCTTCATTACTGGGCTGTCAGTGGGAGGAGAGGGTGGAGAGTCAAAGGGGCTGTTGAGATCAGTTAGCAACTCAACTCTATTCTCACTGTACCAAACAGGTGAAAGACATGAAAAAAGGAAGGTGAAAGAGAAAGTTAAGCCACTTAATCTTAGGATGCAACGGGGACATGACTAGAAAGCTAAGGAAGGACCTTCTCTTATGAACCATCTAATCCCAGATGCGGGATTTATTACTAGCAATCCTACGTTACATATATGTACAGATTATTTTAACAACAAAAACAACATTAAATACCTCCTTTGCTGTTTTGAATTGTGGAGCAACACATATTATAATCACACGGGCCCATTGATCTAAAAACCAGGAGTGAAGATCATCAGCAATTTTAACTCACATGAGTGTAACAGCCAAGAATCCCTTTCTGACAAACAACAACAGGCCGAGCAGAAATTCATTGTTTATCTCACATTTGACATCTTTTGAATGTAACAAACATTAAGAAAAGGCTGATCTTTGAACATCTCTCATCCTAGAAACTTTACTTTTCAAACCATCTACTATTTCTACCATCCCCAGGAATATTTTATACACAACTGTGTTTTATACATCAATCTATTTCTGGTTAAAGAGGCATATTATTTACCTCAGGAGAAATTAATTTAGAATCATAGAATCACAAGGTTGGAAACAACCTATAAGATCATCGAGAGTCCAACCGTCTTCAAACTAAAGGCAACATACAAGCTCTTTATAGGACAAGAAAAGAAATGGAAATAACATATCTGATAGAAATAACAAATCAATGTTACCTAAAGCACTAAACCAAACAGATGCAAAATGTTCTTAAAAAAACAAACAAATGAAAATTTCCTAATCATTAATCCTGGTTAGAATTCTTATTTTCCTCTCACATAACATTTATTTTAATGACACACTACATTTTATTTCTTGAAATATATTTTAAAAAATTCTCCTGAGAGCATCCTTAACTTAATGATGGCCATCCCAGAAGTACAAAATACAGAAAATAAGGAAGGATGAAAAGAAATCAAGGCACCAAAATGCGTAGGTGAGGTAAGCACTAATTCAGTACATACATTGAAGACTTGTGCCAAATTCTCAATCTTGATTGATATTTCATATCATTATTGTGTCTTAGTGACAGATTCCTTTTCCCCAAGGAAATAATTCCAAAGCCAAGAACCAACTGCTATACCTGCAACTCACATGAGACCCTTCAAGCACATACATCAAGTGAGGACTTAGTGGGGAGGGCTTGTAACTCCTGAAGATTTAGTATGCAGAGAGCATTCAGCAGCTTCTGATGCCACTCAAAGTCAAAGTTTTCAAACATCTGTTTGAGCTTCTTAACAGTTAGAAAAAATTGGGGGGGGGGGGGGAGGAGGAGGAAGGATGAAAATACACACAGAGTTCTTGTAATTAAAACACACATTTTCCCATTTATAATAAACTGCTACAACAGGAACTGCCAAGTCATAACAGTTATTTTGGAATGCGTATTTTTTGTTTATTTATTAATATGTAAAGACTTAAAAGTTTTCCAAGAGAAACTACACAGAAAATGAATGCACAGGCAAGTTTTATTTCTAGTTTCCTGCTGGACTTTCAGTTTTTATGCTTGTGTTCCATTTCAAAATGATTTTTAAACAGATTTGGACATCCCTTTACATAACACTGTCAGTTTGAGCCAGATTTATTTGTCCAATGAAGTATGTTTTATCAGAACATTCATTACCCTTTTTGAGTGGAGTGGTGTCAAGGATCAGAAAGCAATTTTCCTTCTTTCCTGTTCTCAAAAGTATGTGTTTGTTTGTTTTTTGGATTTTGTTGTTTTTTGGTTTTTTTTTTTTTAATAGTGAGGTTAAGCATCACTTTTTCAAATTCCTTGTACTTGATGTGCCATCTGTCGATGAGTCAAGCCTGTTATGCTGGAACTCTGAATACAATAATGATCCCTCACTCTGAGAACTTTTAGAAGTTCCTATAGAGTAATTTGAAATATGCTCACCCTCTACTTATAGATGTCATGGCTACATCCATTGATACAAGGTGTTGACTTTGTACACTGACTCTACAAATATTTATAGTTCTACCATGATTGCACTGCAAAACTGCTTTTTGGTTTGGTTGGTTGATTTGTTTTTGTGGTGCTTTTGTTTTGCTTTTGGGGGGGGGGGGGGGGGGGGGGGGGACCAAAGATTGAGGTTTCTACATTAACACTAACAGAATGGAATTTCTTTGCATTTTAGTAACATCTGCTCTACATTTCACTAGGTAACATATCTATGTATTTACTGCAAAAGAAATTAAAAAGTGTAACTTTGGTGCCAAAAATTTAAGCATGTGCAGGACATTACTGTTTCTGACATACTGCAGATGGAGTGCTTTAAAAAGGGCAGCTCAGCCTTTGCAGCCATGTGTAATGGATGCATGTCCAACCTCTAGATAGAAACAATTCTATGAAGCAAATGTTTAGTCTACCTTTCTGCTTTTCATTGAATATTACTTTAAGCAGCTGCTTTCTAGTTCATGTAAAACTACTGCTGATAATTGAGGGAAGTGCTTTGTCATTAGCATCTAAATCTTGACTCACATTTTCTATTACAGCTCAACTTATCTCTTTCCTTAATATAGGTGAGTTCATTACGGAAAAAGATGTATAGTATTCATAGAGAGACAGAAGAAAAGCGGGAACATGACACCCCTTGTAGTGATTACAACCTTATTCACAGCTTTTGTCCTCTCTAAAAGCTCTTACATCTTTTGCTACTTCAGTTAAAGCACAGAAAAACCGTGAAGAAAGCTGGAAAGCTTAAGGAAAATGCACAAGCATGGGGATGTGTTGTGAAACTTTGGATGGGGAAGGGGACAGAACAAGATTTGCCAATCTCCCAAGGTACTGATTTCATTGTTGCAGCTTAATTGCCAAGTATCAGAATATATGTACAACCTTACCACTGCAAGGTATTCCACAGTCAGGAGGTACACACCTCTCTGACTTGTGTGGGGAACTTGTCAGTACAGAAGGGTGCTCCCTTGACACAGAGAACGTCCTGTCCTCATTTACTTTCACAGCTACTATAACAGCCAAACAGTAATCCACTTCCAAACATTTATTTCCTAAAAGCTTTTTCTGAAGTGTTCAGGTTAATATATTTTGTCAGCTGCACAGAGAGCAAGAATGCAGGTATATTACTGCTTCAGCACAGCTTAGAAGAATCCTTTTAACTTCATTCTGTGACCAGTCCCATTTCCTGTGCTTTAGTTCACACCGTGGTGTGGTCTCACTGATCATAAACTGGATTTGGTCCAGATGAAACTCAATGGAAGACACGCTGCAGCAGCTCACACCACATTCCAGCTGCAAAGGGGCAGGCGACAGCCAATGGAGCTAGGCTGAACTAAAACTGCTTCAACACAGGCATAATGGGACTGTCAGGTCCCTGGCACCAGCTGCTCTATTCGACAGATCCACTCCTATTTATCTAGCAGCTAACACAGACGTAGCTCCACTACCTGCCAACTGCAGGTATTGCCACTACTAGTATTTCTTGCATACGCTCATTCTTTCTTTTTGTCTGTCTCACAAAATCAGGCTGAGCAGCTGCTACTAAATATCACACAAGGCATTCTCTCTCTTCAGTGCCTAAGCAATCTGTCTCCGTGATCTTCATAGCCTTTATGAGCCCAAAGATTTGGAAAATAAAGCAATCAACTAAGCCCAGCTAAATCACATTGCAAGGAACAAAGCTGAGACAAAACTCTGGCTGGATTCACAATTCTGAAATATAACACTGGGCTTATAATACTGATTTCTGGAAAAATAAATGTTTCTCTCAACTGACAATTTTTGCTCTTCCCCCTCCCCCCCCCCCCCCCCAATAAATAGTACAGAGTTGCTGTACATGCTTGTTCAGATAGAGAAGAATGAAGGAAAATTAAGAGGCATTTAACATCAAAACACTGCTTTAGCTAAGCAGCAGGATGTTTAGATCCTTGCTGAAAGCTTATTTGAACTACCAGATCCTCCTTGACTCTGCAAAATCATGCAATCCATTTTCAAGCAGGTAAAATATTAGGCACTTCAGCTGCCAGGAATATCCCATCAGCAATGAAAGAATCAGGAGGGAAGCTCTTCCATCATTAAAGGACCTTCAGATACCAGTGCACAAAGTATGGGGAAATGTCTGTGGCCACAGGGCCATGATCTCATTGTGATCATGGAGCCACGATGAGACAGACTGGAACACTGTCAAGGCTGTGGCCTTTTTACAATGACAGACCAACAAGACAGGGCAGTGGAGCTCTCTTTATGTGAGAAAGCAACTGGAATGTTGCGAGTTCTGCCTGAGGATGTACAACAAATGAACGGAGAGCTTATAGGTGAGAATTAAGGGACAATCTAATATGTGTTCCACAGCTGGAATACTGTCTCCCATTCTGGCCTATGCAGTTCAGGAAAGGCAGGGAACTTCTGGAAAGTATCCAGCAGAGAGCCACAAAGATGATTAGGGGCCTGGAGTATCTCCCTCATGAGGACAGGCTGAGAGCTGGGGCTATTCAGCCTGAAGAAGACCTTGTCAATGCTTATGAACATCTAATGGATGGGAGCAGGCTCTTTAGAGTGGTGCTCACTGACAGGACAAGGGGCAGTGGGCACCCATTGGAACACAAGAAGTTCCATTCACACGAGAAAGAACTTCACTGTGAGGATGAACACTGCAACAAGCTGCCCCAAGAGGCTGTGGAGTCTCCTTCTCTGGAGATATTCTTATCTCCAGAGGTCCCTTCCAACCCTGACAGTTCTGTGACCTATGAAGGGCTGATGCTACAAGGCAGGTGACAGCTAGGGGTACTGAATGTTGACTTAAATTTTCCTTCTGTCAGATTTCATTATACATCACTGTTTCTGAGTATTGCTAGCTTCTGGTCTTCTATGTAAGCCAGACTTACGTACATAGTCAAAAGTATTCTGAAAATGAAGTTTTACACATGCTTATGAAAATTATGGACAATTATGTGCACAAAATATTTACACGCATGTACACACATGGATCTTTTTCATCATTTGTGTGTACACATCCCTGTTTGCAAGAGCAAACGTAACATTTGGACTTAAGTTCTTATCTGGACAACTACACAAATTCTATTTGTATTTTAAGTGTGTCCCATATTTTTTCTACATCCAGTGTAATATTTGATCAACTGATTAAGAAACATGAAGATTAAAATGCAAGAATTTCTGGATGCATGCCTATTAC